>NC_133565.1:4061456-4686456 GCF_048773025.1 Camelus bactrianus
AAGTTCCTGTTCAGTTGCAAACTCCACTCCATACATATATATGGGGAGGTACAAGCTCCAACTAGGTTTTACAGTGAAAACTGCAGGAACTTCAAACCGGCACTAGGAAACAGACCGAGAAACCAGAGCAATGTTTCTCCTGCAAACAGTTCCCTTTGTGATAGATGAACGAACGTCTCTCAACATGCTCAGTTCTAAGAGATAAGTGTGTGTGAAAGCCGCCCTTCACCTAACTTGTTGGGAACACAAAGTTTCTCTTCAGTTGCAAACTCCACTCCATACGTATATATGGGGAGGTACTAGCTCCAACTCGGTTTTACAGTGAAAATTTTAGGAACTTAAAACGGGCACTAGGAAACAGACCGAAAAACCAGAGTAAAAGTTTCCACTGCAACCCGTTCCTTTTGTGCTAATTGAACGAACGTCTCTCCACATGCTCAGTTCTGAGAGATAATTGTGTGTGAAAGGCGTCCTTCATCTAACTTGTTGGGAACACAAAGTTTCTCTTCAGTTGCAAACTCCACTCCATACATATATATGGGGAGGTACTAGCTCCAACTCGGTTTTACAGTGAAAAGTGCAGGAACTTCAAAACGGCACTAGGAAACAGAGTGAGAAACCAGAGTAATAGTTTCTCCTGCAACCCGTTCCCTTTGTGCAAGATGAACGAACGTCTCTCCACATGCTCAGTTCTGAGAGATAAGTGTGTGTGAAAGCCTTCCTTCACCTAGCTTGTTGGTAACACAAAGTTCCTCATTAGTTGCAAACCTCACTCCATACATATATATGGGGAGGTACTAGCTCCAACTCGGTTTTACAGTGAAAACTGCAGGAACATCAAACCGGCACTAGGAAACAGACTTAGAAACCAGAGTAAAAGTTTCCCCTGCACCCCGTTCCCTTTGTTCTAGATGAACGAACGTCTCTCCACATGCTCAGTTCTGAGAGATAAGTGTGTGTTGAAGACATCCTTCATCTAGTTTGTTGGGAACACAGATTCTCTACAGTTGCATACTCCACTCCATACATATATATGGGGTGGTACTTGCTCCAACTCGGTTTTACAGTGAAAACTGCAGGAACTTCTAACAGGCACTAGGAAACAGACCGAGAAACCAGAGTAAAGTTTCTCCTGCAACCAGTTCCATTTGTGCTAGATGAACGAACGTCTCTCCACATGCTTAGTTCTAAGAGATAAGTGTGTGTGAAAGCCGTCCTTCACCTAGCTTGTTGGGAATACAAAGTTTCTCTTCAGTTGCAAATTCCACTCCGTACATATATATGGGGAGGTACTAGCTCCAACTCGGTTTTACAGTGAAAACTGCAGGAACTTCAAACCGGCACTAGGAAACAGACCGAGAAACCAGAGTAAAAGTTTCTCCTGCAACCCGTTCCCTTTGTGCTAGGTGAACGAACGTCTCTCCACATGCTCAGTTCTGAGAGATAAGTGTGTGTGAAAGCCGTATTTCACCTAGCTTCTTGGGAACACAAAGTTTCTCTTCAGTTGCAAACTCCACTCCATACATGTATATGGGGAGGTAATAGCTCCAACTCGCTTTTACAGTGAAAACTGCAGGAACTTCAAACCGGCACTAGGAAACAGACCGAGAAACCAGAGTAAAAGTTTCTCCTGCAACCCGTTCCCTTGGTGATAGATGAACGAACGTCTCTCCACATGCTTAGTTCTAAGAGATAAGTGTGTGTGAAAGCCGTCCTTCAACTAGCTTGTTGGGAACACAAAGATTCTCTTCAGTTGCAAACTCCACTCCATAAATATATATGGGGAGGTACTAGCTCCAACTCGGTTTTACAGTGAAAACTGCAGGAACTTCAAACCGGCACTAGGAAACAGACCGAGATACCAGAGTAAAAGTTTCCCCTGCAACCCGTTCCCTTTGTGCTAGATGAACGAACGACTCTCCACATGCTCAGTTCTGAGAGATAAGTGTGTGTGAAAGCCGTCCTTCACCTAGCTTGTTGGGAACACAAAGTTCCTTTTCAGTTGCAAACTCCAATCCATACATATATATGGGGAGGTACAAGCTCCAACTCGGATTTACAGTGAAAACTGCAGGAACTTCAAACCGGCACTAGGAAACAGACCGAGAAACCAGAGTAAAAGTTTCTCCTGCAACCCGTTCCCTTTGTGCTAGATGAACGAACGTCTCTCCACATGCTCAGTTCTGAGATAAGTGTGTGTGAAAGCCGTCCTTCACCTAGCTTGTTGGGAACACAAAGTTTCTCTTCAGTTGCAAATTCCACTCCATACATATATAATGGGAGGTACTAGCTCCAACTCGGTTTTACAGTGAAAACTGCAGTCACTTCAAACCGGCACTAAGAAACAGTCCAAAAAACCAGAGTAAATGTTTCCCCTGCAACCAGTTCCATTTGTGCTAGATGAACGAACGTTTCTCCACATGCTCAGTTCTGAGAGATAATTGTGTGTGAAAGCCGTACTTCAACTAGATTGTTGGGAACACAAAGTTTCTCTTCAGTTGCAATCTCCACTCCATACATATATATGGGGAGGTACTAGCTCCACCTCGGTTTTACAGTGAAAAATGCAGGATCTTCAAACCGGCACTAGGAAAGAGACAGAGATACCAGAGTAAAAGTTCCTCCTGCAACCCATTCCCTTTCTGCTAGATGAACGAACGTCTCTCCACATGCTCAGTTCTGAGAAATAATTGTCTGTGAAAGCCGTACTTCACCTAGCTTGTTGGGAACACAAAGATTCTCTTCAGTTGCGAACTCCACTCCATACATATATATGGGGAGGTATTAGCTCCAACTAGGTTTTTCAGTGAAAACTGCAGGAACTTCAAACCGGCACTAGGAAACAGACCGAGAAACCAGAGTAAAAGCTTCTCCTGCAACCCGTTCCCTTTGTTCTAGATGAACGAACCTCTCTCCACATGCTCAGTTCTGAGAGATACGTGTGTGTGAAAGCAGTTCTTCACCTAGCTTGTTGGGAACACAAAGATTCTCTTCAGTTGCAAACTTCACTCCATACATATATATGGGGAGGTACTAGCTCCAACTCTGTTTTACAGTGAAAACTGCAGGAACTTCAAACCGGCACTAGGAAACAGACCGAGAAACCAGAGTAATAGTTTGTCCTGCAACCCGTTCCCTTTGTGCTAGATGAACAAACGTCTCTCCACATGCTCAGTTCTGAGAGATACGTGTGTGTGAAAGCCGTACTTCACCTAGCTTGTTGGGAACACCAAGTTTCTCTTCAGTTGCAAACTCCACTCCTTACATATATATGGGGATGTACTAGCTCAAACTCGGTTTTATATTGAAAACTGTAGGAATTTCAAACCGGCACAAGGAAACAGACCGAGATACCAGAGTAACAGTTTCTCCTGCAACACGTTCCTTTGTGCTAGATGAACGAACGTCTCTCCACATGCTCAGTTCTGAGATATAAGTGTGTGTGAAAGCCGTCATTCATCTAGCTTGTTGGGAACACAAAGATTCTCTTCAGTTGCAAACTCCAATCCATACATATATATGGGGAGGTACTAGCTCCAACTCGGTTTTACAGTGAAAACTGCAGGAACTTCAAACCGGCACTAGGAAACAGACCGAGAAACCAGAGTAAAAGTTTCTCCTGCCATCCGTTCCCTTTGTGCTAGATGAACGAACGTCTCTCCACATGCTCAGTTCTGAGAGATAAGTTTGTGTGAAAGCCGTCCTTCACCTAGCTTGTTGGGAACACAAAGTTTCTCTTCAGTTGCAAACTCCACTCCATACATATATATGGGGAGGTACTAGCTCCAACTCGGTTTTACAGTGAAATCTGCAGGAACTTCAAACCAGCACTAGGAAACAGACCGAGAAACCAGAATAAAAATTTCTCCTGCAACCCGTTCCCTTTGTGCTACATGAAAGAACGTCTAACCAAATGCTAAGTTCTGAGAGAAAAGTGTGTGTGAAAGCCGTCCTTCACCTAGCTTGTTGGGAACACAAAGTTTCTCTTCAGTTGCAAACTCCACTACATACATATATATGGGGAGGTACTAGCTCCAACTCGGTTTTACAGTGAAAACTGCAGGAACTTCAAACAGGCACTAGGAAACAGACCGAGAAACCAGAGTAAAAGTTTCCCCTGCAACCCGTTCCATTTGTTCTAGATGAACGAAAGTCTCTCCACATGCTCAGTTCTGTGAGATAATTGTGTGTGAAAGCCGTCCTTAATCTAGCTTGTTGGGAACACAAAGTTTCTCTTCAGTTGCAAACTCCACTCCATATGTTATATTTGACGTACTAGCTCCAACTCGGTTTTACAGTGAAAACTGCAGGAACTTCAAACCGGCACTAGTAACAGACCAAGAAACCAGAGTAATAGTTTCTCCTGCAACCCGTTCCTTTTGTGCTAGATGAACGAACGTCTCTCCACATGCTCAGTTCTGAGAGATAAGTGTGTGTGAAAGCCGTCCTTCACCTAGCTTGTTGGGAACACAAAGTTCCTTTTCAGTTGCAAACTCCAATCCATACATATATATGGGGAGGTACAAGCTCCAACCCGGATTTACAGTGAAAACTGCAGGAACTTCAAACCGGCACTAGGAAACAGACCGAGAAACCAGAGTAAAAGTTTCTCCTGCAACCCGTTCCCTTTGTGCTAGATGAACGAACGTCTCTCCACATGCTCAGTTCTGAGATAAGTGTGTGTGAAAGCCGTCCTTCACCTAGCTTTTTGGGAACACAAAGTTTCTCTTCAGTTGCAAATTCCACTCCATACATATATAATGGGAGGTACTAGCTCCAACTCGGTTTTACAGTGAAAACTGCAGTCACTTCAAACCGGCACCAAGAAACATTCCGAAAAACCAGAGTAAATGTTTCCCCTGCAACCAGTTCCATTTGTGCTAGATGAACGAACGTCTCTCCACATGCTCAGTTCTGAGAGATAATTGTGTGTGAAAGCCGTACTTCAACTAGATTGTTGGGAACACAAAGTTTCTCTTCAGTTGCAAATTCCACTCCATACATATATATGGGGAGGTACTAGCTCCACCTCGGTTTTACAGTGAAAAATGCAGGATCTTCAAACCGGCACTAGGAAAGAGACAGAGATACCAGAGTAAAAGTTCCTCCTGCAACCCGTTCCCTTTCTGCTAGATGAACGAACGTCTCTCCACATGCTCAGTTCTGAGAAATAATTGTCTGTGAAAGCCGTACTTCACCTAGCTTGTTGGGAACACAAAGATTCTCTTCAGTTGCAAACTCCACTCCATACATATATATGGGGAGGTATTAGCTCCAACTAGGTTTTTCAGTGAAAACTGCAGGAACTTCAAACCGGCACTAGGAAACAGACCGAGAAACCAGAGTAAAAGCTTCTCCTGCAACCCGTTCCCTTTGTTCTAGATGAACGAACCTCTCTCCACATGCTCAGTTCTGAGAGATACGTGTGTGTGAAAGCCGTTCTTCACCTAGCTTGTTGGGAACACAAAGATTCTCTTCAGTTGCAAACTTCACTCCATACATATATATGGGGAGGTACTAGCTCCAACTCTGTTTTACAGTGAAAACTGCAGGAACATCAAACCGGCACTAGGAAACAGACCGAGAAACCAGAGTAATAGTTTGTCCTGCAACCCGTTCCCTTTGTGCTAGATGAACGAACGTCTCTCCACATGCTCAGTTCTGAGAGATACGTGTGTGTGAAAGCCGTACTTCACCTAGCTTGTTGGGAACACCAAGTTTCTCTTCAGTTGCAAACTCCACTCCTTACATATATATGGGGATGTACTAGCTCAAACTCGGTTTTATATTGAAAACTGTAGGAATTTCAAACCGGCACAAGGAAACAGACCGAGATACCAGAGTAACAGTTTCTCCTGCAACACGTTCCTTTGTGCTAGATGAACGAACGTCTCTCCACATGCTCAGTTCTGAGATATAAGTGTGTGTGAAAGCCGTCATTCATCTAGCTTGTTGGGAACACAAAGATTCTCTTCAGTTGCAAACTCCAATCCATACATATATATGGGGAGGTACTAGCTCCAACTCGGTTTTACAGTGAAAACTGCAGGAACTTCAAACCGGCACTAGGAAACAGACCGAGAAACCAGAGTAAAAGTTTCTCCTGCCATCCGTTCCCTTTGTGCTAGATGAACGAACGTCTCTCCACATGCTCAGTTCTAAGAGATAAGTTTGTGTGAAAGCCGTCCTTCACCTAGCTTGTTGGGAACACAAAGTTTCTCTTCAGTTGCAAACTCCACTCCATACATATATATGGGGAGGTACTAGCTCCAACTCGGTTTTACAGTGAAATCTGCAGGAACTTCAAACCAGCACTAGGAAACAGACCGAGAAACCAGAATAAAAATTTCTCCTGCAACCCGTTCCCTTTGTGCTACATGAAAGAACGTCTAACCACATGCTAAGTTCTGAGAGAAAAGTGTGTGTGAAAGCCGTCCTTCACCTAGCTTGTTGGGAACACAAAGTTTCTCTTCAGTTGCAAACTCCACTACATACATATATATGGGGAGGTACTAGCTCCAACTCGGTTTTACAGTGAAAACTGCAGGAACTTCAAACAGGCACTAGGAAACAGACCGAGAAACCAGAGTAAAAGTTTCCCCTGCAACCCGTTCCATTTGTTCTAGATGAACGAAAGTCTCTCCACATGCTCAGTTCTGTGAGATAATTGTGTGTGAAAGCCGTCCTTAATCTAGCTTGTTGGGAACACAAAGTTTCTCTTCAGTTGCAAACTCCACTCCATATGTTATATTTGACGTACTAGCTCCAACTCGGTTTTACAGTGAAAACTGCAGGAACTTCAAACCGGCACTAGTAACAGACCAAGAAACCAGAGTAATAGTTTCTCCTGCAACCCGTTCCTTTTGTGCTAGATGAACGAACGTCTCTCCACATGCTCAGTTCTGAGAGATAAGTGTGTGTGAAAGCCGTCCTTCACCTAGCTTGTTGGTAACACAAAGTTTCTCTTCAGTTGCAAACTCCACTCGATACATATATATGGGGAGGTACTAGCTCAAACTCGGTTTTACCCTGAAAACGGCAGGAACTTCAAACCGGCACTAGGAAACAGACTGAGAAACAGAGTAAAAGTTTTTCCTGCAACCCGTTCCATTTGTGCTAGATGAAAGAACGTCTCTCCACATGCACAGTTCTGGGAGATAATTGTGTGTGAAAGCCGTACTTCAACTAGATTGTTGGGAACACAAAGTTTCTCTTCAGTTGCAAACTCCACTCCTTACATATATATGGGGAGGTACTAGCTCCACCTCGGTTTTACAGTGAAAAATGCAGGATCTTCAAACCGGCACTAGGAAAGAGACAGAGATACCAGAGTAAAAGTTCCTCCTGCAACAAGTTCCCTTTCTGCTAGATGAACGAACGTCTCTCCACATGCTCAGTTCTGAGAGATATGTGTGTGTGAAAGCCGACCTTCACCTAGCTTGTTGGGAACACAGATTCTATTCAGTTGCAAACTCCAATCCATACATATATATAGGGAGGTACTAGCTCCAACTCGGTTTTACAGTGAAAACGGCAGGAACATCAAAACGGCACTAGGAAACAGACTGAGAACCCAGAGTAACTGTTTCTCCTGCAACCCGTTCCCTTTGTGCTAGATGAAGGAACGTCTCTCCACATGCTCAGTTCTGAGAGATAAGTGTGTGTGAAAGCCGTCATTCATCTAGCTTGTTGGGAACACAAAGATTCTCTTCAGTTGCAAACTCCACTCCATAAATATATATGGGGAGGTACTAGCTCCAACTCGGTTTTACAGTGAAAAATGCAGGAACTTCAAACCGGCACTAGGAAACAGACCGAGATACCAGAGTAAAAGTTTCCCCTGCAACCCGTTCCCTTTGTGCTAGATGAACGAACGACTCTCCACATGCTCAGTTCTGAGAGATAAGTGTGTGTGAAAGCCGTCCTTCACCTAGCTTGTTGGGAACACAAAGTTCCTTTTCAGTTGCGAACTCCAATCCATACATATATATGGGGAGGTACAAGCTCCAACTCGGATTTACAGTGAAAACTGCAGGAACTTCAAACCGGCACTTGGAAACAGACCGAGAAACCAGAGTAAAAGTTTCTCCTGCAACCCGTTCCCTTTGTGCTAGATGAACGAACGTCTCTCCACATGCTCAGTTCTGAGATAAGTGTGTGTGAAAGCCGTCCTTCACCTAGCTTGTTGGGAACACAAAGTTTCTCTTCAGTTGCAAATTCCACTCCATACATATATAATGGGAGGTACTAGCTCCAACTCGGTTTTACAGTGAAAACTGCAGTCACTTCAAACCGGCACCAAGAAACAGTCCGAAAAACCAGAGTAAATGTTTCCCCTGCAACCAGTTCCATTTGTGCTAGATGAACGAACGTCTCTCCACATGCTCAGTTCTGAGAGATAATGTGTGTGAAAGCCGTACTTCAACTAGATTGTTGGGAACACAAAGTTTCTCTTCAGTTGCAAACTCCACTCCATACATATATATGGGGAGGTACTAGCTCCACCTCGGTTTTACAGTGAAAACTGCAGGATCTTCAAACCGGCACTAGGAAAGAGACAGAGATACCAGAGTAAAAGTTCCTCCTGCAACCCGTTCCCTTTCTGCTAGATGAACGAACGTCTCTCCACATGCTCAGATCTGAGAGATATGTGTGTGTGAAAGCCGTCCTTCACCTAGCTTGTTGGGAACACAGATTCTATTCAGTTGCAAACTCCAATCCATACATATATATAGGGAGGTACTAGCTCCAACTCGGTTTTACAGTGTAAACTGCAGGAACATCAATCCGGCACTAGGAAACAGAACGAGAATCAAGGGTAACAGTTTCTCCTGCAACCCGTTCCCTTTGTGCTAGATGAACGAACGTCTCTCCACATGCTCAGTTCTGAGAGATAAGTGTGTGTGAAAGCCGGCCTTCACCTAGCTTGTTGGGAACACAAAGTTTCTCTTCAGTTGCAAACTCCACTCCATACATATATATGGGGAGGTACTAGCTCCAACTCGGTTTTACAGTGAAAACTGCAGGAACTTCAAACCGGCACTAGGAAACAGACCGAGATACCCGAGTAAAAGTTTCTCCTGCAACCAGTTCCCTTTGTGCTAGATGAACGAAAGTCTCTCCACATGCTCAGTTCTGAGAGATAATTTTGAGTGTAAGCCGTCCTTCACCTAGCTTGTTGGGAACACAAAGTTCCTCTTCAGTTGCAAACTCCACTCCATACATTTATATGGGGAGGTAATAGCTCCAACTCCGTTTAACAGTGAAAACTGCAGGAACATCAAACCGGCACTAGGAAACAGACTGAGAAACCAGAGTAAAAATTTCTCCTGCACCCCGTTCCCTTTGTGCTAGATGAACGAACGTCTCTCCACATGCTCAGTTCTGAGAAATAATTGTCTGTGAAAGCCGTACTTCACCTAGCTTGTTGGGAACACAAAGATTCTCTTCAGTTGCAAACTCCACTCCATACATATATATGGGGAGGTACTAGCTCCAACTCGGTTTTACAGTGAAATCTGCAGGAAGTTCAAACCGGCACTAGGAAACAGACCAAGAAACCAGAATAAAAATTTCTCCTGCAACACGTTCCCTTTGTGCTACATGAAAGAACGTCTAACCACATGCTAAGTTCTGAGAGAAAAGTGTGTGTGAAAGCCGTCCTTCACCTAGCTTGTTGGGAACACAAAGTTTCTCTTCAGTTGCAAACTCCACTACATACATATATATGGGGAGGTACAAGCTCCAACTCGGTTTTACAGTGAAAACTGCAGGAACTTCAAACCGGCACTAGGAAACAGACCGAGAAACCAGAGTAAAAGTTTCCCCTGCAACCCGTTCCATTTGTTCAAGATGAACGAAAGTCTCTCCACATGCTCAGTTCTGTGAGATAATTGTGTGTGAAAGCCGTCCTTAATCTAGCTTGTTGGGAACACAAAGTTTCTCTTCAGTTGCAAACTCCACTCCATATGTTATATTTGACGTACTAGCTCCAACTCGGTTTTACAGTGAAAACTGCAGGAACTTCAAACCGGCACTAGTAACAGACCAAGGAACCAGAGTAATAGTTTCTCCTGCAACCCGTTCCTTTTGTGCTAGATGAACGAACGTCTCTCCACATGCTCAGTTCTGAGAGATAAGTGAGTGTGAAAGCCGTCCTTCACCTAGCTTGTTGGTAACACAAAGTTTCTCTTCAGTTGCAAACTCCACTCGATACATATATATGGGGAGGTACTAGCTCAAACTCGGTTTTACCCTGAAAACGGCAGGAACTTCAAACCGGCACTAGGAAACAGACTGAGAAACAGAGTAAAAGTTTTTCCTGCAACCCGTTCCATTTTTGCTAGATGAAAGAACGTCTCTCCACATGCTCAGTTCTGAGAGATAAGTGTGTTTGAAAACAGTCCTTCACCTACCTTGTTAGGAACACAAAGTTTCTCTTCAGTTGCAAACTCCACTCCATACATATATATGGGGAGGTACCAGCTCCAACTCGGTTTTACAGTGAAAACTGCAGGAATATCAAACCGGCACTAGGAAACAGACTGAGAAACCAGATTAAAATTTCTCCTGCAACCCGTTCCCTCTGTTCTAGATGAACGAACGTCTCTCCACATGCTCAGTTCTGAGAGATAAGTGTGTGTGGAAGCCGTCCTTCATCTTGCTTGTTGGGAACACATAGTTTCTCTAGAGTTGCAAACTCCACTCCATACATATATATGGGGAGGTACTAGCTCCAACTCGGTTTTACAGTGAAAACTGCAGGAACTTCAAACCGGCATTAGGAAACAGACTGAGAAACCAGAGTAAAAGTTTCTCCTGTAACCCGTTCCTTTGTGCTAGATGAAAGAAAGTCTCTCCACATGCTCAGTTCTGAGAGATAAGTGTGTGTGAATGGCGTCCTTCAACTAGCTTGTTGGGAACACAGAGTTTCTCTTCAGTTGCAAACTCCACTCCATACATATATATGGGGAGGTACTAGCTCCAACTCGGTTTTACAGTGAAAACTGCAGGAACTTCTAACCGGCACTAGGAAACAGACCGAGAAACCAGAGTAAAAGTTTCTCCTGCAACCCGTTCCCTTTGTTCTAGATGAACGAACGTCTCTCCACATGCTCAGTTCTGAGAGATAAGTGTGTGTGAAAGCCGTCCTTCACCTAGCTTGTTGGGAACACAAAGTTTCTCTACAGTTGCAAACTCCACTATATACATATATATGGGGAGGTACTAGCTCCAACTCGGTTTTACAGTGAAAACTTCAGGAAATTCAAACCGTCACTAGGAAACAGACCGAGATACCAGAGTAAAAGTTTCTCCTGAAACCCGTTCCCTTTCTGCTAGATGAACGAACGTCTCTCCACATGCTCAGTTCTGAGAGATAAGTGTGTGTGAAAGCCGTCCTTCACCTAGCTTTTTGGGAACACAAAATTTCTCTTCAGTTTCCAACTCCATTCCATACATATATATGGGGAGTTACTAGCTCCAACTAGGTTTTACAGTGAAAACTGCAGGAACTTCAAACCGGCACTAGGAAACAGACCGAGAAACCAGAGTAAAAGTTTCTCCTGCAACCCGTTCCCTTTGTGCTAGATGAACGAACGTCTCTCCACATGCTCAGTTCTGAGAGATAAATGTGTGTGAAAGCCGTCCTTCATCTAGCTTGTTGGGAACACAAAGTTTCTCTTCAGTTGCCAACTCCAATCCATACATATATATGGGGAGGTACTTGCTCCAACTCGGTTTTACAGTGAAAACTGCAGGAACTTCAAACCGGCACTAGGAAACAGACCGAGAAACCAGAGTAAAAGTTTCTCCTGCAACCCGTTCCCTTTGTGCTAGATGAACGAACGTCTCTCCACATGCTCAGTTCTGAGAGATAAGTGTGTGTGAAAGCCGTCCTTCACCTAGCTTGTTGGGAACACAAAGTTTCTCTTCAGTTGCCAACTCCATTCCATACATATATATGGGGAGTTACTAGCTCCAACTCGCTTTTACAGTGAAAACTGCAGGAACTTCAAACCGGCACTAGGAAACAGACCGAGAAACCAGAGTAAAAGTTTCTCCTGCAACCCGTTCCCTTTGTGGTAGATGAACGAACGTCTCTCCACATGCTCAGTTCTGAGAGATAAGTGTGTGTGAAAGCCGTCATTCACCTAGCTTTTTGGGAACACAAAGTATCTCTTCAGTTGCAAACTCCACTTCATACATATATATGGGGAGGTACTAACTCCAACTCGGTTTTACAGTGAAAACTGCAGGAACTTCAAACCGGCACTAGGAAACAGACCGAGATACCAGAGTAAAAGTTTCTCCTGCAACCCGTTCCCTTTGTGCTAGATGAACGAACGTCTCTCCACATGCTCAGTTCTGTGAGATAATTGTGTGTGAAAGCCGTCCTTCATCTAACTTGTTGGGAACACAAAGTTTCTCTTCAGTTGCAAACTCCACTCCATACGTTATATTTGGACGTACTAGCTCCAACTCGGTTTTACAGTGAAAACTGCAGGAACTTCAAACCGGCGCTAGTAACAGACCGAGAAACCAGAGTAATAGTTTCTCCTGCAACCCGTTCCTTTTGTGCTAGATGAATGAACGTCTCTCCACATGCTCAGTTCTGAGAGATAAGTGTGTGGGAAAGCCGTCCTTCACCTAGCTTGTTGGTAACACAAAGTTTCTCTTCAGTTGCAAACTCCACTCGATACTTATATATGGGGAGGTACTAGCTCAAACTCGGTTTTACCCTGAAAACGGCAGGAACTTCAAACCGGCACTAGGAAACAGACTGAGAAACAGAGTAAAAGTTTTTCCTGCAACCCGTTCCATTTGTGCTAGATGAAAGAACGTCTCTCCACATGCTCAGTTCTGAGAGATAAGTGTGTTTGAAAACAGTCCTTCACCTACCTTGTTAGGAACACAAAGTTTCTCTTCAGTTGCAAACTCCACTCCATACATATATATGGGGAGGTACCAGCTCCAACTCGGTTTTACAGTGAAAACTGCAGGAATATCAAACCGGCACTAGGAAACAGACTGAGAAACCAGATTAAAATTTCTCCTGCAACCCGTTCCCTCTGTTCTAGATGAACGAACGTCTCTCCACATGCTCAGTTCTGAGAGATAAGTGTGTGTGAAAGCCGTCCTTCATCTTGCTTGTTGGGAACACATAGTTTCTCTAGAGTTGCAAACTCCACTCCATACATATATATGGGGAGGTACTAGCTCCAACTCGGTTTTACAGTGAAAACTGCAGGAACTTCAAACCGGCATTAGGAAACAGACTGAGAAACCAGAGTAAAAGTTTCTCCTGCAACCCGTTCCTTTGTGCTAGATGAAAGAACGTCTCTCCACATGCTCAGTTCTGAGAGATAAGTGTGTGTGAATGGCGTCCTTCAACTAGCTTGTTGGGAACACAGATTTTCTCTTCAGTTGCAAACTCCACTCCATACATATATAAGGGGAGGTACTAGCTCCAACTCGGTTTCACAGTGAAAACTGCAGGAACTTCAAAACGGCACTAGGAAACAGACCGAGAAACCAGAGTAAAAGTTTCTCATGCAACCCGTTCCCTTTGTTCTAGATGAACGAACGTCTCTCCACATGCTAAGTTCTGAGAGATAAGTGTGTGTGAAAGCCGTCCTTCACCTAGCTTGTTGGGAACACAAAGTTTCTCTACAGTTGCAAACTCCACTCCATACATATATATGGGGAGGTACTAGCTCCAACTCGGTTTTACAGTGAAAACTTCAGGAACTTCAAACCGACACTAGGAAACAGACCGAGATACCAGAGTAAAAGTTTCTCCTGAAACCCGTTCCCTTTCTGCTAGATGAACGAACGTCTCTCCACATGCTCAGTTCTGAGAGATAAGTGTGTGTGAAAGCCGTCCTTCATCTAGCTTGTTGGGAACACAAAGTTTCTCTTCAGTTGCCAACTCCAATCCATACATATATATGGGGAGGTACTAGCTCCAACTCGGTTTTACAGTGAAAACTGCAGGAACTTCAAACCGGCACTAGGAAACAGACTGAGAAACAGAGTAAAAGTTTTTCCTGCAACCCGTTCCATTTGTGCTAGATGAAAGAACGTCTCTCCACATGCTCAGTTCTGAGAGATAAGTGTGTTTGAAAACAGTCCTTCACCTACCTTGTTAGGAACACAAAGTTTCTCTTCAGTTGCAAACTCCACTCCATACATATATATGGGGAGGTACCAGCTCCAACTCGGTTTTACAGTGAAAACTGCAGGAACTTCAAACCGGCACTAGGAAACAGACCGAGAAACCAGAGCAATGTTTCTCCTGCAAACAGTTCCCTTTGTGATAGATGAACGAACGTCTCTCCACATGCTCAGTTCTAAGAGATAAGTGTGTGTGAAAGCCGCCCTTCACCTAACTTGTTGGGAACACAAAGTTTCTCTTCAGTTGCAAACTCCACTCCATACGTATATATGGGGAGGTACTAGCTCCAACTCGGTTTTACAGTGAAAAATTTAGGAACTTAAAACCGGCACTAGGAAACAGACCGAGAAACCAGAGTAAAAGTTTCCACTGCAACACGTTCCCTTTGTGCTAGATGAACGAACGTCTCTCCACATGCTCAGTTCTGAGAGATAATTGTGTGTGAATGGCTTCCTTCATCTAACTTGTTGGGAACACAAAGTTTCTCTTCAGTTGCAAACTCCACTCCATACATATATATGGGGAGGTACTAGCTCCAACTCGTTTTTACAGTGAAAAGTGCAGGAACTTCAAAACGGCACTAGGAAACAGTCTGAGAAACCAGAGTAAAAGTTTCTCCTGCAACCCGTTCCTTTGTGCTAGATGAACGAACGTCTCTCCACATGCTCAGTTTTGAGAGATAAGTGTGTGTGATAGCCGTCCTTCACCTAGCTTGTTGGGAACACAAAGTTCCTCTTCAGTTGCAAACTCCACTCCATACATATATATGGGGAGGTAAAAGCTCCAACTAAGTTTTACAGTGAAAACTGCAGGAACTTCAAACCGGCACTAGGAAACAGACCGAGAAACCAGAGCAATGTTTCTCCTGCAAAGAGTTCCCTTTGTGATAGATGAACGAACGTCTCTCCACATGCTCAGTTCTAAGAGATAAGTGTGTGTGAAAGCCGCCCTTCACCTAACTTGTTGGGAACACAAAGTTTCTCTTCAGTTGCAAACACCACTCCATACGTATATATGGGGAGGTACTAGCTCCAACTCGGTTTTACAGTGAAAA
Source organism: Camelus bactrianus (assembly GCF_048773025.1). NCBI lineage: Eukaryota > Metazoa > Chordata > Mammalia > Artiodactyla > Camelidae > Camelus > Camelus bactrianus. The sequence continues at coordinate 4,076,687 of NC_133565.1, forward strand.
TTTTAGGAACTTAAAACGGGCACTAGGAAACAGACCGAAAAACCAGAGTAAAAGTTTCCACTGCAACCCGTTCCTTTTGTGCTAATTGAACGAACGTCTCTCCACATGCTCAGTTCTGAGAGATAATTGTGTGTGAAAGGCGTCCTTCATCTAACTTGTTGGGAACACAAAGTTTCTCTTCAGTTGCAAACTCCACTCCATACATATATATGGGGAGGTACTAGCTCCAACTCGGTTTTACAGTGAAAAGTGTAGGAACTTCAAAACGGCACTAGGAAACAGAGTGAGAAACCAGAGTAATAGTTTCTCCTGCAACCCGTTCCCTTTGTGCAAGATGAACGAACGTCTCTCCACATGCTCAGTTCTGAGAGATAAGTGTGTGTGAAAGCCGTCCTTCACCTAGCTTGTTGGTAACACAAAGTTCCTCATTAGTTGCAAACTCCACTCCATACATATATATGGGGAGGTACTAACTCCAACTCGGTTTTACAGTGAAAACTGCAGGAACATCAAACCGGCACTAGGAAACAGACTTAGAAACCAGAGTAATAGTTTCCCCTGCACCCCGTTCCCTTTGTTCTAGATGAACGAACGTCTCTCCACATGCTCAGTTCTGAGAGATAAGTGTGTGTTGAAGACATCCTTCATCTAGTTTGTTGGGAACACAGATTCTCTACAGTTGCATACTCCACTCCATACATATATATGGGGTGGTACTTGCTCCAACTCGGTTTTACAGTGAAAACTGCAGGAACTTCTAACAGGCACTAGGAAACAGACCGAGAAACCAGAGTAAAGTTTCTCCTGCAACCAGTTCCATTTGTGCTAGATGAACGAACGTCTCTCCACATGCTTAGTTCTAAGAGATAAGTGTGTGTGAAAGCCGTCCTTCACCTAGCTTGTTGGGAACACAAAGTTTCTCTTCAGTTGCAAACTCCACTCCGTACATATATATGGGGAGGTACTAGCTCCAACTCGGTTTTACAGTGAAAACTGCAGGAACTTCAAACCGGCACTAGGAAACAGACCGAGAAACCAGAGTAAAAGTTTCTCCTGCAACCCGTTCCCTTTGTGCTAGGTGAACGAACGTCTCTCCACATGCTCAGTTCTGAGAGATAAGTGTGTGTGAAAGCCGTCTTTCACCTAGCTTCTTGGGAACACAAAGTTTCTCTTCAGTTGCAAACTCCACTCCATACGTGTATATGGGGAGGTAATAGCTCCAACTCGCTTTTACAGTGAAAACTGCAGGAACTTCAAACCGGCACTAGGAAACAGACCGAGAAACCAGAGTAAAAGTTTCTCCTGCAACCCGTTCCCTTAGTGATAGATGAACGAACGTCTCTCCACATGCTCAGTTCTGAGAGATAAATGTGTGTGAAAGCCGTCCTTCATCTAGCTTGTTGGGAACACAAAGATTCTCTTCAGTTGCCAACTCCAATCCATACATATATATGGGGAGGTACTTGCTCCAACTCGGTTTTACAGTGAAAACTGCAGAAACTTCAAACCGGCACTAGGAAACAGACCGAGAAACCAGAGTAAAAGTTTCTCCTGCAACCCATTCCCTTTGTGCTAGATGAACGAACGTCTCTCCACATGCTCAGTTCTGAGAGATAAGTGTGTGTGAAAGCCGTCCTTCACCTAGCTTGTTGGGAACACAAAGTTTCTCTTCAGTTGCCAACTCCATTCCATACATATATATGGGGAGTTACTAGCTCCAACTCGCTTTTACAGTGAAAACTGCAGGAACTTCAAACCGGCACTAGGAAACAGAACGAGAAACCAGAGTAAAAGTTTCTCCTGCAACCCGTTCCCTTTGTGGTAGATGAACGAACGTCTCTCCACATGCTCAGTTCTGAGAGATAAGTGTGTGTGAAAGCCGTCCTTCACCTAGCTTGTTGGGAACACAAAGTTTCTCTTCAGTTGCAAACTCCACTTCATACATATATATGGGGAGGTACTAACTCCAACTCGGTTTTACAGTGAAAACTGCAGGAACTTCAAACCGGCACTAGGAAACAGACCGAGATACCAGAGTAAAAGTTTCTCCTGCAACCCGTTCCCTTTGTGCTAGATGAACGAACGTCTCTCCACAGGCTCATTTCTGAGAGATAAGTGTGTGTGAAAGCCGTCCTTCACCTAGCTTGATGGGAACACAAAGTTCCTCTTCAGTTGCAAACTCCACTCCATACATATATATGGGGAGGTACAAGCTCCAACTAGGTTTTACAGTGAAAACTGCAGGAACTTCAAACCGGCACTAGGAAACAGACCGAGAAACCAGAGCAATGTTTCTCCTGTAAACAGTTCCCTTTGTGATAGATGAACGAACGTCTCTCCACATGCTCAGTTCTAAGAGATAAGTGTGTGTGAAAGCCGCCCTTCACCTAACTTGTTGGGAACACAAAGTTTCTCTTCAGTTGCAAACTCCACTCCATACGTATATATGGGGAGGTACTAGCTCCAACTCGGTTTTACAGTGAAAACTTTAGGAACTTAAAACCGGCACTAGGAAACAGACCGAGAAACCAGAGTAAAAGTTTCCACTGCAACCCGTTCCCTTTGTGCTAATTGAACGAACGTCTCTCCACATGCTCAGTTCTGAGAGATAATTGTGTGTGAAAGGCGTCCTTCATCTAACTTGTTGGGAACACAAAGTTTCTCTTCAGTTGCAAACTCCACTCCATACATATATATGGGGAGGTACTAGCTCCAACTCGGTTTTACACTGAAAACTGCAGGAACTTCAAACCGGCACTAGGAAACAGACCGAGAAACCAGAGTAAAATTTTCTCCTGCAACCCGTTCCCTTTGTGCTAGATGAACGAACGTCTCTCCACATGCTCAGTTCTGAGAGATAAGTGTGTGTGAAAGCCGTCCTTCACCTAGCTTTTTGGGAACACAAAATTTCTCTTCAGTTTCCAACTCCATTCCATACATATATATGAGGAGTTACTAGCTCCAACTAGGTTTTACAGTGAAAACTGCAGGAACTTCAAACCGGCACTAGGAAACAGACCGAGAAACCAGAGTAAAAGTTTCTCCTGCCATCCGTTCCCTTTGTGCTAGATGAACGAACGTCTCTCCACATGCTCTGTTCTGAGAGATAAATGTGTGTGAAAGCCGTCCTTCATCTAGCTTGTTGGGAACACAAAGATTCTCTTCAGTTGCCAACTCCAATCCATACATATATATGGGGAGGTACTTGCTCCAACTCGGTTTTACAGTGAAAACTGCAGGAACTTCAAACCGGCACTAGGAAACAGACCGAGAAACCAGAGTAAAAGTTTCTCCTGCAACCCATTCCCTTTGTGCTAGATGAACGAACGTCTCTCCACATGCTCAGTTCTGAGAGATAAGTGTGTGTGAAAGCCGTCCTTCACCTAGCTTGTTGGGAACACAAAGTTTCTCTTCAGTTGCCAACTCCATTCCATACATATATATGGGGAGTTACTAGCTCCAACTCGCTTTTACAGTGAAAACTGCAGGAACTTCAAACCGGCACTAGGAAACAGAACGAGAAACCAGAGTAAAAGTTTCTCCTGCAACCCGTTCCCTTTGTGGTAGATGAACGAACGTCTCTCCACATGCTCAGTTCTGAGAGATAAGTGTGTGTGAAAGCCGTCCTTCACCTAGCTTGTTGGGAACACAAAGTTTCTCTTCAGTTGCAAACTCCACTTCATACATATATATGGGGAGGTACTAACTCCAACTCGGTTTTACAGTGAAAACTGCAGGAACTTCAAACCGGCACTAGGAAACAGACCGAGATACCAGAGTAAAAGTTTCTCCTGCAACCCGTTCCCTTTGTGCTAGATGAACGAACGTCTCTCCACAGGCTCATTTCTGAGAGATAAGTGTGTGTGAAAGCCGTCCTTCACCTAGCTTGATGGGAACACAAAGTTCCTCTTCAGTTGCAAACTCCACTCCATACATATATATGGGGAGGTACAAGCTCCAACTAGGTTTTACAGTGAAAACTGCAGGAACTTCAAACCGGCACTAGGAAACAGACCGAGAAACCAGAGCAATGTTTCTCCTGCAAACAGTTCCCTTTGTGATAGATGAACGAACGTCTCTCCACATGCTCAGTTCTAAGAGATAAGTGTGTGTGAAAGCCGCCCTTCACCTAACTTGTTGGGAACACAAAGTTTCTCTTCAGTTGCAAACTCCACTCCATACGTATATATGGGGAGGTACTAGCTCCAACTCGGTTTTACAGTGAAAACTTTAGGAACTTAAAACCGGCACTAGGAAACAGACCGAGAAACCAGAGTAAAAGTTTCCACTGCAACCCGTTCCCTTTGTGCTAATTGAACGAACGTCTCTCCACATGCTCAGTTCTGAGAGATAATTGTGTGTGAAAGGCGTCCTTCATCTAACTTGTTGGGAAAACAAAGTTTCTCTTCAGTTGCAAACTCCACTCCATACATATATATGGGGAGGTACTAGCTCCAACTCGGTTTTACAGTGAAAAGTGCAGGAACTTCAAAACGGCACTAGGAAACAGAGTGAGAAAACAGAGTAAAAGTTTCTCCTGCAACCCGTTCCCTTTGTGCAAGATGAACGAACGTCTCTCCACATGCTCAGTTCTGAGAGTTAAGTGTGTGTGAAAGCCGTCCTTCACCTAGCTTGTTGGTAACACAAAGTTCCTCTTTAGTTGCAAACTCCACTCCATACATATATATGGGGAGGTACTAGCTCCAACTCGGTTTTACAGTGAAAACTGCAGGAACATCAAACCGGCACTAGGAAACAGACTTAGAAACCAGAGTAAAAGTTTCCCCTGCACCCCGTTCCCTTTGTTCTAGATGAACGAACGTCTCTCCACATGCTCAGTTCTGAGAGATAAGTGTGTGTTGAAGACATCCTTCATCTAGTTTGTTGGGAACACAGATTCTCTACAGTTGCATACTCCACTCCATACATATATATGGGGTGGTACTTGCTCCAACTCGGTTTTACAGTGAAAACTGCAGGAACTTAAAACCGGCACTAGGAAACAGACCGAGAAACCAGAGTAAAAGTTTCCACTGCAACCCGTTCCCTTTGTGCTAATTGAACGAACGTCTCTCCACATGCTCAGTTCTGAGAGATAATTGTGTGTGAAAGGCGTCCTTCATCTAACTTGTTGGGAACACAAAGTTTCTCTTCAGTTGCAAACTCCACTCCATACATATATATGGGGAGGTACTAGCTCCAACTCGGTTTTACAGTGAAAAGTGCAGGAACTTCAAAACGGCACTAGGAAACAGAGTGAGAAACCAGAGTAAAAGTTTCTCCTGCAACCCGTTCCCTTTGTGCAAGATGAACGAACGTCTCTCCACATGCTCAGTTCTGAGAGTTAAGTGTGTGTGAAAGCCGTCCTTCACCTAGCTTGTTGGTAACACAAAGTTCCTCTTTAGTTGCAAACTCCACTCCATACATATATATGGGGAGGTACTAGCTCCAACTCGGTTTTACAGTGAAAACTGCAGGAACATCAAACCGGCACTAGGAAACAGACTTAGAAACCAGAGTAAAAGTTTCCCCTGCACCCCGTTCCCTTTGTTCTAGATGAACGAACGTCTCTCCACATGCTCAGTTCTGAGAGATAAGTGTGTGTTGAAGACATCCTTCATCTAGTTTGTTGGGAACACAGATTCTCTACAGTTGCATACTCCACTCCATACATATATATGGGGTGGTACTTGCTCCAACTCGGTTTTACAGTGAAAACTGCAGGAACTTCTAACAGGCACTAGGAAACAGACCGAGAAACCAGAGTAAAGTTTCTCCTGCAACCAGTTCCATTTGTGCTAGATGAACGAACGTCTCTCCACATGCTTAGTTCTAAGAGATAAGTGTGTGTGAAAGCCGTCCTTCACCTAGCTTGTTGGGAACACAAAGTTTCTCTTCAGTTGCAAACTCCACTCCGTACATATATATGGGGAGGTACTAGCTCCAACTCGGTTTTACAGTGAAAAGTGTAGGAACTTCAAAACGGCACTAGGAAACAGAGTGAGAAACCAGAGTAATAGTTTCTCCTGCAACCCGTTCCCTTTGTGCAAGATGAACGAACGTCTCTCCACATGCTCAGTTCTGAGAGATAAGTGTGTGTGAAAGCCGTCCTTCACCTAGCTTGTTGGTAACACAAAGTTCCTCATTAGTTGCAAACTCCACTCCATACATATATATGGGGAGGTACTAGCTCCAACTCGGTTTTACAGTGAAAACTGCAGGAACATCAAACCGGCACTAGGAAACAGACTTAGAAACCAGAGTAAAAGTTTCCCCTGCACCCCGTTCCCTTTGTTCTAGATGAACGAACGTCTCTCCACATGCTCAGTTCTGAGAGATATGTGTGTGTTGAAGACATCCTTCATCTAGTTTGTTGGGAACACAAAGTTTCTCTTCAGTTGCCAACTCCACACCATACATATATATGGGGAGGTACTAGCTCCAACTCGGTTTTACACTGAAAACTGCAGGAACTTCAAACCGGCACTAGGAAACAGACCGAGAAACCAGAGTAAAATTTTCTCCTGCAACCCGTTCCCTTTGTGCTAGATGAACGAACGTCTCTCCACATGCTCAGTTCTGAGAGATAAGTGTGTGTGAAAGCCGTCCTTCACCTAGCTTTTTGGGAACACAAAATTTCTCTTCAGTTTCCAACTCCATTCCATACATATATATGGGGAGTTACTAGCTCCAACTAGGTTTTACAGTGAAAACTGCAGGAACTTCAAACCGGCACTAGGAAACAGACCGAGAAACCAGAGTAAAAGTTTCTCCTGCCATCCGTTCCCTTTGTGCTAGATGAACGAACGTCTCTCCACATGCTCAGTTCTGAGAGATAAATGTGTGTGAAAGCCGTCCTTCATCTAGCTTGTTGGGAACACAAAGATTCTCTTCAGTTGCCAACTCCAATCCATACATATATATGGGGAGGTACTTGCTCCAACTCGGTTTTACAGTGAAAACTGCAGGAACTTCAAACCGGCACTAGGAAACAGACCGAGAAACCAGAGTAAAAGTTTCTCCTGCAACCCATTCCCTTTGTGCTAGATGAACGAACGTCTCTCCACATGCTCAGTTCTGAGAGATAAGTGTGTGTGAAAGCCGTCCTTCACCTAGCTTGTAGGGAACACAAAGTTTCTCTTCAGTTGCCAACTCCATTCCATACATATATATGGGGAGTTACTAGCTCCAACTCGCTTTTACAGTGAAAACTGCAGGAACTTCAAACCGGCACTAGGAAACAGACCGAGAAACCAGAGTAAAAGTTTCTCCTGCAACCCGTTCCCTTTGTGGTAGATGAACGAACGTCTCTCCACATGCTCAGTTCTGAGAGATAAGTGTGTGTGAAAGCCGTCCTTCACCTAGCTTGTTGGGAACACAAAGTTTCTCTTCAGTTGCAAACTCCACTTCATACATATATATGGGGAGGTACTAACTCCAACTCGGTTTTACAGTGAAAACTGCAGGAACTTCAAACCGGCACTAGGAAACAGACCGAGATACCAGAGTAAAAGTTTCTCCTGCAACCCGTTCCCTTTGTGCTAGATGAACGAACGTCTCTCCACAGGCTAATTTCTGAGAGATAAGTGTGTGTGAAAGCCGTCCTTCACCTAGCTTGATGGGAACACAAAGTTCCTCTTCAGTTGCAAACTCCACTCCATACATATATATGGGGAGGTACAAGCTCCAACTAGGTTTTACAGTGAAAACTGCAGGAACTTCAAACCGGCACTAGGAAACAGACCGAGAAACCAGAGCAATGTTTCTCCTGCAAACAGTTCCCTTTGTGATAGATGAACGAACGTCTCTCCACATGCTCAGTTCTAAGAGATAAGTGTGTGTGAAAGCCGCCCTTCACCTAACTTGTTGGGAACACAAAGTTTCTCTTCAGTTGCAAACTCCACTCCATACGTATATATGGGGAGGTACTAGCTCCAACTCGGTTTTACAGTGAAAATTTTAGGAACTAAAAACCGGCACTAGGAAACAGACCGAGAAACCAGAGTAAAAGTTTCCACTGCAACCCTTTCCCTTTGTGCTAATTGAACGAACGTCTCTCCACATGCTCAGTTCTGAGAGATAATTGTGTGTGAAAGGCGTCCTTCATCTAACTTGTTGGGAACACAAAGTTTCTCTTCAGTTGCAAACTCCACTCCATACATATATATGGGGAGGTACTAGCTCCAACTCGGTTTTACAGTGAAAAGTGCAGGAACTTCAAAACGGCACTAGGAAACAGAGTGAGAAACCAGAGTAAAAGTTTCTCCTGCAACCCGTTCCCTTTGTGCAAGATGAACGAACGTCTCTCCACATGCTCAGTTCTGAGAGTTAAGTGTGTGTGAAAGCCGTCCTTCACCTAGCTTGTTGGTAACACAAAGTTCCTCTTTAGTTGCAAACTCCACTCCATACATATATATGGGGAGGTACTAGCTCCAACTCGGTTTTACAGTGAAAACTGCAGGAACATCAAACCGGCACTAGGAAACAGACTTAGAATCCAGAGTAAAAGTTTCCCCTGCACCCCGTTCCCTTTGTTCTAGATGAACGAACGTCTCTCCACATGCTCAGTTCTGAGAGATAAGTGTGTGTTGAAGACATCCTTCATCTAGTTTGTTGGGAACACAGATTCTCTACAGTTGCATACTCCACTCCATACATATATATGGGGTGGTACTTGCTCCAACTCGGTTTTACAGTGAAAACTGCAGGAACTTCTAACAGGCACTAGGAAACAGACCGAGAAACCAGAGTAAAGTTTCTCCTGCAACCAGTTCCATTTGTGCTAGATGAACGAACGTCTCTCCACATGCTTAGTTCTAAGAGATAAGTGTGTGTGAAAGCCGTCCTTCACCTAGCTTGTTGGGAACACAAAGTTTCTCTTCAGTTGGAAACTCCACTCCGTACATATATATGGGGAGGTACTAGCTCCAACTCGGTTTTACAGTGAAAACTGCAGGAACTTCATACCGGCACTAGGAAACAGACCGAGAAACCAGAGTAAAAGTTTCTCCTGCAACCCGTTCCCTTTGTGCTAGGTGAACGAACGTCTCTCCACATGCTCAGTTCTGAGAGATAAGTGTGTGTGAAAGCCGTCTTTCACCTAGCTTCTTGGGAACACAAAGTTTCTCTTCAGTTGCAAACTCCAATCCATACATATATATGGGGAGGTACTAGCTCCAACTCGCTTTTACAGTGAAAACTGCAGGAACTTCAAACCGGCACTAGGAAACAGACCGAGAAACCAGAGTAAAAGTTTCTCCTGCAACCCGTTCCCTTGGTGATAGATGAACGAACGTCTCTCCACATGCTCAGTTCTGAGAGATAAGTGTGTGTGAAAGCCGTCCTTCACCTAGCTTGTTGGGAACACAAAGTTTTTCTTCAGTTGCCAAATCCACTCCATACATATATATGGGGAGGTACTAGTTCCAACTCGGTTTTACAGTGAAAACTGCAGGAAATTCAAACCGGCACTAGGAAACAATCTGAGAAACCAGAGTAAAAGTTTCTCCTGCAACCCGTTCCCATGGTGCTAGATGAACGAACGTCTCTCCACATGCTCAGTTCTGAGAGATAAGTGTGTGTGAAAGCCGTCCTTCACCTAGCTTGTTGGGAACACAAAGTTCGTCTTCAGTTGCAAACTCCACTTCATACATATATATGGGGAGGTACTAACTCCAACTCGGTTTTACAGTGAAAACTGCAGGAACTTCAAACCGGCACTAGGAAACAGATCGAGATACCAGAGTAAAAGTTTCTCCTGCAACCCGTTCCCTTTGTGCTAGATGAACGAACGTCTCTCCACATGCTCTGTTCTGAGAGATAAGTGTTTGTGAAAGCCGTCCTTCACCTAGCTTGTTGGGAACACAAAGTTCCTCTTCAGTTGCAAACTCCAATCCATACATATATATGGGGAGGTACAAGCTACAACTCGGTTTTACAGTGAAAACTGCAGGAACTTCAAACCGGCACTAGGAAACAGACCGAGAAACCAGAGTAATGTTTCTCCTGCAAACAGTTCCCTTTGTGCTAGATGAACGAACGTCTCTCCACATGCTCAGTTCTAAGAGATAAGTGTGTGTGAAAGCCGTCCTTCACCTAGCTTGTTGGGAACACAAAGTTTCTCTTCAGTTGCAAACTCCACTCCATACGTATATATGGGGAGGTACTAGCTCCAACTCGGTTTTACAGTGAAAACTGCAGGAACTTCAAACCGGCACTAGGAAACAGACTGAGAAACCAGAGTAAAAGTTTCCACTGCAACCCGTTCCCTTTGTGCTAGATGAACGAACGTCTCTCCACATGCTCAGTTCTGAGAGAAAATTGTGTGTGAAAGCCGTCCTTCATCTAACTTGTTGGGAACACAAAGTTTCTCTTCAGTTGCAAACTCCACTCCATACATATATATGGGGAGGTACTAGCTCCAACTCGGTTTTACAGTGGAAACTGCAGGAAATTCAAAACGGCACTAGGAAACAGACTGAGAAACCAGAGTAAAAGTTTCTCCTGCAACCAGTTCCGTTTGTGCTAGATGAACGAACGTCTCTCCACATGCTCAGTTCTGATAGATAAGTGTGTGTGAAAGCCGTCCTTCACCTAGCTTGTTGGGAACACAAAGTTTCTCTTCAGTTGCAAACTCCAATTTATACATATATATGGGGAGGTACTAGCTCCAACTCGGTTTTACAGTGAAACCTGCAGGAATTTAAAACCGGCACTAGGAAACAGAACGAGATACCAGAGTAAAAATTTCTCCTGCAACCCGTTCCCTTTGTGCTAGATGAACGAAAGTCTCTCCACATGCTCAGTTCTGAGAGATAAGTGTGTGTGAAAGCCGTCCTTCACCTAGCTTGTTGGGAACACAAAGTTTCTCTTCAGATGCAAACTCCAGTCCATACATATATATGGAAAGGTACTAGCTCCAACTCGGTTTTACAGTGAAAACTGCAGGTACATCAAACCGGCACTAGTAAACAGACTTAGAAACCAGAGTAAAAGTTTCTACTACACCCCGTTCCCTTTGTTCTAGATGAACGAACGTCTCTCCACATGCTCAGTTCTGAGAGATAAGTGTGTGTTGAAGACATCCTTCATCTAGCTTGTTGGGAACACTGATTCTCTACAGTTGCATACTCCACTCCATACATATATATGGGGAGGTACTTGCTCCAACTCCGTTTTACAGTGAAAACTGCAGGAAATTCTAACAAGCACTAGGAAACAGACCGAGAAACCAGAGTAAAGTTTCTCCTGCAAGCAGTTCCTTTTGTGCTAGATGAACGAACGTCTCTCCACATGCTTAGTTCTAAGAGATAAGTGTGTGTGAAAGCCGTCCTTCACCTAGCTTGTTGGGAACACAAAGTTTCTCTTCAGTTGCAAACTCCACTCCTTACATATATATGGGGTGGTACTAGCTCCAACTCGGTTTTACAGTGAAAACTGCAGGAACTTCAAACCGGCACTAGGAAACAGACTGAGAAACCAGAGTAAAAGTTTCTCCTGCAACCCGTTCCTTTTGTGCTAGATGAAAGAAAGTCTCTCCACATGCTCAGATCTGAGAGATATGTGTGTGTGAATGCCGTCCTTCAACTAGCTTGTGGGGAACACAGAGTTTCTCTTCAGGTGCAAACTCCACTCCATACATATATATGGGGTGGTACTAGCTCCAACTAGGTTTTACAGTGAAACTGCAGGAACATCAAACCGGCACTAGGAAACAGACCGAGAAACCAGAGTAAAAGTTTCTCCTGCAACCCTTTCCCTTTGTGCTAGATGAACGAACGTCTCTCCACATGCTCAGTTCTGAGAGATAAGTGTGTGTGAAAGCCGTCCTTCACCTAGCTTGTTGGGAACACAAAGTTTCTCTTCAGTTGCAAACTCCACTCCATACATGTATATGGGGATGTACTAGCTCCAACTCGCTTTTACAGTGAAAACTGCAGGAACTTCAAACCGGCACAAGGTAACAGACCGAGAAACCAGAGTAAAAGTTTCTCCTGCAACCCGTTCCCTTGGTGCTAGATGAACGAAAGTCTCTCAACATGCTCAGTTCTGAGAGAAAAGTGTGTGTGAAAGCCGTCCTTCACCTAGCTTGTTGGGAACACAAAGTTTCTCTTCAGTTGCAAACTCCACTCCATATATATATATGGGGAGGTACTAGCTCCAACTCGGTTTTACAGTGAAAACTGCAGGAACTTCAAACCGGCACTAGGAAACAGACTGAGAAACCAGAGTAAAAGTTTCTCCTGCATCCCGTTCCCTAGGTGCTAGATGAACGAACGTCTCTCCACATGCTCAGTTTTGAGAGATAAGTGTGTGTGATAGCCGTCCTTCACCTAGCTTGTTGGGAACACAAAGTTCCTCTTCAGTTGCAAACTCCACTCCATACATATATATGGGGAGGTACAAGCTCCAACTAAGTTTTACAGTGAAAACTGCAGGAACTTCAAACTGGCACTAGGAAACAGACCGAGAAACCAGAGCAATGTTTCTCCTGCAAAGAGTTCCATTTGTGATAGATGAACGAACGTCTCTCCACATGCTCAGTTCTAAGAGATAAGTGTGTGTGAAAGCCGCCCTTCACCTAACTTGTTGGGAACACAAAGTTTCTCTTCAGTTGCAAACTCCACTCCATACGTATATATGGGGAGGTACTAGCTCCAACTCGGTTTTACAGTGAAAATTTTAGGAACTTAAAACGGGCACTAGGAAACAGCCCGAAAAACCAGAGTAAAAGTTTCCACTGCAACCCGTTCCCTTTGTGCTAATTGAACGAACGTCTCTCCACATGCTCAGTTCTGAGAGATAATTGTGTGTGAAAGGCGTCCTTCATCTAACTTGTTGGGAACACAAAGTTTCTCTTCAGTTGCAAACTCCACTCCATACATATATATGGGGAGGTACTAGCTCCAACTCGGTTTTACAGTGAAAAGTGCAGGAACTTCAAAACGGCACTAGGAAACAGAGTGAGAAACCAGAGTAAAAGTTTCTCCTGCAACCCGTTCCCTTTGTGCAAGATGAACAAACGTCTCTCCACATGCTCAGTTCTGAAAGTTAAGTGTGTGTGAAAGCCGTCCTTCACCTAGCTTGTTGGTAACACAAAGTTCCTCTTTAGTTGCAAACTCCACTCCATACATATATATGGGGAGGTACTAGCTCCAACTCGGTTTTACAATGAAAACTGCAGGAACATCATACCGGCACTAGGAAACAGACTTAGAAACCAGAGTAAAAGTTTCCCCTGCACCCCGTTCCCTTTGTTCTAGATGAACGAACGTCTCTCCACATGCTCAGTTCTGAGAGATAAGTGTGTGTTGAAGACATCCTTCATCTAGTTTGTTGGGAAAACAGATTCTCTACAGTTGCATACTCCACTCCATACATATATATGGGGTGGTACTTGCTCCAACTCGGTTTTACAGTGAAAACTGCAGGAACTTCTAACAGGCACTAGGAAACAGACCGAGAAACCAGAGTAAAGTTTCTCCTGCAGCCAGTTCCATTTGTGCTAGATGAACGAACGTCTCTCCACATGCTTAGTTCTAAGAGATAAGTGTGTGTGAAAGCCGTACTTCACCTAGCTTGTTGGGAACACAAAGTTTCTCTTCAGTTGCAAACTCCACTCCGTACATATATATGGGGAGGTACTAGCTCCAACTCGGTTTTACAGTGAAAACTGCAGGAACTTCAAACCGGCACTAGGAAACAGACCGAGAAACCAGAGTAAAAGTTTCTCCTGCAACCCGTTCCCTTTGTGCTAGGTGAACGAACGTCTCTCCACATGCTCAGTTCTGAGAGATAAGTGTGTGTGAAAGCCGTCTTTCACCTAGCTTCTTGGGAACACAAAGTTTCTCTTCAGTTGCAAACTCCACTCCATACATGTATATGGGGAGGTACTAGCTCCAACTCGCTTTTACAGTGAAAACTGCAGGAACTTCAAACCGGCACTAGGAAACAGACCGGGAAACCAGAGTAAAAGTTTCTCCTGCAACCCGTTCCCTTGGTGATAGATGAACGAACGTCTCTCCACATGCTCAGTTCTGAGAGATAAGTGTGTGTGAAAGCCGTCCTTCACCTAGATTGTTGGGAACACAAAGTTTCTCTTCAGTTGCCAAATCCACTCCATACATATATATGGGGAGGTACTAGTTCCAACTCGGTTTTACAGTGAAAACTGCAGGAAATTCAAACCGGAACTAGGAAACAATCTGAGAAACCAGAGTAAAAGTTTCTCCTGCAACCCGTTCCCATGGTGCTAGATGAACGAACGTCTCTCCACATGCTCAGTTCTGAGAGATAAGTGTGTGTGAAAGCCGTCCTTCACCTAGCTTGTTGGGAACACAAAGTTCGTCTTCAGTTGCAAACTCCACTTCATACATATATATGGGGAGGTACTAACTCCAACTCGGTTTTACAGTGAAAACTGCAGGAACTTCAAACCGGCACTAGGAAACAGATCGAGATACCAGAGTAAAAGTTTCTCCTGCAACCCGTTCCCTTTGTGCTAGATGAACGAACGTCTCTCCACATGCTCAGTTCTGAGAGATAAGTGTGTGTGAAAGCCGTCCTTCACCTAGCTTGTTGGGAACACAAAGTTTCTTTTCAGTTGCAAACTCCATTCCATACATATATATGGGGAGGTACAAACTCCAACTCGTTTTTACAGTGAAAACTGCAGGAAATTCAAAACGGCACTAGGAAACAGACTGAGAAACCAGAGTAAAAGTTTCTCCTGCAACCAGTTCCGTTTGTGCTAGATGAACGAACGTCTCTCCACATGCTCAGTTCTGAGAGATAAGTGTGTGTGAAAGCCGTCCTTCACCTAGCTTGTTGGGAACACAAAGTTTCTCTTCAGTTGCAAACTCCAATTTATACATATTTGGGGAGGTACTAGCTCCAACTCGGTTTTACAGTGAAACCTGCAGGAATTTAAAACCGGCACTAGGAAACAGAACGAGATACCAGAGTAAAAATTTCTCCTGCAACCCGTTCCCTTTGTGCTAGATGAACGAAAGTCTCTCCACATGCTCAGTTCTGAGAGATAAGTGTGTGTGAAAGCCGTCCTTCACCTAGCTTGTTGGGAACACAAAGTTTCTCTTCAGATGCAAACTCCAGTCCATACATATATATGGAAAGGTACTAGCTCCAACTCGGTTTTACAGTGAAAACTGCAGGTACATCAAACCGGCACTAGTAAACAGACTTAGAAACCAGAGTAAAAGTTTCTACTACACCCCGTTCCCTTTGTTCTAGATGAACGAACGTCTCTCCACATGCTCAGTTCTGAGAGATAAGTGTGTGTTGAAGACATCCTTCATCTAGCTTGTTGGGAACACTGATTCTCTACAGTTGCATACTCCACTCCATACATATATATGGGGAGGTACTTGCTCCAACTCCGTTTTACAGTGAAAACTGCAGGAAATTCTAACAGGCACTAGGAAACAGACCGAGAAACCAGAGTAAAGTTTCTCCTGCAACCAGTTCCTTTTGTGCTAGATGAACGAACGTCTCTCCACATGCTTAGTTCTAAGAGATAAGTGTGTGTGAAAGCCGTCCTTCACCTAGCTTGTTGGGAACACAAAGTTTCTCTTCAGTTGCAAACTCCACTCCTTACATATATATGGGGTGGTACTAGCTCCAACTCGGTTTTACAGTGAAAACTGCAGGAACTTCAAACCGGCACTAGGAAACAGACTGAGAAACCAGAGTAAAAGTTTCTCCTGCAACCCGTTCCTTTTGTGCTAGATGAAAGAAAGTCTCTCCACATGCTCAGATCTGAGAGATATGTGTGTGTGAATGCCGTCCTTCAACTAGCTTGTGGGGAACACAGAGTTTCTCTTCAGGTGCAAACTCCACTCCATACATATATATGGGGTGGTACTAGCTCCAACTAGGTTTTACAGTGAAACTGCAGGAACATCAAACCGGCACTAGGAAACAGACCGAGAAACCAGAGTAAAAGTTTCTCCTGCAACCCTTTCCCTTTGTGCTAGATGAACGAACGTCTCTCCACATGCTCAGTTCTGAGAGATAAGTGTGTGTGAAAGCCGTCCTTCACCTAGCTTGTTGGGAACACAAAGTTTCTCTTCAGTTGCAAACTCCACTCCATACATGTATATGGGGATGTACTAGCTCCAACTCGCTTTTACAGTGAAAACTGCAGGAACTTCAAACCGGCACAAGGAAACAGACCGAGAAACCAGAGTAAAAGTTTCTCCTGCAACCCGTTCCCTTGGTGCTAGATGAACGAATGTCTCTCAACATGCTCAGTTCTGAGAGAAAAGTGTGTGTGAAAGCCGTCCTTCACCTAGCTTTTTGGGAACACAAAGTTTCTCTTCAGTTGCAAACTCCACTCCATATATATATATGGGGAGGTACTAGCTCCAACTCGGTTTTACAGTGAAAACTGCAGGAACTTCAAACCGGCACTAGGAAACAGACTGAGAAACCAGAGTAAAAGTTTCTCCTGCATCCCGTTCCCTAGGTGCTAGATGAACGAACGTCTCTCCACATGCTCAGTTTTGAGAGATAAGTGTGTGTGATAGCCGTCCTTCACCTAGCTTGTTGGGAACACAAAGTTCCTCTTCAGTTGCAAACTCCACTCCATACATATATATGGGGAGGTACAAGCTCCAACTAAGTTTTACAGTGAAAACTGCAGGAACTTCAAACCGGCACTAGGAAACAGACCGAGAAACCAGAGCAATGTTTCTCCTGCAAAGAGTTCCCTTTGTGATAGATGAACGAACGTCTCTCCACATGCTCAGTTCTAAGAGATAAGTGTGTGTGAAAGCCGCCCTTCACCTAACTTGTTGGGAACACAAAGTTTCTCTTCAGTTGCAAACTCCACTCCATACGTATATATGGGGAGGTACTAGCTCCAACTCGGTTTTACAGTGAAAATTTTAGGAACTTAAAACGGGCACTAGGAAACAGCCCGAAAAACCAGAGTAAAAGTTTCCACTGCAACCCGTTCCCTTTGTGCTAATTGAACGAACGTCTCTCCACATGCTCAGTTCTGAGAGATAATTGTGTGTGAAAGGCGTCCTTCATCTAACTTGTTGGGAACACAAAGTTTCTCTTCAGTTGCAAACTCCACTCCATACATATATATGGGGAGGTACTAGCTCCAACACGGTTTTACAGTGAAAAGTGCAGGAACTTCAAAACGGCACTAGGAAACAGAGTGAGAAACCAGAGTAAAAGTTTCTCCTGCAACCCGTTCCCTTTGTGCAAGATGAACAAACGTCTCTCCACATGCTCAGTTCTGAAAGTTAAGTGTGTGTGAAAGCCGTCCTTCACCTAGCTTGTTGGTAACACAAAGTTCCTCTTTAGTTGCAAACTCCACTCCATACATATATATGGGGAGGTACTAGCTCCAACTCGGTTTTACAATGAAAACTGCAGGAACATCATACCGGCACTAGGAAACAGACTTAGAAACCAGAGTAAAAGTTTCCCCTGCACCCCGTTCCCTTTGTTCTAGATGAACGAACGTCTCTCCACATGCTCAGTTCTGAGAGATAAGTGTGTGTTGAAGACATCCTTCATCTAGTTTGTTGGGAAAACAGATTCTCTACAGTTGCATACTCCACTCCATACATATATATGGGGTGGTACTTGCTCCAACTCGGTTTTACAGTGAAAACTGCAGGAACTTCTAACAGGCACTAGGAAACAGACCCAGAAACCAGAGTAAAGTTTCTCCTGCAGCCAGTTCCATTTGTGCTAGATGAACGAACGTCTCTCCACATGCTTAGTTCTAAGAGATAAGTGTGTGTGAAAGCCGTACTTCACCTAGCTTGTTGGGAACACAAAGTTTCTCTTCAGTTGCAAACTCCACTCCGTACATATATATGGGGAGGTACTAGCTCCAACTCGGTTTTACAGTGAAAACTGCAGGAACTTCAAACCGGCACTAGGAAACAGACCGAGAAACCAGAGTAAAAGTTTCTCCTGCAACCCGTTCCCTTTGTGCTAGGTGAACGAACGTCTCTCCACATGCTCAGATCTGAGAGATAAGTGTGTGTGAAAGCCGTCCTTCACCTAGCTTGTTGGGAACACAAAGTTTCTCTTCAGTTGCAAACTCCACTCCATACATATATATGGGGAGGTACTAGCTCCAACTCGCTTTTACAGTGAAAACTGCAGGAACTTCAAACCGGCACTAGGAAACAGACCGAGAAACCAGAGTAAAAGTTTCTCCTGCAACCCGTTCCCTTGGTGATAGATGAACGAACGTCTCTCCACATGCTCAGTTCTGAGAGAAAAGTGTGTGTGAAAGCCGTCCTTCACCTAGATTGTTGGGAACACAAAGTTTCTCTTCAGTTGCCAAATCCACTCCATACATATATATGGGGAGGTACTAGTTCCAACTCGGTTTTACAGTGAAAACTGCAGGAAATTCAAACCGGAACTAGGAAACAATCTGAGAAACCAGAGTAAAAGTTTCTCCTGCAACCCGTTCCCATGGTGCTAGATGAACGAACGTCTCTCCACATGCTCAGTTCTGAGAGATAAGTGTGTGTGAAAGCCGTCCTTCACATAGCTTGTTGGGAACACAAAGTTCGTCTTCAGTTGCAAACTCCACTTCATACATATATATGGGGAGGTACTAACTCCAACTCGGTTTTACAGTGAAAACTGCAGGAACTTCAAACCGGCACTAGGAAACAGATCGAGATACCAGAGTAAAAGTTTCTCCTGCAACCCGTTCCCTTTGTGCTAGATGAACGAACGTCTCTCCACATGCTCAGTTCTGAGAGATAAGTGTGTGTGAAAGCCGTCCTTCACCTAGCTTGTTGGGAACACAAAGTTCCTCTTCAGTTGCAAACTCCAATCCATACATATATATGGGGAGGTACAAGCTACAACTCGGTTTTACAGTGAAAACTGCAGGAACTTCAAACCGGCACTAGGAAACAGACCGAGAAACCAGAGTAATGTTTCTCCTGCAAACAGTTCCCTTTGTGCTAGATGAACGAACGTCTCTCCACATGCTCAGTTCTAAGAGATAAGTGTGTGTGAAAGCCGTCCTTCACCTAGCTTGTTGGGAACACAAAGTTTCTCTTCAGTTGCAAACTCCACTCCATACGTATATATGGGGAGGTAATAGCTCCAACTCGGTTTTACAGTGAAAACTGCAGGAACTTAAAACCGGCACTAGGAAACAGACTGAGAAACCAGAGTAAAAGTTTCCACTGCAACCCGTTCCCTTTGTGCTAGATGAACGAACGTCTCTCCACATGCTCAGTTCTGAGAGAAAATTGTGTGTGAAAGCCGTCCTTCACCTAGCTTGATGGGAACACAAAGTTCCTCTTCAGTTGCAAACTCCACTCCATACATATATATGGGGATGTACAAGCTCCAACTAGGTATTACAGTGAAAACTGCAGGAACTTCAAACCGGCACTAGGAAACAGACCGAGAAACCAGAGCAATGTTTCTCCTGCAAACAGTTCCCTTTGTGATAGATGAACGAACGTCTCTCCACATGCTCAGTTCTAAGAGATAAGTGTGTGTGAAAGCCGCCCTTCACCTAACTTGTTGGGAACACAAAGTTTCTCTTCAGTTGCAAACTCCACTCCATACGTATATATGGGGAGGTACTAGCTCCAACTCGGTTTTACAGTGAAAACTTTAGGAACTTAAAACCGGCACTAGGAAACAGACCGAGAAACCAGAGTAAAAGTTTCCACTGCAACCCGTTCCCTTTGTGCTAATTGAACGAACGTCTCTCCACATGCTCAGTTCTGAGAGATAATTGTGTGTGAAAGGCGTCCTTCATCTAACTTGTTGGGAACACAAAGTTTCTCTTCAGTTGCAAACTCCACTCCATACATATATATGGGGAGGTACTAGCTCCAACTCGGTTTTACAGTGAAAACTGCAGGAACTTCAAAACGGCACTAGGAAACAGAGTGAGAAACCAGAGTAAAAGTTTCTCCTGCAACCCGTTCCCTTTGTGCAAGATGAACGAACGTCTCTCCACATGCTCAGTTCTGAGAGTTAAGTGTGTGTGAAAGCCGTCCTTCACCTAGCTTGTTGGTAACACAAAGTTCCTCTTTAGTTGCAAACTCCACTCCATACATATATATGGGGAGGTACTAGCTCCAACTCGGTTTTACAGTGAAAACTGCAGGAACATCAAACCGGCACTAGGAAACAGACTTAGAAACCAGAGTAAAAGTTTCCCCTGCACCCCGTTCCCTTTGTTCTAGATGAACGAACGTCTCTCCACATGCTCAGTTCTGAGAGATAAGTGTGTGTTGAAGACATCCTTCATCTAGTTTGTTGGGAACACAGATTCTCTACAGTTGCATACTCCACTCCATACATATATATATGGGGTGGTACTTGCTCCAACTCGGTTTTACAGTGAAAACTGCAGGAACTTCTAACAGGCACTAGGAAACAGACCGAGAAACCAGAGTAAAGTTTCTCCTGCAACCAGTTCCATTTGTGCTAGATGAACGAACGTCTCTCCACATGCTTAGTTCTAAGAGATAAGTGTGTGTGAAAGCCGTCCTTCACCTAGCTTGTTGGGAACACAAAGTTTCTCTTCAGTTGCAAACTCCACTCCGTACATATATATGGGGAGGTACTAGCTCCAAGTCGGTTTTACAGTGAAAAGTGCAGGAACATCAAAACGGCACTAGGAAACAGAGTGAGAAACCAGAGTAATAGTTTCTCCTGCAACCCGTTCCCTTTGTGCAAGATGAACGAACGTCTCTCCACATGCTCAGTTCTGAGAGATAAGTGTGTGTGAAAGCCGTCCTTCACCTAGCTTGTTGGTAACACAAAGTTCCTCATTAGTTGCAAACTCCACTCCATACATATATATGGGGAGGTACTAGCTCCAACTCGGTTTTACAGTGAAAACTGCAGGAACATCAAACCGGCACTAGGAAACAGACTTAGAAACCAGAGTAAAAGTTTCCCCTGCACCCCGTTCCCTTTGTTCTAGATGAACGAACGTCTCTCCACATGCTCAGTTCTGAGAGATAAGTGTGTGTTGAAGACATCCTTCATCTAGTTTGTTGGGAACACAAAGTTTCTCTTCAGTTGCCAACTCCACTCCATACATATATATGGGGAGGTACTAGCTCCAACTCGGTTTTACACTGAAAACTGCAGGAACTTCAAACCGGCACTAGGAAACAGACCGAGAAACCAGAGTAAAATTTTCTCCTGCAACCCGTTCCCTTTGTGCTAGATGAACGAACGTCTCTCCACATGCTCAGTTCTGAGAGATAAGTGTGTGTGAAAGCCGTCCTTCACCTAGCTTTTTGGGAACACAAAATTTCTCTTCAGTTTCCAACTCCATTCCATACATATATATGGGGAGTTACTAGCTCCAACTAGGTTTTACAGTGAAAACTGCAGGAACTTCAAACCGGCACTAGGAAACAGACCGAGAAACCAGAGTAAAAGTTTCTCCTGCCATCCGTTCCCTTTGTGCTAGATGAACGAACGTCTCTCCACATGCTCAGTTCTGAGAGATAAATGTGTGTGAAAGCCGTCCTTCACCTAGCTTTTTGGGAACACAAAGATTCTCTTCAGTTGCCAACTCCAATCCATACATATATATGGGGAGGTACTTGCTCCAACTCGGTTTTACAGTGAAAACTGCAGGAACTTCAAACCGGCACTAGGAAACAGACCGAGAAACCAGAGTAAAAGTTTCTCCTGCAACCCATTCCCTTTGTGCTAGATGAACGAACGTCTCTCCACATGCTCAGTTCTGAGAGATAAGTGTGTGTGAAAGCCGTCCTTCACCTAGCTTGTTGGGAACACAAAGTTTCTCTTCAGTTGCCAACTCCATTCCATACATATATATGGGGAGTTACTAGCTCCAACTCGCTTTTACAGTGAAAACTGCAGGAACTTCAAACCGGCACTAGGAAACAGACCGAGAAACCAGAGTAAAAGTTTCTCCTGCAACCCGTTCCCTTTGTGGTAGATGAACGAACGTCTCTCCACATGCTCAGTTCTGAGAGATAAGTGTGTGTGAAAGCCGTCCTTCACCTAGCTTGTTGGGAACACAAAGTTTCTCTTCAGTTGCCAACTCCAATCCATACATATATATGGGGAGGTACTTGCTCCAACTCGGTTTTACAGTGAAAACTGCAGGAACTTCAAACCGGCACTAGGAAACAGACCGAGAAACCAGAGTAAAAGTTTCTCCTGCAACCCATTCCCTTTGTGCTAGATGAACGAACGTCTCTCCACATGCTCAGTTCTGAGAGATAAGTGTGTGTGAAAGCCGTCCTTCACCTAGCTTGTTGGGAACACAAAGTTTCTCTTCAGTTGCCAACTCCATTCCATACATATATATGGGGAGTTACTAGCTCCAACTCGCTTTTACAGTGAAAACTGCAGGAACTTCAAACCGGCACTAGGAAACAGACCGAGAAACCAGAGTAAAAGTTTCTCCTGCAACCCGTTCCCTTTGTGGTAGATGAACGAACGTCTCTCCACATGCTCAGTTCTGAGAGATAAGTGTGTGTGAAAGCCGTCCTTCACCTAGCTTGTTGGGAACACAAAGTTTCTCTTCAGTTGCAAACTCCACTTCATACATATATATGGGGAGGTACTAACTCCAACTCGGTTTTACAGTGAAAACTGCAGGAACTTCAAACCGGCACTAGGAAACAGACCGAGATACCAGAGTAAAAGTTTCTCCTGCAACCCGTTCCCTTTGTGCTAGATGAACGAACGTCTCTCCACAGGCTCATTTCTGAGAGATAAGTGTGTGTGAAAGCCGTCCTTCACCTAGCTTGATGGGAACACAAAGTTCCTCTTCAGTTGCAAACTCCACTCCATACATATATATGGGGAGGTACAAGCTCCAACTAGGTTTTACAGTGAAAACTGCAGGAACTTCAAACCGGCACTAGGAAACAGACCGAGAAACTAGAGCAATGTTTCTCCTGCAAACAGTTCCCTTTGTGATAGATGAACGAACGTCTCTCCACATGCTCAGTTCTAAGAGATAAGTGTGTGTGAAAGCCGCCCTTCACCTAACTTGTTGGGAACACAAAGTTTCTCTTCAGTTGCAAACTCCACTCCATACGTATATATGGGGAGGTACTAGCTCCAAATCGGTTTTACAGTGAAAATTTTAGGAACTTAAAACCGGCACTAGGAAACAGACCGAGAAACCAGAGTAAAAGTTTCCACTGCAACCCTTTCCCTTTGTGCTAATTGAACGAACGTCTCTCCACATGCTCAGTTCTGAGAGATAATTGTGTGTGAAAGGCGTCCTTCATCTAACTTGTTGGGAACACAAAGTTTCTCTTCAGTTGCAAACTCCACTCCATACATATATATGGGGAGGTACTAGCTCCAACTCGGTTTTACAGTGAAAAGTGCAGGAACTTCAAAACGGCACTAGGAAACAGAGTGAGAAACCAGAGTAAAAGTTTCTCCTGCAACCCGTTCCCTTTGTGCAAGATGAACGAACGTCTCTCCACATGCTCAGTTCTGAGAGTTAAGTGTGTGTGAAAGCCGTCCTTCACCTAGCTTGTTGGTAACACAAAGTTCCTCTTTAGTTGCAAACTCCACTCCATACATATATATGGGGAGGTACTAGCTCCAACTCGGTTTTACAGTGAAAACTGCAGGAACATCAAACCGGCACTAGGAAACAGACTTAGAAACCAGAGTAAAAGTTTCCCCTGCACCCCGTTCCCTTTGTTCTAGATGAACGAACGTCTCTCCACATGCTCAGTTCTGAGAGATAAGTGTGTGTTGAAGACATCCTTCATCTAGTTTGTTGGGAACACAGATTCTCTACAGTTGCATACTCCACTCCATACATATATATGGGGTGGTACTTGCTCCAACTCGGTTTTACAGTGAAAACTGCAGGAACTTCTAACAGGCACTAGGAAACAGACCGAGAAACCAGAGTAAAGTTTCTCCTGCAACCAGTTCCATTTGTGCTAGATGAACGAACGTCTCTCCACATGCTTAGTTCTAAGAGATAAGTGTGTGTGAAAGCCGTCCTTCACCTAGCTTGTTGGGAACACAAAGTTTCTCTTCAGTTGGAAACTCCACTCCGTACATATATATGGGGAGGTACTAGCTCCAACTCGGTTTTACAGTGAAAACTGCAGGAACTTCATACCGGCACTAGGAAAAAGACCGAGAAACCAGAGTAAAAGTTTCTCCTGCAACCCGTTCCCTTTGTGCTAGGTGAACGAACGTCTCTCCACATGCTCAGTTCTGAGAGATAAGTGTGTGTGAAAGCCGTCTTTCACCTAGCTTCTTGGGAACACAAAGTTTCTCTTCAGTTGCAAACTCCAATCCATACATATATATGGGGAGGTACTAGCTCCAACTCGCTTTTACAGTGAAAACTGCAGGAACTTCAAACCGGCACTAGGAAACAGACCGAGAAACCAGAGTAAAAGTTTCTCCTGCAACCCGTTCCCTTGGTGATAGATGAACGAACGTCTCTCCACATGCTCAGTTCTGAGAGATAAGTGTGTGTGAAAGCCGTCCTTCACCTAGCTTGTTGGGAACACAAAGTTTTTCTTCAGTTGCCAAATCCACTCCATACATATATATGGGGAGGTACTAGTTCCAACTCGGTTTTACAGTGAAAACTGCAGGAAATTCAAACCGGAACTAGGAAACAATCTGAGAAACCAGAGTAAAAGTTTCTCCTGCAACCCGTTCCCATGGTGCTAGATGAACGAACGTCTCTCCACATGCTCAGTTCTGAGAGATAAGTGTGTGTGAAAGCCGTCCTTCACCTAGCTTGTTGGGAACACAAAGTTCGTCTTCAGTTGCAAACTCCACTTCATACATATATATGGGGAGGTACTAACTCCAACGCGGTTTTACAGTGAAAACTGCAGGAACTTCAAACCGGCACTAGGAAACAGATCGAGATACCAGAGTAAAAGTTTCTCCTGCAACCCTTTCCCTTTGTGCTAGATGAACGAACGTCTCTCCACATGCTCAGTTCTGAGAGATAAGTGTGTGTGAAAGCCGTCCTTCACCTAGCTTTTTGGGAACACAAAATTTCTCTTCAGTTTCCAACTCCATTCCATACATATATATGGGGAGTTACTAGCTCCAACTAGGTTTTACAGTGAAAACTGCAGGAACTTCAAACCGGCACTAGGAAACAGACCGAGAAACCAGAGTAAAAGTTTCTCCTGCCATCCGTTCCCTTTGTGCTAGATGAACGAACGTCTCTCCACATGCTCAGTTCTGAGAGATAAATGTGTGTGAAAGCCGTCCTTCATCTAGCTTGTTGGGAACACAAAGATTCTCTTCAGTTGCCAACTCCAATCCATACATATATATGGGGAGGTACTTGCTCCAACTCGGTTTTACAGTGAAAACTGCAGGAACTTCAAACCGACACTAGGAAACAGACCGAGAAACCAGAGTAAAAGTTTCTCCTGCAACCCATTCCCTTTGTGCTAGATGAACGAACGTCTCTCCACATGCTCAGTTCTGAGAGATAAGTGTGTGTGAAAGCCGTCCTTCACCTAGCTTGTTGGGAACACAAAGTTTCTCTTCAGTTGCCAACTCCATTCCATACATATATATGGGGAGTTACTAGCTCCAACTCGCTTTTACAGTGAAAACTGCAGGAACTTCAAACCGGCACTAGGAAACAGACCGAGAAACCAGAGTAAAAGTTTCTCCTGCAACCCGTTCCCTTTGTGGTAGATGAACGAACGTCTCTCCACATGCTCAGTTCTGAGAGATAAGTGTGTGTGAAAGCCGTCCTTCACCTAGCTTGTTGGGAACACAAAGTTTCTCTTCAGTTGCAAACTCCACTTCATACATATATATGGGGAGGTACTAACTCCAACTCGGTTTTACAGTGAAAACTGCAGGAACTTCAAACCGGCACTAGGAAACAGACCGAGATACCAGAGTAAAAGTTTCTCCTGCAACCCGTTCCCTTTGTGCTAGATGAACGAACGTCTCTCCACAGGCTCATTTCTGAGAGATAAGTGTGTGTGAAAGCCGTGCTTCACCTAGCTTGATGGGAACACAAAGTTCCTCTTCAGTTGCAAACTCCACTCCATACATATATATGGGGAGGTACAAGCTCCAACTAGGTTTTACAGTGAAAACTGCAGGAACTTCAAACCGGCACTAGGAAACAGACCGAGAAACCAGAGCAATGTTTCTCCTGCAAACAGTTCCCTTTGTGATAGATGAACGAACGTCTCTCCACATGCTCAGTTCTAAGAGATAAGTGTGTGTGAAAGCCACCCTTCACCTAACTTGTTGGGAACACAAAGTTTCTCTTCAGTTGCAAACTCCACTCCATACGTATATATGGGGAGGTACTAGCTCCAAATCGGTTTTACAGTGAAAATTTTAGGAACTTAAAACCGGCACTAGGAAACAGACCGAGAAACCAGAGTAAAAGTTTCCACTGCAACCCTTTCCCTTTGTGCTAATTGAACGAACGTCTCTCCACATGCTCAGTTCTGAGAGATAATTGTGTGTGAAAGGCTTCCTTCATCTAACTTGTTGGGAACACAAAGTTTCTCTTCAGTTGCAAACTCCACTCCATACATATATATGGGGAGGTACTAGCTCCAACTCGGTTTTACAGTGAAAACTGCAGGAACATCAAACCGGCACTAGGAAACAGACTTAGAAACCAGAGTAAAAGTTTCCCCTGCACCCCGTTCCCTTTGTTCTAGATGAACGAACGTCTCTCCACATGCTCAGTTCTGAGAGATAAGTGTGTGTTGAAGACATCCTTCATCTAGTTTGTTGGGAACACAGATTCTCTACAGTTGCATACTCCACTCCATACATATATATGGGGTGGTACTTGCTCCAACTCGGTTTTACAGTGAAAACTGCAGGAACTTCTAACAGGCACTAGGAAACAGACCGAGAAACCAGAGTAAAGTTTCTCCTGCAACCAGTTCCATTTGTGCTAGATGAACGAACGTCTCTCCACATGCTTAGTTCTAAGAGATAAGTGTGTGTGAAAGCCGTCCTTCACCTAGCTTGTTGGGAACACAAAGTTTCTCTTCAGTTGGAAACTCCACTCCGTACATATATATGGGGAGGTACTAGCTCCAACTCGGTTTTACAGTGAAAACTGCAGGAACTTCATACCGGCACTAGGAAAAAGACCGAGAAACCAGAGTAAAAGTTTCTCCTGCAACCCGTTCCCTTTGTGCTAGGTGAACGAACGTCTCTCCACATGCTCAGTTCTGAGAGATAAGTGTGTGTGAAAGCCGTCTTTCACCTAGCTTCTTGGGAACACAAAGTTTCTCTTCAGTTGCAAACTCCAATCCATACATATATATGGGGAGGTACTAGCTCCAACTCGCTTTTACAGTGAAAACTGCAGGAACTTCAAACCGGCACTAGGAAACAGACCGAGAAACCAGAGTAAAAGTTTCTCCTGCAACCCGTTCCCTTGGTGATAGATGAACGAACGTCTCTCCACATGCTCAGTTCTGAGAGATAAGTGTGTGTGAAAGCCGTCCTTCACCTAGCTTGTTGGGAACACAAAGTTTTTCTTCAGTTGCCAAATCCACTCCATACATATATATGGGGAGGTACTAGTTCCAACTCGGTTTTACAGTGAAAACTGCAGGAAATTCAAACCGGCACTAGGAAACAATCTGAGAAACCAGAGTAAAAGTTTCTCCTGCAACCCGTTCCCATGGTGCTAGATGAACGAACGTCTCTCCACATGCTCAGTTCTGAGAGATAAGTGTGTGTGAAAGCCGTCCTTCACCTAGCTTGTTGGGAACACAAAGTTCGTCTTCAGTTGCAAACTCCACTTCATACATATATATGGGGAGGTACTAACTCCAACTCGGTTTTACAGTGAAAACTGCAGGAACTTCAAACCGGCACTAGGAAACAGATCGAGATACCAGAGTAAAAGTTTCTCCTGCAACCCGTTCCCTTTGTGCTAGATGAACGAACGTCTCTCCACATGCTCAGTTCTGAGAGATAAGTGTGTGTGAAAGCCGTCCTTCACCTAGCTTGTTGGGAACACAAAGTTCCTCTTCAGTTGCAAACTCCAATCCATACATATATATGGGGAGGTACAAGCTACAACTCGGTTTTACAGTGAAAACTGCAGGAACTTCAAACCGGCACTAGGAAACAGACCGAGAAACCAGAGTAATGTTTCTCCTGCAAACAGTTCCCTTTGTGCTAGATGAACGAACGTCTCTCCACATGCTCAGTTCTAAGAGATAAGTGTGTGTGAAAGCCGTCCTTCACCTAGCTTGTTGGGAACACAAAGTTTCTCTTCAGTTGCAAACTCCACTCCATACGTATATATGGGGAGGTACTAGCTCCAACTCGGTTTTACAGTGAAAACTGCAGGAACTTAAAACCGGCACTAGGAAACAGACTGAGAAACCAGAGTAAAAGTTTCCACTGCAACCCGTTCCCTTTGTGCTAGATGAACGAACGTCTCTCCACATGCTCAGTTCTGAGAGAAAATTGTGTGTGAAAGCCGTCCTTCATCTAACTTGTTGGGAACACAAAGTTTCTCTTCAGTTGCAAACTCCACTCCATACATATATATGGGGAGGTACTAGCTCCAACTCGGTTTTACAGTGGAAACTGCAGGAAATTCAAAACGGCACTAGGAAACAGTCTGAGAAACCAGAGTAAAAGTTTCTCCTGCAACCCGTTCCGTTTGTGCTAGATGAACGAACGTCTCTCCACATGCTCAGTTCTGAGAGATAAATGTGTGTGAAAGCCGTCCTTCACCTAGCTTGTTGGGAACACAAAGTTTCTCTTCAGTTGCAAACTCCAATTTATACATATATATGGGGAGGTACTAGTTCCAACTCGGTTTTACAGTGAATCCTGCAGGAATTTAAAACCGGCACTAGGAAACAGAACGAGATACCAGAGTAAAATTTCTCCTGCAACCCGTTCCCATTGTGCTAGATGAACGAAAGTCTCTCCACATGCTCAGTTCTGAGAGATAAGTGTGTGTGAAAGCCGTCCTTCACCTAGCTTGTTGGGAACACAAAGTTTCTCTTCAGATGCAAACTCCAGTCCATACATATATATGGAAAGGTACTAGCTCCAACTCGGTTTTACAGTGAAAACTGCAGGTACATCAAACCGGCACTAGTAAACAGACTTAGAAACCAGAGTAAAAGTTTCTACTACACCCCGTTCCCTTTGTTCTAGATGAACGAACGTCTCTCCACATGCTCAGTTCTGAGAGATAAGTGTGTGTTGAAGACATCCTTCATCTAGCTTGTTGGTAACACTGATTCTCTACAGTTGCATACTCCACTCCATACATATATATGGGGAGGTACTTGCTCCAACTCCGTTTTACAGTGAAAACTGCAGGAAATTCTAACAGGCACTAGGAAACAGACCGAGAAACCAGAGTAAAGTTTCTCCTGCAACCAGTTCCTTTTGTGCTAGATGAACGAACGTCTCTCCACATGCTTAGTTCTAAGAGATAAGTGTGTGTGAAAGCCGTCCTTCACCTAGCTTGTTGGGAACACAAAGTTTCTCTTCAGTTGCAAACTCCACTCCTTACATATATATGGGGTGGTACTAGCTCCAACTCGGTTTTACAGTGAAAACTGCAGGAACTTCAAACCGGCACTAGGAAACAGACTGAGAAACCAGAGTAAAAGTTTCTCCTGCAACCCGTTCCTTTTGTGCTAGATGAAAGAAAGTCTCTCCACATGCTCAGATCTGAGAGATATGTGTGTGTGAATGCCGTCCTTCAACTAGCTTGTGAGGAACACAGAGTTTCTCTTCAGGTGCAAACTCCACTCCATACATATATATGGGGTGGTACTAGCTCCAACTAGGTTTTACAGTGAAACTGCAGGAACATCAAACCGGCACTAGGAAACAGACCGAGAAACCAGAGTAAAAGTTTCTCCTGCAACCCGTTCCCTTTGTGCTAGATGAACGAACGTCTCTCCACATGCTCAGTTCTGAGAGATAAGTGTGTGTGAAAGCCGTCCTTCACCTAGCTTGTTGGGAACACAAAGTTTCTCTTCAGTTGCAAACTCCACTCCATACATGTATATGGGGAGGTACTAGCTCCAACTCGCTTTTACAGTGAAAACTGCAGGAACTTCAAACCGGCACAAGGAAACAGACCGAGAAACCAGAGTAAAAGTTTCTCCTGCAACCCGTTCCCTTGGTGCTAGATGAACGAAAGTCTCTCCACATGCTCAGTTCTGAGAGAAAAGTGTGTGTGAAAGCCGTCCTTCACCTAGCTTGTTGGGAACACAAAGTTTCTCTTCAGTTGCAAACTCCACTCCATACATATATATGGGGAGGTACTAGCTCCAACTCGGTTTTACAGTGAAAACTGCAGGAACTTCAAACCGGCACTAGGAAACAGACCGAGAAACCAGAGTAAAAGTTTCTCCTGCAACCCGTTCCCTTGGTGCTAGATGAACGAAAGTCTCTCCACATGCTCAGTTCTGAGAGATAAGTGTGTGTGAAAGCCGACCTTCACATAGCTTGTTGGGAACACAAAGTTCGTCTTCAGTTGCAAACTACACTTCATACATATATATTGGGATGTACTAACTCCAACTCGGTTTTACAGTGAAAACTGCAGTAACTTCAAACCGGCACTAGGAAACAGACCGAGATACCAGAGTAAAAGTTTCTCCTGCAAACCGTTCCCTTTGTGCTGGATGAACGAACGTCTCTCCACATGCTCAGTTCTGAGAGATAAGTGTGTGTGAAAGCCGTCCTTCACCTAGCTTGTTGGGAACACAAAGTTCCTCTTCAGTTGCAAACTCCACTCCATACATATATATGGGGAGGTACAAGCTCCAACTCTGTTTTACAGTGAAAACTGCAGGAACTTCAAACCGGCACTAGGAAACAGACCGAGAAACCAGAGTAATGTTTACCTGCAAACAGTTCAATTTGTGCTAGATGAACGAACGTCTCTCCACATGCTCAGTTCTAAGAGATAAGTGTGTGTGAAAGCCGCCCTTCACCTAACTTGTTGGGAACACAAAGTTTCTCTTCAGTTGCAAACTCCACTCCATACCTATATATGGGGAGGTACTAGCTCCAACTCGGTTTTACAGTGAAAACTGCAGGAACTTCAAACCGGCACTAGGAAACAGACCGAGAAACCAGAGTAAAAGTTTCCACTGCAACCCGTTCCCTTTGTGCTAGATGAACGAACGTCTCTCCATATGCTCAGTTCTGAGAGATAATTGTGTGTGAAAGCCGTCCTTCATCTAACTTGTTGGGAACACAAAGTTTCTCTTCAGTTGCAAACTCCACTCCATACATATATATGGGGAGGTACTAGCTCCAACTCGGTTTTACAGTGAAAAGTGCAGGAACTTCAAAACGGCACTAGGAAACATACTGAGAAACCAGAGTAAAAGTTTCTCCTGCAACCCGTTCCCTTTGTGCTAGATGAACGAACGTCTCTCCACATGCTCAGTTTTGAGAGATAAGTGTGTGTGAAAGCCGTCCTTCACCTAGCTTGTAGGGAACACAAAGTTTCTCTTCAGTTGCAAACTCCAATCTATACATATATATGGGGGGGTACTAGCTCCAACTCGGTTTTACAGTGAAAACTGCAGGAACTTAAAACCGGCACTAGGAAACAGACTGAGAAACCAGAGTAAAAGTTTCTCCTGCAACCCGTTCCTTTTGTGCTAGATGAAAGAAAGTCTCTCCACATGCTCAGATCTGAGAGATATGTGTGTGTGAATGCCGTCCTTCAACTAGCTTGTGGGGAACACAGAGTTTCTCTTCAGGTGCAAACTCCACTCCATACATATATATGGGGTGGTACTAGCTCCAACTAGGTTTTACAGTGAAACGGCAGGAACATCAAACCGGCACTAGGAAACAGACCGAGAAACCAGAGTAAAAGTTTCTCCTGCAAACCGTTCCCTTTGTGCTAGATGAACGAACGTCTCTCCACATGCTCAGTTCTGAGAGATAAGTGTGTGTGAAAGCCGTCCTTCACCTAGCTTGTTGGGAACACAAAGTTTCTCTTCAGTTGCAAACTCCACTCCATACATGTATATGGGGAGGTACTAGCTCCAACTCGCTTTTACAGTGAAAACTGCAGGAACTTCAAACCGGCACAAGGAAACAGACCGAGAAACCAGAGTAAAAGTTTCTCCTGCAACCCGTTCCCTTGGTGCTAGATGAAGGAAAGTCTCTCCACATGCTCAGTTCTGAGAGAAAAGTGTGTGTGAAAGCCGTCCTTCACCTAGCTTGTTGGGAACACAAAGTTTCTCTTCAGTTGCAAACTCCACTCCATACATATATATGGGGAGGTACTAGCTCCAACTCGGTTTTACAGTGAAAACTGCAGGAACTTCAAACCGGCACTAGGAAACAGACCGAGAAACCAGAGTAATGTTTCCCTGCAAACAGTTCAATTTGTGCTAGATGAACGAACGTCTCTCCACATGCTCAGTTCTAAGAGATAAGTGTGTGTGAAAGCCGCCCTTCACCTAACTTGTTGGGAACACAAAGTTTCTCTTCAGTTGCAAACTCCACTCCATACCTATATATGGGGAGGTACTAGCTCCAACTCGGTTTTACAGTGAAAACTGCAGGAACTTCAAACCGGCACTAGGAAACAGACCGAGAAACCAGAGTAAAAGTTTCCACTGCAACCCGTTCCCTTTGTGCTAGATGAATGAACGTCTCTCCATATGCTCAGTTCTGAGAGATAATTGTGTGTGAAAGCCGTCCTTCATCTAACTTGTTGGGAACACAAAGTTTCTCTTCAGTTGCAAACTCCAATCCATACATATATATGGGGAGGTACTAGCTCCAACTCGGTTTTACAGTGAAAAGTGCAGGAACTTCAAAACGGCACTAGGAAACATACTGAGAAACCAGAGTAAAAGTTTCTCCTGCAACCCGTTCCCTTTGTGCTAGATGAACGAACGTCTCTCCACATGCTCAGTTTTGAGAGATAAGTGTGTGTGAAAGCCGTCCTTCACCTAGCTTGTAGGGAACACAAAGTTTCTCTTCAGTTGCAAACTCCAATCTATACATATATATGGGGAGGTACTAGCTCCAACTCGGTTTTACAGTGAAAACTGCAGGAACTTAAAACCGGCACTAGGAAACAGACCGAGATACCAGAGTAAAAATTTCTCCTGCAACCCGTTCCCTTTGTGCTAGATGAACGAAAGTCTCTCCACATGCTCAGTTCTGAGAGATAAGTGTGTGTGAAAGCCGTCCTTCACCTAGCTTGTTGGTAACACAAAGTTCCTCTTTAGTTGCAAACTCCACTCCATACATATATATGGGGAGGTACTAGCTCCAACTCGGTTTTACAGTGAAAACTGCAGGAACATCAAACATGCACTAAGAAACAGACTTGAAACCAGAGTAAAAGTTTCTCCTGCACCCCGTTCCCTTTGTTCTAGATGAATGAACGTCTCTCCACATGCTCAGTTCTGAGAGATAAGTGTGTGTTGAAGACATCCTTCATCTAGCTTGTTGGGAACACAAAGTTTCTCTTCAGTTGCAAACTCCACTCCGTACATATATATGGGGAGGTACTAGCTCCAACTCGGTTTTACAGTGAAAATTGCAGGAACTTCAAACCGGCATTAGGAAACAGACCGAGAAACCAGAGTAAAAGTTTCTCCTGCAACCCGTTCCCTTTGTTCTAGATGAACGAACGTCTCTCCACATGCTCAGTTCTGAGAGATAATTGAGTGTGAAAGCCGTCCTTCACCTAGCTAGTGGGGAACACAAAGTTTCTCTTCAGTTGCAAACTCCACTCCATACATATATATGGGGAGGTACTAGCTCCAACTCGGTTTTACAGTGAAAACTGCAGGAACTTCTAAACGGCACTAGGAAACAGACTGAGAAACCAGAGTAATAGTTTCTCCTGCAACCCGTTCCCTTTGTGCTAGATGAACGAACGTCTCTCCACATGCTCAGTTCTGAGAGATAAGTGTGTGTGAAAGCCGTCCTTCACCTAGATTGTTGGGAACACAAAGTTTCTCTTCAGTTGCAAACTCCACTCCATACATATATATGGGGAGGTACTAGCTCCAAATCGGTTTTACAGTGAAAACTGCAGGAACTTCAAACCGGCACTAGGAAACAGACCGAGAAACCAGAGTAAAAATTTCTCCTGCAACCCGTTCCGTTTGTTCTAGATGAACAAACGTCTCCCCACATGCTCAGTTCTGAGAGATAATTGTGTGTAAAAGCTGTCCTTCACCTATCTAGTTGGGAACACAAAGTTTCTCTACAGTTGCAAACTCCACACCATACAAATATATGGGGAGGTACTAGCTCCAACTCGGTTTTACAGTGAAAAATGCAGGAACTTCAAACCGGCGCTAGGAAACAGACCGAGAAACCAGAGTAAAAGTTTCTCCTGCAACCAGTTCCCTTTGTGCCAGATGAACGAACGTCTCTCCACATGCTCAGTTCTGAGAGATATGTTTGTGTGAAAGCCGTCCTTCACCTAGCTTGTTGGGAACACAAAGTTTCTCTTCAGTTGCAAACTCCACTCCATACATATAAATGGGGAGGTACTAGCTCCAACTCGGTTTTACAGTGAAAACTGCAGGAACTTCAAACCGGCACTAGGAAACAGACCGAGAAACAAGAGTAAAATTTCTCCTGCAACCCGTTCCCTTTGTGCTAAATGAACGAACGTCTCTCCACATGCTCAGTTCTGAGAGATAAGTGTGTGTGAAAGCCGTCCTTCATCTAGCTTGTTGGGAACACAGTATCTCTACAGTTGCAATCTCCACTAAATTCGTATATATGGGGAGGTACAAGCTCCAAATCGATTTTACAGTGAAAACTGCAGGAATTTCAAACGGGCACTTGGAAACAGACCGAGAAACCAGAGTAAAAATTTCTCCTGCAAACCGTTCCCTTTGTGCTAGATGAACGAACGTCTCTCCACATGCTCAGTTCTGAGAGATAAGTGTGTGTGAAAGCCGTCCTTCACATAGCTTGTTGGGAACACTAAGTTTCTCTTCAGTTGCAAACTCCACTCCATACATATATATGTGAAGGTACAAGCTCCAACTCGGATTTACAGTGAAAACTGCAGGAACTTCAAACCGGCACTAGGAAACAGACCGAGAAACCAGAGTAAAATTTCTCCTGCAACCCGTTCCCATTGTGCTACATGAAATAACGTCTAACCACATGCTCAGTTCTGAGAGATAAGTGTGTGTGAATGCCGTCCTTCACCTAGCTTGTTGGGAACACAAAGTTTCTCTTCAGTTGCAAACTCCAATCCATACATATATATGGGGAGGTACTAGCTCCAACTCGGTTTTACAGTGAAAACTGCAGGAACTTCAAACAGGCACTAGGAAACAGACCGAGAATCCAGAGTAAATGTTTCCCCTGCAAACCATTCCATTTGTTCTAGATGAACGAACGTCTCTCCACATGCTCAGTTCTGTGAGATAATTGTGTGTGAAAGCCATCCTTAATCTAGCTTGTTGGGAACACAAAGTTTCTCTACAGTTGCATACTCCACACCATACATATATATGGGTAGGTACTAGCTCCAACTCGGTTTTACAGCGAAAACTGCAGGAACTTCAAACCGGCACTAGGAAACAGACTGAGAAACCAGAGTAAAAGTTTCTCATGCAAACCGTTCCCTTTGTGCTAGATGAACGAACGTCTCTCCACATGCTCAGTTCAGAGATAAGTGTGTGTGAAAGCCGTACTTCACCTAGCTTGTTGGGAACACAAAGTTTCTATTCAGTTGCAAACTCCAATCTATACATATATATGGGGAGGTACTAGCTCCAACTCGGTTTTACAGTGAAAACTGCAGGAACTTAAACCCGGCACTAGGAAACAGACAGAGATACCAGAGTAAAAATTTCTCCTGCAACCAGTTCCCTTTGTGCAAGATGAACGAAAGTCTCTCCACATGCTTAGTTCTAAGAGATAAGTGTGTGTTAAAGCCGTCCTTCACCTAGCTTGTTGGGAACACAAAGTTTCTCTTCAGTTGCAAACTCCACTCCGTACATATATATGGGTAGGTACTAGCTCCAACTCGGTTTTACAGTGAAAACTGCAGGAACTTCAAACCGACACTAGGAAACAGACCGAGAAACCAGAGTAACAGTTTCTCCTGCAAACCGTTCCCTTTGTGCTAGATGAACGAACGTCTCTCCACATGCTCAGTTCTGAGAGATAAGTTTGTGTGAAAGCCGTCCTTCACCTAGCTTGTTGGGAACACAAATTTTCTATACAGTTGCAAACTCCACTCCATACATATATATGGGGAGGTACTAGCTCCAACTCGGTTTTACAGTGAAAACTGCAGGAACTTCTAAACGGCACTAGGAAACAGACTGAGAAACCAGAGTAATAGTTTCTCCTGCAACCCGTTCCCTTTGTGCTAGATGAACGAACGTCTCTCCACATGCTCAGTTCTGAGAGATAATTGAGTGTGAAAGCCGTCCTTCACCTAGCTAGTGGGGAACACAAAGTTTCTCTTCAGTTGCAAACTCCACTCCATACATATATATGGGGAGGTACTAGCTCCAACTCGGTTTTACAGTGAAAACTGCAGGAACTTCTAAACGGCACTAGGAAACAGACTGAGAAACCAGAGTAATAGTTTCTCCTGCAACCCGTTCCCTTTGTGCTAGATGAACGAACGTCTCTCCACATGCTCAGTTCTGAGAGATAAGTGTGTGTGAAAGCCGTCCTTCACCTAGATTGTTGGGAACACAAAGTTTCTCTTCAGTTGCAAACTCCACTCCATACATATATATGGGGAGGTACTAGCTCCAACTCGGTTTTACAGTGAAAACTGCAGGAACTTCAAACCGGCACTAGGAATCAGACCGAGAAACCAGAGTAAAAATTTCTCCTGCAACCCGTTCCGTTTGTTCTAGATGAACAAACGTCTCCCCACATGCTCAGTTCTGAGAGATAATTGTGTGTAAAAGCTGTCCTTCACCTATCTAGTTGGGAACACAAAGTTTCTCTACAGTTGCAAACTCCACAGCATACAAATATATGGTGAGGTACTAGCTCCAACTCGGTTTTACAGTGAAAAATGCAGGAACTTCAAACCGGCACTAGGAAACAGACCGAGAAACCAGAGTAAAAGTTTCTCCTGCAACCAGTTCCCTTTGTGCTAGATGAACGAACGTCTCTCCACATGCTCAGTTCTGAGAGATAAGTGTGTGTGAAAGCCGTCCTTCACCTAGCTTGTTGGGAACACAAAGTTTCTCTTCAGTTGCAAACTCCACTCCATACATATAAATGGGGAGGTACTAGCTCCAACTCGGTTTTACAGTGAAAACTGCAGGAACTTCAAACCGGCACTAGGAAACAGACCGAGAAACCAGAGTAAAAGTTTCTCCTGCATCCCGTTCCCTTTGTGCTAAATGAACGAACGTCTCTCCACATGCTCAGTTCTGAGAGATAAGTGTGTGTGAAAGCCGTCCTTCATCTAGCTTGTTGGGAACACAGTATCTCTACAGTTGCAATCTCCACTCCATTCGTATATATGGGGAGGTACAAGCTCCAAATCGATTTTACAGTGAAAACTGCAGGAATTTCAAACGGGCACTTGGAAACAGACCGAGAAACCAGAGTAAAAATTTCTCCTGCAAACCGTTCCCTTTGTGCTAGATGAACGAACGTCTCTTCACATGCTCAGTTCTGAGAGATAAGTGTGTGTGAAAGCCGTCCTTCACATAGCTTGTTGGGAACACTAAGTTTCTCTTCAGTTGCAAACTCCACTCCATACATATATATGTGAAGGTACAAGCTCCAACTCGGTTTTACAGTGAAAACTGCAGGAACTTCAAACCGGCACTAGGAAACAGACAGAGAAACCAGAGTATAAATTTCTCCTGCAACCCGTTCCCATGGTGCTACATGAAATAACGTCTAACAACATGCTCAGTTCTGAGAGATAAGTGTGTGTGAATGCCGTGCTTCACCTAGCTTGTTGGGAACACAAAGTTTCTCTTCAGTTGCAAACTCCAATCCATACATATATATGGGGAGGTACTAGCTCCAACTCGGTTTTACAGTGAAAACTGCAGGAACTTCAAACAGGCACTAGGAAACAGACCGAGATTCCAGAGTAAAAGTTTCCCCTGCAAACCATTCCATTTGTTCTAGATGAACGAACGTCTCTCCACATGCTCAGTTCTGTGAGATAATTGTGTGTGAAAGCCGTCCTTAATCTAGCTTGTTGGGAACACAAAGTTTCTCTACAGTTGCAAACTCCACACCATACATATATATGGGTAGGTACTAGCTCCAACTCGGTTTTACAGCGAAAACTGCAGGAACTTTAAACCGGCACTAGGAAACAGACTGAGAAACCAGAGTAAAAGTTTCTCATGCAACCCGTTCCCTTTGTGCTAGATGAACGAACGTCTCTCCACATGCTCAGTTCTGAGAGATAAGTGTGTGTGAAAGCCGTACTTCACCTAGCTTGTTGGGAACACAAAGTTTCTCTTAAGTTGCAAACTCCACTCCGTACATATATATGGGGAGGTACTAGCTCCAACTCGGTTTTACAGTGAAAATTTCAGGAACTTCAAACCGGCACTAGGAAACAGACCGAGATACCAGAGTAAAAGTTTATCCTGCAACCCGTTCCCTTTGTGCTAGATGAACGAACGTCGCTCCACATGCTCAGTTCTGAGAGAAAAGTGTGTGTGAAAGCCGACCTTCACCTAGCTTGTTGGGAACACAAAGTTTCTCTTCAGTTGCAAACTCCAATCTATACATATATATGGGGAGGTACTAGCTCCAACTCGGTTTTACAGTGAAAACTGCAGGAACTTAAACCCGGCACTAGGAAACAGACCGAGATACCAGAGTAAAAATTTCTCCTGCAACCAGTTCCCTTTGTGCTAGATGAAAGAAAGTCTCTCCACATGCTTAGTTCTAAGAGATAAGTGTGTGTGTAAGCCGTCCTTCACCTAGCTTGTTGGGAACACAAAGTTTCTCTTCAGTTGCAAACACCACTCCGTACATATATATGGGTAGGTACTAGCTCCAACTCGGTTTTACAGTGAAAACTGCAGGAACTTCTAAACGGCACTAGGAAACAGACTGAGAAACCAGAGTAATAGTTTCTCCTGCAACCCGTTCCCTTTGTGGTAGATGAACGAACGTTCTCCACATGCTCAGTTCTGAGAGATATGTGTGTGTGAAAGCCGTCCTTTACCTAGCTTGTTGGGAACACAAAGTTTCTCTTCAGTTGCAAATTCCAATCCATACATATATATGGGGAGGTACTAACTCCAACTCGGTTTTACAGTGAAAACTGCAGGAACTTCAAACCGACACTAGGAAACAGACAGAGAAACCAGAGTAAAAGTTTCTCCTGCAATCCGTTCCCTTTGTGCTAGATGAACGAACGTCTCTCCACATGCTCAGTTCTGAGAGATAAGTTTGTGTGAAAGCCGTCCTTCACCTAGCTTGTTGGGAACACAAAGTTTCTCTTAAGTTGCAAACTCCACTCCGTACATATATATGGGGAGGTACTAGCTCCAACTCGGTTTTACAGTGAAAATTTCAGGAACTTCAAACCGGCACTAGGAAACAGACCGAGATACCAGAGTAAAAGTTTATCCTGCAACCCGTTCCCTTTGTGCTAGATGAACGAACGTCGCTCCACATGCTCAGTTCTGAGAGAAAAGTGTGTGTGAAAGCCGACCTTCACCTAGCTTGTTGGGAACACAAAGTTTCTCTTCAGTTGCAAACTCCAATCTATACATATATATGGGGAGGTACTAGCTCCAACTCGGTTTTACAGTGAAAACTGCAGGAACTTAAACCCGGCACTAGGAAACAGACCGAGATACCAGAGTAAAAATTTCTCCTGCAACCAGTTCCCTTTGTGCTAGATGAACGAAAGTCTCTCCACATGCTTAGTTCTAAGAGATAAGTGTGTGTGTAAGCCGTCCTTCAACTAGCTTGTTGGGAACACAAAGTTTCTCTTCAGTTGCAAACTCCACTCCGTACATATATATGGGTAGGTACTAGCTCCAACTCGGTTTTACAGTGAAAACTGCAGGAACTTCTAAACGGCACTAGGAAACAGACTGAGAAACCAGAGTAATAGTTTCTCCTGCAACCCGTTCCCTTTGTGGTAGATGAACGAACGTTCTCCACATGCTCAGTTCTGAGAGATATGTGTGTGTGAAAGCCGTCCTTTACCTAGCTTGTTGGGAACACAAAGTTTCTCTTCAGTTGCAAACTCCACACCATACATATATATGGGTAGGTACTAACTCCAACTCGGTTTTACAGTGAAAACTGCAGGAACTTCAAACCAACACTAGGAAACAGACAGAGAAACCAGAGTAAAAGTTTCTCCTGCAATCCGTTCCCTTTGTGCTAGATGAACGAACGTCTCTCCACATGCTCATTTCTGAGAGATAAGTTAGTGTGAAAGCCGTCCTTCACCTAGCTTGTTGGGAACACAAAGTTTCTCTTCAGTTGCAAACTCCACTCCATACATATACATGGGGAGGTACTAGCTCCAACTCGGTTTTACAGTGAAATCTGCAGGAACTTCAAACCGGCACTAGGAAACAGACCGAGAAACCAGAGTAAAAGTTTCTCCTGCAACCGTTCCCTTTGTGCTACATGAAAGAACGTCTAAGCACATGCTCAGTTCTGAGAGAAAAGTGTGTGTGAAAGCCGTCCTTCACCTAGCTTGTTGGGAACACAAAGTTTCTCTTCAGTTGCAAACTCCACTCCATACATATATATGGGGAGGTACTAGCTCCAACTCGGTTTTACAGTGAAAACTGCAGGAACTTCAAACAGGCACTAGGAAACAGACTGAGAAACCAGAGTAAAAGTTTCCACTGCAACCCGTTCCCTTTGTGCTAGATGAACGAACGTCTCTCCACATGCTCAGTTCTGAGAGATAATTGTGTGTGAAAGCCGTACTTCACCTAGCTTGTTGGGAACACAAAGCTTCTCTTAAGTTGCAAACTCCACTCCGTACATATATATGGGGAGGTACTAGCTCCAACTCGGTTTTACAGTGAAAATTTCAGGAACTTCAAACCGGCACTAGGAAACATACTGAGAAACCAGAGTAAAAGTTTCTCCTGCAACCCGTTCCCTTTGTGCTAGATGAACGAACGTCGCTCCACATGCTCAGTTCGGAGAGAAAAGTGTGTGTGAAAGCCGTCCTTCACCTAGCTTGTTGGGAACACAAAGTTTCTCTTCAGTTGCAAACTCCAATCTATACATATATATGGGGAGGTACTAGCTCCAACTCGGTTTTACAGTGAAAACTGCAGGAACTTAAACCCGGCACTAGGAAACAGACCGAGATACCAGAGTAAAAATTTCTCCTGCAACCAGTTCCCTTTGTGCTAGATGAACGAAAGTCTCTCCACATGCTTAGTTCTAAGAGATAAGTGTGTGTGAAAGCCGTCCTTCACCTAGCTTGTTGGGAACACAAAGTTTCTCTTCAGTTGCAAACTCCACTCCGTACATATATATGGGTAGGTACTAGCTCCAACTCGGTTTTACAGTGAAAACTGCAGGAACTTCTAAACGGCACTAGGAAACAGACTGAGAAACCAGAGTAATAGTTTCTCCTGCAACCCGTTCCCTTTGTGCTAGATGAACGAACGTCTCTCCACATGCTCAGTTCTGAGAGATAAGTGTGTGTGAAAGCCGTCCTTCACCTAGATTGTTGGGAACACAAAGTTTCTCTTCAGTTGCAAACTCCACTCCATACATATATATGGGGAGGTACTAGTTCCAACTCGGTTTTACAGTGAAAACTGCAGGAACATCAAACCTGCACTAGGAAACAGACTTGAAACCAGAGTAAAAGTTTCTCCTGCACCCCGTTCCCTTTGTTCTAGATGAATGAACGTCTCTCCACATGCTCAGTTCTGAGAGATAAGTGTGTGTTGAAGACATCCTTCATCTAGCTTGTTGGGAACACAAAGTTTCTCTTCAGTTGCAAACTCCACTCCGTACATATATATGGGGAGGTACTAGCTCCAACTCGGTTTTACAGTGAAAATTGCAGGAACTTCAAACCGGCATTAGGAAACAGACCGAGAAACCAGAGTAAAAGTTTCTCCTGCAACCCGTTCCCTTTGTGCTAGATGAACGAACGTCTCTCCACATGCTCAGTTCTGAGAGATAAGTGTGTGTGAAAGCCGTCCTTCACCTAGATTGTTGGGAACACAAAGTTTCTCTTCAGTTGCAAACTCCACTCCATACATATATATGGGGAGGTACTAGCTCCAACTCGGTTTTACAGTGAAAACTGCAGGAACTTCAAACCGGCACTAGGAAACAGACCGAGAAACCAGAGTAAAAATTTCTCCTGCAACCCGTTCCGTTTGTTATAGATGAACAAACGTCTCCCCACATGCTCAGTTCTGAGAGAAAATTGTGTGTAAAAGCTGTCCTTCACCTATCTAGTTGGGAACACAAGGTTTCTCTACAGTTGCAAACTCCACACCATACAAATATATGGGGAGGTACTAGCTCCAACTCGGTTTTACAGTGAAAAATGCAGGAACTTCAAACCGGCACTAGGAAACAGACCGAGAAACCAGAGTAAAAGTTTCTCCTGAAACCAGTTCACTTTGTGCTAGATGAACGAACGTCTCTCCATATGCTCAGTTCTGAGAGATAAGTTTGTGTGAAAGCCGTCCTTCATCTAGCTTGTTGGGAACACAGTATCTCTACAGTTGCAATCTCCACTCCATTCGTATATATGGGGAGGTACAAGCTCCAAATCGATTTTACAGTGAAAACTGCAGGAATTTCAAACGGGCACTTGGAAACAGACCGAGAAACCAGAGTAAAAATTTCTCCTGCAAACCGTTCCCTTTGTGCTAGATGAACGAACGTCTCTCCACATGGTCAGTTCTGAGAGATAAGTGTGTGTGAAAGCCGTCCTTCACATAGCTTGTTGGGAACACTAAGTTTCTCTTCAGTTGCAAACTCCACTCCATACATATATATGTGAAGGTACAAGCTCCAACTCGGTTTTACAGTGAAAACTGCAGGAACTTCAAACCGGCACTAGGAAACAGACCGAGAAACCAGAGTAAAAATTTCTCCTGCAACCCGGTCCCATTGTGCTACATGAAATAACGTCTAACCACATGCTCAGTTCTGAGAGATAATTGTGTGTGAATGCCGTCCTTCACCTAGCTTGTTGGGAACACAAAGTTTCTCTTCAGTTGCAAACTCCAATCTATACATATATATGGGGAGGTACTAGCTCCAACCCGGTTTTACAGTGAAAACTGCAGGAACTTCAAACAGGCACTAGGAAACAGACCGAGAATCCAGAGTAAAAGTTTCCCCTGCAAACCATTCCATTTGTTCTAGATGAACGAACGTCTCTCCACATGCTCAGTTCTGTGAGATAATTGTGTGTGAAAGCCGTCCTTAATCTAGCTTTTTGGGAACACAAAGTTTCTCTACAGTTGCAAACTCCACACCATACATATATATGGGTAGGTACTAGCTCCAACTCGGTTTTACAGCGAAAACTGCAGGAACTTCAAACCGGCACTAGGAAAAAGACTGAGAAACCAGAGTAAAAGTTTCTCATGCAACCCGTTCCCTTTGTGCTAGATGAACGAACATCTCTCCACATGCTCAGTTCTGAGAGATAAGTGTGTGTGAAAGCCGTACTTCACCTAGCTTGTTGGGAACACAAAGTTTCTCTTAAGTTGCAAACTCCACTCCGTACATATATATGGGGAGGTACTAGCTCCAACTCGGTTTTACAGTGAAAATTTCAGGAACTTCAAACCGGCACTAGGAAACAGACCGAGATACCAGAGTAAAAGTTTATCCTGCAACCCGTTCCTTTCTTCTAGATAAACGAACGTCTCTAAACATGCTCAGTTCTGAGAGATAAGTGTGTGTGAAAGCCGTCCTTCACCTAGCTTGTTGGGAACACAAAGTTTCTCTTCAGTTACCAATTCCACTCCATACATATATATGGGGAGGTACTAGCTCCAACTCGGTTTTACAGTGAAAACTGCAGGAACTTCAAACCGGCACTAGGAAACAGACTGAGAAACCAGAGTAAAAGTTTCTCCTGCAACCCGTTCCCTTTGTGCTAGATGAACGAACGTCTCTCCACATGCTCAGTTCTGAGAGATAATTGTGTGTGAAAGCCGTCCTTCACCTAGCTTGTTGGGAACACAAAGTTTCTCTTCAGTTTCCAACTCCATTACATACATATATATGGGGAGTTACTACCTCCAACTAGGTTTTACAGTGAAAACTGCAGGAACTTCAAACCGGCACTAGGAAACAGAACGAGAAACCAGAGTAATAGTTTCTCCTGCATACCGTTCCCTTTGTGCTAGATGAACGAACGTCTCTCCACATGCTCAGTTCTGAGAGGTAAGTGTGTGTGAAAGCCGTCCTTCACCTAGCTTGTTGGGAACACAAAGTTTCTCTTCAGTCTCCAACTCCACTCCATACATATATATGGGGAGGTACAAGCTCCAACTAGGTTTTACAGTGAAAAGTGCAGGAACTTCAAACCGGCACTAGGAAAAAGACTGAGAAACCAGAGTAAAAGTTTCTCCTGCAACCCGTTCCCTTTGTGCTAGATGAACGAACGTCTCTCCACATGCTCAGTTCTGAGAGATAAGTGTGTGTGAAAGCCGTCCTTCACCTAGCTTTTTGGGAACACAAAGTTTCTCTTCAGTTGCAAACTCCATTCCACACATATATATGGGGAGTTACTAGCTCCAACTCGGTTTTACAGTGAAAACTGCATCAACTTCAAACCGGCACTAGGAAACAGACCGAGAAACCAGAGTAAAAGTTTCTCCTGCAACCCGTTCCTTTTGTGCTAGTTGAACGAACGTCTCTCCACATGCTCAGTTCTGAGAGATAAGTGTGTGTGAAAGCCGTCCTTCATCTAGCTTGTTGGGAACACAAAGTTTCTCTTCAGATGCAAACTCCACTCCATACATGTATATGGGGAGGTACTAGCTCCAAATCGGT
The DNA here is from genome assembly GCF_048773025.1 of Camelus bactrianus. Taxonomy (NCBI): domain Eukaryota; kingdom Metazoa; phylum Chordata; class Mammalia; order Artiodactyla; family Camelidae; genus Camelus; species Camelus bactrianus. Next base: position 4,121,672 of record NC_133565.1, read on the forward strand.
TTTACAGTGACAACTGCAGGTACTTCAAACCGGCACTAGGAAACAGACAGAGAAACCAGAGTAAAAGTTTCTCCTGCAATCCGTTCCCTTGGTGCTAGATGAACGAACGTCTCTCCACAAGCTCAGTTCTGAGAGATAAGTGTGTGTGAAAGCCGTCCTTCACCTAGCTTGTTGGGAACACAAAGTTTCTCTTCAGTTGCAAACTCCACTCCATACATATATATGGGGTGGTACTAGCTCCAACACGATTTTACAGTGAAAACTGCAGGAACTTCAAACCGGCACTAGGAAAAAGACCGAGAAACCAGAGTAAAAGTTTCTCCTGCAACCCGTTCATTTTGTTCTAGATGAAAGAACGTCTCTCCACATGCTCAGTTCTGAGAGATAAGTGTGTGTAAAGCCGTCCTTCACCTACCTTGTTCGAACACAAAGTTTCTCTTCAGTTGCAAAATCCACTCCATACAAATATATGGGGAGGTACTAGCTCCAACTCGGTTTTACAGTGAAAACTGCAGGAACTTCAATCCGGCACTAGGAAACAGACCGAGAAACCAGAGTAAAAGTTTCTCCTGCAACCCGTTCCATTTGTTCTAGATGAACGAACGTCTCTCCACATGCTCAGTTCTGAGAGATAATTGTGTGTGAAAGCCGTCCTTAATCTAACTTGTTGGGAACACAAAGTTTCTCTACAGTTGCAAACTCCACACCGTACATATATATCTGGAGGTACTAGCTCCAAGTCGGTTTTACAGTGAAAACTGCAGGAATTTCAAACCGGCACTATGAAACAGACTGAGAAACCAGAGTAAATGTTTCTCCTGCAACCCGTTCCCTTTGTGCTAGATGAACGAACGTCACTCCACATGCTCAGTTCTGAGAGATAAGTGTGTGTGAAAGCCGTCCTTCATCTAGCTTGTTGGGAACACAAAGTTTCTCTTCAGTTGCAAACTCCACTCCATACATATATATGGGGAGGTACTAGCTCCAACTCGATTTTACAGTGAAAAGTGCAGGAACTTCAAACCGGCACTAGGAAACAGACCGAGAGACCAGAGTAAAAGTTTCTCCTGCAACCCGTTCCCTTTCTGCTAGATGAACGAACGTCTCTCCACATGCTCAGTTCTGAGAGATAAGTGTGTGTGAAGCCGTCCTTCAACTTGCTTCTTGGGAACACATAGTTTCTCTAGAGTTGCAAACTCCACTCCATACATATATATGGGGAGGTACTAGCTCCAACTCGGTTTTACAGTGAAATCTGCAAGAACTTCAAACCGGCACTAGGAAACAGACTGAGAAACCAGAGTAAAAGTTTCTCCTGCAACCCTTCCCCTTGTGCTAGATGAAAGAACGTCTCTCCACATGCTCAGTTCTGAGAGATAAGTGTGTGTGAATGCCGTCATTCACCTAGCTTGTTGGGAACACAAAGTTTCTCTTCAGTTGCAAACTCCACTCCATACATATATATGGGGAGGTCCTAGCTCCAAATCGGTTTTACAGTGAAATCTGCAGGAACTTAAACCGGCACTAGGAAACAGACCGAGAAACCAGAGTAAAGGTTTCTCCTGCAAACCGTTCCCTTTGTGCTAGATGAACGAACTTCTCTCCACATGCTCAGTTCTGAGAGATAAGTGTGTGTGAAAGCCGTCCTTCACCTAGCTTGTTGGGAACACAAAGTTTCTCTTAAGTTGCAAACTCCACTCCATACATATATATGGGGAGGTACTAGCTCCAACTCGGTTTTACAGTGAAAACTACAGGAACATCAAACCGGCACTTGGAAACAGACCGAGAAACCAGAGTAAAAGTTTATCCTGCAACCCGTTCCCTTTGTGCTAGATGAACGAACGTCTCTCCACATGCTCAGTTCTGAGAGGTAAGTGTGTGTGAAAGCCGTACTTCACCTAGCTTGTTGGGAACACAAAGTTTCTCTTCAGTTGCAAACTCCACTCCATACATATATATGGGTTTGGTACTAGCTCCAACTCGGTTTTACAGTGAAAACTGCAGGAACTTCAAACCGGCACTAGGAAACAGACCGAGAATCCAGAGTAAAAGTTTCTCCTGCAACCCGTTCCCTTTGTGCTAGATGAACGAACGTCTCTCCACATGCTCAGTTCTGAGAGATAAGTGTGTGTGAAAGCCGTACTTCACCTAGCTTGTTGGGAACACAAAGCTTCTCTTCAGTTGCAAAATCCACACTATATATATATAAGGGGAGGTACAAGCTCCAACTCGGTTTTACAGTGAAAACTGCAGGAACATCAAACAGGCACTAGGAAACATACTGAGAAACCAGAGTAAAAGTTTCTCCTGCAACCCGTTCCCTTTTTTCTAGATGAACGAACTTCTCTCCACATGCTCAGTTCTGAGAGTTAAGTGTGTGTGAAACCGTCCTTCATCTTGCTTGTTGGGAACACAAATTTTCTATACAGTTGCAATTTCCACTCCATACCTATATACGGGGAGGTACTAGCTCCAACTCGGTTTTACATTGAAAACTGCAGGAACTTCAAACCGGCACTAGGAAACACACCGAGAAACCAGAGTAAATGTTTCCCCTGCAACCCGTTCGCTTTGTGATAAAAGAACGAACGTCTCTCCACATGCACAGTTCTGAGAGGTAAGTGTGTGTTAAAGCCGTCCTTCACCTAGCTTGTTGGGAACACAAAGTTTCTCTTCAGTTGCAAACTCCAATCCATATATATATATGGGGAGGTACTAGCTCCAACTCGGTTTTACAGTGAAAAATGCAGGAACTTCAAACCGGCACTAGGAAACAGACCGAGAACCCAGAGTAAAAGTTTCTCCTGCAACCCATTCCCTTTGTGCTAGATGAACGAACGTCTCTCCACATGCTCAGTTCTGAGAGATAAGTGTGTGTGAAAGCCGTCCTTCACCTAGCTTGTTGGGAACACAAAGTTTCTCTTCAGTTGCAAACTCCACTCCATACATATATATGGGTAGGTACTAGCTCCAACTCGGTTTTACAGTGAAAACTGCAGGAACATCAAACCGGCCCTAGGAAACATACTGAGAAACCAGAGTAAAAGTTTCTCCTGCAACCCGTTCCCTTTGTTCTAGATGAACGAACTTCTCTCCACATGCTCAGTTCTGAGAGATAAGTTTGTGTGAAAGCCGTCCTTAATCTTGCTTGTTGGGAACACAAATTTTCTATACAGTTGCAAACTCCACTCCATACATATATATGGGGAGGTACTAGCTCCAACTCGGTTTTACAGTGAAAACTGCATGAACTTCAAACCTGCACTAGGAAACAGACTGAGAAACCAGAGTAAAAGTTTATCCTGCAACCCGTTCCCATTGTGATAGAAGAACGAACGTCTCTCCACATGTTCTGTTCTGAGAGATAAGTGTGTGTTAAAGCCGTCCTTCACCTAGCTTGTTGGGAACACAAAGTTTCTCTTCAGTTGCAAACTCCACTCCATAAATATATATGGGGAGGTACTAGCTCCAACTCGGTTTTACAGTGAAAACTGCAGGAACTTCAAACCGGCACTAGGAAACAGACCGAGAAACCAGAGTAAAAGTTTCTCCTGCAATCCGTTCCCATTGTGCTAGATGAACGAACGTCTCTCCACATGCTCAGTTCTGAGAGATAAGTGTGTGTGAAAGCCGTCCTTCAACTAGCTTGTTGGGAACACAAAGTTTCTCTTCAGTTGCAAACTCCACTCCATACATAAATATGGGGTGGTACAAGCTCCAACTCGGTTTTACAGTGAAAACTGCAGGAACTTCAAACCGGCACTAGGAAACAGACCGAGAAACCAGAGTAAAAGTTTCTCCTGCAAACCGTTCCCTTTGTTCTAGATGAACGAAAGCCTATCCACATGCTCAGTTCTGAGAGATAAGTGTGTGTGAAAGCCGTTCTTCATCTAGCTTGATGGGAACACAAAGTTTCTCTACAGTTGCAAACTCCATTCCATAAATATATATGGGGAGGTACTAGCTCCAACTCGGTTTTACAGTGAAAAATGCAGGAACTTCAAACCTGCACTAGGAAACAGACCGAGAAACCAGAGTAAAAGTTTCTCCTGCAAACCGTTCCGTTTGTGCTAGATGAACGAACGTCTCTCCACATGCTCAGTTCTGAGAGATAAGTGTGTGTGAAAGCCGTACTTCATCTAGCTTGTTGGGAACACAAAGTTTCTCTTCAGTTGCAAACTCCACTCCATACATATATAAGGGGAGGTCTTAGCTCCAACTCGGTTTTACAGTGAAATCTGCAGGAACTTATACCGGCACTAGGAAACAGACCGAGAAACAAGAGTAAAAATTTCTCCTGCAACCCTTTCCTTTTGTGCTAGATGAACGAACTTCTCTCCACATGCTCAGTTCTGAGAGATAAGTGTGTGTGAAAGCCGTCCTTCACCTAGCTTGTTGGGAACACAAAGTATCTCTTCAGTTGCAAACTCCACTCCATACATATATATGGGGAGGAACAAGCTCCAACTCGGTTTTACAGTGAAAATTGCAGGAACTTCAAACCGGCACTAGGAAACAGACTGAGAAACCAGAGTAAAAGTTTCTCCTGCAACCCGTTCCCTTTGTGCTAGATGAACGAACGTCTCTCCACATGCTCAGTTCTGAGAGATAAGTGTGTGTGAAAGCCGTACTTCACCTAGCTTGTTGGGAACACAAAGTTTCTCTTCAGTTGCAAACTCCACTCCATACATATATATGGGGTTGGTACTAGCTCCAACTCGGTTTTACAGTGAAAACTGCAGGAACTTCAAACCGGCACTAGGAAACAGACCGAGAAACCAGAGCAAAAGTTTCTCCTGCAAACCGTTCCCTTTGTTCTAGATGAACGAAAGCCTATCCACATGCTCAGTTCTGAGAGATAAGTGTGTGTGAAAGCCGTTCTTCATCTAGCTTGATGGGAACACAAAGTTTCTCTTCAGTTGCAAACTCCACTCCATACATATATAAGGGGAGGTCCTAGCTCCAACTCGGTTTTACAGTGAAAACTGCAGGAACATCAAACAGGCACTAGGAAACATACTGAGAAACCAGAGTAAAAGTTTCTCCTGCAACCCGTTCCCTTTTTTCTAGATGAACGAACTTCTCTCCACATGCTCAGTTCTGAGAGTTAAGTGTGTGTGAAACCGTCCTTCATCTTGCTTGTTGGGAACACAAATTTTCTATACAGTTGCAATTTCCACTCCATACCTATATATGGGGAGGTACTAGCTCCAACTCGGTTTTACAGTGAAAACTGCAGGAACTTCAAACCGGCACTAGGAAACACACCGAGAAACCAGAGTAAATGTTTCCCCTGCAACCCGTTCCCTTTGTGATAAAAGAACGAACGTCTCTCCACATGCACAGTTCTGAGAGGTAAGTGTGTGTTAAAGCCGTCCTTCACCTAGCTTGTTGGGAACACAAAGTTTCTCTTCAGTTGAAAACTCCAATCCATATATATATATGGGTAGGTACTAGCTCCAACTCGGTTTTACAGTGAAAACTGCAGGAACTTCAAACCGGCACTAGGAAACAGACCGAGAACCCAGAGTAAAAGTTTCTCCTGCAACCCGTTCCCTTTGTGCTAGATGAACGAACGTCTCTCCACATGCTCAGTTCTGAGAAATAAGTGTGTGTGAAAGCCGTCCTTCACCTAGCTTGTTGGGAACACAAAGTTTCTCTTCAGTTGCAAACTCCACTCCATACATATATATGGGTAGGTACTAGCTCCAACTCGGTTTTACAGTGAAAACTGCAGGAACATCAAACCGGCCCTAGGAAACATACTGAGAAACCAGAGTAAAAGTTTCTCCTGCAACCCGTTCCCTTTGTTCTAGATGAACGAACTTCTCTCCACATGCTCAGTTCTGAGAGATAAGTTTGTGTGAAAGCCGTCCTTAATCTTGCTTGTTGGGAACACAAATTTTCTATACAGTTGCAAACTCCACTCCATACATATATATGGGGAGGTACTAGCTCCAACTCGGTTTTACAGTGAAAACTGCAGGAACATCCAACAGGCACTAGGAAACAGACCGAGAAACCAGAGTAAAATTTATTCCTTCAACCCGTTCCCTTTGTTCTAGATGAACGAACGTCTCTCCACATGCTCAGTTCTGAGAGATAATTGTGTGTGAAAGACGTCCTTCATCTAGCTTGATGGGAACACAAAGTTTCTCTACAGTTGCAAACTCCAATGCATACATATATATGGGGATGTACTAGCTCCAACTCGGTTTTACTGTGAAAACTGCAGGAACTTCAAACCGGCACTAAGAAACAGACCGAGAAACCAGAATAAAAGTTTCTGCTGCAACCCGTTCCCTTTGTGCTAGATGAACGAACGTCTCTCCACATGCTCAGTTCTGAGAGATAAGTGTGTGTGAAAGCCGTAATTCACCAAGCTTGTTGGGAACACAAATTTTCTCTTCAGTTGCAAACTACACTCCATACATATATATGGGGTTGGTACTAGCTCCAACTCGGTTTTACATTGAAAATTGCTGGAACTTCAAACCGGCACTAGGAAACAGACCGAGAAACCAGAGTAATAGTTTCTCCTGCAACCCGTTCCCTTTGTGCTAGATGAACGAACGCCTCCCCACATACTCATTTCTGAGAGATAAGTGTGTGTGAAAGCCGTCCTTCACCTAGCTTGTTGGGAACACAAAGCTTTTCTTCAGTTGCAAAATCCACACTATATATATATAAGGGGAGGTACTAGCTCCAACTCGGTTTTACAGTGAAAACTGCAGGAACATCAAACAGGCACTAGGAAACATTCTGAGAAACCAGAGTAAAAGTTTCTCCTGCAACCCGTTCCCTTTTTTCTAGATGAACGAACTTCTCTCCACATGCTCAGTTCTGAGAGTTAAGTGTGTGTGAAACCGTCCTTCATCTTGCTTGTTGGGAACACAAATTTTCTATACAGTTGCAATTTCCACTCCATACCTATATATGGGCAGGTACTAGCTCCAACTCGGTTTTACATTGAAAACTGCAGGAACTTCAAACCGGCACTAGGAAACACACCGAGAAACAAGAGTAAATGTTTCCCCTGCAACCCGTTCCCTTTGTGATAAAAGAACGAACGTCTCTCCACATGCACAGTTCTGAGAGGTAAGTGTGTGTTAAAGCCGTCCTTCACCTAGGTTGTTGGGAACACAAAGTTTCTCTTCAGTTGCAAACTCCAATCCATATATATATATAGGGAGGTACTAGCTCCAACTCGGTTTTACAGTGAAAACTGCAGGAACTTCAAACCGGCACTAGGAAACAGACCGAGAACCCAGAGTAAAAGTTTCTCCTGCAACCCGTTCCCTTTGTGCTAGATGAACGAACGTCTCTCCACATGCTCAGTTCTGAGAGATAAGTGTGTGTGAAAGCCGTCCTTCACCTAGCTTGTTGGGAACACAAAGTTTCTCTTCAGTTGCAAACTCCACTCCATACATATAAATGGGTAGGTACTAGCTCCAACTCGGTTTTACAGTGAAAACTGCAGGAACATCAAACCGGCCCTAGGAAACATACTGAGAAACCAGGGTAAAAGTTTCTCCTGCAACCCGTTCCCTTTGTTCTAGATGAACGAACTTCTCTCCACATGCTCAGTTCTGAGAGAAAATTTTGTGTGAAAGCCGTCCTTAATCTTGCTTGTTGGGAACACAAATTTTCTATACAGTTGCAAACTCCACTCCATACATATATATGGGGAGGTACTAGCTCCAACTCGGTTTTACAGTGAAAACTGCATGAACTTCAAACCTGCACTAGGAAACAGACTGAGAAACCAGAGTAAAAGTTTATCCTGCAACCCGTTCCCATTGTGATAGAAGAACGAACGTCTCTCCACATGTTCTGTTCTGAGAGATAAGTGTGTGTTAAAGCCGTCCTTCACCTAGCTTGTTGGGAACACAAAGTTTCTCTTCAGTTGCAAACTCCACTCCATATATATATATGGGGAGGTACTAGCTCCAACTCGGTTTTACAGTGAAAACTGCAGGAACTTCAAACCGGCACTAGGAAACAGACCGAGAAACCAGAGTAAAAGTTTCTCCTGCAATCCGTTCCCATTGTGCTAGATGAACGAACGTCTCTCCACATGCTCAGTTCTGAGAGATAAGTGTGTGTGAAAGCCGTCCTTCACCTAGCTTGTTGGGAACACAAAGTTTCTCTTCAGTTGCAAACTCCACTCCATAAATAAATATGGGGAGGTACAAGCTCCAACTCGGTTTTACAGTGAAAACTGCAGGAACTTCAAACCGGCACTAGGAAACAGACCGAGAAACCAGAGTAAAAGTTTCTCCTGCAAACCGTTCCCTTTGTTCTAGATGAACGAAAGCCTATCCACATGCTCAGTTCTGAGAGATAAGTGTGTGTGAAAGCCGTTCTTCATCTAGCTTGATGGGAACACAAAGTTTCTCTACAGTTGCAAACTCCATTCCATAAATATATATGGGGAGGTACTAGCTCCAACTCGGTTTTACAGTGAAAAATGCAGGAACTTCAAACCTGCACTAGGAAACAGACCGAGAAACCAGAGTAAAAGTTTCTCCTGCAACACGTTCCGTTTGTGCTAGATGAACGAACGTCTCTCCACATGCTCAGTTCTGAGAGATAATTGTGTGTGAAAGCCGTACTTCATCTAGCTTGTTGGGAACACAAAGTATCTCTTCAGTTGCAAACTCCACTCCATACGTATATAAGGGGAGGTCCTAGCTCCAACTCGGTTTTACAGTGAAATCTGCAGGAACTTCAAACCGGCACTAGGAAACAGACCGAGAAACAAGAGTAAAAATTTCTCCTGCAACCCGTTCCTTTTGTGCTAGATGAACGAACTTCTCTCCACATGCTCAGTTCTGAGAGATAAGTGTGTGTGAAAGCCGTCCTTCACCTAGCTTGTTGGGAACACAAAGTATCTCTTCAGTTGCAAACTCCACTCCATACATATATATGGGGAGGAACTAGCTCCAACTCGGTTTTACAGTGAAAACTGCAGGAACTTCAAACCGGCACTAGGAAACAGACCGAGAAACCAGAGTAAAAGTTTCTCCTGCAACCCGTTCCCTTTTTGCTAGATGAACGAACGTCTCTCCACATGCTCAGTTCTGAGAGATAAGTGTGTGTGAAAGCCGTACTTCACCTAGCTTTTTGGGAACACAAAGTTTCTCTTCAGTTGCAAACTCCACTCCATACATATATATGGGGTTGGTACTAGCTCCAACTCGGTTTTACAGTGAAAACTGCAGGAACTTCAAACCGGCACTAGGAAACAGACCGAGAAACCAGAGCAAAAGTTTCTCCTGCAAACCGTTCCCTTTGTTCTAGATGAACGAAAGCCTATCCACATGCTCAGTTCTGAGAGATAAGTGTGTGTGAAAGCCGTTCTTCATCTAGCTTGATGGGAACACAAAGTTTCTCTACAGTTGCAAACTCCATTCCATAAATATATATGGGGAGGTACTAGCTCCAACTCGGTTTTACAGTGAAAAATGCAGGAACTTCAAACCTGCACTAGGAAACAGACCGAGAAACCAGAGTAAAAGTTTCTCCTGCAACCCGTTCCGTTTGTGCTAGATGAACGAACTTCTCTCCACATGCTCAGTTCTGAGAGATAAGTGTGTGTGAAAGCCGTACTTCATCTAGCTTGTTGGGAACACAAAGTTTCTCTTCAGTTGCAAACTCCACTCCATACATATATAAGGGGAGGTCCTAGCTCCAACTCGGTTTTACAGTGAAAACTGCAGGAACATCAAACAGGCACTAGGAAACATACTGAGAAACCAGAGTAAAAGTTTCTCCTGCAACCCGTTCCCTTTTTTCTAGATGAACGAACTTCTCTCCACATGCTCAGTTCTGAGAGTTAAGTGTGTGTGAAACCGTCCTTCATCTTGCTTGTTGGGAACACAAATTTTCTATACAGTTGCAATTTCCACTCCATACCTATATATGGGGAGGTACTAGCTCCAACTCGGTTTTACATTGAAAACTGCAGGAACTTCAAACCGGCACTAGGAAACACACCGAGAAACCAGAGTAAATGTTTCCCCTGCAACCCGTTCCCTTTGTGATAAAAGAACGAACGTCTCTCCACATGCACAGTTCTGAGAGGTAAGTGTGTGTTAAAGCCGTCCTTCACCTAGCTTGTTGGGAACACAAAGTTTCTCTTCAGTTGCAAACTCCAATCCATATATATACATGGGGAGGTACTAGCTCCAACTCGGTTTTACAGTGAAAACTGCAGGAACTTCAAACCGGCACTAGGAAACAGACCGAGAACCCAGAGTAAAAGTTTCTCCTGCAACCCGTTCCCTTTGTGCTAGATGAACGAACGTCTCTCCACATGCTCAGTTCTGAGAGATAAGTGTGTGTGAAAGCCGTCCTTCACCTAGCTTGTTGGGAACACAAAGTTTCTCTTCAGTTGCAAACTCCAATCCATACATATATATGGGTAGGTACTAGCTCCAACTCGGTTTTACAGTGAAAACTGCAGGAACATCAAACCGGCCCTAGGAAACATACTGAGAAACCAGAGTAAAAGTTTCTCCTGCAACCCGTTCCCTTTGTTCTAGATGAACGAACTTCTCTCCACATGCTCAGTTCTGAGAGATAAGTTTGTGTGAAAGCCGTCCTTAATCTTGCTTGTTGGGAACACAAATTTTCTATACCGTTGCAAACTCCACTCCATACATATATATGGGGAGGTAATAGCTCCAACTCGGTTTTACAGTGAAAACTGCATGAACTTCAAACCTGCACTAGGAAACAGACTGAGAAACCAGAGTATAAGTTTATCCTGCAACCCGTTCCCATTGTGATAGAAGAACGAACGTCTCTCCACATGTTCTGTTCTGAGAGATAAGTGTGTGTTAAAGCCGTCCTTCACCTAGCTTGTTGGGAACACAAAGTTTCTCTTCAGTTGCAAACTCCACTCCATATATATATATGGGGAGGTACTAGCTCCAACTCGGTTTTACAGTGAAAACTGCAGGAACTTCAAACCGGCACTAGGAAACAGACCGAGAAACCAGAGTAAAAGTTTCTCCTGCAATCCGTTCCCATTGTGCTAGATGAACGAACGTCTCTCCACATGCTCAGTTCTGAGAGATAAGTGTGTGTGAAAGCCGTCCTTCACCTAGCTTGTTGGGAACACAAAGTTTCTCTTCAGTTGCAAACTCCACTCCATACATAAATATGGGGAGGTACAAGCTCCAACTCGGTTTTACAGTGAAAACTGCAGGAACTTCAAACCGGCACTAGGAAACAGACCGAGAAACCAGAGTAAAAGTTTCTCCTGCAAACCGTTCCCTTTGTTCTAGATGAACGAAAGCCTATCCACATGCTCAGTTCTGAGAGATAAGTGTGTGTGAAAGCCGTTCTTCATCTAGCTTGATGGGAACACAAAGTTTCTCTACAGTTGCAAACTCCATTCCATAAATATATATGGGGAGGTACTAGCTCCAACTCGGTTTTACAGTGAAAAATGCAGGAACTTCAAACCTGCACTAGGAAACAGACCGAGAAACCAGAGTAAAAGTTTCTCCTGCAACCCGTTCCGTTTGTGCTAGATGAACGAACGTCTCTCCACATGCTCAGTTCTGAGAGATAAGTGTGTGTGAAAGCCGTACTTCATCTAGCTTGTTGGGAACACAAAGTTTCTCTTCAGTTGCAAACTCCACTCCATACATATATAAGGGGAGGTCCTAGCTCCAACTCGGTTTTACAGTGAAATCTGCAGGAACTTATACCGGCACTAGGAAACAGACCGAGAAACAAGAGTAAAAATTTCTCCTGCAACCCGTTCCTTTTGTGCTAGATGAACGAACTTCTCTCCACATGCTCAGTTCTGAGAGATAAGTGTGTGTGAAAGCCGTCCTTCACCTAGCTTGTTGGGAACACAAAGTATCTCTTCAGTTGCAAACTCCACTCCATACATATATATGGGGAGGAACTAGCTCCAACTCGGTTTTACAGTGAAAACTGCAGGAACTTCAAACCGGCACTAGGAAACAGACCGAGAAACCAGAGTAAAAGTTTCTCCTGCAACCCGTTCCCTTTGTGCTAGATGAACGAACGTCTCTCCACATGCTCAGTTCTGAGAGATAAGTGTGTGTGAAAGCCGTACTTCACCTAGCTTGTTGGGAACACAAAGTTTCTCTTCAGTTGCAAACTCCACTCCATACATATATATGGGGTTGGTACTAGCTCCAACTCGGTTTTACAGTGAAAACTGCAGGAACTTCAAACCGGCACTAGGAAACAGACCGAGAAACCAGAGCAAAAGTTTCTCCTGCAAACCGTTCCCTTTGTTCTAGATGAACGAAAGCCTATCCACATGCTCAGTTCTGAGAGATAAGTGTGTGTGAAAGCCGTTCTTCATCTAGCTTGATGGGAACACAAAGTTTCTCTACAGTTGCAAACTCCATTCCATAAATATATATGGGGAGGTACTAGCTCCAACTCGGTTTTACAGTGAAAAATGCAGGAACTTCAAACCTGCACTAGGAAACAGACCGAGAAACCAGAGTAAAAGTTTCTCCTGCAACCCGTTCCGTTTGTGCTAGATGAACGAACGTCTCTCCACATGCTCAGTTCTGAGAGATAAGTGTGTGTGAAAGCCGTACTTCATCTAGCTTGTTGGGAACACAAAGTTTCTCTTCAGTTGCAAACTCCACTCCATACATATATAAGGGGAGGTCCTAGCTCCATCTCGGTTTTACAGTGAAATCTGCAGGAACTTAAACCGGCACTAGGAAACAGACCGAGAAACCAGAGTAAAAATTTCTCCTGCAACCCGTTCCCTTTGTGCTAGATGAACGAACTTCTCTCCACATGCTCAGTTCTGAGAGATAAGTGGGTGTGAAAGCCGTCCTTCACCTAGCTTGTTGGGAACACAATGTATCTCTTCAGTTGCAAACTCCACTCCATACAAATATATGGGGAGGAACTAGCTCCAAATCGGTTTTACAGTGAAAACTGCAGGAACTTCAAACCGGCACTAGGAAACAGACCGAGAAACCAGAGTAAAAGTTTCTCCTGCAACCCGTTCCCTTTGTGCTAGATGAACGAACGTCTCTCCACATGCTCAGTTCTGAGAGATAAGTGTGTGTGAAAGCCGTACTTCACCTAGCTTGTTGGGAACACAAAGTTTCTCTTCAGTTGCAAACTCCACTCCATACATATATATGGGGTTGGTACTAGCTCCAACTCGGTTTTACAGTGAAAACTGCAGGAACTTCAAACCGGCACTAGGAAACAGACAGAGAATCCAGAGTAAAAGTTTCTCCTGCAACCCGTTCCCTTTGTTCTAGATGAACGAACTTCTCTCCACATGCTCAGTTCTGAGAGATAAGTGTGTGTGAAAGCCGTCCTTAATCTTGCTTGTTGGGAACACAAATTTTCTATACAGTTGCAAATTCCACTCCATACATATATATGGGGAGGTACTAGCTCCAACTCGGTTTTACAGTGAAAACTGCAGGAACTTCAAACCTGCACTAGGAAACAGACTGAGAAACCAGAGTAAAAGTTTCTCCTGCAACCCGTTCCCATTGTGATAGAAGAACGAACGTCTCTCCACATGTTCTGTTCTGAGAGATAAGTGTGTGTTAAAGCCGTCCTTCACCTAGCTTGTTGGGAACACAAAGTTTCTCTTCAGTTGCAAACTCCACTCCATATATATATATGGGGAGGTACTAGCTCCAACTCGGTTTTACAGTGAAAACTGCAGGAACTTCAAACCGGAACTAGGAAACAGACCGAGAAACCAGAGTAAAAGTTTCTCCTGCAAACCGTTCCCTTTGTTCTAGATGAACGAAAGCCTATCCACATGCTCAGTTCTGAGAGATAAGTGTGTGTGAAAGCCGTCCTTCATCTAGCTTGATGGGAACACAAAGTTTCTCTAAAGTTGCAAACTCCATTCCATAACTATATATGGGGAGGTACTAGCTCCAACTCGGTTTTACAGTGAAATCTGCAGGAACTTAATCCGGCACTAGGAAACAGACCGAGAAACCAGAGTAAAAATTTCTCCTGCAACCCGTTCCCTTTGTGCTAGATGAACGAACTTCTCTCCACATGCTCAGTTCTGAGAGATAAGTGTGTGTGAAAGCCGTCCTTCACCTAGCTTGTTGGGAACACAAAGTATCTCTTCAGTTGCAAACTCCACTCCATACATATATATGGGGAGGGACTAGCTCCAACTCGGTTTTACAGTGAAAACTCCAGGAACTTCAAACCGGCACTAGGAAACAGACCGAGAAACCAGAGTAAAAGTTTCTCCTGCAACCCGTTCCCTTTGTGCTAGATGAACGAACGTCTCTCCACATGCTCATTTCTGAGAGATAAGTGTGTGTGAAAGCCGTACTTCACCTAGCTTGTTGGGAACACAAAGTTTCTCTTCAGTTGCAAACTCCACACCATACATATATATGGGGTTGGTACTAGCTCCAACTCGGTTTTACAGTGAAAACTGCAGGAACTTCAAACCGGCACTAGGAAACAGACAGAGAATCCAGAGTAAAAGTTTCTCCTGCAACCCGTTCCTTTGTGCTAGATGAACGAACGTCTCTCCACATGCTCAGTTCTGAGAGATAAGTGTGTGTGAAAGCCGTACTTCACCTAGCTTGTTGGGAACACAAAGCTTCTCTTCAGTTGCAAACTCCGCTCCATACATATATATGGGGAGGTACTAGCTCCAACTCGGTTTTACAGTGAAAACTGCAGGAAATTCAAACCGGCAGTAGGAAACAGACCGAGAAACAAGAGTAATAGTTTCTCCTGCAACCCGTTCCCTTTGTGCTAGATGAACGAACGCCTCCCCACATGCTCAGTTCTGAGAGATAAGTGTGTGTGAAAGCCGTCCTTCACCTACCTTGTTGGGAACACAAAGTTTCTCTTCAGTTGCAAACTCCAATCCATACATATATATGGGTAGGTACTAGCTCCAACTCGGTTTTACAGTGAAACTGCAGGAACATCAAACTGGCCCTAAGAAACATACTGAGAAACCAGAGTAAAAGTTTCTCCTGCAACCCGTTCCCTTTGTTCTAGATGAACGAACTTCTCTCCACATGCTCAGTTCTGAGAGATAAGTGTGTGTGAAAGCCGTCCTTAATCTTGCTTGTTGGGAACACAAATTTTCTATACAGTTGCAAACTCCACTCCATACATATATATGGGGAGGTACTAGCTCCAACTCGGTTTTACAGTGAAAACTGCAGGAACTTCAAACCGGAACTAGGAAACAGACTGAGAATCCAGAGTAAAAGTTTCTCCTGCAACCCGTTCCCATTGTGATAGAAGAACGAACGTCTCTCCACATGTTCTGTTCTGAGAGATAAGTGTGTGTTAAAGCAGTCCTTCACCTAGCTTGTTGGGAACACAAAGTTTCTCTTCACTTGCAAACTCCACTCCATATATATATATGGGGAGGTACTAGCTCCAACTCGGTTTTACAGTGAAAACTGCAGGAACTTCAAACCGGCACTAGGAAACAGACCGAGAAACCAGAGTAAGAGTTTCTCCTGCAATCCGTTCCCTTTGTGCTAGATGAACGAACGTCTCTCCACATGCTCAGTTCTGAGAGATAAGTGTGTGCTAAAGCCGTCCTTCAGCTAGCTTGTTGGGAACACAAAGTTTCTCTTCAGTTGCAAACTCCACTCCATACATAAATATGGGGAGGTACAAGCTCCAACTCGGTTTTACAGTGAAAACTGCAGGAACTTCAAACCGGCACTGGGAAACAGACCGAGAAACCAGAGTAAAAGTTTCTCCTGCAAACCGTTCCCTTTGTTCTAGATGAACGAAAGCCTCTCCACATGCTCAGTTCTGAGAGATAAGTGTGTGTGAAAGCCGTCCTTCACCTAGCTTGTTGGGAACACAAAGTATCTCTTCAGTTGCAAACACCACTCCATACATATATATGGGGAGGTACTAGCTCCAACTGGGTTTTACAGTGAAAACTGCAGGAACTTCAAACCGGCACTAGGAAACAGACCGAGAAACCAGAGTAAAAGTTTCTCCTGCAACCCGTTCCCTTTTTGCTAGATGAACGAACGTCTCTCCACATGCTCAGTTCTGAGAGATAAGTGTGTGTGAAAGCCGTACTTCACCTAACTTGTTGGGAACACAAAGTTTCTCTTCAGTTGCAAACTCCACTCCATACATATATATGGGGTTGGTACTAGCTCCAATTCGGTTTTACAGTGAAAACTGCAGGAACTTCAAACCGGCACTAGGAAACAGACAGAGAATCCAGAGTAAAAGTTTCTCCTGCAACCCGTTCCTTTGTGCTAGATGAACGAACGTCTCTCCACATGCTCAGTTCTGAGAGATAAGTGTGTGTGAAAGCCGTACTTCACCTAGCTTGTTGGGAACACAAAACTTCTCTTCAGTTGCAAACTCCACTCCATACATATATATGGGGAGGTACTAGCTCCAACTCGGTTTAACAGTGAAAACTGCAGGAACATCAAACCGGCACTAGGAAACATACTGAGAAACCAGAGTAAAAGTTTCTCCTGCAACCTGTTCCCTTTGTTCTAGATGAACGAACCTCTCTCCACATGCTCAGTTCTGAGAGATAAGTGTGTGTGAAAGCCGTCCTTCATCTAGCTTGTTGGGAACACAAATTTTCTATACAGTTGCAAACTCCACTCCATACATATATATGGGGTGGTACAAGCTCCAACTCTGTTTTACAGTGAAAACTGCAGGAACTTCAAACCGGCACTAGGAAACAGACTGAGAAACCAGAGTAAAAGTTTCTCCTGCAACCCGTTCCCTTTGTGCTAGATGAACGAACGTCTCCCCACATGCTCAGTTCTGAGAGATAAGTGTGTGTGAAAGCCGTACTTCATTTAGCTTGTTGGGAACACAAAGGTTCTCTTCAGTTTCAAACTCCACTCCATACATATATATGGGGAGGTACTAGCTCCAACTCGTTTTTATAGTGAAAACTGCAGGAACATCAATCTGGCACTAGGAAACAGAACGAGAAACCAGAGTAAAAATTTCTCCTGCAACCCGTTCCCTTTGTGCTAGATGAACGAACGTCTCTCCACATGCTCAGTTCTGAGAGATAAGTGTGTGTGAAAGCAGTCCTTCACCTAGCTTGTTGGGAACACAAAGTTTCTCTTCAGTTGCAAACACCACTCCATACATATATATGGGGAGTTATTAGCTCCAACTCGGTTTTACAGTGAAAACTGCCGGAACTTCAAACCTGCACTAGGAAACAGACCGATAAACCACAGTAAATGTTTCTCCTGCAACCCGTTCCGTTTGTGCTAGATGAACGAACATCTCTCCACATGCTCAGTTCTGAGAGATAAGTGTGTGTGAAAACCGTCCTTCATCTTGCTTGTTGGGAACACAAATTTTCTATACAGTTGCAATCTCCACTCCATACATATATATGGGTAGGTACTAGCTCCAACTCGGTTTTACAGTGAAAACTGCAGGAACTTCAAACCGGCACTAGGAAACAGACCGAGAAACCAGAGTAAATGTTTCTCCTGCAACCCGTTCCCTTTGTGATAGAAGAACGAACGTCTCTCCACATGCTCAGTTCTGAGAGTTAAGTGTGTGTTAAAGCTCTCCTTCACCTAGCTTGTTGGGAACACAAAGTTTCTCTTCAGTTGCAAACTCCACTCCAAATATATATATGGGGAGGTACTAGCTCCAACTCGGTTTTACAGTGAAAACTGCAGGTACTTCAAACTGGCACTAGGAAACAGACCGAGAAACCAGAGAAAAAGTTTCTCCTGCAACCCTTTCCCTTTGAGCTAGATGAACGAAAGTCTCTCCACATGCTCAGTTCTGAGAAATAAGTGTGTGTGAAAGCCGTACTTCATCTATCTTGTTGGGAACACAAAGTTTCTCTTCAGTTGCCAACTCCACTCCATACATATATATGGGGAGGTACTATCTCCAACTCGGTTTTACAGTGAAATCTGCAGGAACTTAAACCGGCACTAGGAAACAGACCGAGAAACCAGAGTAAAGGTTTCTACTGTAAACCGTTCCCTTTGTGCTAGATGAACGAACGTCTCTCCACATGCTCAGATCTGAGAGATAAGTGTGTGTGAAAGCCGTCCTTCAACTAGCTTGTTGGAAACACAAAGTTTCTCTTCAGTTGCAAACTCCACTCCATACATATATATGGGGATGTACTAGCTCCAACTCGGTTTTACAGTGAAAACTGCAGGAACTTCAAACCGGCACTAGGAAACAGACCGAGAAACCAGAGTAAAAGTTTCTCCTGCAAACCGTTCCCTTTGTGCTAGATGAACGAACGTCTCTCCACATGCTCAGTTCTGAGAGATAAGTGTGTGTGAAAGCCGTACTTCACCTAGCTTGTTGGGAACACAAAGTTTCTCTTCAGTTGCAAACTCCACTCCATATATATATATGGGGTTGGTACTAGCTCCAACTCGGTTTTACAGTGAAAACTGCAGGAATTTCAAACCGGCACTAGGAAACAGACCGAAAATCCAGAGTAAAAGTTTCCCCTGCAACCCGTTCCCTTTGTGCTAGATGAACGAACGTCTCCCCACATGCTCAGTTCTGAGAGATAAGTGTGTGTGAAAGCCGTACTTCATCTAGCTTGTTGGGAACACAAAGGTTCTATTCAGTTGCAAACTCCACTTCATACATATATATGGGGATTTACTGGCACCAACTCGGTTTTACAGTGAAAACTGCAGGAACTTGAATCCGGCACTAGGAAACAGACCGAGAAACCAGAGTAAAAATTTCTCCTGCAACCCGTTCCCTTTGTGTTAGATGAACGAACGTCTCTCCACATGCTCAGTTCTGAGAGATAAGTGTGTGTGAAAGCCGTCCTTCACCTAGCTTGTTGGGAACACAAAGTTTCTCTTCAGTTGCAAACTCCACTCCATATATATATATGGGGAGGTAAAAGCTCCAAATCGGTTTTACAGTGAAAACTGCAGGAACTTCAAACCGGCACTGGGAAACAGACCGAGATACCAGAGTAAAAGTTTCTCCTGCAACCCGTTCCCTTTGTGCTAGATGAACGAACGTGTCTCCACATGCTCAGTTCAGAGAGATATGTGTGTGTGAAAGCCGTCCTTCACCTAGCTTGTTGGGAACACAAAGTTTCTCTTCAGTTGCAAACTCCACTCCATACATATATATTGGGAGGTACTAGCTCCAACTCGGTTTTACAGTGAAAACTGCAGGAACATCAAACCGGCACTAGGAAACAGACTGAGAAACCAGAGTAAAAGTTTCTCCTGCAACCCGTTCCCTTTGTGCTACATGAAAGAACGTCTATCCACATGCTCAGTTCTGAGAGATAAGTGTGTGTGAAAGCCGTCCTTCACCTAGCTTGCTGGGAACACAAAGTTTCTCTTCAGTTGCAAACTCCACTCCATACATATATATGGGGAGGTTCAAGCTCCAACTCCGTTTTACATGAAAAATGCAGGAACATCAAACCGGCACTAGGAAACAGACTGAGAAACCAGAGTAAATGTTTCTCCTGCAACCCGTTCCCTTTGTGCTAGATGAACGAACGTCTCTCCACATGCTCAGTTCTGAGAGATAAGTGTGTGTGAAAGCCGTACTTAATCTAGCTTGTTGGGAACACAAAGATTCTCTTCAGTTGCCAACTCCACTCCATACATATATATGGGGAGGTACTAGCTCCAACTCGTTTTTATAGTGAAAACTGCAGGAACATCAATCTGGCACTAGGAAACAGACCGAGAAACCAGAGTAAAAATTTCTCCTGCAACCCGTTCCCTTTGTGCTAGATGAACGAACGTCTCTCCACATGCTTAGTTCTGAGAGATAAGTGTGTGTGAAAGCAGTCCTTCACCTAGCTTGTTGGGAACACAAAGTTTCTCTTCAGTTGCAAACACCACTCCATATATATATATGGGGAGGTATTAGCTCCAACTCGGTTTTACAGTGATAACTGCCGGAACTTCAAACCTGCACTAGGAAACAGACCGATAAACCAGAGTAAATGTTTCTCCTGCAACCCGTTCCCTTTGTGCTAGATGAACGAACATCTCTCCACATGCTCAGTTCTGAGAGATAAGTGTGTGTGAAAGCCGTCCTTCATCTTGCTTGTTGGGAACACAAATTTTCTATAGAGTTGCAATCTCCAATCCATACATATATATGGGGAGGTACTAGCTCCAACTCGGTTTTACAGTGAAAACTGCAGGAACTTCAAACCGGCACTAGGAAACAGACCGAGAAACCAGAGTAAATGTTTCTCCTGCAACCCGTTCCCTTTGTGATAGAAGAAAGAACGTCTCTCCACATGCTCAGTTCTGAGAGTTAAGTGTGTGTTAAAGCCGTCCTTCACCTAGCTTGTTGGGAACACAAAGTTTCTCTTCAGTTGCAAACTCCACTCCATATATATATATGGGGAGGTACTAGCTCCAACTCGGTTTTACAGTGAAAACTGCAGGTACTTCAAACCGGCACTAGGAAACAGACCGAGAAACCAGAGTAAAAGTTTCTCCTGCAACCCGTTCCCTTTGTGCTAGATGAACGAACGTCTCTCCACATGCTCAGATCTGAGAGATAAGTGTGTGTGAAAGCCGTACTTCATCTATCTTGTTGGGAACACAAAGTTTCTCTTCAGTTGCAAACTCCACTCCATACATATATATGGGGAGGTACTATCTCCAACTCGGTTTTACAGTGAAATCTGCAGGAACTTAAACCGGCACTAGGAAACAGACCGAGAAACCAGAGTAAAGGTTTCTCCTGTAAACCGTTCCCTTTGTGCTAGATGAACGAACGTCTCTCCACATGCTCAGATCTGAGAGATAAGTGTGTGTGAAAGCCGTCCTTCACCTAGCTTGTTGGAAACACAAAGTTTCTCTTCAGTTGCAAACTCCACTCCATTCATATATATGGGGATGTACTAGCTCCAACTCGGTTTTACAGTGAAAACTGCAGGAACTTCAAACCGGCACTAGGAAACAGACCGAGAAACCAGAGTAAAAGTTTCTCCTGCAAACCGTTCCCTTTGTGCTAGATGAACGAACGTCTCTCCACATGCTCAGTTCTGAGAGATAAGTGTGTGTGAAAGCCGTACTTCACCT
Source organism: Camelus bactrianus (assembly GCF_048773025.1). Classification (NCBI taxonomy): domain Eukaryota; kingdom Metazoa; phylum Chordata; class Mammalia; order Artiodactyla; family Camelidae; genus Camelus; species Camelus bactrianus. The sequence continues at coordinate 4,142,743 of NC_133565.1, forward strand.
AGCTTGTTGGGAACACAAAGTATCTCTTCAGTTGCAAACTCCACTCCATATATATATATGGGGTTGGTACTAGCTCCAAATCGGTTTTACAGTGAAAACTGCAGGAATTTCAAACCGGCACTAGGAAACAGACCGAAAATCCAGAGTAAAAGTTTCTCCTGCAACCCGTTCCCTTTGTGCTAGATGAACGAACGTCTCCCCACATGCTAAGTTCTGAGAGATAAGTGTGTGTGAAAGCCGTACTTCATCTAGCTTGTTGGGAACACAAAGGATCTCTGCACTTGCAAACTCCACTCCATACATATATATGGGGATTTACTGGCTCCAAATCGGTTTTACAGTGAAAACTGCAAGAACTTGAATCCGGCACTAGGAAACAGACCGAGAAACCAGAGTAAAAATTTCTCTTGCAACCCGTTCCCTTTGTGCTAGATGAACGAACGTCTCTCCACATGCTCAGTTCTGAGAGATAAGTGTGTGTGAAAGCCGTACTTCACCTAGCTTGTTGGGAACACAAAGTTTCTCTTCAGTTGCAAACTCCACTCCATATATATATATAGGGAGGTAAAAGCTCCAAATCGGTTTTACAGTGAAAACTGCAGGAACTTCAAACCGGCACTGGGAAACAGACCGAGATACCAGAGTAAAAGTTTCTCCAGCAACCCGTTCCCTTTGTGCTAGATGAACGAACGTGTCTCCACATGCTCAGTTCTGAGAGATAAGTGTGTGTGTAAGCCGTACTTCACCTAGCTTGTTGGGAACACAAAGTTTCTCTTCAGTTGCAAACTCCACTCCATACATATATATGGGGTTGGTACTAGCTCCAACTCGGTTTTACAGTGAAAACTGCAGGAACTTCAAACCGGCACTAGGAAACGGACCGAAAATCCAGAGTAAATGTTTCTCCTGCAACCCGTTCCCGTTGTGCTAGATGAACGAACGTCTCCCCACATGCTCAGTTCTGAGAGATAAGTGTGTGTGAAAGCCGTACTTCATCTAGCTTGTTGGGAACACAAAGGTTCTCTGCACTTGCAAACTCCACTCCATACATATATATGGGGATTTACTGGCTCCAAATCGGTTTTACAGTGAAAACTGCAGGAACTTGAATCCGGCACTTGGAAACAGACCGAGAAACCAGAGTAAAAATTACACTTGCAACCCGTTCCCTTTTTGCTAGATGAACGAACGTCTCTCCACATGCTCAGTTCTGAGAGATATGTGTGTGTGAAAGCCGTCCTTCACCTAGCTTGTTGGGAACACAAATTTTCTATACAGTTGCTAACTCCACTCCATACATATATATGGGGTGGTACAAGCTCCAACTCAGTTTTACAGTGAAAACTGCAGGAACTTCAAACCGGCACTAGGAAACAGACTGAGAAACCAGAGTAAAAGTTTCTCCTGCAACCCGTTCCCTTTGTGCTAGATGAACGAACGTCTCTCCACATGCAGAGTTCTGAGAGATAAGTGTGTGTGAAAGCCGTCCTTCACCTAGCTTGTTGGGAACACAAAGTTTCTCTTCAGTTGCAAACTCCACTCCATACATATATATGGGGAGGTACTAGCTCCAACTCGGTTTTACAGTGAAAACTGCAGGAACATCAAACCGGCACTAGGAAACAGACTGAGAAACCAGAGTAAAAGTTTCTCCTGCAACCCGTTCCCTTTGGGCTACATGAACGAACGTCTCTCCACATGCTCAGTTCTGAGAGAAAAGTGTGTGTGAAAGCCGTCCTTCACCTAGCTTGTTGGGAACACAAAGTTTCTCTTCATTTGCAAACTCCACTCCATACATATATATGGGGAGGTACAAGCTCCAACTCCGTTTTACATGAAAAATGCAGGAACATCAAACCGGCACTAGGAAACAGACTGAGAAACCAGGGTAAATGTTTCTCCTGCAACACGTTCCCTTTGTGCTAGATGAACGAACGTCTCCCCACATGCTCAGTTCTGAGAGATAAGTGTGTGTGAAAGCCGTACTTCATCTAGCTTGTTGGGAACACAAAGGTTCTCTGCACTTGCAAACTCCACTCCATACATATATATGGGGATTTACTGGCTCCAAATCGGTTTTACAGTGAAAACTGCAGGAACTTGAATCCGGCACTTGGAAACAGACCGAGAAACCAGAGTAAAAATTACTCTTGCAAACCGTTCCTTTTTGTTAGATGAACGAACGTCTCTCCACATGCTCAGTTCTGAGAGATAAGTGTGTGTGAAAGCCGTTCTTCACCTAGCTTGTTGGGAAAACAAAGTTTCTCTTCAGATGCAAACTCCATTCCATATATATATATGGGGAGGTAAAAGCTCCAAATCGGTTTTACAGTGAAAACTGCAGGAACTTCAAACCGGCACTAGGAAACAGACCGAGATACCAGAGTAAAAGTTTCTCCTGCAACCCGTTCCCTTTGTGCTAGATGAACGAACGTGTCTCCACATGCTCAGTTCTGAGAGATAAGTGTGTGTGAAAGCCGTCCTTCACCTAGCTTGTTGGGAACACAAAGTTTCTCTTCAGATGCAAACTCCACACCATACATATATATGGGAGGTACAAGCTCCAACTAAGTTTTACATTGAAAAATGCAGGAACATCAAACCTGCACTAGGAAACAGACTGAGATACCAGAGTAAAATTTTCTCCTGCAACCCGTTCCCTTTGTTCTAGATGAACGAACGTCTCTCCACATGCTCAGTTGTGAGAGATAAGTGTGTGTGAAAGCCGTCCTTCATCTAGCTTGTTGGGAACACAAATTTTCTATACAGTTGCAAACTCCACTCCATACATATATATGGGGTGGTACAAGCTCCAACTCAGTTTTACAGTGAAAACTGCAGGAACTTCAAACCGGCACTAGGAAACAGACTGAGAAACCAGAGTAAAAGTTTCCCCTGCAACCCGTTCCCTTTGTGCTAGATGAACGAACGTCTCTCCACATGCAGAGTTCTGAGAGATAAGTGTGTGTGAAAGCCGTCCTTCACCTAGCTTGTTGGGAACACAAAGTTTCTCTTCAGTTGCAAACTCCACTCCATACATATATATGGGGAGGTACTAGCTCCAACTCGGTTTTACAGTGAAAACTGCAGGAACATCAAACCGGCACTAGGAAACAGACTGAGAAACCAGAGTAAAAGTTTCTCCTGCAACCCGTTCCCTTTGTGCTACATGAACGAACGTCTCTCCACATGCTCAGTTCTGAGAGAAAAGTGTGTGTGAAAGCCGTCCTTCACCTAGCTTGTTGGGAACACAAAGTTTCTCTTCAGTTGCAAACTCCACTCCATACATATATATGGGGAGGTACAAGCTCCAACTCCGTTTTACATGAAAAATGCAGGAACATCAACCCGGCACTAGGAAACAGACTGAGAAACCAGGGTCAATGTTTCTCCTGCAACCCGTTCCCTTTGTGCTAGATGAACGAACGTCTCTCCACATGCTCAGTTCTGAGAGATAAGTGTGTGTGAAAGCCGTACTTAATCTAGTTTGTTGGGAACACAAAGATTCTCTTCAGTTGCCAACTCCACTCCTTACATATATATGGGAAGGTACTAGCTCCAACTCGTTTTTATAGTGAAAATTGCAGGAACATCAATCTGGCACTAGGAAACAGACCGAGAAACCAGAGTAAAAATTTCTCCTGCAACCCGTTCCCTTTGTGCTAGATGAACGATCTTCTCTCCACATGCTCAGTTCTGAGAGATAAGTGTGTGTGAAAGCAGTCCTTCACCTATCTTGTTGGGAACACAAAGTTTCTCTTCAGTTGCAAACACCACTCCATACATATATATGGGGAGGTATTAGCTCCAACTCGGTTTTACAGTGAAAACTGCCGGAACTTCAAACCTGCACTAGGAAACAGACCGATAAACCAGAGTAAATGTTTCTCCTGCAACCCGTTCCCTTTGTGCTAGATGAACGAACGTCTCTCCACATGCTCAGTTCTGAGAGATAAGTGTGTGTGAAAGCCGTCCTTCACCTAGCTTGTTGGGAACACAAAGTTTCTCCTCAGTTGCAAACTACACTCCATAGATATATATGGGGTTGGTATTAGTTCCAACTCGGTTTTACAGTGAAAACTGCAGGAACTTCAAACCGGCACTTGGAAACATACTGAGAAACCAGAGTAAAAGTTTCTCCTGTAACCCGTTCCCTTTGTTCTAGATGAACGAACGTCTCTCCACATGCTCAATTCTGAGAGATAAGTGTGTGTGAAAGCCGTACTTCACCTAGCTTGTTGGGAACACAAAGTTTCTCTTCAGGTGCAAACTCCACTCCATACATATATATAGGGAAGTACTAGCTCCAACTCGGTTTTACAGTGAAAAATGCAGGAACTTCAACCCGGCACTAGGAAACAGACCGAGAAACCAGAGTAAAAGTTTCTCCTGCAACCCGTTCCCTTTGTGCTTGATGAACGAACGTCTCCCCACATGCTCAGTTCTGAGAGATAAGTGTGTGTGAAAGCCGTACTTCATCTAGCTTGTTGGAAACACAAAGGTTCTCTGCACATGCAAACTCCACTCCATACATATATATTGGGATTTACTGGCTCCAAATCGGTTTTACAGTGAAAACTGCAGGAACTTGAATCCGGCACTAGGAAACAGACCGAGAAACCAGAGTAAAAATTTCTCCTGCAACCCGTTCCCTTTGTGCTAGTTGAACGAACGTCTCTCCACATGCTCAGTTCTGAGAGATAAGTGTGTGTGAAAGCCGTCCTTCACATAGCTTGTTGGGAACACAAAGTTTCTCTTCAGTTGCAAACTCCACTCCATACATATATATGGGGATGTACTAGCTCCAACTCGGTTTTACAGTGAAAACTGCAGGAACTTCAAACCGGCACTAGGAAACAGACCGAGAAACCAGAGTAAAAGTTTCTCCTGCAAACCGTTCCCTTTGTGCTAGATGAACGAACGTCTCTCCACATGCTCAGTTCTGAGAGATAAGTGTGTGTGAAAGCCGTACTTCACCTAGCTTGTTGGGAACACAAAGTTTCTCTTCAGTTGCAAACTCCACTCCATACATATATATGGGGTTAGTACTAGCTCCAACTCGGTTTTACAGTGAAAACTGCAGGAACTTCAAACCGGCACTAGGAAACAAACCGAAAATCCAGAGTAAAAGTTTCTCATGCAACCCGTTTCCTTTTGTGCTAGATGAACGAACGTCTCCCCACATGCTCAGTTCTGAGAGATAAGTGTGTGTGAAAGCCGTACTTCATCTAGCTTGTTGGGAACACAAAGGTTCTCTGCACTTGCAAACTCCACTCCATACATATATATGGGGATTTACTGGCTCCAACTCGGTTTTACAGTGAAAAATGCAGGAACTTGAATCCGGCACTAGGAAACAGACCGAGATACCAGAGTAAAAATTTCTCCTGCAACCCGTTCCCTTTGTGCTAGATGAACGAACGTCTCTCCACATGCTCAGTTCTGAGAGATAATTGTGTGTGAAAGCCATCCTTCATCTAGCTTGTTGGGAACACAAAGTTTCTCTTCAGTTGCAAACTCCACTCCATATATATATATGGGGAGGTAAAAGCTCCAAATCGGTTTTACAGTGAAAACTGCAGGAACTTCAAACTGGCACTGGGAAACAGACCGAGATACCAGAGTAAAAGTTTCTCCTGCAACCCGTTCCCTTTGTGCTAGATGAACGAACGTGTCTCCACATGCTCAGTTCTGAGAGATAAGTGTGTGTGAAAGCCGTCCTTCACCTAGCTTGTTGGGAACACAAAGTTTCTCTTCAGTTGCAAACTCCACACCATACATATATATGGGGAGGTACAAGCTCAAACTCAGTTTTACAGTGAAAAATGCAGGAACATCAAACCGGCACTAGGAAACAGACTGAGAAACCAGAGAAAAATTTTCTCCTGCAACCCGTTCCCTTTGTTCTAGATGAACGAACGTCTCTCCACATGCTCAGTTCTGAGAGAGAAGTGTGTGTGAAAGCCGTACTTAATCTAGCTTGTTGGGAACACAAAGATTCTCTTCAGTTGCAAACTCCACTCCATACATATATATGGGGAGGTACTAGCTCCAACTCGTTTTAATAGTGAAAACTGAAGGAAATTCAAACCTGCACTAGGAAACAGACCGAGAAACCAGAGTAAATGTTTCTCCTGCAAACCGTTCCCTTTGTGCTAGATGAACGAACGTCGCTACACATGCTCATTTCTGACAGATAAGTGTGTGTGAAAGCCGTCCTTCACCTAGCCTGTTGGGAACACAAAGCTTCTCTTCAGTTGCAAAACCCACTCCAAACATATATACGGGGAGGTACTAGCTCCAACTCTGTTTTACAGTGAAAACTGCAGGAACATCAAACCGGTACTAGGATACATACTGAGAAACCAGAGTAAAAGTTTCTCCTGCAACCCGTTCCCTTTGTTCTAGATGAACGAACGTCTCTCCACATGCTCAGTTCTGAGAGATAAGTGTGTGTGAAAGCCGTCCTTATCTAGCTTGTTGGGAACACAAATTTTCTATACAGTTGCAAACTCCACTCCATACATATATATGGGGTGGTACAAGCTCCAACTCAGTTTTACAGTGAAAACTGCAGGAACTTCAAACCGGCACTAGGAAACAGACTGAAAAACCAGAGTAAAAGTTTCTTTTGCAACCCGTTCCCTTTTGTGCTAGATGAACGAACGACTCTTTACATGCAGAGTTCTGAGAGATAAGTGTGTGTGAAAGCCGTCCTTCACCTAGCTTGTTGGGAACACAAAGATTCTCTTCAGTTGCAAACTCCACTCCATACATATATATGGGGAGGTACTAGCTCCAACTCGTTTTTACAGTGAAAACTGCAGGAACATCAAACCGGCACTAGGAAACAGGCTGAGAAACCAGAGTAAAAGTTTCTCCTGCAACCAGTTCCCTTTGTGCTACATGAACGAACGTCTCTCCACATGCTCAGTTCTGAGAGATAAGTGTGTGTGAAAGCCGTACTTAATCTACCTTGTTGGGAACACAAAGATTCTCTTCAGTTGCCAACTCCACTCCATACATATATATGGGGAGGTAGTAGCTCCAACTCGTTTTTATAGTGAAAACTGCAGGAACATCAATCTGGCACTAGGAAACAGACCGAGAAACCAGAGTAAAAATTTCTCCTGCAACCCGTTCCCTTTGTGCTAGATGAACGAACGTCTCTCCACATGCTCAGTTCTGAGAGATAAGTGTGTGTGAAAGCAGTCCTTCACCTAGCTTGTTGGGAACACAAAGTTTCTCTTCAGTTGCAAACACCACTCCATACATATATATGGGGAGGTATTAGCTCCAACTCGGTTTTACAGTGAAAACTGACGGAACTTCAAACCTGCACTAGGAAACAGACCGATAAACCAGAGTAAATGTTTCTCCTGCAACCCGTTCCGTTTGTGCTACATGAACGAACGTCTCTCCACATGCTCAGTTCTGAGAGATAAGTGTGTGTGAAAGCCGTCCTTCACCTAGCTTGTTGGGAACACAAAGTTTCTCTTCAGTTGCAAACTACACTCCATAGATATATATGGGGTTGGTACTAGTTCCAACTCGGTTTTACAGTGAAAACTGCAGGAACTTCAAACCGGCACTAGGAAACAGACCGAGATACCAGAGTAAAAGTTTATCCTGCAACCCGTTCCCTTTGTGCTAGATGATCGAACGTCTCCCCACATGCTCATTTCTGACAGATAAGTGTGTGTGAAAGCCGTCCTTCACCTAGCTTGTTGGGAACACAAAGCTTCTCTTCAGTTGCAAAATCCAATCCATACATATATACGGGGAGGTACTAGCTCCAACTCGGTTTTACAGTGAAAACTGCAGGAACATCAAACCGGCACTAGGAAACATACTGAGAAACCAGAGTAAAAGTTTCTCCTGCAACCCGTTCCCTTTGTTCTAGATGAACGAACGTCTCTCCACATGCTCAGTTCTGAGAGATAAGTGTGTGTGAAAGCCGTCCTTATCTAGCTTGTTGGGAACACAAATTTTCTATACAGTTGCAAACTCCACTCCATACATATATATGGGGTGGTACAAGCTCCAACTCAGTTTTACAGTGAAAACTGCAGGAACTTCAAACCGGCACTAGGAAACACACTGATAAACCAGAGTAAAAGTTTCTCCTGCAACCCGTTCCTTTTGTGCTACATGAACGAACGTCTCTCCACATGCTCAGTTCTGAGAGATAAGTGTGTGTGAAAGCCGTACTTAATCTAGCTTGTTGGGAACACAAAGATTCTCTTCAGTTGCAAACTCCACTCCATACATATATATGGGGAGGTACTAGCTCCAACTCGTTTTTACAGTGAAAACTGCAGGAACATCAAACCGGCACTAGGAAACAGACTGAGAAACCAGAGTAAAAGTTTCTCCTGCAACCCGTTCCCTTTGTGCTACATGAACGAACGTCTCTCCACATGCTCAGTTCTGAGAGATAAGTGTGTGTGAAAGCCGTACTTAATCTAGCTTGTTGGGAACACAAAGATTCTCTTCAGTTGCCAACTCCACTCCATACATATATATGGGGAGGTATTAGCTCCAACTCGTTTTTATAGTGAAAACTGCAGGAACATCAATCTGGCACTAGGAAACAGACCGAGAAACCAGAGTAAAAATTTCTCCTGCAACCCGTTCCCTTTGTGCTAGATGAACGAACGTCTCTCCACATGCTCAGTTCTGAGAGATAAGTGTGTGTGAAAGCAGTCCTTCACCTAGCTTGTTGGGAACACAAAGTTTCTCTTCAGTTGCAAACACCACTCCTTACATATATATGGGGAGGTATTAGCTCCAACTCGGTTTTACAGTGAAAACTGCCGGAACTTCAAACCTGCACTAGGAAACAGACCGATAAACCACAGTAAATGTTTCTCCTGCAACCCGTTCCCTTTGTGCTAGATGAACGAACGTCTCTCCACATGCTAAGTTCTGAGAGATAATTGTGTGTGAAAGCCGTCCATCACCTAGCTTGTTGGGAACACAAAGTTTCTCTTCAGTTGCAAACTCCACTCCGTACATATATATGGGGATGTACTAGCTCCAACTCGGTTTTACAGTGAAAAGTGCAGGAACTTCAAACCGGCACTAGGAAACAGACCGAGAAACGAGAGTAAAAGTTTCTCCTGCAACCCGTTCCCTTTGTGCTAGATGAACGAACGTCTCTCCACATGCTCAGTTCTGAGAGATAAGTGTGTGTGAAAGCCGTCCTTCACCTAGCTTGTTGGGAACACAAAGATTCTCTTCAGTTGCAAACTCCACTTCATGCATATATAAGGGGTTGGTACTAGCTCCAACTCAACTTTACAGTGAAAACTGCAGGAACTTCAAACCGGAACTAGGAAACAGAACGAGAATCAAGGGTAAAAGTTTCTCTTGAAACCCGTTCCCTTTGGGCTAGATGAACGAAAGTCTCTCCGCATGCTCAGTTCTGAGAGATAAGTGTGTGTGAAAGCAGTCCTTCACCTAGCTTGTTGGGAACACAAAGTTTCTCTTCATTTGCAAACTCAACTCCATACATATATATGGGGAGGTACTAGCTCCAACTCGGTTTTACAGTGAAAACTGCAGGAAATTCAAACCTGCACTAGGAAACAGACCGAGAAACCAGAGTAAATGTTTCTCCTGCAACCCGTTCCCTTTGTGCTAGATGAACGAACGTCTCTCCACATGCTCAGTTCTGAGAGATAAGTGTGTGTGAAAGCCGTCCTTCACCAATCTTGTTGGGAACACAAAGTTTCTCTTCAGTTGCAAACTCCACTCCGTACATATATATGGGGATGTACTAGCTCCAACTCGGTTTTACAGTGAAAACTGCAGGAACTTCAAACCGGCACTAGGAAAAAGACCGAGAAACCAGAGTATAAGTTTCTCCTGCAACCCGTTCCCTTTGTGCTAGATGAACGAAAGTCTCTCCACATGCTCAGTTCTGAGAGATAAGTGTGTGTGAAAGCCGTCCTTCACCTAGCTTGTTGGGAACACAAAGTTTCTCTTCAGTTGCAAACACCACTCCTTACATATATATGGGGAGGTATTAGCTCCAACTCGGTTTTACAGTGAAAACTGCCGGAACTTCAAACCTGCACTAGGAAACAGACCGATAAACCAGAGTAAATGTTTCTCCTGCAACCCGTTCCCTTTGTGCTAGATGAACGAACGTCTCTCCACATGCTAAGTTCTGAGAGATAATTGTGTGTGAAAGCCGTCCTTCACCTAGCTTGTTGGGAACACAAAGTTTCTCTTCAGTTGCAAACTCCACTCCGTACATATATATGGGGATGTACTAGCTCCAACTCGGTTTTACAGGGAAAAGTGCAGGAACTTCAAACCGGCACTAGGAAACAGACCGAGAAACGAGAGTAAAAGTTTTTCCTGCAACCCGTTCCCTTTGTGCTAGATGAACGAACGTCTCTCCACATGCTCAGTTCTGAGAGATAAGTGTGTGTGAAAGCCGTCCTTCACCTAGCTTGTTGGGAACACAAAGATTCTCTTCAGTTGCAAACTCCACTCCATGCATATATAAGGGGTTGGTACTAGCTCCAACTCAATTTTACAGTGAAAACTGCAGGAACTTCAAACCGGCACTAGGAAACAGAACGAGAATCAAGGGTAAAAGTTTCTCCTGAAACCCGTTCCCTTTGGGCTAGATGAACGAACGTCTCTCCACATGCTCAGTTCTGAGAGATAAGTGTGTGTGAAAGCAGTCCTTCACCTAGCTTGTTGGGAACACAAAGTTTCTCTTCAGTTGCAAACTCCACTCCATACATATATATGGGGAGGTACTAGCTCCAACTCGGTTTTACAGTGAAAACTACAGGAACTTCAAACCTGCACTAGGAAACAGACCGAGAAACCAGAGTAAATGTTTCTCCTGCAACCCGTTCCCTTTGTGCTAGATGAACGAACGTCTCTCCACATGCTCAGTTCTGAGAGATAAGTGTGTGTGAAAGCCGTCCTTCACCAATCTTGTTGGGAACACAAAGTTTCTCTTCAGTTGCAAACTCCACTCCGTACATATATATGGGGATGTACTAGCTCCAACTCGGTTTTACAGTGAAAACTGCAGGAACTTCAAACCGGCACTAGGAAAAAGACCGAGAAACCAGAGTATAAGTTTCTCCTGCAACCCGTTCCCTTTGTGCTAGATGAACGAAAGTCTCTCCACATGCTCAGTTCTGAGAGATAAGTGTGTGTGAAAGCCGTCCTTCACCTAGCTTGTTCGGAACACAAAGATTCTCTTCAGTTGCAAACTCCACTCCATACATATATATGGGTTTGGTACTAGCTCCAACTCAATTTTACAGTGAAAACTGCAGGAACTTCAAACCGGCACTAGGAAACAGAACGAGAATCCAGAGTGAAAGTTTCTCCTGCAACCCGTTCCCTTTGTGCTAGATGAACGAACGTCTCTCCACATGCTCAGTTCTGAGAGATAAGTGTGTGTGAAAGCCATCCTTCACCTAGCTTGTTGGGAACACAAAGTTTCTCTTCAGTTGCAAACTCCACTCCATACATATATATGGGGTTGTTACTAGCTCCAACTCGGCTTTACAGTGAAAACTGCAGGAACTTCAAACTGGCACTAGGAAACAGACCGAGAAACCAGAGTAAAAGTTGCTCTTGCAATCCGTTCCATTTGTGCTAGATGAAAGAACGTCTCTCCACCTTCTCAGTTCTGAGAGATAAGTGTGTGTGAAAGCCGTCCTTCACCTAGCTTGTTGGGAACACAAAGTTTCTCTTCAGTTGCAAACTCCACTCCATACATATATAGGGGAAGTACTAGCTCCAACTCGGTTTTACAGTGATAATTGCAGTAACTGCTAACAGGCACTGGGAAACAGACTGAGAATCAAGAGTAATGTTTCTCCTGCAAACCGTTCCCTTTGTGCTAGATGAACGAACGTCTCTCCACATGCTCAGTTGTGAGAAATAATTGTGGGTGAAAGCCGTCCTTCACCTAGCTTGTTGGGAACACAAAGTTTCTCTTCAGTTGCAAACTCCACTCCATACATATATATGGGGAGGTACTAGCTCCAACTCGGTTTTACTGTGAAAACTGCAGGAACTTCAAACCGGCACTAGGAAACAGACCGAGAAACCAGAGTAAAAGTTTCTCCTGCAACCCGTTCCCTTTGTGCTAGATGAACGAACGTCTCTCCACATGCTCAGTTCTGAGAGATATGTGTGTGTGAAAGCCGTCCTTCACCTAGCTTGTTGGGAACACAAAGTTTCTCTACAGTTGCAAACTCCACTCCATACATATATATGGGGAGGTAATAGCTCCAACTCGGATTTACAGTGAAAACTGCAGGAACTTCAAACCGGCACTAGGAAACAGACCGAGAAACCAGAGTAAAAATTTCTCCTGCAACCCGTTCCCTTTGTGCTAGATGAACGAAAGTCTCCCCACATGCTCAGTTCTGAGAGATAAGTGTGTGTGAAAGCCGTACTTCATCTAGCTTGTTGGGAACACAAAGTTTCTCTGCACTTACAAACTCCACTCCATACATATATATGGGGATGTACTGGCTCCAACTCGGTTTCACAGTGAATATTGCAGGAACTTGAATCCGGCACTAGGAAACAGACCGAGAAACCAGAGTAAAAATTTCTCCTGCAACCCGTTCCCTTTGTGCTAGATGAACGAACGTCTCTCCACATTCTCAGTTCTGAGAGATAAGTGTGTGTGAAAGCCGTCCTTCACCTAGCTTGTTGGGAAAACAAAGTTTTTCTTCAGTTGCAAACTCCACTCCATATATATATATGGAGAGGTACTAGCTCCAAATCGGTTTTACAGTGAAATCTGCAGGAACTTCAAACCAGCACTGGGAAACAGACCGAGATACCAGAGTAAAAGTTCCTCCTGCAATCCGTTCCGTTTGTGCTAGATGAACGAACGTCTCTCCACATGCTCAGTTCTGAGAGATAAGTGTGTGTGAAAGCCGTCCTTCACCTAGCTTGTTGGGAACACAAAGTTTCTCTTCAGTTGCAAACACCACTCCATACATATATATGGGGAGGTGCTAGCTCCAACTCCGTTTTACAGTGAAAAATGCAGGAACATCAAACCGGCACTAGGAAACAGAATGAGAAACCAGAGTAAAAGTTTCTCCTGCAACCCGTTCCCTTTGTTCTAGATGAACGAACATCTCTCCACATGCTCAGTTCTGAGAGATATATGTGTGTGAAAGCCGTACTTAATCTAGCTTGTAGGGAACACAAAGATTCTCTTCAGTTGCAAACTCCACTCCATACATATATATGGGGAGGTACTAGCTCCAACTCGGTTTTACAGTGAAAACTGCAGGAACATCAATCCGGCACTAGGAAACAGACCGAGAAACCAGAGTAATAGTTTCTCCTGCAACCCGTTCCCTTTGTGCTAGATGAACGAACGTCTCTCCACATGCTCAGTTCTGAGAGATAAGTGTGTGTGAAAGCCGTCCTTCACCTAGCTTGTGGGGAACACAAAGATTCTCTTCAGTTGCAAACTCCACTCCATGCATATATATGGGGTTGGTACTAGCTCCAACTCAATTTTACAGTGAAAACTGCAGGAACTTCAAACTGGCACTAGGAAACAGTACGAGAATCAAGGGTAAAAGTTTCTACTGAAACCCGTTCCCTTTGGGCTAGATGAACGAACGTCTCTCCACATGCTCAGTTCTGAGAGATAAGTGTGTGTGAAAGCAGTCCTTCACCTAGCTTGTTGGGAACACAAAGTTTCTCTTCAGTTGCAAACACCACTCCATACATATATATGGGGAGGTACTAGCTCCAACTCGGTTTTACAGTGAAAACTGCAGGAACTTCCAACCTGCACTAGGAAACAGACCGAGAAACCAGAGTAAATGTTTCTCCTGCAACCCGTTCCCTTTGTGCTAGATGAACGAACGTCTCTCCACATGCTCAGTTCTGAGAGATAAGTGTGTGTGAAAGCCGTCCTTCACCTAGCTTGTTGGGAACACAAAGATTCTCTTCAGTTGCAAACTCCACTCCATGCATATATATGGGGTTGGTACTAGCTCCAACTCAATTTTACAGTGAAAACTGCAGGAACTTCAAACCGGCACTAGGAAACAGAACGAGAATCAAATGTAAAAGTTTCTACTGAAACCCGTTCCCTTTGGGCTAGATGAACGAACGTCTCTCCACATGCTCAGTTCTGAGAGATAAGTGTGTGTGAAAGCAGTCCTTCACCTAGCTTGTTGGGAACACAAAGTTTCTCTTCAGTTGCAAACACCACTCCATACATATATATGGGGAGGTACTAGCTCCAACTCGGTTTTACAGTGAAAACTGCAGGAACATCAATCCGGCACTAGGAAACAGACTGAGAAACCAGAGTAAAAGTTTCTCCTGCAAGTCGTTCCTTTTGTGCTAGATGAACGAACGTCTCTCCACATGCTCAGTTCTGAGAGATAAGTGTGTGTGAAAGCCGTCCTTCACCTAGCTTGTTGGGAACACAAAGATTCTTTTCAGTTGCAAACTCCACTCCATACATATATATGGGGTTGGTACTAGCTCCAACTCAATTTTACAGTGAAAACTGCAGGAACTTCAAACCGGCACTAGGAAACAGAACGAGAATCCTGAGTGAAAGTTTCTCCTGAAACCCGTTCCCTTTGTGCTAGATGAACGAACGTCTCTCCACATGCTCAGTTCTGAGAGATAAGTGTGTGTGAAAGCCTTCCTTCACCTAGCTTGTTGGGAACACAAAGTTTCTCTTCAGTTGCAAACTCCACTCCATACATATATATGGGGTTGGTACTAGCTCCAACTCGGCTTTACAGTGAAAACTGCAGGAACTTCAAACTGGCACTAGGAAACAGACCGAGAAACCAGAGTAAAAGTTTCTCCTGCAATCCGTTCCCTTTGTGCTACATGAACGAACGTCTCTCCACATGCTCAGTTCTGAGAGGTAAGTGTGTGTGAAAGCCGTAATTCATCTAGCTTGTTGGGAACACAAAGTTTCCCTACACTTGCAAACTATACTCTATACATATTTATGGGGAGGTACTAGCTCCAACTCCGTTTTACAGTGAAAACTGCAGGAACATCAAACCGGCACTAGGAAACAGACCGAGAAACCAGAGTAAAAGTTTCTCCTGCAACCCGATCCCTTTGTGCTAGATGAACGAACGTCTCTCCACATGCTCAGTTCTGAGAGATAAGTGTGTGTGAAAGCCGTCCTTCAACTAGCTTGTTGGGTACACAAAGCTTCTCTTCAGTTGCAAACTCCACTCCATACATATATATGGGGAGGTACTAGCTCCAACTCGGTTTTACAGTGAAAACTGCAGGAACTTCAAACCGGCACTAGGAAACAGACCGAGAAACCAGAGTAAAAGTTTCTACTGCAACCCGTTCCCTTTGTGCTAGATGAACGAACTTCTCTCCACATGCTCAGTTCTGAGTGATAGGTGTGTGTGAAAGCCGTCCTTCACCTAGCTTGTTGGGAACACAAAGTTTCTCTTCAGTTGCAAAATCCACTCCATACATATATATGAGGAGGTACTAGCTCCAACTCGGTTTTACACTGAAAACTGCAGGAACTTCAAACCGGCACTAGGAAACAAACTGAGAAACCAGAGTAAAAGTTTCCCCTGCAACCCGTTCCCTTTGTGCTAGATGAACGAACGTCTCTCCACATGCTCAGTTCTGAGAGGTAAGTGTGTGTGAAAGCCGTCCTTCAACTAGCTTGTAGGGAACACAAAGTTTCTCTCCAGTTGCAAACTCCACTCCATACATATATATGGGGAGGTCCTAGCTCCAACTCGGTTTTACAGTGAAAACTGCAGGAACTTCAAACCGCCACTAGGAAAAAGACCGAGAAACCAGAGTATTAGTTTCTCCTGCATAACGTTCCCTTTGTGCTAGATGAACGAACGTCTCTCCACATGCTCAGTTCTGAGAGATAAGTGTGTGTGAAAGCCGTCCTTCCCCTAGCTTGTTGGGAACACGAAGTTTCTCTTCAGTTGCAAACTCCACTCCATACATATATATGGGGAGGTACTAGCTCCAACTCGGTTTTACAGTGAAAAGTGCAGGAACATCAAACCGGCACTTGGAAACAGACTGAGAAACCAGAGTAAAAGTTTCTCCTGCAACCCGTTCCCTTTGTGCTAGATGAACGAACGTCTCTCCACATGCTCAGTTCTGAGAGATATGTGTGTGTGAAAGCCGTCCTTCACCTAGCTTGTAGGGAACACAAAGTTTCTCTCCAGTTGCAAACTCCACTCCATACATATATATGGGGAGGTCCTCGCTCCAACTCGGTTTTACAGTGAAAACTGCAGGAACTTCAAACCGGCACTAGGAAACAGACCGAGATACCAGAGTAAAAGTTTTCCCTGCAACCCGTTCCCTTTGTGCTAGATGAACGAACGTCTCTCCACATGCTCATTTCTGAGAGATAAGTGTGTGTGAAAGCCGTCCTTCATCTAGCTTGTTGGGAACACAAAGTTTCTCTACAGTTGAAAACTCCACTCCATACATATGTATGGGGAGGTACTAGCCCAAATCGGTTTTACAGTGAAAACTGCAGGAACTTCAAATCGGCACTAGGAAACAGGCTGAGAAACCAGAGTAAAAGTTTCTCCTGCAACCCGTTCCCTTTGTGCTAGATGAACGATCGTCTCTCCACATGCTCAGTTCTGAGGGATAAGTGTGTGTGAAAGCCGTTCTTCATCTAGCTTGTTGGGAACACAGAGTTTCTCTTCAGTAGCAAACCCCACTCCATACATATATAAGGGGAGGTACTAGCTCCAACTCGGTTTTGCAGTGAAAACTGCAGGAACTTCAACCCGGCACTAGGAAAAAGACCGAGAAAACAGAGTGTTAGTTTCTCCTGCAAACCGTTCCCTTTGTGCTAGATGAACGAACGTCTCTCCACATGCTCAGTTCTGAGAGATAAGTGTGTGTGAAAGCCGTCCTTCACCTAGCTTGTTGGGAACACCAAGTTTCTCTTCAGTTGCAAACCCCACTCCATACGTATATATGGGGAGGTACAACCTCCAACTCGGTTTTACAGTGAAAAATGCAGGAACATCAAACCGGCACTAGGAAACAGACTGAGAAACCAGAGTAAATGTTTCTCCTGAAACACGTTCCCTTTGTTCTAGACGAACGAACGTCTCTCAACATGCTCAGTTCTGAGAGAAAAATGTGTGTGAAAGTCGTCCTTCATCTATCTAGTGGGGAACACAAAGTTTCTCTTCAGTTGCAAACTCCACTCCATACATATATATGGGGAGGTACTAGCTCCAACTCGGTTTTACAGTGAAAACTGCAGGAACATCAAACCGGCACTAGGAAACAGACCGAGAAACCAGAGTAAAAGTTTCTCCTGCAACCCGTTCCCTTTGTGCTACATAAACGAACGTCTCTCCACATGCTCAGTTCTGAGAAATAAGTGTGTATGAAAGCCGTACTTCACCTAGCTTGTTGGGAACACAAAGTTTCTCTTCAGTTGCAACCTCCACTCCATATATATATATGGGGAGGTACTAGATCCAACTCGGTTTTACAGTGAAACTGCAGGAGCTTCAAACCGGCAGTAGGAAACAGACCGAGAATACAGAGTAATAGTTTCTCCTGCAACCCCTTCCCTTTGTGCTAGATGAACGAAGTCTCTCCACATGCTCAGATCTGAGAGATAAGTGTGTGTGAAAGCCGTCCTTCCCCTAGCTTGTTGGGAACACCAAGTTTCTCTTCAGTTGCAAACTCCACTCCATACATATATATGGGGAGGTACTAGCTCCAACTCGGTTTTACAGTGAAAACTGCAGGAACATCAAACCGGCACTTGGAAACAGACTGAGAAACCAGAGTAAAAGTTTCTCCTGCAACCCGTTCCCTTTGTGCTAGATGAACGAACGTCTCTCAACATGCTCAGTTCTGAGAGAAAAATGTGTGTGAAAGTCGTCCTTCATCTATCTTGTGGGGAACACAAAGTTTCTCTACAGTTGCAAACTCCACTCCATACATATATATGGGGAGGTACTAGCTCCAACTCGGTTTTACAGTGAAAAATGCAGAAACATCAAACCGGCACTAGGAAACAGACTGAGAAACCAGAGTAAATGTTTCTCCTGCAACACGTTCCCTTTGTTCTAGACGAACGAACGTCTCTCAACATGCTCAGTTCTGAGAGAAAAATGTGTGTGAAAGTCGTCCTTCATCTATCTTGTGGGGAACACAAAGTTTCTCTACAGTTGCAAACTCCACTCCATACATATATATGGGGAGGTACTAGCTCCAACTCGGTTTTACAGTGAAAACTGCAGGAACATCAAACCGGCACTAGGAAACAGACCGAGAAACCAGAGTAAAAGTTTCTCCTGCAACCCGTTCCCTTTGTGCTACATGAACGAACGTCTCTCCACATGCTCAGTTCTGAGAGATAAGTGTGTATGAAAGCCGTACTTCACCTAGCTTGTTGGGAACACAAAAGTTTCTCTTTAGTTGCAACCTCCACTCCATATATATATATGGGGAGGTACTAGATCGAACTCGGTTTTACAGTGAAACTGCAGGAGCTTCAAACCGGCAGTAGGAAACAGACCGAGAAAACAGAGTAATAGTTTCTCCTGCAACCCCTTCCCTTTGTGCTAGATTAACGAAGTCTCTCCACATGCTCAGATCTGAGAGATAAGTGTGTCTGAAAGCCGTCCTTCACCTAGCTTGTTGGGAACACAAAGTTTCTCTTCAGTTGCAAACTCCACTCCATACATATATATGGGGAGTTACTAGCTCCAACTCGGTTTTACAGTTAAAACTGCAGGAACTTCAAACCGGCACTAGGAAACAGACCGAGATACCAGAGTAAAAGTTTCTCCTGCAACCCGTTCCCATTGTGCTAGATGAACGAACGTCTCTCCACATGCTCAGTTCTGAGAGATAAGTGTGTGTGAAAGTCGTCCTTCATCTATCTTGTGGGGAACACAAAGTTTCTCTACAGTTGCAAATTCCAATCCATACATATATATGGGGAGGTACTAGCTCCAACTCGGTTTTACAGTGAAAACTGCATTAACATCAAACCGGCACTAGGAAACAGACCGAGAAACCAGAGTAAAAGTTTCTCCTGCAACCCGTTCCCTTTGTGCAACATGAACGAACGTCTCTCCACATGCTCAGTTCTGAGAGATAAGTGTGTATGAAAGCCGTACTTCACCTAGCTTGTTGGGAACACAAAGTTTCTCTTCAGTTGCAACCTCCACTCCATATATATATATGGGGAGGTACTAGATCCAACTCGGTTTTACAGTGAAACTGCAGGAGCTTCAAACCGGCAGTAGGAAACAGACCGAGAAAACAGAGTAATAGTTTCTCCTGCAACCCCTTCCCTTTGTGCTAGATGAACGAAGTCTCTCCACATGCTCAGATCTGAGAGATAAGTGTGTGTGAAAGCCGTCCTTCACCTAGCTTGTTGGGAACACAAAGTTTCTCTTCAGTTGCAAACTCCACTCCATACATATATATGGGGAGTTACTAGCTCCAACTCGGTTTTACAGTGAAAACTGCAGGAACTTCAAACCGGCACTAGGAAACAGACCGAGATACCAGAGTAAAAGTTTCTCCTGCAACCCGTTCCCTTTGTGCTAGATGAACGAACGTCTCTCCACATGCTCAGTTCTGAGAGATATGTGTGTGTGAAAGCCGTCCTTCACCTAGCTTGTAGGTAACACAAAGTTTCTCTCCAGTTGCAAACTCCACTCCATAGATATATATGGGGAGGTCCTAGCTCCAACTCGGTTTTACAGTGAAAACTGCAGGAACTTCAAACCGCCACTAGGAAAAAGACCGAGAAACCAGAGTATTAGTTTCTCCTGCATACCGTTCCCTTTGTGCTAGATGAACGAAGTCTCTCCACATGCTCAGATCTGAGAGATAAGTGTGTGTGAAAGCCGTCCTTCCCCTAGCTTGTTGGGAATACCAAGTTTCTCTTCAGTTGCAAACTCCACTCCATACATATATATGGGGAGGTACTAGCTCCAACTCGGTTTTACAGTGAAAACTGCAGGAACATCAAACCGGCACTTGGAAACAGACTGAGAAACCAGAGTAAAAGTTTCTCCTGCAACCCGTTCCCTTTGTGCTAGATGAACGAACGTCTCTCCACATGCTCAGTTCTGAGAGATATGTGTGTGTGAAAGCCGTCCTTCACGTAGCTTGTAGGGAACACAAAGTTTCACTCCAGTTGCAAACTCCACTCCATACATATATATGGGGAGGTCCTAGCTCCAACTCGGTTTTACAGTGAAAACTGCAGGAACTTCAAACCGCCACTAGGAAAAATACCGAGAAACCAGAATATTAGTTTCTCCTTCATACCGTTCCTTTTGTGCTAGATGAACGAACGTCTCTCCACATTCTCAGTTCTGAGAGATAAGTGTGTGTGAAAGCCGTCCTTCCCCTAGCTTGTTGGGAACACCAAGTTTCTCTTCAGTTGCAAACTCCACTCCATACATATATATGGGGATGTACTAGCTCCAACTCGTTTTTACAGTGAAAACTGCAGGAACATCAAACCGGCACTTGGAAACAGACTGAGAAACCAGAGTAAAAGTTTCTCCTGCAACCCGTTCCCTTTGTGCTAGATGAACGAACGTCTCTCCACATGCTCAGTTCTGAGAGATATGTGTGTGTGAAAGCCGTCCTTCACCTAGCTTGTAGGGAACACAAAGTTTCTCTCCAGTTGCAAACTCCACTCCATACATATATATGGGGAGGTCCTAGCTCCAACTCGGTTTTACAGTGAAAACTGCAGGAACTTCAAACCGGCACTAGGAAACAGACCGAGATACCAGAGTAAAAGTTTCCCCTGCAACCCGTTCCCTTTGTGCTAGATGAACGAACGTCTCTCCACATGCTCAGTTCTGAGAGATAAGTGTGTATGAAAGCCGTACTTCACCTAGCTTGTTGGGAACACAAAGTTTCTCTTCAGTTGCAACCTCCACTCCATATATATATATGGGGAGGTACTAGATCCAACTCGGTTTTACAGTGAAACTGCAGGAGCTTCAAACCGGCAGTAGGAAACAGACCGAGAAAACAGAGTAATAGTTTCACCTGCAACCCCTTCCCTTTGTGCTAGATGAACGAAGTCTCTCCACATGCTCAGATCTGAGAGATAAGTGTGTGTGAAAGCCGTCCTTCACCTAGCTTGTTGGGAACACAAAGTTTCTCTTCAGTTGCCAACTCCACTCCATACATATATATGGGGAGTTACTAGCTCCAAATCGGTTTTACAGTTAAAACTGCAGGAACTTCAAACCGGCACTGGGAAACAGACCGAGATACCAGAGTAAAAGTTTCTCCTGCAACCCGTTCCCATTGTGCTAGATGAACGAACGTCTCTCCACATGCTCAGTTCTGAGAGATAAGTGTGTGTGAAAGCCATCCTTCACCTTGCTTCTTGGGAACACAAAGATTCTCTTCAGTTGCAAACTCCACTCCATAAATATATATGGGGTGGTACTAGCTCCAACACGGTTTTACAGTGAAAACTGCAGGAACTTCAAACCGGCACTAGGAAACAGACCGAGAAACCAGAGTAAAAGTTTCTCCTGCAAACCGTTCCCTTTATGCTAAATGAACGAACGTCTCTCCACATGCTCAGTTCTGAGAGATATGTGAGTGTGAAAGCCGTCTTTCACATAGCTTGTTGGGAACACAAAATTTCTCTTCAGTTGTAAACTCCACTCCATACATATATATGGGGAGGTATTAGCTCCAACTCGGTTTTACAGTGAAAATTGCAGGAACTTCAAACCGGCACTAGGAAACAGACCGGGAAACCAGAGTAAAAGTTTCTCCTGCAACCCGTTCCCTTTGTGGTAGATGAACGAACGTCTCTCCACATGCTCAGTTCTGAGAGTTAAGTGTGTGTGAAAACAGACCTTCACCTAGCTTGTTGGGAACACAAAGTTTCTCTTCAGTTGCAAACTCCACTCCGTACATATATATGAGGAGGTACTAGCTCCAACTCGATTTTACAGTGAAAACTGCAGGAACTTCAAACGGGCACTAGGAAACAGACTGAGAAACCAGAGTAATAGATTCTCCTGCAACACGTTCCCTTTGTGCTAGATGAACGAACGTCTCTCCACATGCTCAGTTCTGAGAGATAAGTGTGTGTGAAAACAGACCTTCACATAACTTGTTGGGAACATAAAGTTTCTCTTCAGTTGCAAACTCCACTCCATACATATGTATGGGGAGGTACTAGCCCAACTCGGTTTTACAGTGAAAACTGCAGGAACTTCAAACCGGCACTAGGAAACAGGCTGAGAAAACAGAGTAAAAGTTTCTCCTGCAAACCGTTCCCTTTGTGCTAAATGAACGATCGTCTCTCCACATGCTCAGGTCTGAGGGATAAATGTGTGTGAAAGCCGTCTTTCACCTAGCTTGTTGGGAACACTAAGTTTCTCTTCAGTTGCAAACTCCACTCCATACATATATATGGGGAGGTACTAGCTCCAAATCGGTTTTACAGTGAAAACTGCAGGAACTTCAAACCGGCACTAGGAAACAGACTGAGAAACCAGAGTAAATGTTTCACCTGCAACACGTTCCCTTTGTTCTAGACGAACGAACGTCTCTCCACATGCTCAGTTCTGAGAGAAAAATGTGTGTGAAAGTCGTCCTTCATCTAGCTTGTGGGGAACACAAAGTTTCTCTACAGTTGCAAACACCACTCCATACATATACATGGGGAGGTACTAGCTCCAACTCGGTTTTACAGTGAAAACTGCAGGAACATCAAACCGGCACTAGGAAACAGACCGAGAAACCAGAGTATAAGTTTCTCCTGCAACCCGTTCCTTTTGTGCTACATGAACAAACGTCTCTCCACATGCTCAGTTCTGAGAGATAAGTGTGTTTGAAAGCCGTCCTTCACCTAGTTTGTTGGGAACACAAAGTTTCTCTTCAGTTGAAACTTCCACTCCATATATATATATGGGGAGGTACTAGATCCAACTCGGTTTTACAGTGAAAACTGCAGGAGCTTCAAACCGGCAGTAGGAAACAGACCGAGAAACCAGAGTAATAGTTTCTCCTGCAACCCGTTCCCTTTGTGCTAGATGAACGAAGTCTCTCCACATGCTAAGTTCTGAGAGATAAGTGTGTGTGAAAGCCGTCCTTCACCTAGCTTGTTGGGAACACAAAGATTCTCTTCAGTTGCAAACTCCACTCCATACATATATATGGGGAGGTACTAGCTCCAACTCGGTTTTACAGTGAAAAATGCAGGAACTTCAAACCGGCACTAGGAAACAGACCGAGGAACCAGAGTAAAAGTTTCTCCTGCAACCCGTTCCCTTTATGCCAAATGAACGAACGTCTCTCCACATGCTCAGTTCTGAGAGATAAGTGTGTGTGAAAGCCGTCCTTCACCTAGCTTGTTGGGAACACAAAGTTTCTATTCAGTTGCCAACTCCACTCCTTACATATATAGTGGGAGGTACTAGCTCCAACTCGGTTTACAGTGAAAACTGCAGGAACTTCAAACCGGCACTAGGAAACAGACCGAGAGACCAGAGTAATATATTCTCCTGCAACCCGTTCCCTTTGTGCTAGATGAACGAACGTCTCTCCACATGCTCAGTTCTGAGTGATAAGTGTGTGTGAAAGCCGTCCTTCACCTAGCTTGTTGGGAACACAAAGTTTCTCTTCAGATGCAAACTCCACTCCATACATATATATGGGAAGGTACGAGCTTCAAATCGGTTTTACAGTGACAACTGCAGGAACTTCAAACCGGCACTAGGAAACAGACCGAGATACCAGAGTAAAAGTTTCTCCTGCTACCAGTTCCCTTTGTGCTAGATGAATAAACGTCTCTCCACATATTCAGTTCTGAAAGATAAGTGTGTGTCAAAGCCGTCCTTCACCTAGCTTGTTGGGAACACAAAGTTTCTCTTCAGTTGCAAACTCCACTCCATACATATATATGGGGAGGTACAAGCTCTAACACGGTTTTACAGTGAAAATTGCAGGAACTTCAAACCGGCACTAGGAAACAGACTGAGAAACCAGAGTAAAAATTTCTCCTGCAACCCGTTCCTTTTGTGCTAGGTGAACGAACGTCTCTCCACATGCTCAGTTCTGAGAGATAATTCTGTGTGAAAGACGTCCTTCATCTAGCTTGTTGGGAACACAAAGTTTCTCTTCAGTTGCAAACTCCACTCCATACATATATATGGGGAAGTATAGCTCCAACTCGGTTTTACAGTGAAAACTGCAGGAACTTCAAACCGGCACTAGGAAACAGACCTTGAAACCAGAGTAAAAGATTCTCCTGCAACCCGTTCCCTTTGTGCTAGATGAACGAACGTCTCTCCACATGCTCAGTTCTGAGAGATAAGTGTGTGTGAAAGCCGTCCTTCACCTAGCTTGTTGGGAACACAAAGGTTCTCTTCAGTTGCAAACCACACTCCATACATATATATGGGTAGGCACTACCTCCAATTCGGTTTTGCAGTGAAAACTGCAGGAACTTCATACCGGCACTAGGAAACAGTGTGAGAAGCCAGAGTAAAAGTTTCACCTTCAACGCGTTCCCTTTTTGCTAGATGAACGAAAGTCTCTCCACATGCTCAGTTCTGAGAGATAAGTGTGTGTGAAAGCCGTCCTTCACCTATCTTGTTGGGAACACAAAGTATCTCTTCAGTTGCAAACTACACTGCATACATATATATGGGGAGGTACTAGCTCCAACTCGGTTTTACAGTGAAAACTGCAGGAACATCAAACCGGCACTAGGAAACAGACCGAGAAACCAGAGTAAAAGTTTCTCCTGCAACCCGTTCCCTTTGTGCTACATGAACGAACGTCTCTCCACATGCTCAGTTCTGAGAGATAAGTGTGTATGAAAGCCGTACTTCACCTAGCTTGTTGGGAACACAAAGTTTCTCTCCAGTTGCAACCTCCACTCCATATATATATATGGGGAGGTACTAGATCCAACTCGGTTTTACAGTGAAACTGCAGGAGCTTCAAACCGGCAGTAGGAAACAGACCGAGAAAACAGAGTAATAGTTTCTCCTGCAACCCCTTCCCTTTATGCTAGATGAACGAAGTCTCTCCACATGCTCAGATCTGAGAGATAAGTGTGTGTGAAAGCCGTCCTTCACCTAGCTTGTTGGGAACACAAAGTTTCTCTTCAGTTGCCAACTCCACTCCATACATATATATGGGGAGTTACTAGCTCCAACTCGGTTTTACAGTTAAAACTGCAGGAACTTCAAACGGGCACTAGGAAACAGACTGAGAAACCAGAGTAATAGATTCTCCTGCAACCCGTTCCCTTTGTGCTAGATGAACGAACGTCTCTCCACATGCTCAGTTCTGAGAGATAAGTGTGTGTGAAAACAGACCTTCACATAACTTGTTGGGAACTTAAAGTTTCTCTTCAGTTGCAAACTCCAATCCATACATATGTATGGGGAGGTACTAGCCCAACACGGTTTTACAGTGAAAACTGCAGGAACTTCAAACCGGCACTAGGAAACAGGCTGAGAAAACAGAGTAAAAGTTTCTCCTGCAACCCGTTCCTTTTGTGCTAGATGAACGATCGTCTCTCCACATGCTCAGGTCTGAGGGATAAGTGTGTGTGAAAGCCGTCTTTCACCTAGCTTGTTGGGAACACTAAGTTTCTCTTCAGTTGCAAACTCCACTCCATACATATATATGGGGAGGTACTAGCTCCAAATCGGTTTTACAGTGAAAACTGCAGGAACTTCAAACCGGCACTAGGAAACAGACTGAGAAACCAGAGTAAATGTTTCACCTGCAACACGTTCCCTTTGTTCTAGACGAACGAACGTCTCTCCACATGCTCAGTTCTGAGAGAAAAATGTGTGTGAAAGTCGTCTTTCATCTAGCTTGTGGGGAACACAAAGTTTCTCTACAGTTGCAAACACCACTCCATACATATACATGGGGAGGTACTAGCTCCAACTCGGTTTTACAGTGAAAACTGCAGGAACATCAAACCGGCACTAGGAAACAGACCGAGAAACCAGAGTAAAAGTTTCTCCTGCAACCCGTTCCTTTTGTGCTACATGAACAAACGTCTCTCCACATGCCCAGTTCTGAGAGATAAGTGTGTTTGAAAGCCGTCCTTCACCTAGTTTGTTGGGAACACAAAGTTTCTCTTCAGTTGAAACCTCCACTCCATATATATATATGGGGAGGTACTATCCAACTCGGTTTTACAGTGAAAACTGCAGGAGCTTCAAACCGGCAGTAGGAAACAGACCGAGAAACCAGAGTAATAGTTTCTCCTGCAACCCCTTCCCTTTGTGCTAGATGAACGAAGTCTCTCCACATGCTCAGATCTGAGAGATAAGTGTGTGTGAAAGCCGTCCTTCACCTAGCTTGTTGGGAACACAAAGTTTCTCTTCAGTTGCAAACTCCACTCCATACATATATATGGGGAGTTACTAGCTCCAACTCGGTTTTACAGTTAAAACTGCAGGAACTTCAAACCGGCACTAGGAAACAGACCGAGATACCAGAGTAAAAGTTTCTCCTGCAACCCGTTCCTTTTGTGCTAGATGAACGAACGTCTCTCCACATGCTCAGTTCTGAGAGATATGTGTGTGTGAAAGCCGTCCTTCACCTAGCATGTAGGGAACACAAAGTTTCTCTCCAGTTGCAAACTCCACTCCATAGATATATATGGGGAGGTCCTAGCTCCAACTCGGTTTTACAGTGAAAACTGCAGGAACTTCAAACCGCCACTAGGAAAAAGACCGAGAAACCAGAGTATTAGTTTCTCCTGCATACCGTTCCCTTTGTGCTAGATGAACGAAGTCTCTCCACATGCTCAGATCTGAGAGATAAGTGTGTGTGAAAGCCGTCCTTCCCCTAGCTTGTTGGGAACACCAAGTTTCTCTTCAGTTGCAAACTCCACTCCATACATATATATGGGGAGGTACTAGCTCCAACTCGGTTTTACAGTGAAAACTGCAGGAACATCAAACCGGTACTTGGAAACAGACTGAGAAACCAGAGTAAAAGTTTCTCCTGCAACCCGTTCCCTTTGTGCTAGATGAACGAACGTCTCTCCACATGTTCAGTTCTGAGAGATATGTGTGTGTGAAAGCCGTCCTTCACCTAGCTTGTAGGGAACACAAAGTTTCATTCCAGTTGCAAACTCCACTCCATACATATATATGGGGAGGTCCTAGCTCCAACTCGGTTTTACAGTGAAAACTGCAGGAACTTCAAACCGCCACTAGGAAAAAGACCGAGAAACCAGAGTATTAGTTTCTCCTGCATACCGTTCCCTTTGTGCTAGATGAACGAACGTCTCTCCACATGCTCAGTTCTGAGAGATAAGTGTGTGTGAAAGCCGTCCTTCCCCTAGCTTGTTGGGAACACCAAGTTTCTCTTCAGTTGCAAACTCCACCCCACACATATATATGGGGTGGTACTAGCTCCAACTCGGTTTTACAGTGAAAACTGCAGGAACATCAAACCGGCACTTGGAAACAGACTGAGAAACCAGAGTAAAAGTTTCTCCTGCAACCCGTTCCCTTTGTGCTAGATGAACGAACGTCTCTCCACATGCTCAGTTCTGAGAGATATGTGTGTGTGAAAGCCGTCCTTCACCTAGCTTGTAGGGAACACAAAGTTTCTCTCCAGTTGCAAACTCCACTCCATACATATATATGGGGAGGTCCTAGCTCCAACTCGGTTTTACAGTGAAAACTGCAGGAACTTCAAACCGGCACTAGGAAACAGACCGAGATACCAGAGTAAAAGTTTCCCCTGCAACCCGTTCCCTTTGTGCTAGATGAACGAACGTCTCTCCACATGCTCATTTCTGAGAGATAAGTGTGTGTGAAAGCCGTCCTTCATCTAGCTTGTTGGGAACACAAAGTTTCTCTACAGTTGAAAACTCCACTCCATACATATGTATGGGGAAGTACTAGCCCAACTCGGTTTTACAGTGAAAACTGCAGGAACTTCAAATCGGCACTAGGAAACAGGCTGAGAAACCAGAGTAAAAGTTTCTCCTGCAAACCGTTCCCTTTGTGCTAGATGAACGATCGTCTCTCCACATGCTCAGTTCTGAGGGATAAGTGTGTGTGAAAGCCGTTCTTCACCTAGCTTGTTGGGAACACAGAGTTTCTCTTCAGTTGCAAACTCCACTCCATACATATATAAGGGGAGGTACTAGCTCCAACTCGGTTTTGCAGTGAAAACTGCAGGAACTTCAAACCGGCACTAGGAAAAAGACCGAGAAACCAGAGTGTTAGTTTCTCCTGCAAACCGTTCCCTTTGTGCTAGATGAACGAACGTCTCTCCACATGCTCAGTTCTGAGAGATAAGTGTGTGTGAAAGCCGTCCTTCACCTAGCTTGTTGG
Organism: Camelus bactrianus; assembly: GCF_048773025.1. Classification (NCBI taxonomy): domain Eukaryota; kingdom Metazoa; phylum Chordata; class Mammalia; order Artiodactyla; family Camelidae; genus Camelus; species Camelus bactrianus. The sequence continues at coordinate 4,171,125 of NC_133565.1, forward strand.
AACACCAAGTTTCTCTTCAGTTGCAAACTCCACTCCATACGTATATATGGGGAGGTACAACCTCCAACTCGGTTTTACAGTGAAAAATGCAGGAACATCAAACCGGCACTAGGAAACAGACTGAGAAACCAGAGTAAATGTTTCTCCTGCAACACGTTCCCTTTGTTCTAGACGAACGAACGTCTCTCAACATGCTCAGTTCTGAGAGAAAAATGTGTGTGAAAGTCGTCCTTCATCTATCTTGTGGGGAACACAAAGTTTCCCTACAGTTGCAAACTCCACTCCATACATATATATGGGGAGGTACTAGCTCCAAATCGGTTTTACAGTGAAAACTGCAGGAACATCAAACCGGCACTAGGAAACAGACCGAGAAACCAGAGTAAAAGTTTCTCCTGCAACCCGTTCCCTTTGTGCTACATGAACGAACGCCTCTCCACATGCTCAGTTCTGAGAGATAATTGTGTATGAAAGCCGTACTATCCTAGCTTGTTGGGAACACAAAGTTTCTCTTCAGTTGCAACCTCCACTCCATATATATATATGGGGAGGTACTAGATCCAACTCGGTTTTACAGTGAAACTGCAGGAGCTTCAAACCGGCAGTAGGAAACAGACCGAGAAAACAGAGTAATAGTTTCACCTGCAACCCCTTCCCTTTGTGCTAGATGAACGAAGTCTCTCCACATGCTCAGATCTGAGAGATAAGTGTGTGTGAAAGCCGTCCTTCACCTAGCTTGTTGGGAACACAAAGTTTCTCTTCAGTTGCCAACTCCACACCATACATATATATGGGGAGTTACTAGCTCCAACTCGGTTTTACAGTTAAAACTGCAGGAACTTCAAACCGGCACTAGGAAACAGACCTCGATACCAGAGTAAAAGTTTCTCCTGCAACCCGTTCCCATTGTGCTAGATGAACGAACGTCTCTCCACATGCTCAGTTCTGAGAGATAAGTGTGTGTGAAAGCCATCCTTCACCTTGCTTCTTGGGAACACAAAGATTCACTTCAGTTGCAAACTCCACTCCATAAATATATATGGGGAGGTACTAGCTCCAACACGGTTTTACAGTGAAAACTGCAGGAACTTCAAACCGGCACTAGGAAACAGACCGAGAAACCAGAGTAAAAGTTTCTCCTGCAAACCGTTCCCTTTGTGCTAAATGAACGAACGTCTCTCCACATGCTCAGTTCTGAGAGATAAGTGAGTGTGAAAGCCGTCTTTCACATAGCTTGTTGGGAACACAAAATTTCTCTTCAGTTGTAAACTCCACTCCATACATATATATGGGGAGGTACTAGCTCCAACTCGGTTTTACAGAGAAAACTGCAGGAACTTCAAACCGGCACTAGGAAACAGACCGGGAAACCAGAGTAAAAGTTTCTCCTGCAACCCGTTCCCTTTGTGCTAGATGAACGAAAGTCTCTCCACATGCTCAGTTCTGAGAGTTAAGTGTGTGTGAAAACAGACCTTCACCTAGCTTGTTGGGAACACAAAGTTTCTCTTCAGTTGCAAAGTCCACTCCGTACATATATATGAGGAGGTACTAGCTCCAACTCGATTTTACAGTGAAAACTGCAGGAACTTCAAACGGGCACTAGGAAACAGACTGAGAAACCAGAGTAATAGATTCTCCTGCAACCCGTTCCCTTTGTGCTAGATGAACGAACGTCTCTCCACATGCTCAGTTCTGAGAGATAAGTGTGTGTGAAAACAGACCTTCACATAACTTGTTGGGAACATAAAGTTTCTCTTCAGTTGCAAACTCCACTCCATACATATGTATGGGGAGGTACTAGCCCAACTCGGTTTTACAGTGAAAACTGCAGGAACTTCAAACCGGCACTAGGAAACAGGCTGAGAAAACAGAGTAAAAGTTTCTCCTGCAACCCGTTCCCTTTGTGCTAAATGAACGATCGTCTCTCCACATGCTCAGTTCTGAGGGATAAGTGTGTGTGAAAGCCGTCTTTCACCTAGCTTGTTGGGAACACTAAGTTTCTCTTCAGTTGCAAACTCCACTCCATACATATATATGGGGAGGTACTAGCTCCAAATCGGTTTTACAGTGAAAACTGCAGGAACTTCAAACCGGCACTAGGAAACAGACTGAGAAACCAGAGTAAATGTTTCACCTGCAACACGTTCCCTTTGTTCTAGACGAACGAACGTCTCTCCACATGCTCAGTTCTGAGAGAAAAATGTGTGTGAAAGTCGTCCTTCATCTAGCTTGTGGGGAACACAAAGTTTCTCTACAGTTGCAAACACCACTCCATACATATACATGGGGAGGTACTAGCTCCAACTCGGTTTTACAGTGAAAACTGCAGGAACATCAAACCGGCACTAGGAAACAGACCGAGAAACCAGAGTAAAAGTTTCTCCTGCAACCCGTTCCTTTTGTGCTACATGAACAAACGTCTCTCCACATGCTCAGTTCTGAGAGATAAGTGTGTTTGAAAGCCGTCCTTCACCTATTTTGTTGGGAACACAAAGTTTCTCTTCAGTTGAAACCTCCACTCCATATATATATATGGGGAGGTACTAGATCCAACTCGGTTTTACAGTGAAAACTGCAGGAGCTTCAAACCGGCAGTAGGAAACAGACCGAGAAACCAGAGTAATAGTTTCTCCTGCAACCCGTTCCCTTTGTGCTAGATGAACGAAGTCTCTCCACATGCTCAGTTCTGAGAGATAATTGTGTGTGAAAGCCGTCCTTCACCTAGCTTGTTGGGAACACAAAGATTCTCTTCAGTTGCAAACTCCACTCCATACATATATATGGGGAGGTACTAGCTCCAACTCGGTTTTACAGTGAAAAATGCAGGAACTTCAAACCGGCACTAGGAAACAGACCGAGGAACCAGAGTAAAAGTTTCTCCTGCAACCCGTTCCCTTTATGCCAAATGAACGAACGTCTCTCCACATGCTCAGTTCTGAGAGATAAGTGTGTGTGAAAGCCGTCCTTCACCTAGCTTGTTGGGAACACAAAGTTTCTATTCAGTTGCCAACTCCACTCCTTACATATATAGTGGGAGGTACTAGCTCCAACTCGGTTTACAGTGAAAACTGCAGGAACTTCAAACCGGCACTAGGAAACAGACCGAGAGACCAGAGTAATATATTCTCCTGCAACCCGTTCCCTTTGTGCTAGATGAACGAACGTCTCTCCACATGCTCAGTTCTGAGTGATAAGTGTGTGTGAAAGCCGTCCTTCACCTAGCTTGTTGGGAACACAAAGTTTCTCTTCAGATGCAAACTCCACTCCATACATATATATGGGAAGGTACGAGCTCCAAATCGGTTTTACAGTGACAACTGCAGGAACTTCAAACCGGCACTAGGAAACAGACCGAGATACCAGAGTAAAAGTTTCTCCTGCTACCAGTTCCCTTTGTGCTAGATGAATAAACGTCTCTCCACATGTTCAGTTCTGAAAGATAAGTGTGTGTCAAAGCCGTCCTTCACCTAGCTTGTTGGGAACACAAAGTTTCTCTTCAGTTGCAAACTCCACTCCATACATATATATGGGGAGGTACAAGCTCTAACACGATTTTACAGTGAAAATTGCAGGAACTTCAAACCGGCACTAGGAAACAGACTGAGAAACCTGAGTAAAAATTTCTCCTGCAACCCGTTCCTTTTGTGCTAGGTGAACGAACGTCTCTCCACATGCTCAGTTCTGAGAGATATGTGTGTGTGAAAGCCGTCCTTCACCTAGCTTGTTGGGAACACAAAGGTTCTCTTCAGTTGCAAACCCCACTCCATACATATATATGGGTAGGCACTACCTCCAATTCGGTTTTGCAGTGAAAACTGCAGGAACTTCAAACCGGCACTAGGAAACAGTGTGAGAAGCCAGAGTAAAAGTTTCACCTTCAACGCGTTCCCTTTTTGCTAGATGAACGAAAGCCTCTCCACATGCTAAGTTCTGAGAGATAAGTGTGTGTGAAAGCCGTCCTTCACCTATCTTGTTGGGAACACAAAGTATCTCTTCAGTTGCAAACTACACTGCATACATATATATGGGGAGGTACTAGCTCCAACTCGGTTTTACAGTGAAAACTGCAGGAACATCAAACCGGCACTAGGAAACAGACCGAGAAACCAGAGTAAAAGTTTCTCCTGCAACCCGTTCCCTTTGTGCTACATGAACGAACGTCTCTCCACATGCTCAGTTCTGAGAGATAATTGTGTATGAAAGCCGTACTTCACCTAGCTTGTTGGGAACACAAAGTTTCTCTTCAGTTGCAACCTCCACTCCATATATATATATGGGGAGGTACTAGATCCAACTCGGTTTTACAGTGAAACTGCAGGAGCTTCAAACCGGCAGTAGGAAACAGACCGAGAAAACAGAGTAATAGTTTCTCCTGCAAACCCTTCCCTTTGTGCTAGATGAACGAAGTCTCTCCACATGCTCAGATCTGAGAGATAAGTGTGTGTGAAAGCCGTCCTTCACCTAGCTTGTTGGGAACACAAAGTTTCTCTTCAGTTGCCAACTCCACTCCATACATATATATGGGGAGTTACTAGCTCCAACTCGGTTTTACAGTTAAAACTGCAGGAACTTCAAACCGGCACTAGGAAACAGACCGAGATACCAGAGTAAAAGTTTCTCCTGCAACCCGTTCCCATTGTGCTAGATGAACGAACGTCTCTCCACATGCTCAGTTCTGAGAGATAAGTGTGTGTGAAAGCCATCCTTCACCTTGCTTCTTGGGAACACAAAGATTCTCTTCAGTTGCAAACTCCACTCCATAAATATATATGGGGAGGTACTAGCTCCAACACGGTTTTACAGTGAAAACTGCAGGAACTTCAAACCGGCACTAGGAAACAGACCGAGAAACCAGAGTAAAAGTTTCTCCTGCAAACCGTTCCCTTTATGCTAAATGAACGAACGTCTCTCCACATGCTCAGTTCTGAGAGATAAGTGAGTGTGAAAGCCGTCTTTCACATAACTTGTTGGGAACACAAAGTTTCTCTTCAGTTGTAAACTCCACTCCATACATATATATGGGGAGGTACTAGCTCCAACTCGGTTTTACAGTGAAAACTGCAGGAACTTCAAACCGGCACTAGGAAACAGACCGGGAAACCAGAGTAAAAGTTTCTCCTGCAACCCGTTCCCTTTGTGCTAGATGAACGAAAGTCTCTCCACATGCTCAGTTCTGAGAGTTAAGTGTGTGTGAAAACAGACATTCAACTAGCTTGTTGGGAACACAAAGTTTCTCTTCAGTTGCAAACTCCACTCCATACATATATATGAGGATGTACTAGCTCCAACTCGATTTTACAGTGAAAACTGCAGGAACTTCAAACGGGCACTAGGAAACAGACTGAGAAACCAGAGTAATAGATTCTCCTTCAACCCGTTCCCTTTGTGCTAGATGAACGAACGTCTCTCCACATGCTCAGTTCTGAGAGATAAGTGTGTGTGAAAACAGTCCTTCACATAACTTGTTGGGAACATAAAGTTTCTCTTCAGTTGCAAACTCCAATCCATACATATGTATGGGGAGGTACTAGCCCAATTCGGTTTTACAGTGAAAACTGCAGGAACTTCAAACCAGCACTAGGAAACAGGCTGAGAAAACAGAGTAAAAGTTTCTCCTGCAACCCGTTCCCTTTGTGCTAGATGAACGATCGTCTCTCCACATGCTCAGGTCTGAGGGATAAGTGTGTGTGATAGCCGTCTTTCACCTAGCTTGTTGGGAACACAAAGTTTCTATTCAGTTGCCAACTCCACTCCTTACATATATAGTGGGAGATACTAGCTCCAACTCGGTTTACAGTGTAAACTGCAGGAACTTCAAACCGGCACTAGGAAACAGACCGAGAGACCAGAGTAATATATTCTCCTGCAACCCGTTCCCTTTGTGCTAGATGAACGAACGTCTCTCCACATGCTCAGTTCTGAGAGATATGTGTGTGTGAAAGCCGTCCTTCACCTAGCTTGTTGGGAACACAAAGTTTCTCTTCAGTTGCAAATTCCAATCCATACATATATATGGGGAGGTACTAACTCCAACTCGGTTTTACAGTGAAAACTGCAGGAACTTCAAACCGACACTAGGAAACAGACCGAGAAACCAGAGTAAAAGTTTCTCCTGCAACCCGTTCACTTTGTGCTAGATGAATGAACGTCTCTCCACATGCTCAGTTTTGAGAGATAAGTGTGTGTGAAAGCCGTCCTTCACCTAGCTTGTAGGGAACACAAAGTTTCTCTTCAGTTGCAAACTCCAATCTATACATATATATGGGGAGGTACTAGCTCCAACTCGGTTTTACAGTGAAAACTGCAGGAATTTAAAACCGGCACTAGGAAACAGACCGAGATACCAGAGTAAAAATTTCTCCTGCAACCCGTTCCCTTTGTGCTAGATGAACGAAAGTCTCTCCACAAGCTCAGTTCTGAGAGATAATTGTGTGTGAAAGCCGTCCTTCACCTAGCTTGTTGGGAACACAAAGTTCCTCTTTAGTTGCAAACTCCACTCCATTCATATATATGGGGAGGTACTAGCTCCAACTCGGTTTTACAGTGAAAACTGCAGGAACATCAAACCTGCACTAGGAAACAGACTTGAAACCAGAGTAAAAGTTTCTCCTGCACACCGTTCCCTTTGTTCTAGATGAATGAACGTCTCTCCACATGCTCAGTTCTGAGAGATAAGTGTGTGTTGAAGACATCCTTCATCTAGCTTGTTGGGAACACAAAGTTTCTCTTCAGTTGCAAACTCCACTCCGTACATATATATGGGGAGGTACTAGCTCCAACTCGGTTTTACAGTGAAAATTGCAGGAACTTCAAACCGGCATTAGGAAACAGACCGAGAAACCAGAGTAAAAGTTTCTCCTGCAACCCGTTCCCTTTGTTCTAGATGAACGAACGTCTCTCCACATGCTCAGTTCTGAGAGATAATTGAGTGTGAAAGCCGTCCTTCACCTAGCTAGTGGGGAACACAAAGTTTCTCTTCAGTTGCAAACTCCACTCCATACATATATATGGGGAGGTACTAGCTCCAACTCGGTTTTACAGTGAAAACTGCAGGAACTTCTAAACGGCACTAGGAAACAGACTGAGAAACCAGAGTAATAGTTTCTCCTGCAACCCGTTCCCTTTGTGCTAGATGAACGAACGTCTCTCCACATGCTCAGTTCTGAGAGATAAGTGTGTGTGAAAGCCGTCCTTCACCTAGATTGTTGGGAACACAAAGTTTCTCTTCAGTTGCAAACTCCACTCCATAAATATATATGGGGAGGTACTAGCTCCAACTCGGTTTTACAGTGAAAACTGCAGGAACTTCAAACCGGCATTAGGAAACAGACCGAGAAACCAGAGTAAAAATTTCTCCTGCAACCCGTTCCGTTTGTTATAGATGAACAAACGTCTCCCCACATTCTCAGTTCTGAGAGATAATTGTGTGTAAAAGCTGTCCTTCACCTATCTAGTTGGGAACACAAAGTTTCTCTACAGTTGCAAACTCCACACCATACAAATATATGGGGAGGTACTAGCTCCAACTCGGTTTTACAGTGAAAAATGCAGGAACTTCAAACCGGCACTAGGAAACAGACCGAGAAACCAGAGTAAAAGTTTCTCCTGAAACCAGTTCCCTTTGTGCTAGATGAACGAACGTCTCTCCACATGCTCAGTTCTGAGAGATAAGTTTGTGTGAAAGCCGTCCTTCACCTAGCTTGTTGGGAACAAAAAGTTTCTCTTCAGTTGCAAACTCCACTCCATACATTTAAATGGGGAGGTACTAGCTCCAACTCGGTTTTACAGTGAAAACTGCAGGAACTTCAAACCGGCACTAGGAAACAGACCGAGAAACCAGAGTAAAAGTTTCTCCTGCAACCCGTTCCCTTTGTGCTAAATGAACGAACGTCTCTCCACATGCTCAGTTCTGAGAGATAAGTGTGTGTGAAAGCCGTCCTTCATCTAGCTTGTTGGGAACACAGTATCTCTACAGTTGCAATCTCCACTCCATTCGTATATATGGGGAGGTACAAGCTCCAAATCGATTTTACAGTGAAAACTGCAGGAATTTCAAACGGGCACTTGGAAACAGACCGAAAAACCAGAGTAAAAATTTCTCCTGCAAACCGTTCCCTTTGTGCTAGATGAACGAACGTCTCTCCACATGGTCAGTTCTGAGAGATAAGTGTGTGTGAAAGCCGTCCTTCACATAGCTTGTTGGGAACACTAAGTTTCTCTTCAGTTGCAAACTCCACTCCATACATATATATGTGAAGGTACAAGCTCCAACTCGGTTTTACAGTGAAAACTGCAGGAACTTCAAACCGGCACTAGGAAACAGACCGAGAAACCAGAGTAAAAATTTCTCCTGCAACCCGGTCCCATTGTGCTACATGAAATAACCTCTAACCACATGCTCAGTTCTGAGAGATAAGTGTGTGTGAATGCCGTCCTTCACCTAGCTTGTTGGGAACACAAAGTTTCTCTTCAGTTGCAAACTCCAATCCATACATATATATGGGGAGGTACTAGCTCCAACCCGGTTTTACAGTGAAAACTGCAGGAACTTCAAACAGGCACTAGGAAACAGACCGAGAATCCAGAGTAAAAGTTTCCCCTGCAAACCATTCCATTTGTTCTAGATGAACGAACGTCTCTCCACATGCTCAGTTCTGTGAGATAATTGTGTGTGAAAGCCGTCCTTAATCTAGCTTGTTGGGAACACAAAGTTTCTCTACAGTTGCAAACTCCACACCATACATATATATGGGTAGGTACTAGCTCCAACTCGGTTTTACAGCGAAAACTGCAGGAACTTCAAACCGGCACTAGGAAACAGACTGAGAAACCAGAGTAAAAGTTTCTCATGCAACCCGTTCCCTTTGTGCTAGATGAACGAACGTCTCTCCACATGCTCAGTTTTGAGAGATAAGTGTGTGTGAAAGCCGTACTTCACCTAGCTTGTTGGGAACACAAAGTTTCTCTTAAGTTGCAAACTCCACTCCGTACATATATATGGGGAGGTACTAGCTCCAACTCGGTTTTACAGTGAAAATTTCAGGAACTTCAAACCGGCACTAGGAAACAGACCGAGATACCAGAGTAAAAGTTTACCCTGCAACCCGTTCCCTTTCTGCTAGATAAACGAACGTCTCTAAACATGCTCAGTTCTGAGAGATAAGTGTGTGTGAAAGCCGTCCTTCAACTAGCTTGTTGGGAACACAAAGTTTCTCTTCAGTTACCAATTCCACTCCATACATATATATGGGGAGGTACTAGCTCCAACTCGGTTTTACAGTGAAAACTGCAGGAACTTCAAACCGGCACTAGGAAACAGACTGAGAAACCAGAGTAAAAGTTTCTCCTGCAACCCGTTCCCTTTGTGCTAGATGAACGAACGTCTCTCCACATGCTCAGTTCTGAGAGATAATTGTGTGTGAAAGCCGTCCTTCACCTAGCTTGTTGGGAACACAAAGTTTCTCTTCAGTTTCCAACTCCATTCCATACATATATATGGGGAGTTACTACCTCCAACTAGGTTTTACAGTGAAAACTGCAGGAACTTCAAACCGGCACTAGGAAACAGAACGAGAAACCAGAGTAATAATTTCTCCTGCAACCCGTTCCCTTTGTGCTAGATGAACGAACGTCTCTCCACATGCTCAGTTCTGAGAGATAAGTGTGTGTGAAAGCCGTCCTTCACCTAGCTTGTTGGGAACACAAAGTTTCTCTTCAGTTTCCAACTCCACTCCATACATATATATGGGGAGGTACTAGCTCCAACTCGGTTTTACAGTGAAAACTGCAGGAACATCAAACCGGCACTAGGAAACAGACCGAGAAACCAGAGTAAAAGTTTCTCCTGCAACCCGTTCCTTTTGTGCTACATGAACAAACGTCTCTCCACATGCTCAGTTCTGAGAGATAAGTGTGTTTGAAAGCCGTCCTTCACCTAGTTTGTTGGGAACACAAAGTTTCTCTTCAGTTGAAACCTCCACTCCATATATATATATGGGGAGGTACTAGATCCAACTCGGTTTTACAGTGAAAACTGCAGGAGCTTCAAACCGGCAGTAGGAAACAGACCGAGAAACCAGAGTAATAGTTTCTCCTGCAACCCGTTCCCTTTGTGCTAGATGAACGAAGTCTCTCCACATGCTCAGTTCTGAGAGATAATTGTGTGTGAAAGCCGTCCTTCACCTAGCTTGTTGGGAACACAAAGATTCTCTTCAGTTGCAAACTCCACTCCATACATATATATGGGGAGGTACTAGCTCCAACTCGGTTTTACAGTGAAAAATGCAGGAACTTCAAACCGGCACTAGGAAACAGACCGAGGAACCAGAGTAAAAGTTTCTCCTGCAACCCGTTCCCTTTATGCCAAATGAACGAACGTCTCTCCACATGCTCAGTTCTGAGAGATAAGTGTGTGTGAAAGCCGTCCTTCACCTAGCTTGTTGGGAACACAAAGTTTCTATTCAGTTGCCAACTCCACTCCTTACATATATAGTGGGAGGTACTAGCTCCAACTCGGTTTACAGTGTAAACTGCAGGAACTTCAAACCGGCACTAGGAAACAGACCGAGAGACCAGAGTAATATATTCTCCTGCAACCCGTTCCCTTTGTGCTAGATGAACGAACGTCTCTCCACATGCTCAGTTCTGAGTGATAAGTGTGTGTGAAAGCCGTCCTTCACCTAGCTTGTTGGGAACACAAAGTTTCTCTTCAGATGCAAACTCCACTCCATACATATATATGGGAAGGTACGAGCTCCAAATCGGTTTTACAGTGACAACTGCAGGAACTTCAAACCGGCACTAGGAAACAGACCGAGATACCAGAGTAAAAGTTTCTCCTGCTACCAGTTCCCTTTGTGCTAGATGAATAAACGTCTCTCCACATGTTCAGTTCTGAAAGATAAGTGTGTGTCAAAGCCGTCCTTCACCTAGCTTGTTGGGAACACAAAGTTTCTCTTCAGTTGCAAACTCCACTCCATACATATATATGGGGAGGTACAAGCTCTAACACGGTTTTACAGTGAAAATTGCAGGAACTTCAAACCGGCACTAGGAAACAGACTGAGAAACCTGAGTAAAAATTTCTCCTGCAACCCGTTCCTTTTGTGCTAGGTGAACGAACGTCTCTCCACATGCTCAGTTCTGAGAGATAATTCTGTGTGAAAGACGTCCTTCATCTAGCTTGTTGGGAACACAAAGTTTCTCTTCATTTGCAAACTCCACTCCATACATATATATGGGGAAGTATAGCTCCAACTCGGTTTTACAGTGAAAACTGCAGGAACTTCAAACTGACACTAGGAAACAGACCTTGAAACCAGAGTAAAAGATTCTCCTGCAACCCGTTCCCTTTGTGCTAGATGAACGAACGTCTCTCCACATGCTCAGTTCTGAGAGATAAGTGTGTGTGAAAGCCGTCCTTCACCTAGCTTGTTGGGAACACAAAGGTTCTCTTCAGTTGCAAACCCCACTCCATACATATATATGGGTAGGCACTACCTCCAATTCGGTTTTGCAGTGAAAACTGCAGGAACTTCAAACCGGCACTAGGAAACAGTGTGAGAAGCCAGAGTAAAAGTTTCACCTTCAACGCGTTCCCTTTTTGCTAGATGAACGAAAGCCTCTCCACATGCTAAGTTCTGAGAGATAAGTGTGTGTGAAAGCCGTCCTTCACCTATCTTGTTGGGAACACAAAGTATCTCTTCAGTTGCAAACTACACTGCATACATATATATGGGGAGGTACTAGCTCCAACTCGGTTTTACAGTGAAAACTGCAGGAACATCAAACCGGCACTAGGAAACAGACCGAGAAACCAGAGTAAAAGTTTCTCCTGCAACCCGTTCCCTTTGTGCTACATGAACGAACGTCTCTCCACATGCTCAGTTCTGAGAGATAAGTGTGTATGAAAGCCGTACTTCACCTAGCTTGTTGGGAACACAAAGTTTCTCTTCAGTTGCAACCTCCACTCCATATATATATATGGGGAGGTACTAGATCCAACTCGGTTTTACAGTGAAACTGCAGGAGCTTCAAACCGGCAGTAGGAAACAGACCGAGAAAACAGAGTAATAGTTTCTCCTGCAACCCCTTCCCTTTGTGCTAGATGAACGAAGTCTCTCCACATGCTCAGATCTGAGAGATAAGTGTGTGTGAAAGCCGTCCTTCACCTAGCTTGTTGGGAACACAAAGTTTCTCTTCAGTTGCAAACTCCACTCCATACATATATATGGGGAGTTACTAGCTCCAACTCGGTTTTACAGTTAAAACTGCAGGAACTTCAAACCGGCACTAGGAAACAGACCGAGATACCAGAGTAAAAGTTTCTCCTGCAACCCGTTCCCATTGTGCTAGATGAACGAACGTCTCTCCACATGCTCAGTTCTGAGAGATAAGTGTGTGTGAAAGCCATCCTTCACCTTGCTTCTTGGGAACACAAAGATTCTCTTCAGTTGCAAACTCCACTCCATAAATATATATGGGGAGGTACTAGCTCCAACACGGTTTTACAGTGAAAACTGCAGGAACTTCAAACCGGCACTAGGAAACAGACCGAGAAACCAGAGTAAAAGTTTCTCCTGCAAACCGTTCCCTTTGTGCTAAATGAACGAACGTCTCTCCACATGCTCAGTTCTGAGAGATAAGTGAGTGTGAAAGCCGTCTTTCACATAGCTTGTTGGGAACACAAAATTTCTCTTCAGTTGTAAACTCCACTCCATACATATATATGGGGAGGTACTAGCTCCAACTCGGTTTTACAGTGAAAACTGCAGGAACTTCAAACCGGCACTAGGAAACAGACCGGGAAACCAGAGTAAAAGTTTCTCCTGCAACCCGTTTCCTTTGTGCTAGATGAACGAAAGTCTCTCCACATGCTCAGTTCTGAGAGTTAAGTGTGTGTGAAAACAGACATTCACCTAGCTTGTTGGGAACACAAAGTTTCTCTTCAGTTGCAAACTCCACTCCATACATATATATGAGGATGTACTAGCTCCAACTCGATTTTACAGTGAAAACTGCAGGAACTTCAAACGGGCACTAGGAAACAGACTGAGAAACCAGAGTAATAGATTCTCCTTCAACCCGTTCCCTTTGTGCTAGATGAACGAACGTCTGTCCACATGCTCAGTTCTGAGAGATAAGTGTGTGTGAAAACATTCCTTCACATAACTTGTTGGGAACATAAAGTTTCTCTTCAGTTGCAAACTCCAATCCATACATATATATGGGGAGGTACTAGCCCAATTCGGTTTTACAGTGAAAACTGCAGGAACTTCAAACCAGCACTAGGAAACAGGCTGAGAAAACAGAGTAAAAGTTTCTCCTGCAACCCGTTCCCTTTGTGCTAGATGAACGATCGTCTCTCCACATGCTCAGGTCTGAGGGATAAGTGTGTGTGATAGCCGTCTTTCACCTAGCTTGTTGGGAACACTAAGTTTCTCTTCAGTTGCAAACTCCACTCCATACATATATATGGGGAGGTACTAGCTCCAAATCGGTTTTACAGTGAAAACTGCAGGAACTTCAAACCGGCACTAGGAAACAGACTGAGAAACCAGAGTAAATGTTTCACCTGCAACACGTTCCCTTTGTTCTAGACGAACGAACGTCTCTCCACATGCTCAGTTCTGAGAGAAAAATGTGTGTGAAAGTCGTCTTTCATCTAGCTTGTGAGGAACACAAAGTTTCTCTACAGTTGCAAACACCACTCCATACATATACATGGGGAGGTACTAGCTCCAACTCGGTTTTACAGTGAAAACTGCAGGAACATCAAACCGGCACTAGGAAACAGACCGAGAAACCAGAGTAAAAGTTTCTCCTGCAACCCGTTCCTTTTTTGCTACATGAACAAACGTCTCTCCACATGCTCAGTTCTGAGAGATAAGTGTGTTTGAAAGCCGTCCTTCACCTAGTTTGTTGGGAACACAAAGTTTCTCTTCAGTTGAAACCTCCACTCCATATATATATATGGGGAGGTACTTTCCAACTCGGTTTTACAGTGAAAACTGCAGGAGCTTCAAACCGGCAGTAGGAAACAGACCGAGAAACCAGAGTAATAGTTTCTCCTGCAACCCGTTCCCTTTGTGCTAGATGAACGAAGTCTCTCCACATGCTCAGTTCTGAGAGAAAAGTGTGTGTGAAAGCCGTCCTTCACCTAGCTTGTTGGGAACACAAAGATTCTCTTCAGTTGCAAACTCCACTCCATACATATATATGGGGAGGTACTAGCTCCAACTCGGTTTTACAGTGAAAAATGCAGGAACTTCAAACCGGCACTAGGAAACAGACCGAGGAACCAGAGTAAAAGTTTCACCTGCAACCCGTTCCCTTTATGCCAAATGAACGAACGTCTCTCCACATGCTCAGTTCTGAGAGATAAGTGTGTGTGAAAGCCGTCCTTCACCTAGCTTGTTGGGAACACAAAGTTTCTATTCAGTTGCCAACTCCACTCCTTACATATATAGTGGGAGATACTAGCTCCAACTCGGTTTACAGTGTAAACTGCAGGAACTTCAAACCGGCACTAGGAAACAGACCGAGAGACCAGAGTAATATATTCTCCTGCAACCCGTTCCCTTTGTGATAGATGAACGAACGTCTCTCCACATGCTCAGTTCTGAGAGATATGTGTGTGTGAAAGCCGTCCTTCACCTAGCTTGTTGGGAACACAAAGTTTCTCTTCAGTTGCAAATTCCAATCCATACATATATATGGGGAGGTACTAACTCCAACTCGGTTTTACAGTGAAAACTGCAGGAACTTCAAACCGACACTAGGAAACAGACCGAGAAACCAGAGTAAAAGTTTCTCCTGCAACCCGTTCCCTTTGTGCTAGATGAACGAACGTCTCTCCACATGCTCAGTTTTGAGAGATAAGTGTGTGTGAAAGCCGTCCTTCACCTAGCTTGTAGGGAACACAAAGTTTCTCTTCAGATGCAAACTCCAATCTATACATATATATGGGGAGGTACTAGCTCCAACTCGGTTTTACAGTGAAAACTGCAGGAACTTAAAACCGGCACTAGGAAACAGACCGAGATACCAGAGTAAAAATTTCTCCTGCAACCCGTTCCCTTTGTGCTAGATGAACGAAAGTCTCTCCACATGCTCAGTTCTGAGAGATAATTGTGTGTGAAAGCCGTCCTTCACCTAGCTTGTTGGTAACACAAAGTTCCTCTTTAGTTGCAAACTCCACTCCATACATATATATGGGGAGGTACTAGCTCCAACTCGGTTTTACAGTGAAAACTGCAGGAACATCAAACCTGCACTAGGAAACAGACTTGAAACCAGAGTAAAAGTTTCTCCTGCACACCGTTTCCTTTGTTCTAGATGAATGAACGTCTCTCCACATGCTCAGTTCTGAGAGATAACTGTGTGTTGAAAACATCCTTCATCTAGCTTGTTGGGAACACAAAGTTTCTCTTCAGTTGCAAACTCCACTCCGTACATATATATGGGGAGGTACTAGCTCCAACTCGGTTTTACAGTGAAAATTGCAGGAACTTCAAACCGGCATTAGGAAAGAGACCGAGAAACCAGAGTAAAAGTTTCTCCTGCAACCCGTTCCCTTTGTTCTAGATGAACGAACGTCTCTCCACATGCTCAGTTCTGAGAGATAATTGAGTGTGAAAGCCGTCCTTCACCTAGCTAGTGGGGAACACAAAGTTTCTCTTCAGTTGCAAACTCCACTCCATACATATATATGGGGAGGTACTAGCTCCAACTCGGTTTTACAGTGAAAACTGCAGGAACTTCTAAACGGCACTAGGAAACAGACTGAGAAACCAGAGTAATAGTTTCTCCTGCAACCCGTTCCCTTTGTGCTAGATGAACGAACGTCTCTCCACATGCTCAGTTCTGAGAGATAAGTGTGTGTGAAAGCCGTCCTTCACCTAGATTGTTGGGAACACAAAGTTTCTCTTCAGTTGCAAACTCCACTCCATAAATATATATGGGGAGGTACTAGCTCCAACTCGGTTTTACAGTGAAAACTGCAGGAACTTCAAACCGGCACTAGGAAACAGACCGAGAAACCAGAGTAAAAATTTCTCCTGCAACCCGTTCCGTTTGTTATAGATGAACAAACGTCTCCCCACATTCTCAGTTCTGAGAGATAATTGTGTGTAAAAGCTGTCCTTCACCTATCTAGTTGGGAACACAAAGTTTCTCTACAGTTGCAAACTCCACACCATACAAATATATGGGGAGGTACTAGCTCCAACTCGGTTTTACAGTGAAAAATGCAGGAACTTCAAACCGGCACTGGAAACAGACCGAGAAACCAGAGTAAAAGTTTCTCCTGCAACCCGTTCCCTTTGTGCTAAATGAACGAACGTCTCTCCACATGCTCAGTTCTGAGAGATAAGTTTGTGTGAAAGCCGTCCTTCACCTAGCTTGTTGGGAACAAAAAGTTTCTCTTCAGTTGCAAACTCCACTCCATACATATATAATTGGGGAGGTACTAGCTCCAACTCGGTTTTACAGTGAAAACTGCAGGAACTTCAAACCGGCACTAGGAAACAGACCGAGAAACCAGAGTAAAAGTTTCTCCTGCAACCCGTTCCCTTTGTGCTAAATGAACGAACGTCTCTCCACATGCTCAGTTCTGAGAGATAAATGTGTGTGAAAGCCGTCCTTCATCTAGCTTGTTGGGAACACAGTATCTCTACAGTTGCAATCTCCACTCCATTCGTATATATGGGGAGGTACAAGCTCCAAATCGATTTTACAGTGAAAACTGCAGGAATTTCAAACGGGCACTTGGAAACAGACCGAGAAACCAGAGTAAAAATTTCTCCTGCAAACCTTTCCCTTTGTGCTAGATGAACGAACGTCTCTCCACATGGTCAGTTCTGAGAGATAAGTGTGTGTGAAAGCCGTCCTTCACATAGCTTGTTGGGAACACTAAGTTTCTCTTCAGTTGCAAACTCCACTCCATACATATATATGTGAAGGTACAAGCTCCAACTCGGTTTTACAGTGAAAACTGCAGGAACTTCAAACAGGCACTAGGAAACAGACCGAGAAACCAGAGTAAAAATTTCTCCTGCAACCCGGTCCCATTGTGCTACATGAAATAACGTCTAACCACATGCTCAGTTCTGAGAGATAAGTGTGTGTGAATGCCGTCCTTCACCTAGCTTGTTGGGAACACAAAGTTTCTCTTCAGTTGCAAACCCCAATCCATACATATATATGGGGAGGTACTAGCTCCAACCCGGTTTTACAGTGAAAACTGCAGGAACTTCAAACAGGCACTAGGAAACAGACCGAGAATCCAGAGTAAAAGTTTCCCCTGCAAACCATTCCATTTGTTCTAGATGAACGAACGTCTCTCCACATGCTCAGTTCTGTGAGATAATTGTGTGTGAAAGCCGTCCTTAATCTAGCTTGTTGGGAACACAAAGTTTCTCTACAGTTGCAAACTCCACACCATACATATATATGGGTAGGTACTAGCTCCAACTCGGTTTTACAGCGAAAACTGCAGGAACTTCAAACCGGCATTAGGAAACAGACCGAGAAACCAGAGTAAAAGTTTCTCCTGCAACCCGTTCCCTTTGTTCTAGATGAACGAACGTCTCTCCACATGCTCAGTTCTGAGAGATAATTGAGTGTGAAAGCCGTCCTTCACCTAGCTAGTGGGGAACACAAAGTTTCTCTTCAGTTGCAAACTCCACTCCATACATATATATGGGGAGGTACTAGCTCCAACTCGGTTTTACAGTGAAAACTGCAGGAACTTCTAAACGGCACTAGGAAACAGACTGAGAAACCAGAGTAATAGTTTCTCCTGCAACCCGTTCCCTTTTTGCTAGATGAACGAACGTCTCTCCACATGCTCAGTTCTGAGAGATAAGTGTGTGTGAAAGCCGTCCTTCACCTAGCTTGTTGGGAACACAAAGTTTCTATTCAGTTGCCAACTCCACTCCTTACATATATAGTGGGAGGTACTAGCTCCAACTCGGTTTACAGTGTAAACTGCAGGAACTTCAAACCGGCACTAGGAAACAGACCGAGAGACCAGAGTAATATATTCTCCTGCAACCCGTTCCCTTTGTGCTAGATGAACGAACGTCTCTCCACATGCTCAGTTCTGAGTGATAAGTGTGTGTGAAAGCCGTCCTTCACCTAGCTTGTTGGGAACACAAAGTTTCTCTTCAGATGCAAACTCCACTCCATACATATATATGGGAAGGTACGAGCTCCAAATCGGTTTTACAGTGACAACTGCAGGAACTTCAAACCGGCACTAGGAAACAGACCGAGATACCAGAGTAAAAGTTTCTCCTGCTACCAGTTCCCTTTGTGCTAGATGAATAAACGTCTCTCCACATGTTCAGTTCTGAAAGATAAGTGTGTGTCAAAGCCGTCCTTCACCTAGCTTGTTGGGAACACAAAGTTTCTCTTCAGTTGCAAACTCCACTCCATACATATATATGGGGAGGTACAAGCTCTAACACGGTTTTACAGTGAAAATTGCAGGAACTTCAAACCGGCACTAGGAAACAGACTGAGAAACCTGAGTAAAAATTTCTCCTGCAACCCGTTCCTTTTGTGCTAGGTGAACGAACGTCTCTCCACATGCTCAGTTCTGCGAGATAATTCTGTGTGAAAGACGTCCTTCATCTAGCTTGTTGGGAACACAAAGTTTCTCTTCATTTGCAAACTCCAATCCATACATATATATGGGGAAGTATAGCTCCAACTCGGTTTTACAGTGAAAACTGCAGGAACTTCAAACTGACACTAGGAAACAGACCTTGAAACCAGAGTAAAAGATTCTCCTGCAACCCGTTCCATTTGTGCTAGATGAACGAACGTCTCTCCACATGCTCAGTTCTGAGAGATAAGTGTGTGTGAAAGCCGTCCTTCACCTAGCTTGTTGGGAACACAAAGGTTCTCTTCAGTTGCAAACCCCACTCCATACATATATATGGGTAGGCACTACCTCCAATTCGGTTTTGCAGTGAAAACTGCAGGAACTTCAAACCGGCACTAGGAAACAGTGTGAGAAGCCAGAGTAAAAGTTTCACCTTCAACGCGTTCCCTTTTTGCTAGATGAACGAAAGCCTCTCCACATGCTAAGTTCTGAGAGATAAGTGTGTGTGAAAGCCGTCCTTCACCTATCTTGTTGGGAACACAAAGTATCTCTTCAGTTGCAAACTACACTGCATACATATATATGGGGAGGTACTAGCTCCAACTCGGTTTTACAGTGAAAACTGCAGGAACATCAAACCGGCACTAGGAAACAGACCGAGAAACCAGAGTAAAAGTTTCTCCTGCAACCCGTTCCCTTTGTGCTACATGAACGAACGTCTCTCCACATGCTCAGTTCTGAGAGATAAGTGTGTATGAAAGCCGTACTTCACCTAGCTTGTTGGGAACACAAAGTTTCTCTTCAGTTGCAACCTCCACTCCATATATATATATGGGGAGGAACTAGATCCAACTCGGTTTTACAGTGAAACTGCAGGAGCTTCAAACCGGCAGTAGGAAACAGACCGAGAAAACAGAGTAATAGTTTCTCCTGCAACCCCTTCCCTTTGTGCTAGATGAACGAAGTCTCTCCACATGCTCAGATCTGAGAGATAAGTGTGTGTGAAAGCCGTCCTTCACCTAGCTTGTTGGGAACACAAAGTTTCTCTTCAGTTGCCAACTCCACTCCATACATATATATGGGGAGTTACTAGCTCCAACTCGGTTTTACAGTTAAAACTGCAGGAACTTCAAACCGGCACTAGGAAACAGACCGAGATACCAGAGTAAAAGTTTCTCCTGCAACCCGTTCCCATTGTGCTAAATGAACGAACGTCTCTCCACATGCTCAGTTCTGAGAGATAAGTGAGTGTGAAAGCCGTCTTTCACATAGCTTGTTGGGAACACAAAATTTCTCTTCAGTTGTAAACTCCACTCCATACATATATATGGGGAGGTACTAGCTCCAACTCGGTTTTACAGTGAAAACTGCAGGAACTTCAAACCGGCACTAGGAAACAGACCGGGAAACCAGAGTAAAAGTTTCTCCTGCAACCCGTTCCCTTTGTGCTAGATGAACGAAAGTCTCTCCACATGCTCAGTTCTGAGAGTTAAGTGTGTGTGAAAACAAACATTCACCTAGCTTGTTGGGAACACAAAGTTTCTCTTCAGTTGCAAACTCCACTCCATACATATATATGAGGATGTACTAGCTCCAACTCGATTTTACAGTGAAAACTGCAGGAACTTCAAACGGGCACTAGGAAACAGACTGAGAAACCAGAGTAATAGATTCTCCTTCAACCCGTTCCCTTTGTGCTAGATGAACGAACGTCTGTCCACATGCTCAGTTCTGAGAGATAAGTGTGTGTGAAAACATTCCTTCACATAACTTGTTGGGAACATAAAGTTTCTCTTCAGTTGCAAACTCCAATCCATACATATATATGGGGAGGTACTAGCCCAATTCGGTTTTACAGTGAAAACTGCAGGAACTTCAAACCAGCACTAGGAAACAGGCTGAGAAAACAGAGTAAAAGTTTCTCCTGCAACCCGTTCCCTTTGTGCTAGATGAACGATCGTCTCTCCACATGCTCAGGTCTGAGGGATAAGTGTGTGTGATAGCCGTCTTTCACCTAGCTTGTTGGGAACACTAAGTTTCTCTTCAGTTGCAAACTCCACTCCATACATATATATGGGGAGGTACTAGCTCCAAATCGGTTTTACAGTGAAAACTGCAGGAACTTCAAACCGGCACTAGGAAACAGACTGAGAAACCAGAGTAAATGTTTCACCTGCAACACGTTCCCTTTGTTCTAGACGAACGAACGTCTCTCCACATGCTCAGTTCTGAGAGAAAAATGTGTGTGAAAGTCGTCTTTCATCTAGCTTGTGGGGAACACAAAGTTTCTCTACAGTTGCAAACACCACTCCATACATATACATGGGGAGGTACTAGCTCCAACTCGGTTTTACAGTGAAAACTGCAGGAACATCAAACCGGCACTAGGAAACAGACCGAGAAACCAGAGTAAAAGTTTCTCCTGCAACCCGTTCCTTTTTTGCTACATGAACAAACGTCTCTATACATGCTCAGTTCTGAGAGATAAGTGTGTTTGAAAGCCGTCCTTCACCTAGTTTGTTGGGAACACAAAGTTTCTCTTCAGTTGAAACCTCCACTCCATATATATATATGGGGAGGTACTATCCAACTCGGTTTTACAGTGAAAACTGCAGGAGCTTCAAACCGGCAGTAGGAAACAGACCGAGAAACCAGAGTAATAGTTTCTCCTGCAACCCGTTCCCTTTGTGCTAGATGAACGAAGTCTCTCCACATGCTCAGTTCTGAGAGATAAGTGTGTGTGAAAGCCGTCCTTCACCTAGCTTGTTGGGAACACAAAGATTCTCTTCAGTTGCAAACTACACTCCATACATATATATGGGGAGGTACTAGCTCCAACTCGGTTTTACAGTGAAAAATGCAGGAACTTCAAACCGGCACTAGGAAACAGACCGAGGAACCAGAGTAAAAGTTTCACCTGCAACCCGTTCCCTTTATGCCAAATGAACGAACGTCTCTCCACATGCTCATTTCTGAGAGATAAGTGTGTGTGAAAGCCGTCCTTCACCTAGCTTGTTGGGAACACAAAGTTTCTATTCAGTTGCCAACTCCACTCCTTACATATATAGTGGGTGATACTAGCTCCAACTCGGTTTACAGTGTAAACTGCAGGAACTTCAAACCGGCACTAGGAAACAGACCGGGAGACCAGAGTAATATATTCTCCTGCAACCCGTTCCCTTTGTGATAGATGAACGAACGTCTCTCCACATGCTCAGTTCTGAGAGATATGTGTGTGTGAAAGCCGTCCTTCACCTAGCTTGTTGGGAACACAAAGTTTCTCTTCAGTTGCAAATTCCAATCCATACATATATATGGGGAGGTACTAACTCCAACTCGGTTTTACAGTGAAAACTGCAGGAACTTCAAACCGACACTAGGAAACAGACCGAGAAACCAGAGTAAAAGTTTCTCCTGCAACCCGTTCCCTTTGTGCTAGATGAACGAACGTCTCTCCACATGCTCAGTTTTGAGAGATAAGTGTGTGTGAAAGCCGTCCTTCACCTAGCTTGTAGGGAACACAAAGTTTCTCTTCAGATGCAAACTCCAATCTATACATATATATGGGGAGGTACTAGCTCCAACTCGGTTTTACAGTGAAAACTGCAGGAACTTAAAACCGGCACTAGGAAACAGACCGAGATACCAGAGTAAAAATTTCTCCTGCAACCCGTTCCCTTTGTGCTAGATGAACGAAAGTCTCTCCACATGCTCAGTTCTGAGAGATAATTGTGTGTGAAAGCCGTCCTTCACCTAGCTTGTTGGTAACACAAAGTTCCTCTTTAGTTGCAAACTCCACTCCATACATATATATGGGGAGGTACTAGCTCCAACTCGGTTTTACAGTGAAAACTGCAGGAACATCAAACCTGCACTAGGAAACAGACTTGAAACCAGAGTAAAAGTTTCTCCTGCACACCGTTCCCTTTGTTCTAGATGAATGAACGTCTCTCCACATGCTCAGTTCTGAGAGATAACTGTGGTTGAAGACATCCTTCATCTAGCTTGTTGGGAACACAAAGTTTCTCTTCAGTTGCAAACTCCACTCCGTACATATATATGGGGAGGTACTAGCTCCAACTCGGTTTTACAGTGAAAATTGCAGGAACTTCAAACCGGCATTAGGAAACAGACCGAGAAACCAGAGTAAAAGTTTCTCCTGCAACCCGTTCCCTTTGTTCTAGATGAACGAACGTCTCTCCACATGCTCAGTTCTGAGAGATAATTGAGTGTGAAAGCCGTCCTTCACCTAGCTAGTGGGGAACACAAAGTTTCTCTTCAGTTGCAAACTCCACTCCATACATATATATGGGGAGGTACTAGCTCCAACTCGGTTTTACAGTGAAAACTGCAGGAACTTCTAAACGGCACTAGGAAACAGACTGAGAAACCAGAGTAATAGTTTCTCCTGCAACCCGTTCCCTTTGTGCTAGATGAACGAACGTCTCTCCACATGCTCAGTTCTGAGAGATAAGTGTGTGTGAAAGCCGTCCTTCACCTAGATTGTTGGGAACACAAAGTTTCTCTTCAGTTGCAAACTCCACTCCATAAATATATATGGGGAGGTACTAGCTCCAACTCGGTTTTACAGTGAAAACTGCAGGAACTTCAAACCGGCACTAGGAAACAGACCGAGAAACCAGAGTAAAAATTTCTCCTGCAACCCGTTCCGTTTGTTATAGATGAACAAACGTCTCCCCACATTCTCAGTTCTGAGAGATAATTGTGTGTAAAAGCTGTCCTTCACCTATCTAGTTGGGAACACAAAGTTTCTCTACAGTTGCAAACTCCACACCATACAAATATATGGGGAGGTACTAGCTTCAACTCGGTTTTACAGTGAAAAATGCAGGAACTTCAAACCGGCACTAGGAAACAGACCGAGAAACCAGAGTAAAAGTTTCTCCTGAAACCAGTTCCCTTTGTGCTAGATGAACGAACGTCTCTCCACATGCTCAGTTCTGAGAGATAAGTTTGTGTGAAAGCCGTCCTTCACCTAGCTTGTTGGGAACAAAAAGTTTCTCTTCAGTTGCAAACTCCACTCCATACATATATAATTGGGGAGGTACTAGCTCCAACTCGGTTTTACAGTGAAAACTGCAGGAACTTCAAACCGGCACTAGGAAACAGACCGAGAAACCAGAGTAAAAGTTTCTCCTGCAACCCGTTCCCTTTGTGCTAAATGAACGAACGTCTCTCCACATGCTCAGTTCTGAGAGATAAGTGTGTGTGAAAGCCGTCCTTCATCTAGCTTGTTGGGAACACAGTATCTCTACAGTTGCAATCTCCACTCCATTCGTATATATGGGGAGGTACAAGCTCCAAATCGATTTTACAGTGAAAACTGCAGGAATTTCAAACGGGCACTTGGAAACAGACCGAGAAACCAGAGTAAAAATTTCTCCTGCAAACCGTTCCCTTTGTGCTAGATGAACGAACGTCTCTCCACATGGTCAGTTCTGAGAGATAAGTGTGTGTGAAAGCCGTCCTTCACATAGCTTGTTGGGAACACTAAGTTTCTCTTCAGTTGCAAACTCCACTCCATACATATATATGTGAAGGTACAAGCTCCAACTCGGTTTTACAGTGAAAACTGCAGGAACTTCAAACCGGCACTAGGAAACAGAACGAGAAACCAGAGTAAAAATTTCTCCTGCAACCCGGTCCCATTGTGCTACATGAAATAACGTCTAACCACATGCTCAGTTCTGAGAGATAAGTGTGTGTAAAGCCGTCCTTCACCTATCTTGTTCGAACACAAAGTTTCTCTTCAGTTGCAAAATCCACTCCATACAAATATATGGGGAGGTACTAGCTCCAACTCGGTTTTACAGTGAAAACTGCAGGAACTTCAATCCGGCACTAGGAAACAGACCGATAAACCAGAGTAAAAGTTTCTCCTGCAACCCGTTCCATTTGTTCTAGATGAACGAACGTCTCTCCACATGCTCAGTTCTGAGAGATAATTGTGTGTGAAAGCCGTCCTTAATCTAACTTGTTGGGAACACAAAGATTCTCTAAAGTTGCAAACTCCACACCATACATATATATCTGGAGGTACTAGCTCCAACTCGGTTTTACAGTGAAAACTGCAGGAATTTCAAACCGGCACTTTGAAACAGACTGAGAAACCAGAGTAAATGTTTCTCCTGCAACCCGTTCCCTTTGTGCTAGATGAACGAACGTCACTCCACATGCTCAGTTCTGAGAGATAAGTGTGTGTGAAAGCCGTCCTTCATCTAGCTTGTTGGGAACACAAAGTTTCTCTTCAGTTGCAAACTCCACTCCATAAATATATATGGGGAGGTACAAGCTCCAACTCGATTTTACAGTGAAAAGTGCAGGAACTTCAAACCGGCACTAGGAAACAGACTGAGAGACCAGAGTAAAAGTTTCTCCTGCAACCCGTTCCCTTTGTGCTAGATGAACGAACGTCTCTCCACATGCTCAGTTCTGAGAGATAAGTGTGTGTGAAGCCGTCCTTCAACTTGCTTCTTGGGAACACATAGTTTCTCTAGAGTTGCAAACTCCACTCCATACATATATATGGGGAGGTACTAGCTCCAACTCGGTTTTACAGTGAAATCTGCAGGAACTTCAAACCGGCACTAGGAAACAGACTGAGAAACCAGAGTAAAAGTTTCTCCTGCAAACCTTCCCCTTGTGCTAGATGAAAGAACGTCTCTCCACATGCTCAGTTCTGAGAGATAAGTGTGTGTGAATGCCGTCATTCACCTAGCTTGTTGGGAACACAAAGTTTCTCTTCAGTTGCAAACTCCACTCCATACATATATATGGGGAGGTCCTAGCTCCAAATCGGTTTTACAGTGAAATCTGCAGGAACTTAAACCGGCACTAGGAAACAGACCGAGAAACCAGAGTAAAGGTTGCTCCTGCAAACCGTTCCCTTTGTGCTAGATGAACGAACGTCTATCCACATGCTCAGTTCTGAGAGATAAGTGTGTGTGAAAGCCGTACTTCACCCAGCTTGTTGGGAACACAAAGCTTCTCTTCAGTTGCAATCTCCACACCATACATATATATCTGGAGGTACTAGCTCCAACTCGGTTTTACAGTGAAAAGTGCAGGAACTTCAAACCGGCACTAGGAAACAGACTGAGAGACCAGAGTAAAAGTTTCTCCTGCAAACCGTTCCCTTTGTGCTAGATGAACGAACTTCTCTCCACATGCTCAGTTCTGGGAGATAAGTGTGTGTGAAAGCCGTACTTCACCTAGCTTGTTGGGAACACAAAGTTTCTCTTAAGTTGCAAACTCAACTCCATACATATATATGGGGAGGTACTAGCTCCAACTCGGTTTTACAGTGAAAACTGCAGGAACATCAAACCGGCACTTGGAAACAGACCGAGAAACCAGAGTAAAAGTTTATCCTGCAACCCGTTCCCTTTGTGCTAGATGAACGAACGTCTCTCCACATGCTCAGTTCTGAGAGGTAAGTGTGTGTGAAAGCCGTACTTCACCTAGCTTGTTGGGAACACAAAGCTTCTCTTCAGTTGCAAACTCCACTCCATACATATATATGGGGAGGTACTAGCTCCAACTCGGTTTTACAGTGAAAACTGCAGGAACATCCAACAGGCACTAGGAAACAGACCGAGAAACCAGAGTAAAATTTATTCCTGCAACCCGTTCCCTTTGTTCTAGATGAACGAACGTCTCTCCACATGCTCAGTTCTGAGAGATAATTGTGTGTGAAAGCCGTCCTTCATCTAGCTTGATGGGAACACAAAGTTTCTCTACAGTTGCAAACTCCAATGCATACATATATAAGGGGATGTTCTAGCTCCAAATCGGTTTTACTGTGAAAACTGCAGGAACTTCAAACCGGCACTAAGAAACAGACCGAGAAACCAGAATAAAAGTTTCTGCTGCAACCCGTTCCCTTTGTGCTAGATGAACGAACGTCTCTCCACATGCTCAGTTCTGAGAGATAAGTGTGTGTGAAAGCCGTAATTCACCAAGCTTGTTGGGAACACAAATTTTCTCTTCAGTTGCAAACTACACTCCATACATATATATGGAGTTGGTACTAGCTCCAACTCGGTTTTACATTGAAAACTGCTGGAAATTCAAACCGGCACTAGGAAACAGACCGAGAAACCAGAGTAATAGTTTCTCCTGCAACCCGTTCCCTTTGTGCTAGATGAACGAACGCCTCCCCACATACTAATTTCTGAGAGATAAGTGTGTGTGAAAGCTGTCCTTCACCTAGCTTGTTGGGAACACAAAGCTTCTCTTCAGTTGCAAAATCCACACTATATATATATAAGGGGAGGTACTAGCTCCAACTCGGTTTTACAGTGAAAACTGCAGGAACATCAAACAGGCACTAGGAAACATACTGAGAAACCAGAGTAAAAGTTTCTCCTGCAACCCGTTCCCTTTGTTCTAGATGAACGAACTTCTCTCCACATGCTCAGTTCTGAGAGTTAAGTGTGTGTGAAACCGTCCTTCATCTTGCTTGTTGGGAACACAAATTTTCTATACAGTTGCAATTTCCACTCCATACATATATATGGGGAGGTACTAGCTCCAACTCGGTTTTACATTGAAAACTGCAGGAACTTCAAACCGGCACTAGGAAACACACCGAGAAACCAGAGTAAATGTTTCCCCTGCAACCCGTTCCCTTTGTGATAAAAGAACGAACGTCTCTCCACATGCACAGTTGTGAGAGGTAAGTGTGTGTTAAAGCCGTCCTTCACCAAGCTTGTTGGGAACACAAAGTTTCTCTTCAGTTGCAAACTCCAATCCATATATATATATGGGGAGGTACTAGCTCCAACTCGGTTTTACAGTGAAAACTGCAGGAACTTCAAACCGGCACTAGGAAACAGACCGAGAACCCAGAGTAAAAGTTTCTCCTGCAACCCGTTCCCTTTGTGCTAGATGAACGAACGTCTCTCCACATGCTCAGTTCTGAGAGATAAGTGTGTGTGAAAGCAGTCCTTCACCTAGCTTGTTGGGAACACAAAGTTTCTCTTTAGTTGCAAACTCCACTCCATACATATATATGGGGAGGTCCTAGCTCCAAATCGGTTTTACAGTGAAATCTGCAGGAACTTAAACCGGCACTAGGAAACAGACCGAGAAACCAGAGTAAAGGTTGCTCCTGCAAACCGTTCCCTTTGTGCTAGATGAACGAACGTCTATCCACATGCTCAGTTCTGAGAGATAAGTGTGTGTGAAAGCCGTACTTCACCCAGCTTGTTGGGAACACAAAGCTTCTCTTCAGTTGCAATCTCCACACCATACATATATATCTGGAGGTACTAGCTCCAACTCGGTTTTACAGTGAAAAGTGCAGGAACTTCAAACCGGCACTAGGAAACAGACTGAGAGACCAGAGTAAAAGTTTCTCCTGCAAACCGTTCCCTTTGTGCTAGATGAACGAACTTCTCTCCACATGCTCAGTTCTGGGAGATAAGTGTGTGTGAAAGCCGTACTTCACCTAGCTTGTTGGGAACACAAAGTTTCTCTTAAGTTGCAAACTCAACTCCATACATATATATGGGGAGGTACTAGCTCCAACTCGGTTTTACAGTGAAAACTGCAGGAACATCAAACCGGCACTTGGAAACAGACCGAGAAACCAGAGTAAAAGTTTATCCTGCAACCCGTTCCCTTTGTGCTAGATGAACGAACGTCTCTCCACATGCTCAGTTCTGAGAGGTAAGTGTGTGTGAAAGCCGTACTTCACCTAGCTTGTTGGGAACACAAAGTTTCTCTTCAGTTGCAAACTCCACTCCATACATATATATGGGTTTGGTACTAGCTCCAACTCGGTTTTACAGTGAAATCTGCAGGAACTTCAAACCGGCACTAGGAAACAGACCGAGAATCCAGAGTAAAAGTTTCTCCTGCAACCCGTTCCCTTTGTGCTAGATGAACGAACGTCTCTCCACATGCTCAGTTCTGAGAGATAAGTGTGTGTGAAAGCCGTACTTCACCTAGCTTGTTGGGAACACAAAGCTTCTCTTCAGTTGCAAACTCCACTCCATACATATATATGGGGAGGTACTAGCTCCAACTCGGTTTTACAGTGAAAACTGCAGGAACATCCAACAGGCACTAGGAAACAGACCGAGAAACCAGAGTAAAATTTATTCCTGCAACCCGTTCCCTTTGTTCTAGATGAACGAACGTCTCTCCACATGCTCAGTTCTGAGAGATAATTGTGTGTGAAAGCCGTCCTTCATCTAGCTTGATGGGAACACAAAGTTTCTCTACAGTTGCAAACTCCAATGCATACATATATATGGGGATGTTCTAGCTCCAAATCGGTTTTACTGTGAAAACTGCAGGAACTTCAAACCGGCACTAAGAAACAGACCGAGAAACCAGAATAAAAGTTTCTGCTGCAACCCGTTCCCTTTGTGCTAGATGAACGAACGTCTCTCCACATGCTCAGTTCTGAGAGATAAGTGTGTGTGAAAGCCGTAATTCACCAAGCTTGTTGGGAACACAAATTTTCTCTTCAGTTGCAAACTACACTCCATACATATATATGGAGTTGGTACTAGCTCCAACTCGGTTTTACATTGAAAACTGCTGGAACTTCAAACCGGCACTAGGAAACAGACCGAGAAACCAGAGTAATAGTTTCTCCTGCAACCCGTTCCCTTTGTGCTAGATGAACGAACGCCTCCCCACATGCTAATTTCTGAGAGATAAGTGTGTGTGAAAGCTGTCCTTCACCTAGCTTGTTGGGAACACAAAGCTTCTCTTCAGTTGCAAAATCCACACTATATATATATAAGGGGAGGTACTAGCTCCAACTCGGTTTTACAGTGAAAACTGCAGGAACATCAAACAGGCACTAGGAAACATACTGAGAAACCAGAGTAAAAGTTTCTCCTGCAACCCGTTCCCTTTGTTCTAGATGAACGAACTTCTCTCCACATGCTCAGTTCTGAGAGTTAAGTGTGTGTGAAACCGTCCTTCATCTTGCTTGTTGGGAACACAAATTTTCTATACAGTTGCAATTTCCACTCCATACATATATATGGGGAGGTACTAGCTCCAACTCGGTTTTACATTGAAAACTGCAGGAACTTCAAACCGGCACTAGGAAACACACCGAGAAACCAGATTAAATGTTTCCCCTGCAACCCGTTCCCTTTGTGATAAAAGAACGAACGTCTCTCCACATGCACAGTTGTGAGAGGTAAGTGTGTGTTAAAGCCGTCCTTCACCAAGCTTGTTGGGAACACAAATTTTCTCTTCAGTTGCAAACTCCAATCCATATATATATATGGGGAGGTACTAGCTCCAACTCGGTTTTACAGTGAAAACTGCAGGAACTTCAAACCGGCACTAGGAAACAGACCGAGAACCCAGAGTAAAAGTTTCTCCTGCAACCCGTTCCCTTTGTGCTAGATGAACGAACGTCTCTCCACATGCTCAGTTCTGAGAGATAAGTGTGTGTGAAAGCAGTCCTTCACCTAGCTTGTTGGGAACACAAAGTTTCTCTTCAGTTGCAAACTCCACTCCATACATATATATGGGGATGTACTAGCTCCAACTCGGTTTTACAGTGAAAACTGCAGGAACATCAAACCGGCCCTAGGAAACATACTGAGAAACCAGAGTAAAAGTTTCTCCTGCAACCCGTTCCCTTTGTTCTAGATGAACGAACTTCTCTCCACATGCTCAGTTCTGAGAGATAAGTGTGTGTGAAAGCCGTCCTTAATCTTGCTTGTTGGGAACACAAATTTTCTATACAGTTGCAAACTCCACTCCATACATATATATGGGGAGGTACTAGCTCCAACTCGGTTTTACAGTGAAAACTGCAGGAACTTCAAACCTGCACTAGGAAACAGACTGAGAAACCAGAGTAAAAGTTTCTCCTGCAACCCGTTCCCATTGTGATAGAAGAACGAACGTCTCTCCACATGTTCTGTTCTGAGAGATAAGTGTGTGTTAAAGCCGTCCTTCACCTAGCTTGTTGGGAACACAAAGTTTCTCTTCAGTTGCAAACTCCACTCCATATATATATATGGGGAGGTACTAGCTCCAACTCGCTTTTACAGTGAAAACTGCAGGAACTTCAAACCGGCACTAGGAAACAGACCGAGAAACCAGAGTAAAAGTTTCTCCTGCAATCCGTTCCCATTGTGCTAGATGAACGAACGTCTCTCCACATGCTCAGTTCTGAGAGATAAGTGTGTGTGAAAGCCGTCCTTCACCTAGCTTGTTGGGAACACAAAGTTTCTCTTCAGTTGCAAACTCCACTCCATACATATATATGGGGTTGGTACTAGCTCCAACTCGGTTTTACAGTGAAAACTGCAGGAACTTCAAACCGGCACTAGGAAACAGACCGAGAAACCAGAGCAAAAGTTTCTCCTGCAAACCGTTCCCTATGTTCTAGATGAACGAAAGCCTATCCACATGCTCAGTTCTGAGAGATAAGTGTGTGTGAAAGCCGTTCTTCATCTAGCTTGATGGGAACACAAAGTTTCTCTACAGTTGCAAACTCCATTCCATAAATATATATGGGGAGGTACTAGCTCCAACTCGGTTTTACAGTGAAAAATGCAGGAACTTCAAACCTGCACTAGGAAACAGACCGAGAAACCAGAGTAAAACTTTCTCCTGCAACCCGTTCCGTTTGTGCTAGATGAACGAACGTCTCTCCACATGCTCAGTTCTGAGAGATAAGTGTGTGTGAAAGCCGTATTTCATCTAGCTTGTTGGGAACACAAAGTTTCTCTTCAGTTGCAAACTCCACTCCATACATATATAAGGGGAGGTCCTAGCTCCAACTCGGTTTTACAGTGAAATCTGCAGGAACTAAAACCGGCACTAGGAAACAGACCGAGAAACCAGAGTAAAAATTTCTCCTGCAACCCGTTCCCTTTGTGCTAGATGAACGAACTTCTCTCCACATGCTCAGTTCTGAGAGATAAGTGGGTGTGAAAGCCGTCCTTCACCTAGCTTGTTGGGAACACAATGTATCTCTTCAGTAGCAAACTCCACTCCATACATATATATGGGGTTGGTACTAGCTCCAACTCGGTTTTACAGTGAAAACTGCAGGAACTTCAAACCGGCACTAGGAAACAGACCGAGAAACCAGAGCAAAAGTTTCTCCTGCAAACCGTTCCCTATGTTCTAGATGAACGAAAGCCTATCCACATGCTCAGTTCTGAGAGATAAGTGTGTGTGAAAGCCGTTCTTCATCTAGCTTGATGGGAACACAAAGTTTCTCTACAGTTGCAAACTCCATTCCATAAATATATATGGGGAGGTACTAGCTCCAACTCGGTTTTACAGTGAAAAATGCAGGAACTTCAAACCTGCACTAGGAAACAGACCGAGAAACCAGAGTAAAACTTTCTCCTGCAACCCGTTCCGTTTGTGCTAGATGAACGAACGTCTCTCCACATGCTCAGTTCTGAGAGATAAGTGTGTGTGAAAGCCGTATTTCATCTAGCTTGTTGGGAACACAAAGTTTCTCTTCAGTTGCAAACTCCACTCCATACATATATAAGGGGAGGTCCTAGCTCCAACTCGGTTTTACAGTGAAATCTGCAGGAACTAAAACCGGCACTAGGAAACAGACCGAGAAACCAGAGTAAAAATTTCTCCTGCAACCCGTTCCCTTTGTGCTAGATGAACGAACTTCTCTCCACATGCTCAGTTCTGAGAGATAAGTGGGTGTGAAAGCCGTCCTTCACCTAGCTTGTTGGGAACACAATGTATCTCTTCAGTTGCAAACTCCACTCCATACATATATATGGGGAGGAACTAGCTCCAACTCGGTTTTACAGTGAAAACTGCAGGAACTTCAAACCGGCACTAGGAAACAGACCGAGAAACCAGAGTAAAATTTCTCCTGCAACCCGTTCCCTTTGTGCTAGATGAACGAACGTCTCTCCACATGCTCAGTTCTGAGAGATAAGTGTGTGTGAAAGCCGTACTTCACCTAGCTTGTTGGGAACACAAAGTTTCTCTTCAGTTGCAAACTCCACTCCATACATATATATGGGGTTGGTACTAGCTCCAACTCGGTTTTACAGTGAAAACTGCAGGAACTTCAAACCGGCACTAGGAAACAGACAGAGAATCCAGAGTAAAAGTTTCTCCTGCAACCCGTTCCCTTTGTTCTAGATGAACGAACTTCTCTCCACATGCTCAGTTCTGAGAGATAAGTGTGTGTGAAAGCCGTCCTTAATCTTGCTTGTTGGGAAAACAAATTTTCTATACAGTTGCAAACTCCATTCCATACATATATATGGGGAGGTACTAGCTCCAACTCGGTTTTACAGTGAAAACTGCAGGAACTTCAAACCTGCACTAGGAAACAGACTGAGAAACCAGAGTAAAAGTTTCTCCTGCAACCCGTTCCCATTGTGATAGAAGAACGAACGTCTCTCCACATGTTCTGTTCTGAGAGATAAGTGTGTGTTAAAGCCGTCCTTCACCTAGCTTGTTGGGAACACAAAGTTTCTCTTCAGTTGCAAACTCCATTCCATATATATATATGGGGAGGTACTAGCTCCAACTCGGTTTTACAGTGAAAACTGCAGGAACTTCAAACCGGCACTAGAAAACAGACCGAGAAACCAGAGTAAAAGTTTCTCCTGCAATCCGTTCCCATTGTGCTAGATGAACGAACGTCTCTCCACATGCTCAGTTCTGAGAGATAATTGTGTGTGAAAGCCGTCCTTCACCTAGCTTGTTGGGAACACAAAGTTTCTCTTAAGTTGCAAACTCCACTCCATACATATATATGGGGAGGTACAAGCTCCAACTCGGATTTACAGTGAAAACTGCAGGAACTTCAAACCGGCACTAGGAAACAGACCGAGAAACCAGAGTAAAAGTTTCTCCTGCAAACCGTTCCCTTTGTTCTAGATGAACGAAAGCCTATCCACATGCTCAGTTCTGAGAGATAAGTGTGTGTGAAAGCCGTTCTTCATCTAGCTTGATGGGAACACAAAGTTTCTCTACAGTTGCAAACTCCATTCCATAAATATATATGGGGAGGTACTAGCTCCAACTCGGTTTTACAGTGAAAAATGCAGGAACTTCAAACCTGCACTAGGAAACAGACTGAGAAACCAGAGTAAAAGTTTCTCCTGCAACCCGTTCCGTTTGTGCTAGATGAACGAACGTCTCTCCACTTGCTCAGTTCTGAGAGATAAGTGTGTGTGAAAGCCGTACTTCATCTAGCTTGTTGGGAACACAAAGTTTCTCTTCAGTTGCAAACTCCACTCCATACATATATAAGGGGAGGTCCTAGCTCCAACTCGGTTTTACAGTGAAATCTGCAGGAATTTAAACCGGCACTAGGAAACAGACCGAGAAACCAGAGTAATAATTTCTCCTGCAACCCGTTCCCTTTGTGCTAGATGAACGAACTTCTCTCCACATGCTCAGTTCTGAGAGATAAGTGTGTGTGAAAGCCGTCCTTCACCTAGCTTGTTGGGAACACAAAGTATCTCTTCAGTTGCAAACTCCACTCCATACATATATATGGGGAGGAACTAGCTCCAACTCGGTTTTACAGTGAAAACTGCAGGAACTTCAAACCGGCACTAGGAAACAGACCGAGAAACCAGAGTAAAAGTTTCTCCTGCAACCCGTTCCCTTTGTGCTAGATGAACGAACGTCTCTCCACATGCTCAGTTCTGAGAGATAAGTGTGTGTGAAAGCCGTATTTCACCTAGCTTGTTGGGAACACAAAGTTTCTCTTCAGTTGCAAACTCCACTCCATACATATATATGGGGTTGGTACTAGCTCCAACTCGGTTTTACAGTGAAAACTGCAGGAACTTCAAACCGGCACTAGGAAACAGACAGAGAATCCAGAGTAAAAGTTTCTCCTGCAACCCGTTCCTTTGTGCTAGATGAACGAACGTCTCTCCACATGCTCAGTTCTGAGAGATAAGTGTGTGTGAAAGCCGTACTTCACCTAGCTTGTTGGGAACACAAAGCTTCTCTTCAGTTGCAAACTCCACTCCATACATATATATGGGGAGGTACTAGCTCCAACTCGGTTTTACAGTGAAAACTGCAGGAAATTCAAACCGGCACTAGGAAACAGACCGAGAAACAAGAGTAATAGTTTCTCCTGCAACCCGTTCCCTTTGTGCTAGATGAACGAACGCCTCCCCACATGCTCAGTTCTGAGAGATAAGTGTGTGTGAAAGCCGTCCTTCACCTACCTTGTTGGGAACACAAAGTTTCTCTTCAGTTGCAAACTCCAATCCATACATATATATGGGTAGGTACTAGCTCCAACTCGGTTTTACAGTGAAACTGCAGGAACATCAAACTGGCCCTAAGAAACATACTGAGAAACCAGAGTAAAAGTTTCTCCTGCAACCCGTTCCCTTTGTTCTAGATGAACGAACTTCTCTCCACATGCTCAGTTCTGAGAGATAAGTGTGTGTGAAAGCCGTCCTTAATCTTGCTTGTTGGGAACACAAATTTTCTATACAGTTGCAAACTCCACTCCATACATATATATGGGGAGGTACTAGCTCCAACTCGGTTTTACAGTGAAAACTGCAGGAACTTCAAACCGGAACTAGGAAACAGACTGAGAAACCAGAGTAAAAGTTTCTCCTGCAACCCGTTCCCATTGTGATAGAAGAACGAACGTCTCTCCACATGTTCTGTTCTGAGAGATAAGTGTGTGTTAAACCGTCCTTCACCTAGCTTGTTGGGAACACAAAGTTTCTCTTCAGTTGCAAACTTCACTCCATATATATATATGGGGAGTTACTAGCTCCAACTCGGTTTTACAGTGAAAACTGCAGGAACTTCAAACCGGCACTAGGAAACAGACCGAGAAACCAGAGTAAATGTTTCTCCTGCAATCCGTTCCCTTTGTGCTAGATGAACGAACGTCTCTCCACATGCTCAGTTCTGAGAGATAAGTGTGTGCGAAAGCCGTCCTTCACCTAGCTTGTTGGGAACACAAAGTTTCTCTTCAGTTGCAAACTCCACTCCATACATAAATATGGGGAGGTACAAGCTCCAACTCGGTTTTACAGTGAAAACTGCAGGAACTTCAAACCGGCACTGGGAAACAGACCGAGAAACCAGAGTAAAAGTTTCTCCTGCAAACCGTTCCCTTTGTTCTAGATGAACGAAAGCCTCTCCACATGCTCAGTTCTGAGAGATAAGTGTGTGTGAAAGCCGTCCTTCACATAGCTTGTTGGGAACACAAAGTATCTCTTCAGTTGCAAACTCCACTCCATACATATATATGGGGAGGTACTAGCTCCAACTCGGTTTTACAGTGAAAACTACAGGAACTTCAAACCGGCACTAGGAAACAGACTGAGAAACCAGAGTAAAAGTTTCTCCTGCAACCCGTTCCTTTGTGCTAGATGAACGAACGTCTCTCCACATGCTCAGTTCTGAGAGATAAGTGTGTGTGAAAGCCGTACTTCACCTAGCTAGTTGGGAACACAAAGCTTCTCTTCAGTTGCAAACTCCACTCCATACATATATATGGGGAGGTACTAGCTCCAACTCGGTTTAACAGTGAAAACTGCAGGAACATCAAACCGGCACTAGGAAACATACTGAGAAACCAGAGTAAAAGTTTCTCCTGCAACCCGTTCCCTTTGTTCTAGATGAACGAACCTCTCTCCACATGCTCAGTTCTGAGAGATAAGTGTGTGTGAAAGCCGTCCTTCACCTAGCTTGTTGGGAACACAAATTTTCTATACAGTTGCAAACTCCACTCCATACATATATATGGGGTGGTACAAGCTCCAACTCTGTTTTACAGTGAAAACTGCAGGAACTTCAAACCGGCACTAGGAAACAGACTGAGAAACCAGAGTAAAAGTTTCTCCTGCAACCCGTTCCCTTTGTGCTAGATGAACGAACGTCTCCCCACATGCTCAGTTCTGAGAGATAAGTGTGTGTGAAAGCCGTACTTCATCTAGCTTGTTGGGAACACAAAGGTTCTCTTCAGTTTCAAACTCCAATCCATACATATATATGGGGATTTACTGGCACCAACTCGGTTTTACAGTGAAAACTGCAGGAACTTGTATCCGGCACTAGGAAACAGACCGAGAAACCAGAGTAAAAATTTCTCCTGCAACCCGTTCCCTTTGTGCTAGATGAACGAACGTCTCTCCACATGCTCAGTTCTGAGAGATAAGTGTGTGTGAAAGCCGTCCTTCACCTAGCTTGTTGGGAACACAAAGTTTCTCTTCAGTTGCAAACTCCACTCCATATATATATATGGGGAGGTAAAAGCTCCAAATCGGTTTTACAGTGAAAACTGCAGGAACTTCAAACCGGCACTGGGAAACAGACCGAGATACCAGAGTAAAAGTTTCTCCTGGAACCCGTTCCCTTTGTGCTAGATGAACGAACGTGTCTCCACATGCTCAGTTCTGAGAGATAAGTGTGTGTGAAAGCCGTCCTTCACTAGCTTGTTGGGAACACAAAGTTTCTCTTCAGTTGCAAACTCCACTCCATACATATATATTGGGAGGTACTAGCTCCAACTCGGTTTTACAGTGAAAACTGCAGGAACATCAAACCGGCACTAGGAAACAGACTGAGAAACCAGAGTAAAAGTTTCTCCTGCAACCCGTTCCCTTTGTGCTACATGAACGAACGTCTCTCCACATGCTCAGTTCTGAGAGATAAGTGTGTGTGAAAGCCGTCCTTCACCTAGCTTGTTGGGAACACAAAGTTTCTCTTCAGTTGCAAACTCCACTCCATACATATATATGGGGAGGTTCAAGCTCCAACTCCGTTTTACATGAAAAATGCAGGAACATCTAACCGGCACTAGGAAACAGACTGAGAAACCAGAGTAAAAGTTTCTCCTGCAACCCGTTCCTTTGTGCTAGATGAACGAACGTCTCTCCACATGCTCAGTTCTGAGAGATAAGTGTGTGTGAAAGCCGTACTTCACCTAGCTAGTTGGGAACACAAAGCTTCTCTTCAGTTGCAAACTCCACTCCATACATATATATGGGGAGGTACTAGCTCCAACTCGGTTTAACAGTGAAAACTGCAGGAACATCAAACCGGCACTAGGAAACATACTGAGAAACCAGAGTAAAAGTTTCTCCTGCAACCCGTTCCCTTTGTTCTAGATGAACGAACCTCTCTCCACATGCTCAGTTCTGAGAGATAAGTGTGTGTGAAAGCCGTCCTTCACCTAGCTTGTTGGGAACACAAATTTTCTATACAGTTGCAAACTCCACTCCATACATATATATGGGGTGGTACAAGCTCCAACTCTGTTTTACAGTGAAAACTGCAGGAACTTCAAACCGGCACTAGGAAACAGACTGAGAAACCAGAGTAAAAGTTTCTCCTGCAACCCGTTCCCTTTGTGCTAGAAGAACGAACGTCTCCCCACATGCTCAGTTCTGAGAGATAAGTGTGTGTGAAAGCCGTACTTCATCTAGCTTGTTGGGAACACAAAGGTTCTCTTCAGTTTCAAACTCCACTCCATACATATATATGGGGATTTACTGGCACCAACTCGGTTTTACAGTGAAAACTGCAGGAACTTGAATCCGGCACTAGGATACAGACCGAGAAACCAGAGTAAAAATTTCTCCTGCAACCCGTTCCCTTTGTGCTAGATGAACGAACGTCTCTCCACATGCTCAGTTCTGAGAGATAAGTGTGTGTGAAAGCCGTCCTTCACCTAGCTTGTTGGGAACACAAAGTTTCTCTTCAGTTGCAAACTCCACTCCATATATATATATGGGGAGGTAAAAGCTCCAAATCGGTTTTACAGTGAAAACTGCAGGAACTTCAAACCGGCACTGGGAAACAGACCGAGATACCAGAGTAAAAGTTTCTCCTGGAACCCGTTCCCTTTGTGCTAGATGAACGAACGTGTCTCCACATGCTCAGTTCTGAGAGATAAGTGTGTGTGAAAGCCGTCCTTCACCTAGCTTGTTGGGAACACAAAGTTTCTCTTCAGTTGCAAACTCCACTAAATACATATATATTGGGAGGTACTAGCTCCAACTCGGTTTTACAGTGAAAACTGCAGGAACATCAAACCGGCACTAGGAAACAGACTGAGAAACCAGAGTAAAAGTTTCTCCTGCAACCCGTTCCCTTTGTGCTACATGAACGAACGTCTCTCCACATGCTCAGTTCTGAGAGATAAGTGTGTGTGAAAGCCGTCCTTCACCTAGCTTGTTGGGAACACAAAGTTTCTCTTCAGTTGCAAACTCCACTCCATACATATATATGGGGAGGTTCAAGCTCCAAATCCGTTTTACATGAAAAATGCAGGAACATCTAACCGGCACTAGGAAACAGACTGAGAAACCAGAGTAAATGTTTCTCCTGCAACCCGTTCCCTTTGTGCTAGATGAACGAACGTCTCTCCACATGCTCAGTTCTGAGAGATAAGTGTGTGTGAAAGCCGTACTTAATCTAGCTTGTTGGGAACACAAAGATTCTCTTCAGTTGCCAACTCCACTCCATACATATATATGGGGAGGTACTAGCTCCAACTCGTTTTTATAGTGAAAACTGCAGGAACATCAATCTGGCACTAGGAAACAGACCGAGAAACCAGAGTAAAAATTTCTCCTGCAACCCATTCCCTTTGTGCTAGATGAACGAACGTCTCTCCACATGCTCAGTTCTGAGAGATAAGTGTGTGTGAAAGCAGTCCTTCACCTAGCTTGTTGGGAACACAAAGTTTCTCTTCAGTTGCAAACACCACTCCATACATATATATGGGGAGGTATTAGCTCCAACTCGGTTTTACAGTGAAAACTGCCGGAACTTCAAACCTGCACTAGGAAACAGACCGATAAACCACAGTAAATGTTTCTCCTGCAACCCGTTCCCTTTGTGCTAGATGAACGAACATCTCTCCACATGCTCAGTTCTGAGAGATAAGTGTGTGTGAAAGCCGTCCTTCATCTTGCTTGTTGGGAACACAAATTTTCTATACAGTTGCAATCTCCACTCCATACATATATATGGGGAGGTACTAGCTCCAACTCGGTTTTACAGTGAAAACTGCAGGAACTTCAAACCGGCACTAGGAAACAGACCGAGAAACCAGAGTAAAAGTTTCTCCTGCAACCCGTTCCCTTTGTGCTAGAAGAACGAACGTCTCTCCACATGCTCAGTTCTGAGAGTTAAGTGTGTGTTAAAGCCCTCCTTCACCTAGCTTGTTGGGAACACAAAGTTTCTCTTCAGTTGCAAACTCCACTCCATACATATATATGGGGAGGTACTAGCTCCAACTCGGTTTTACAGTGAAAACTGCAGGTACTTCAAACTGGCACTAGGAAACAGACCGAGAAACCAGAGTAAAAGTTTCTCCTGCAACCCGTTCCCTTTGTGCTAGATGAACGAACGTCTCTCCACATGCTCAGTTCTGAGAGATAAGTGTGTGTGAAAGCCGTACTTAATCTATCTTGTTGGGAACATAAAGTTTCTCTTCAGTTGCCAACTCCACTCCATACATATATATGGGGAGGTACTATCTCCAACTCGGTTTTACAGTGAAATCTGCAGGAACTTAAACCGGCACTAGGAAACAGACCGAGAAACCAGAGTAAAGGTTTCTACTGTAAACCATACCCTTTGTGCTAGATGAACGAACGTCTCTCCACATGCTCAGATCTGAGAGATAAGTGTGTGTGAAAGCCGTCCTTCACCTAGCTTGTTGGAAACACAAAGTTTCTCTTCAGTTGCAAACTCCACTCCATACATATATATGGGGATGTACTAGCTCCAACTCGGTTTTACAGTGAAAACTGCAGGAACTTCAAACCGGCACTAGGAAACAGACCGAGAAACCAGAGTAAAAGTTTCTCCTGCAAACCGTTCCCTTTGTGCTAGATGAACGAACGTCTCTCCACATGCTCAGTTCTGAGAGATAAGTGTGTGTGAAAGCCGTACTTCACCTAGCTTGTTGGGAACACAAAGTTTCTCTTCAGTTGCAAACTCCACTCCATATATATATATGGGGTTGGTACTAGCTCCAAATCGGTTTTGCAGTGAAAACTGCAGGAATTTCAAACCGGCACTAGGAAACAGACCGAAAATCCAGAGTAAAAGTTTCTCCTGCAACCCGTTCCCTTTGTGCTAGATGAACGAACATCTCCCCACATGCTCAGTTCTGAGAGATAAGTGTGTGTGAAAGACGTACTTCATCTAGCTTGTTGGGAACACAAAGTTTCTCTTCAGGTGCAAACTCCACTCCATACATATATATGGGGATTTACTGGCACCAACTCGGTTTTACAGTGAAAACTGCAGGAACTTGAATCCGGCACTAGGAAACAGACCGAGAAACCAGAGTAAAAATTTCTCCTGCAACCCGTTCCCTTTGTGCTAGATGAACGAACGTCTCTCCACATGCTCAGTTCTGAGAGATAAGTGTGTGTGAAAGCCGTCCTTCACCTAGCTTGTTGGGAACACAAAGTTTCTCTTCAGTTGCAAACTCCACTCCATATATATATATGGGGAGGTAAAAGCTCCAAATCGGTTTTACAGTGAAAACTGCAGGAACTTCAAACCGGCACTGGGAAACAGACCGTGATACCAGAGTAAAAGTTTCTCCTGCAACCCGTTCCCTTTGTGCTAGATGAACGAACGAGTCTCCACAAGCTCAGTTCTGAGAGATAAGTGTGTGTGAAAGCCGTCCTTCACCTAGCTTGTTGGGAACACAAAGTTTCTCTTCAGTTGCAAACTCCACTCCATACATATATATTGGGAGGTACTAGCTCCAACTCGGTTTTACAGTGAAAACTGCAGGAACATCAAACCGGCACTAGGAAACAGACTGAGAAACCAGAGTAAAAGTTTCTCCTGCAACCCGTTCCCTTTGTGCTACATGAACGAACGTCTCTCCACATGCTCAGTTCTGAGAGATAAGTGTGTGTGAAAGCCGTCCTTCACCTAGCTTGTTGGGAACACAAAGTTTCTCTTCAGTTGCAAACTCCAATCCATACATATATATGGGGAGGTTCAAGCTCCAACTCCGTTTTACATGAAAAATGCAGGAACATCAAACCGGCACTAGGAAACAGACTGAGAAACCAGACTAAATGTTTCTCCTGCAACCCGTTCCCTTTGTGCTAGATGAACGAACGTCTCTCCACATGCTCAGTTCTGAGAGATAAGTGTGTGTGAAAGCCGTACTTAATCTAGCTTCTTGGGAACACAAAGATTCTCTTCAGTTGCCAACTCCACTCCATACATATATATGGGGAGGTACTAGCTCCAACTCGTTTTTATAGTGAAAACTGCAGGAACATCAATCTGGCACTAGGAAACAGACCGAGAAACCAGAGTAAAAATTTCTCCTGCAACCCGTTCCCTTTGTGCTA
The DNA here is from genome assembly GCF_048773025.1 of Camelus bactrianus. Taxonomy (NCBI): domain Eukaryota; kingdom Metazoa; phylum Chordata; class Mammalia; order Artiodactyla; family Camelidae; genus Camelus; species Camelus bactrianus. Next base: position 4,213,077 of record NC_133565.1, read on the forward strand.
GATGAACGAACGTCTCTCCACATGCTCAGTTCTGAGAGATAAGTGTGTGTGAAAGCAGTCCTTCACCTAGCTTGTTGGGAACACAAAGTTTCTCTTCAGTTGCCAACTCCACTCCATATATATATATGGGGAGGTACAAGCTCCAACTCGGTTTTACAGTGAAAACTGCAGGTACTTCAAACCGGCACTAGGAAACAGACCGAGAAACCAGAGTAAAAGTTTCTCCTGCAACCCGTTCCCTTTGTGCTAGATGAACGAACGTCTCTCCACATGCTCAGTTCTGAGAGATAAGTGTGTGTGAAAGCCGTACTTCATCTATCTTGTTGGTAACACAAAGTTTCTCTTCAGTTGCAAACTCCACTCCATACATATATATGGGGACGTACTATCTCCAACTCGGTTTTACAGTGAAATCTGCAGGAACTTAAACCGGCACTAGGAAACAGACCGAGAAACCAGAGTAAAGGTTTCTCCTGTAAACCGTTCCCTTTGTGCTAGATGAACGAACGTCTCTCCACATGCTCAGATCTGAGAGATAAGTGTGTGTGAAAGCCGTCCTTCACCTAGCTTGTTGGAAACACAAAGTTTCTCTTCAGTTGCAAACTCCACTCCATTCATATATATTGGGATGTACTAGCTCCAACTCGGTTTTACAGTGAAAACTGCAGGAACTTCAAACCGGCACTAGGAAACAGACCGAGAAACCAGAGTAAAAGTTTCTCCTGCAAACCGTTCCCTTTGTGCTAGATGAACGAACGTCTCTCCACATGCTCAGTTCTGAGAGATAAGTGTGTGTGAAAGCCGTACTTCACCTAGCTTGTTGGGAACACAAAGTTTCTCTTCAGTTGCAAACTCCACTCCATATATATATATGGGGTTGGTACTAGCTCCAACTCGGTTTTGCAGTGAAAACTGCAGGAATTTCAAACCGGCACTAGGAAACAGACCGAAAATCCAGAGTAAAAGTTTCTCCTGCAACCCGTTCCCTTTGTGCTAGATGAACGAACGTCTCCCCACATGCTAAGTTCTGAGAGATAAGTGTGTGTGAAAGCCGTACTTCATCTAGCTTGTTGGGAACACAAAGGTTCTCTGCACTTGCAAACTCCAGTCCATACATATATATGGGGATTTACTGGCTCCAAATCGGTTTTACAGTGAAAACTGCAAGAACTTGAATCCGGCACTAGGAAACAGACCGAGAAACCAGAGTAAAAATTTCTCTTGCAACCCGTTCCCTTTGTGCTAGATGAACGAACGTCTCCCACATGCTCAGTTCTGAGAGATAAGTGTGTGTGAAAGCCGTACTTCATCTATCTTGTTGGGAACACAAAGTTTCTCTTCAGTTGCCAACTCCACTCCATACATATATATGGGGAGGTACTATCTCCAACTCGGTTTTACAGTGAAATCTTCAGGAACTTAAACCGGCACTAGGAAACAGACCGAGAAACCAGAGTAAAGGTTTCTACTGTAAACCGTTCCCTTTGTGCTAGATGAACGAACGTCTCTCCACATGCTCAGATTTGAGAGATAAGTGTGTGTGAAAGCCGTCCTTCACCTAGCTTGTTGGAAACACAAAGTTTCTCTTCAGTTGCAAACTCCACTCCATACATATATATGGGGATGTACTAGCTCCAACTCGGTTTTACAGTGAAAACTGCAGGAACTTCAAACCGGCACTAGGAAACAGACCGAGAAACCAGAGTAAAAGTTTCTCCTGCAAACCGTTCCCTTTGTGCTAGATGAACGAACGTCTCTCCACATGCTCAGTTCTGAGAGATAAGTGTGTGTGAAAGCCGTACTTCACCTAGCTTGTTGGGAACACAAAGTTTCTCTTCAGTTGCAAACTCCACTCCATATATATATATGGGGTTGGTACTAGCTCCAACTTGGTTTTACAGTGAAAACTGCAGGAATTTCAAACCGGCACTAGGAAACAGACCGAAAATCCAGAGTAAAAGTTTCTCCTGCAACCCGTTCCCTTTGTGCTAGATGAACGAACATCTCCCCACATGCTCAGTTCTGAGAGATAAGTGTGTGTGAAAGCCGTACTTCATCTAGCTTGTTGGGAACACAAAGTTTCTCTTCAGTTGCAAACTCCACTCCATACATATATATTGGGAGGTACTAGCTCCAACTCGGTTTTACAGTGAAAACTGCAGGAACATCAAACCGGCACTAGGAAACAGACTGAGAAACCAGAGTAAAAGTTTCTCCTGCAACCCGTTCCCTTTGTGCTACATGAACGAACGTCTCTCCACATGCTCAGTTCTGAGAGATAAGTGTGTGTGAAAGCCGTCCTTCACCTAGCTTGTTGGGAACACAAAGTTTCTCTTCAGTTGCAAACTCCACTCCATACATATATATGGGGAGGTTCAAGCTCCAACTCCGTTTTACATGAAAAATGCAGGAACATCAAACCGGCACTAGGAAACAGACTGAGAAACCAGAGTAAATGTTTCTCCTGCAACCCGTTCCCTTTGTGCTAAATGAACGAACGTCTCTCCCCATGCTCAGTTCTGAGAGATAAGTGTGTGTGAAAGCCGTACTTAATCTAGCTTGTTGGGAACACAAATATTCTCTTCAGTTGCCAACTCCACTCCATACATATATATGGGGAGGTACTAGCTCCAACTCGTTTTTATAGTGAAAACTGCAGGAACATCAATCTGGCACTAGGAAACAGACCGAGAAACCAGAGTAAAAATTTCTCCTGCAACCCGTTCCCTTTGTGCTAGATGAACGAACGTCTCTCCACATGCTCAGTTCTGAGAGATAAGTGTGTGTGAAAGCAGTCCTTCACCTAGCTTGTTGGGAACACAAAGTTTCTCTTCAGTTGCAAACACCACTCCATATATATATATGGGGAGGTATTAGCTCCAACTCGGTTTTACAGTGAAAACTGCCGGAACTTCAAACCTGCACTAGGAAACAGACCGATAAACCAGAGTAAATGTTTCTCCTGCAACCCGTTCCCTTTGTGCTAGATGAACGAACATCTCTCCACATGCTCAGTTCTGAGAGATAAGTGTGTGTGAAAGCCGTCCTTCATCTTGCTTGTTGGGAACACAAATTTTCTATACAGTTGCAATCTCCAATCCATACATATATATGGGGAGGTACAAGCTCCAACTCGGTTTTACAGTGAAAACTGCAGGAACTTCAAACCGGCACTAGGAAACAGACCGAGAAACCAGAGTAAATGTTTCTCCTGCAACCCGTTCCCTTTGTGATAGAAGAAAGAACGTCTCTCCACATGCTCAGTTCTGAGAGTTAAGTGTGTGTTAAAGCCGTCCTTCACCTAGCTTGTTGGGAACACAAAGTTTCTCTTCAGTTGCAAACTCCACTCCATATATATATATGGGGAGGTACAAGCTCCAACTCGGTTTTACAGTGAAAACTGCAGGTACTTCAAACCGGCACTAGGAAACAGACCGAGAAACCAGAGTAAAAGTTTCTCCTGCAACCCGTTCCCTTTGTGCTAGATGAACGAACGTCTCTCCACATGCTCAGTTCTGAGAGATAAGTGTGTGTGAAAGCCGTACTTCATCTATCTTGTTGGTAACACAAAGTTTCTCTTCAGTTGCAAACTCCACTCCATACATATATATGGGGACGTACTATCTCCAACTCGGTTTTACAGTGAAATCTGCAGGAACTTAAACCGGCACTAGGAAACAGACCGAGAAACCAGAGTAAAGGTTTCTCCTGTAAACCGTTCCCTTTGTGCTAGATGAACGAACGTCTCTCCACATGCTCAGATCTGAGAGATAAGTGTGTGTGAAAGCCGTCCTTCACCTAGCTTGTTGGAAACACAAAGTTTCTCTTCAGTTGCAAACTCCACTCCATTCATATATATTGGGATGTACTAGCTCCAACTCGGTTTTACAGTGAAAACTGCAGGAACTTCAAACCGGCACTAGGAAACAGACCGAGAAACCAGAGTAAAAGTTTCTCCTGCAAACCGTTCCCTTTGTGCTAGATGAACGAACGTCTCTCCACATGCTCAGTTCTGAGAGATAAGTGTGTGTGAAAGCCGTACTTCACCTAGCTTGTTGGGAACACAAAGTTTCTCTTCAGTTGCAAACTCCACTCCATATATATATATGGGGTTGGTACTAGCTCCAACTCGGTTTTGCAGTGAAAACTGCAGGAATTTCAAACCGGCACTAGGAAACAGACCGAAAATCCAGAGTAAAAGTTTCTCCTGCAACCCGTTCCCTTTGTGCTAGATGAACGAACGTCTCCCCACATGCTAAGTTCTGAGAGATAAGTGTGTGTGAAAGCCGTACTTCATCTAGCTTGTTGGGAACACAAAGGTTCTCTGCACTTGCAAACTCCAGTCCATACATATATATGGGGATTTACTGGCTCCAAATCGGTTTTACAGTGAAAACTGCAAGAACTTGAATCCGGCACTAGGAAACAGACCGAGAAACCAGAGTAAAAATTTCTCTTGCAACCCGTTCCCTTTGTGCTAGATGAACGAACGTCTCTCCACATGCTCAGTTCTGAGAGATAAGTGTGTGTGAAAGCCGTACTTCACCTAGCTTGTTGGGAACACAAAGTTTCTCTTCAGTTGCAAACTCCACTCCATATATATATATAGGGAGGTAAAAGCTCCAAATCGGTTTTACAGTGAAAACTGCAGGAACTTCAAACCGGCACTGGGAAACAGACCGAGATACCAGAGTAAAAGTTTCTCCTGCAACCCGTTCCCTTTGTGCTAGATGAACGAACGTCTCTCCACATGCTCAGTTCTGAGAGATAAGTGTGTGTGTAAGCCGTACTTCACCTAGCTTCTTGGGAACACAAAGTTTCTCTTCAGTTGCAAACTCCACTCCATACATATATATGGGGTTGGTACTAGCTCCAACTCGGTTTTACAGTGAAAACTGCAGGAACTTCAAACCGGCACTAGGAAACAGACCGAAAATCCAGAGTAAAAGTTTCTCCTGCAACCCGTTCCCTTTGTGCTAGATGAACGAACGTCTCCCCACATGCTCAGTTCTGAGAGATAAGTGTGTGTGAAAGCCGTACTTCATCTAGCTTGTTGGGAACACAAAGGTTCTCTGCACTTGCAAACTCCACTCCATACATATATATGGGGATTTACTGGCTCCAAATCGGTTTTACAGTGAAAACTGCAGGAACTTGAATCCGGCACTTGGAAACAGACCGAGAAACCAGAGTAAAAATTACTCTTGCAACCCGTTCCATTTTTGCTAGATGAACGAACGTCTCTCCACATGCTCAGTTCTGAGAGATAAGTGTGTGTGAAAGCCGTCCTTCATCTAGCTTGTTGGGAACACAAATTTTCTATACAGTTGCAAACTCCACTCCATACATATATATGGGGTGGTACAAGCTCCAACTCAGTTTTACAGTGAAAACTGCAGGAACTTCAAACCGGCACTAGGAAACAGACTGAGAAACCAGAGTAAAAGTTTCTCCTGCAACCCGTTCCCTTTGTGCTAGATGAACGAACGTCTCTCCACATGCAGAGTTCTGAGAGATAAGTGTGTGTGAAAGCCGTCCTTCACCTAGCTTGTTGGGAACACAAAGTTTCTCTTCAGTTGCAAACTCCACTCCATACATATATATGGGGTGATACTAGCTCCAACTCGGTTTTACAGTGAAAACTGCAGGAACTTCAAACCGGCACTAGGAAACAGACTGAGAAACCAGAGTAAAAGTTTCTCCTGCAACCCGTTCCCTTTGTGCTACATGAACGAACGTCTCTCCACATGCTCAGTTCTGAGAGAAAATTGTGTGTGAAAGCCGTCCTTCACCTAGCTTGTTGGGAACACAAAGTTTCTCTTCAGTTGCAAACTCCACTCCATACATATATATGGGGAGGTATAAGCTCCAACTCCGTTTTACATGAAAAATGCAGGAACATCAAACCGGCACTAGGAAACAGACCGAGAAACCAGAGTAAAAGTTTCTCCTGCAACCCATTCCCTTTTTGCTTGATGAACGAACGTCTCCCCACATGCTCAGTTCTGAGAGATAAGTGTGTGTGAAAGCCGTACTTCATCTAGCTTGTTGGAAACACAAAGGTTCTCTGCACATGCAAACTCCACTCCATACATATATATGGGGATTTACTGGCTCCAAATCGGTTTTACAGTGAAAACTGCAGGAACTTGAATCCGGCACTAGGAAACAGACCGAGAAACCAGAGTAAAAATTTCTCCTGCAACCCGTTCCCTTTGTGCTAGTTGAACGAACGTCTCTCCACATGCTCAGTTCTGAGAGATAAGTGTGTGTGAAAGCCGTCCTTCACATAGCTTGTTGGGAACACAAAGTTTCTCTTCAGTTGCAAACTCCACTGCATACATATATATGGGGATGTACTAGCTCCAACTCGGTTTTACAGTGAAAACTGCAGGAACTTCAAACCGGCACTAGGAAACAGACCGAGAAACCAGAGTAAAAGTTTCTCCTGCAAACCGTTCCCTTTGTGCTAGATGAACGAACGTCTCTCCACATGCTCAGTTCTGAGAGATAAGTGTGTGTGAAAGCCGTACTTCACCTAGCTTGTTGGGAACACAAAGTTTCTCTTCAGTTGCAAACTCCACTCCATACATATATATGGGGTTGGTACTAGCTCCAACTCGGTTTTACAGTGAAAACTGCAGGAACTTCAAACCGGCACTAGGAAACAGACCGAAAATCCAGAGTAAAAGTTTCTCCTGCAACCCGTTCCCTTTGTGCTAGATGAACGAACGTCTCCCCACATGCTCAGTTCTGAGAGATAAGTGTGTGTGAAAGCCGTACTTCATCTAGCTTGTTGGGAACACAAAGGTTCTCTGCACTTGCAAACTCCACTCCATACATATATATGGGGATTTACTGGCTCCAACTCGGTTTTACAGTGAAAACTGCAGGAACTTGAATCCGGCACTAGGAAACAGACTGAGAAACCAGAGTAAAAATTTCTCCTGCAACCCGTTCCCTTTGTGCTAGATGAACGAACGTCTCTCCACATGCTCAGTTCTGAGAGATAATTGTGTGTGAAAGCCGTCCTTCATCTAGCTTGTTGGGAACACAAAGTTTCTCTTCAGTTGCAAACTCCACTCCACATATATATATGGGGAGGTAAAAGCTCCAAATCGGTTTTACAGTGAAAACTGCAGGAACTTCAAACCGGCACTGGGAAACAGACCGAGATACCAGAGTAAAAGTTTCTCCTGCAACCCGTTCCCTTTGTGCTAGATGAACGAACGTGTCTCCACATGCTCAGTTCTGAGAGATAAGTGTGTGTGAAAGCCGTCCTTCACCTAGCTTGTTGGGAACACAAAGTTTCTCTTCAGTTGCAAACTCCACACCATACATATATATGGGGAGGTACAAGCTCAAACTCAGTTTTACAGTGAAAAATGCAGGAACATCAAACCGGCACTAGGAAACAGACTGAGAAACCAGAGAAAAATTTTCTCCTGCAACCCGTTCCCTTTGTTCTAGATGAACGAACGTCTCTCCACATGCTCAGTTCTGAGAGAGATGTGTGTGTGAAAGCCGTACTTAATCTAGCTTGTTGGGAACACAAAGATTCTCTTCAGTTGCAAACTCCACTCCATACATATATATGGGGAGGTACTAGCTCCAACTCGTTTTAATAGTGAAAACTGAAGGAAATTCAAACCTGCACTAGGAAACAGACCGAGAAACCAGAGTAAATGTTTCTCCTGCAACCCGTTCCCTTTGTGCTAGATGAACGAACGTCGCTACACATGCTCATTTCTGACAGATAATTGTGTGTGAAAGCCGTCCTTCACCTAGCCTGTTGGGAACACAAAGCTTCTCTTCAGTTGCAAAATCCACTCCAAACATATATACGGGGAGGTACTAGTTCCAACTCTGTTTTACAGTGAAAACTGCAGGAACATCAAACCGGTACTAGGATACATACTGAGAAACCAGAGTAAAAGTTTCTCCTGCAACCCGTTCCCTTTGTTCTAGATGAACGAACGTCTCTCCACATGCTCAGTTCTGAGAGATAAGTGTGTGTGAAAGCCGTCCTTATCTAGCTTGTTGGGAACACAAATTTTCTATACAGTTGCAAACTCCACTCCATACATATATATGGGGTGGTACAAGCTCCAACTCAGTTTTACAGTGAAAATTGCAGGAACTTCAAACCGGCACTAGGAAACAGACTGAAAAACCAGAGTAAAAGTTTCTTTTGCAACCCGTTCCCTTTTGTGCTAGATGAACGAACGTCTCTTTACATGCAGAGTTCTGAGAGATAAGTGTGTGTGAAAGCCGTCCATCACCTAGCTTGTTGGGAACACAAAGATTCTCTTCAGTTGCAAACTCCACTCCATACATATATATGGGGAGGTACTAGCTCCAACTCGTTTTTACAGTGAAAACTGCAGGAACATCAAAACGGCACTAGGAAACAGACTGAGAAACCAGAGTAAAAGTTTCTCCTGCAACCCGTTCCCTTTGTGCTACATGAACGAACGTCTCTCCACATGCTCAGTTCTGAGAGATAAGTGTGTGTGAAAGCCGTACTTAATCTACCTTGTTGGGAACACAAAGATTCTCTTCAGTTGCCAACTCCACTCCATACATATATATGGGGAGGTATTAGCTCCAACTCGTTTTTATAGTGAAAACTGCAGGAACATCAATCTGGCACTAGGAAACAGACCGAGAAACCAGAGTAAAAATTTCTCCTGCAACCCGTTCCCTTTGTGCTAGATGAACGAACGTCTCTCCACATGCTCAGTTCTGAGAGATAAGTGTGTGTGAAAGCAGTCCTTCACCTAGCTTTTTGGGAACACAAAGTTTCTCTTCAGTTGCAAACACCACTCCATACATATATATGGGGAGGTATTAGCTCCAACTCGGTTTTACAGTGAAAACTGCCGGAACTTCAAACCTGCACTAGGAAACAGACCGATAAACCAGAGTAAATGTTTCTCCTGCAACCCGTTCCCTTTGTGCTACATGAACGAACGTCTCTCCACATGCTCAGTTCTGAGAGATAAGTGTGTGTGAAAGCCGTCCTTCACCTAGCTTGTTGGGAACACAAAGTTTCTCTTCAGTTGCAAACTACACTCCATAGATATATATGGGGTTGGTACTAGTTCCAACTCGGTTTTACAGTGAAAACTGCAGGAACTTCAAACCGGCACTAGGAAACAGACCGAGATACCAGAGTAAAAGTTTATCCTGCAACCCGTTCCCTTTGTGCTAGATGATCGAACGTCTCCCCACATGCTCATTTCTGACAGATAAGTGTGTGTGAAAGCCGTCCTTCACCTAGCTTGTTGGGAACACAAAGCTTCTCTTCAGTTGCAAAATCCACTCCATACATATATACGGGGAGGTACTAGCTCCAACTCGGTTTTACAGTGAAAACTTCAGGAACATCAAATCGGCACTAGGAAACATACTGAGAAACCAGAGTAAAAGTTTCTCCTGCAACCCGTTCCCTTTGTTCTAGATAAACGAACGTCTCTCCACATGCTCAGTTCTGAGAGATAAGTGTGTGTGAAAGCCGTCCTTCACATAGCTTGTTGGGAACACAAAGTTTCTCTTCAGTTGCAAACACCACTCCATACATATATATGGGGAGGTATTAGCTCCAACTCGGTTTTACAGTGAAAACTGCCGGAACTTCAAACCTGCACTAGGAAACAGACCGATAAACCAGAGTAAATGTTTCTCCTGCAACCCGTTCCCTTTGTGCTACATGAACGAACGTCTCTCCACATGCTCAGTTCTGAGAGATAAGTTTGTGTGAAAGCCGTCCTTCACCTAGCTTGTTGGGAACACAAAGTTTCTCTTCAGTTGCAAACTACACTCCATAGATATATATGGGGTTGGTACTAGTTCCAACTCGGTTTTACAGTGAAAACTGCAGGAACTTCAAACCGGCACTAGGAAACAGACCGAGATACCAGAGTAAAAGTTTATCCTGCAACCCGTTCCCTTTGTGCTAGATGATCGAACGTCTCCCCACATGCTCATTTCTGACAGATAAGTGTGTGTGAAAGCCGTCCTTCACCTAGCTTGTTGGGAACACAAAGCTTCTCTTCAGTTGCAAAATCCACTCCATACATATATACGGGGAGGTACTAGCTCCAACTCGGTTTTACAGTGAAAACTTCAGGAACATCAAATCGGCACTAGGAAACATACTGAGAAACCAGAGTAAAAGTTTCTCCTGCAACCCGTTCCCTTTGTTCTAGATAAACGAACGTCTCTCCACATGCTCAGTTCTGAGAGATAAGTGTGTGTGAAAGCCGTCCTTCACATAGCTTGTTGGGAACACAAAGTTTCTCTTCAGTTGCAAACTCCACTCCATACATATATATAGGGAGGTACTAGCTCCAACTCGGTTTTACAGTGAAAACTGCAGGAACTTCAAACCGGCACTAGGAAACAGACCGAGGAACCAGAGTAAAAGTTTCTCCTGCAACCCGTTCCCTTTGTGCTTGATGAACGAACGTCTCCCCACATGCTCAGTTCTGAGAGATAAGTGTGTGTGAAAGCCGTACTTCATCTAGCTTGTTGGGAACACAAATTTTCTATACAGTTGCAAACTCCACTCCATACATATATATGGGGTGGTACAAGCTCCAACTCAGTTTTACAGTGAAAACTGCAGGAACTTCAAACCGGCACTAGGAAACACACTGATAAACCAGAGTAAAAGTTTCTCCTGCAACCCGTTCCTTTTGTGCTACATGAACGAACGTCTCTCCACATGCTCAGTTCTGAGAGATAATTGTGTGTGAAAGCCGTACTTAATCTAGCTTGTTGGGAACACAAAGATTCTCTTCAGTTGCCAACTCCACTCCATACATATATATGGGGAGGTACTAGCTCCAACTCGTTTTTACAGTGAAACCTGCAGGAACATCAAACCGGCACTAGGAAACAGACTGAGAAACCAGAGTAAAAGTTTCTCCTGCAACCCGTTCCCTTTGTGCTATATGAACGAACGTCTCTCCACATGCTCAGTTCTGAGAGATAAGTGTGTGTGAAAGCCGTACTTAATCTAGCTTGTTGGGAACACAAAGATTCTCTTCAGTTGCCAACTCCACTCCATACATATATATGGGGAGGTATTAGCTCCAACTCGTTTTTATAGTGACAACTGCAGGAACATCAATCTGGCACTAGGAAACAGACCGAGAAACCAGAGTAAAAATTTCTCCTGCAACCCGTTCCCTTTGTGCTAGATGAACGAACGTCTCTCCACATGCTCAGTTCTGAGAGATAAGTGTGTGTGAAAGCAGTCCTTCACCTAGCTTGTTGGGAACACAAAGTTTCTCTTCAGTTGCAAACACCACTCCTTACATATATATGGGGAGGTATTAGCTCCAACTCGGTTTTACAGTGAAAACTGCCGGAACTTCAAACCGGCACTAGGAAACAGACCGAGAAACGAGAGTAAAAGTTTCTCCTGCAACCCGTTCCCTTTGTGCTAGATGAACGAACGTCTCTCCACATGCTCAGTTCTGAGAGATAAGTGTGTGTGAAAGCCGTCCTTCACCTAGCTTGTTGGGAACACAAAGATTCTCTTCAGTTGCAAACTCCACTCCATGCATATATAAGGGGTTGGTACTAGCTCCAACTCAATTTTACAGTGAAAACTGCAGGAACTTCAAACCGGCACTAGGAAACAGAACGATAATCAAGGGTAAAAGTTTCTCCTGAAACACGTTCCCTTTGGGCTAGATGAACGAACGTCTCTCCACATGCTCAGTTCTGAGAGATAAGTGTGTGTGAAAGCAGTCCTTCACCTATCTTGTTGGGAACACAAAGTTTCTCTTCAGTTGCAAACTCCACTCCATACATATATATGGGGAGGTACTAGCTCCAACTCGGTTTTACAGTGAAAACTGCAGGAACTTCAAACCTGCACTAGGAAACAGACCGAGAAACCAGAGTAAATGTTTCTCCTGCAACCAGTTCCCTTTGTGCTAGATGAACGAACGTCTCTCCACATGCTCAGTTCTGAGAGATAAGTGTGTGTGAAAGCCGTCCTTCACCAATCTTGTTGGGAACACAAAGTTTCTCTTCAGTTGCAAACTCCTCTCCGTACATATATATGGGGATGTACTAGCTCCAACTCGGTTTTACAGTGAAAACTGCAGGAACTTCAAACCGGCACTAGGAAAAAGACCGAGAAACCAGAGTATAAGTTTCTCCTGCAACCCGTTCCCTTTGTGCTAGATGAACGAAAGTCTCTCCACATGCTCAGTTCTGAGAGATAAGTGTGTGTGAAAGCCGTCCTTCACCTAGCTTGTTCGGAACACAAAGATTCTCTTCAGTTGCAAACTCCACTCCATACATATATATGGGTTTGTTACTAGCTCCAACTCAATTTTACAGTGAAAACTGCAGGAACTTCAAACCGGCACTAGGAAACAGAACGAGAATCCAGAGTGAAAGTTTCTCCTGCAACCCGTTCCCTTTGTGCTAGATGAACGAACGTCTCCCCACATGCTCAGTTCTGAGAGATAAGTGTGTGTGAAAGCCGTACTTCATCTAGCTTGTTGGGAACACAAAGGTTCTCTGCACTTGCAAACTCCACTCCATACATATATATGGGGATTTACTGGCTCCAAATCGGTTTTACAGTGAAAACTGCAGGAACTTGAATCCGGCACTTGGAAACAGACCGAGAAACCAGAGTAAAAATTACTCTTGCAACCCGTTCCATTTTTGCTAGATGAACGAACGTCTCTCCACATGCTCAGTTCTGAGAGATAAGTGTGTGTGAAAGCCGTCCTTCATCTAGCTTGTTGGGAACACAAATTTTCTATACAGTTGCAAACTCCACTCCATACATATATATGGGGTGGTACAAGCTCCAACTCAGTTTTACAGTGAAAACTGCAGGAACTTCAAACCGGCACTAGGAAACAGACTGAGAAACCAGAGTAAAAGTTTCTCCTGCAACCCGTTCCCTTTGTGCTAGATGAACGAACGTCTCTCCACATGCAGAGTTCTGAGAGATAAGTGTGTGTGAAAGCCGTCCTTCACCTAGCTTGTTGGGAACACAAAGTTTCTCTTCAGTTGCAAACTCCACTCCATACATATATATGGGGTGATACTAGCTCCAACTCGGTTTTACAGTGAAAACTGCAGGAACTTCAAACCGGCACTAGGAAACAGACTGAGAAACCAGAGTAAAAGTTTCTCCTGCAACCCGTTCCCTTTGTGCTACATGAACGAACGTCTCTCCACATGCTCAGTTCTGAGATGTAAGTGTGTGTGAAAGCCGTCCTTCACCTAGCTTGTTGGGAACACAAAGTTTCTCTTCAGTTGCAAACTCCACTCCATACATATATATGGGGAGGTATAAGCTCCAACTCCGTTTTACATGAAAAATGCAGGAACATCAAACCGGCACTAGGAAACAGACCGAGAAACCAGAGTAAAAGTTTCTCCTGCAACCCATTCCCTTTTTGCTTGATGAACGAACGTCTCCCCACATGCTCAGTTCTGAGAGATAAGTGTGTGTGAAAGCCGTACTTCATCTAGCTTGTTGGAAACACAAAGGTTCTCTGCACATGCAAACTCCACTCCATACATATATATGGGGATTTACTGGCTCCAAATCGGTTTTACAGTGAAAACTGCAGGAACTTGAATCCGGCACTAGGAAACAGACCGAGAAACCAGAGTAAAAATTTCTCCTGCAACCCGTTCCCTTTGTGCTAGTTGAACGAACGTCTCTCCACATGCTCAGTTCTGAGAGATAAGTGTGTGTGAAAGCCGTCCTTCACATAGCTTGTTGGGAACACAAAGTTTCTCTTCAGTTGCAAACTCCACTGCATACATATATATGGGGATGTACTAGCTCCAACTCGGTTTTACAGTGAAAACTGCAGGAACTTCAAACCGGCACTAGGAAACAGACCGAGAAACCAGAGTAAAAGTTTCTCCTGCAAACCGTTCCCTTTGTGCTAGATGAACGAACGTCTCTCCACATGCTCAGTTCTGAGAGATAAGTGTGTGTGAAAGCCGTACTTCACCTAGCTTGTTGGGAACACAAAGTTTCTCTTCAGTTGCAAACTCCACTCCATACATATATATGGGGTTGGTACTAGCTCCAACTCGGTTTTACAGTGAAAACTGCAGGAACTTCAAACCGGCACTAGGAAACAGACCGAAAATCCAGAGTAAAAGTTTCTCCTGCAACCCGTTCCCTTTGTGCTAGATGAACGAACGTCTCCCCACATGCTCAGTTCTGAGAGATAAGTGTGTGTGAAAGCCGTACTTCATCTAGCTTGTTGGGAACACAAAGGTTCTCTGCACTTGCAAACTCCACTCCATACATATATATGGGGATTTACTGGCTCCAACTCGGTTTTACAGTGAAAACTGCAGGAACTTGAATCCGGCACTAGGAAACAGACTGAGAAACCAGAGTAAAAATTTCTCCTGCAACCCGTTCCCTTTGTGCTAGATGAACGAACGTCTCTCCACATGCTCAGTTCTGAGAGATAATTGTGTGTGAAAGCCGTCCTTCATCTAGCTTGTTGGGAACACAAAGTTTCTCTTCAGTTGCAAACTCCACTCCACATATATATATGGGGAGGTAAAAGCTCCAAATCGGTTTTACAGTGAAAACTGCAGGAACTTCAAACCGGCACTGGGAAACAGACCGAGATACCAGAGTAAAAGTTTCTCCTGCAACCCGTTCCCTTTGTGCTAGATGAACGAACGTGTCTCCACATGCTCAGTTCTGAGAGATAAGTGTGTGTGAAAGCCGTCCTTCACCTAGCTTGTTGGGAACACAAAGTTTCTCTTCAGTTGCAAACTCCACACCATACATATATATGGGAAGGTACAAGCTCAAACTCAGTTTTACAGTGAAAAATGCAGGAACATCAAACCGGCACTAGGAAACAGACTGAGAAACCAGAGAAAAATTTTCTCCTGCAACCCGTTCCCTTTGTTCTAGATGAACGAACGTCTCTCCACATGCTCAGTTCTGAGAGAGATGTGTGTGTGAAAGCCGTACTTAATCTAGCTTGTTGGGAACACAAAGATTCTCTTCAGTTGCAAACTCCACTCCATACATATATATGGGGAGGTACTAGCTCCAACTCGTTTTAATAGTGAAAACTGAAGGAAATTCAAACCTGCACTAGGAAACAGACCGAGAAACCAGAGTAAATGTTTCTCCTGCAACCCGTTCCCTTTGTGCTAGATGAACGAACGTCGCTACACATGCTCATTTCTGACAGATAATTGTGTGTGAAAGCCGTCCTTCACCTAGCCTGTTGGGAACACAAAGCTTCTCTTCAGTTGCAAAATCCACTCCAAATATATATATACGGGGAGGTACTAGTTCCAACTCTGTTTTACAGTGAAAACTGCAGGAACATCAAACCGGTACTAGGATACATACTGAGAAACCAGAGTAAAAGTTTCTCCTGCAACCCGTTCCCTTTGTTCTAGATGAACGAACGTCTCTCCACATGCTCAGTTCTGAGAGATAAGTGTGTGTGAAAGCCGTCCTTATCTAGCTTGTTGGGAACACAAATTTTCTATACAGTTGCAAACTCCACTCCATACATATATATGGGGTGGTACAAGCTCCAACTCAGTTTTACAGTGAAAATTGCAGGAACTTCAAACCGGCACTAGGAAACAGACTGAAAAACCAGAGTAAAAGTTTCTTTTGCAACCCGTTCCCTTTTGTGCTAGATGAACGAACGTCTCTTTACATGCAGAGTTCTGAGAGATAAGTGTGTGTGAAAGCCGTCCATCACCTAGCTTGTTGGGAACACAAAGATTCTCTTCAGTTGCAAACTCCACTCCATACATATATATGGGGAGGTACTAGCTCCAACTCGTTTTTACAGTGAAAACTGCAGGAACATCAAAACGGCACTAGGAAACAGACTGAGAAACCAGAGTAAAAGTTTCTCCTGCAACCCGTTCCCTTTGTGCTACATGAACGAACGTCTCTCCACATGCTCAGTTCTGAGAGATAAGTGTGTGTGAAAGCCGTACTTAATCTACCTTGTTGGGAACACAAAGATTCTCTTCAGTTGCCAACTCCACTCCATACATATATATGGGGAGGTATTAGCTCCAACTCGTTTTTATAGTGAAAACTGCAGGAACATCAATCTGGCACTAGGAAACAGACCGAGAAACCAGAGTAAAAATTTCTCCTGCAACCCGTTCCCTTTGTGCTAGATGAACGAACGTCTCTCCACATGCTCAGTTCTGAGAGATAAGTGTGTGTGAAAGCAGTCCTTCACCTAGCTTTTTGGGAACACAAAGTTTCTCTTCAGTTGCAAACACCACTCCATACATATATATGGGGAGGTATTAGCTCCAACTCGGTTTTACAGTGAAAACTGCCGGAACTTCAAACCTGCACTAGGAAACAGACCGATAAACCAGAGTAAATGTTTCTCCTGCAACCCGTTCCCTTTGTGCTACATGAACGAACGTCTCTCCACATGCTCAGTTCTGAGAGATAAGTGTGTGTGAAAGCCGTCCTTCACCTAGCTTGTTGGGAACACAAAGTTTCTCTTCAGTTGCAAACTACACTCCATAGATATATATGGGGTTGGTACTAGTTCCAACTCGGTTTTACAGTGAAAACTGCAGGAACTTCAAACCGGCACTAGGAAACAGACCGAGATACCAGAGTAAAAGTTTATCCTGCAACCCGTTCCCTTTGTGCTAGATGATCGAACGTCTCCTCACATGCTCATTTCTGACAGATAAGTGTGTGTGAAAGCCGTCCTTCACCTAGCTTGTTGGGAACACAAAGCTTCTCTTCAGTTGCAAAATCCACTCCATACATATATACGGGGAGGTACTAGCTCCAACTCGGTTTTACAGTGAAAACTTCAGGAACATCAAATCGGCACTAGGAAACATACTGAGAAACCAGAGTAAAAGTTTCTCCTGCAACCCGTTCCCTTTGTTCTAGATAAACGAACGTCTCTCCACATGCTCAGTTCTGAGAGATAAGTGTGTGTGAAAGCCGTCCTTCACATAGCTTGTTGGGAACACAAAGTTTCTCTTCAGTTGCAAACACCACTCCATACATATATATGGGGAGGTATTAGCTCCAACTCGGTTTTACAGTGAAAACTGCCGGAACTTCAAACCTGCACTAGGAAACAGACCGATAAACCAGAGTAAATGTTTCTCCTGCAACCCGTTCCCTTTGTGCTACATGAACGAACGTCTCTCCACATGCTCAGTTCTGAGAGATAAGTTTGTGTGAAAGCCGTCCTTCACCTAGCTTGTTGGGAACACAAAGTTTCTCTTCAGTTGCAAACTACACTCCATAGATATATATGGGGTTGGTACTAGTTCCAACTCGGTTTTACAGTGAAAACTGCAGGAACTTCAAACCGGCACTAGGAAACAGACCGAGATACCAGAGTAAAAGTTTATCCTGCAACCCGTTCCCTTTGTGCTAGATGATCGAACGTCTCCCCACATGCTCATTTCTGACAGATAAGTGTGTGTTAAAGCCGTCCTTCACCTAGCTTGTTGGGAACACAAAGCTTCTCTTCAGTTGCAAAATCCACTCCATACATATATACGGGGAGGTACTAGCTCCAACTCGGTTTTACAGTGAAAACTTCAGGAACATCAAATCGGCACTAGGAAACATACTGAGAAACCAGAGTAAAAGTTTCTCCTGCAACCCGTTCCCTTTGTTCTAGATAAACGAACGTCTCTCCACATGCTCAGTTCTGAGAGATAAGTGTGTGTGAAAGCCGTCCTTCACATAGCTTGTTGGGAACACAAAGTTTCTCTTCAGTTGCAAACTCCACTCCATACATATATATAGGGAGGTACTAGCTCCAACTCGGTTTTACAGTGAAAACTGCAGGAACTTCAAACCGGCACTAGGAAACAGACCGAGGAACCAGAGTAAAAGTTTCTCCTGCAACCCGTTCCCTTTGTGCTTGATGAACGAACGTCTCCCCACATGTTCAGTTCTGAGAGATAAGTGTGTGTGAAAGCCGTACTTCATCTAGCTTGTTGGGAACACAAATTTTCTATACAGTTGCAAACTCCACTCCATACATATATATGGGTTGGTACAAGCTCCAACTCAGTTTTACAGTGAAAACTGCAGGAACTTCAAACCGGCACTAGGAAACACACTGATAAACCAGAGTAAAAGTTTCTCCTGCAACCCGTTCCTCTTGTGCTACATGAACGAACGTCTCTCCACATGCTCAGTTCTGAGAGATAATTGTGTGTGAAAGCCGTACTTAATCTAGCTTGTTGGGAACACAAAGATTCTCTTCAGTTGCCAACTCCACTCCATACATATATATGGGGAGGTACTAGCTCCAACTCGTTTTTACAGTGAAACCTGCAGGAACATCAAACCGGCACTAGGAAACAGACTGAGAAACCAGAGTAAAAGTTTCTCCTGCAACCCGTTCCCTTTGTGCTATATGAACGAACGTCTCTCCACATGCTCAGGTCTGAGAGATAAGTGTGTGTGAAAGCCGTACTTAATCTAGCTTGTTGGGAACACAAAGATTCTCTTCAGTTGCCAACTCCACTCCATACATATATATGGGGAGGTATTAGCTCCAACTCGTTTTTATAGTGACAACTGCAGGAACATCAATCTGGCACTAGGAAACAGACCGAGAAACCAGAGTAAAAATTTCTCCTGCAACCCGTTCCCTTTGTGCTAGATGAACGAACGTCTCTCCACATGCTCAGTTCTGAGAGATAAGTGTGTGTGAAAGCAGTCCTTCACCTAGCTTGTTGGGAACACAAAGTTTCTCTTCAGTTGCAAACACCACTCCTTACATATATATGGGGAGGTATTAGCTCCAACTCGGTTTTACAGTGAAAACTGCCGGAACTTCAAACCTGCACTAGGAAACAGACCGATAAACAAGAGTAAATGTTTCTCCTGCAACCCGTTCCCTTTGTGCTAGATGAACGAACGTCTCTCCACATGCTAAGTTCTGAGAGATAATTGTGTGTGAAAGCCGTCCTTCACCTAGCTTGTTGGGAACACAAAGTTTCTCTTCAGTTGCAAACTCCACTCCGTACATATATATGGGGATGTACTAGCTCCAACTCGGTTTTACAGTGAAAAGTGCAGGAACTTCAAACCGGCACTAGGAAACAGACCGAGAAACGAGAGTAAAAGTTTCTCCTGCAACCCGTTCCCTTTGTGCTAGATGAACGAACGTCTCTCCACATGCTCAGTTCTGAGAGATAAGTGTGTGTGAAAGCCGTCCTTCACCTAGCTTGTTGGGAACACAAAGATTCTCTTCAGTTGCAAACTCCACTCCATGCATATATAAGGGGTTGGTACTAGCTCCAACTCAATTTTACAGTGAAAACTGCAGGAACTTCAAACCGGCACTAGGAAACAGAACGAGAATCAAGGGTAAAAGTTTCTCCTGAAACCCGTTCCCTTTGGGCTAGATGAACGAACGTCTCTCCACATGCTCAGTTCTGAGAGATAAGTGTGTGTGAAAGCAGTCCTTCACCTATCTTGTTGGGAACACAAAGTTTCTCTTCAGTTGCAAACTCCACTTCATACATATATATGGGGAGGTACTAGCTCCAACTCGGTTTTACAGTGAAAACTGCAGGAACTTCAAACCTGCACTAGGAAACAGACCGAGAAACCAGAGTAAATGTTTCTCCTGCAACCCGTTCCCTTTGTGCTAGATGAACGAACGTCTCTCCACATGCTCAGTTCTGAGAGATAAGTGTGTGTGAAAGCCGTCCTTCACCAATCTTGTTGGGAACACAAAGTTTCTCTTCAGTTGCAAACTCCTCTCCGTACATATATATGGGGATGTACTAGCTCCAACTCGGTTTTACAGTGAAAACTGCAGGAACTTCAAACCGGCACTAGGAAAAAGACCGAGAAACCAGAGTATAAGTTTCTCCTGCAACCCGTTCCCTTTGTGCTAGATGAACGAAAGTCTCTCCACATGCTCAGTTCTGAGAGATAAGTGTGTGTGAAAGCCGTCCTTCACCTAGCTTGTTCGGAACACAAAGATTCTCTTCAGTTGCAAACTCCACTCCATACATATATATGGGTTTGTTACTAGCTCCAACTCAATTTTACAGTGAAAACTGCAGGAACTTCAAACCGGCACTAGGAAACAGAACGAGAATCCAGAGTGAAAGTTTCTCCTGAAACCCGTTCCCTTTGTGCTAGATGAACGAACGTCTCTCCACATGCTCAGTTCTGAGAGATAAGTGTGTGTGAAAGCCGTCCTTCACCTAGCTTGTTGGGAACACAAAGTTTCTCTTCAGTTGCAAACTCCACTCCATACATACATATGGGGTTGGTACTAGCTCCAACTCGGCTTTACAGTAAAAACTGCAGGAACTTCAAACTGGCACTAGGAAACAGACCGAGAAACCAGAGTAAAAGTTGCTCTTGCAATCCGTTCCATTTGTGCTAGATGAACGAACGTCTCTCCACCTGCTCAGTTCTGAGAGATAAGTGTGTGTGAAAGCCGTCCTTCACCTAGCTTGTTGGGAACACAAAGTTTCTCTTCAGTTGCAAACTCCAATCCATACATATATAGGGGAAGTACTAGCTCCAACTCGGTTTTACAGTGATAATTGCAGTAACTTCTAACAGGCACTGGGAAACAGACTGAGAATCCAGAGTAATGTTTCTCCTGCAAACCGTTCCCTTTGTGCTAGATGAACGAACGTCTCTCCACATGCTCAGTTCTGAGAAATAATTGTGGGTGAAAGCCGTCCTTCACCTAGCTTGTTGGGAACACAAAGTTTCTCTTCAGTTGCAAACTCCACTCCATACATATATATGGGGAGGTACAAGCTCCAACTCGGTTTTACAGTGAAAATTGCAGGAACTTCAAACCGGCACTAGGAAACAGACTGAGAAACCAGAGTAAAAGTTTCTCCTGCAACCCGTTCCCTTTGTGCTAGATGAACGAACTTCTCTCCACATGCTCAGTTCTGAGAGATAATTGTGTGTGAAAGCCGTCTTTCACCTAGCTTGTTGGGAACACAAAGTTTCTCTTCAGTTGCAAACTCCACTCCATACATATATATGGCGAGGTACTAGCTCCAACTCGGTTTTACTGTGAAAACTGCAGGAACTTCAAACCGGCACTAGGAAACAGACCGAGAAACCACAGTAAAAGTTTCTCCTGCAACCCGTTCACTTTGTGATAGATGAACGAACCTCTCTCCACATGCTCAGTTCTGAGAGATATGTGTGTGTGAAAGCCGTCCTTCACCTAGCTTGTTGGGAACACAAAGTTTCTCTACAGTTGCAAACTCCACTCCATACATATATATGGGGAGGTAATAGCTCCAACTCGGATTTACAGTGAAAACTGCAGGAACTTCAAACCGGCACTAGGAAACAGACCGAGAAACCAGAGAAAAAGTTTCTCCTGCAACCCGTTCCCTTTGTGCTAGATGAACGAACGTCTCCCCACATGCTCAGTTCTGAGAGATAAGTGTGTGTGAAAGCCGTACTTCATCTAGCTTGTTGGGAACACAAAGTTTCTCTGCACTTACAAACTCCACTCCATACATATATATGGGGATGTACTGGCTCCAACTCGGTTTCACAGTGAATACTGCAGGAACTTGAATCCGGCACTAGGAAACAGACCGAGAAACCAGAGTAAAAATTTCTCCTGCAACCCGTTCCCTTTGTGCTAGATGAACGAACGTCTCTCCACATGCTCAGTTCTGAGAGATAAGTGTGTGTGAAAGCCGTCCTTCACCTAGCTTGTTGGGAAAACAAAGTTTTTCTTCAGTTGCAAACTCCACTCCATATATATATATGGAGAGGTACTAGCTCCAAATCGGTTTTACAGTGAAATCTGCAGGAACTTCAACCCGGCACTGGGAAACAGACCGAGATACCAGAGTAAAAGTTCCTCCTGCAACCCGTTCCGTTTGTGCTAGATGAACGAACGTCTCTCCACATGCTCAGTTCTGAGAGATAAGTGTGTGTGAAAGCCGTCCTTCACCTAGCTTGTTGGGAACACAAAGTTTCTCTTCAGTTGCAAACCCCACTCCATACATATATATGGGGAGGTACTAGCTCCAACTCGGTTTTACAGTGAAAACTGCAGGGACTTCCAACCTGCACTAGGAAACAGACCGAGAAACCAGAGTAAATGTTTTTCCTGCTACCCGTTCCCTTTGTGCTAGATGAACGAACGTCTCTCCACATGCTCAGTTCTGAGAGATAAGTGTGTGTGAAAGCCGTCCTTCACATAGCTTGTTGGGAACACAAAGATTCTCTTCAGTTGCAAACTCCACTCCATGCATATATATGGGGTTCGTACTAGCTCCAACTCAATTTTACAGTGAAAACTGCAGGAAATTCAAACCGGCACTAGGAAACAGAACGAGAATCAAGGGTAAAAGTTTCTACTGAAACCCGTTCCCTTTGGGCTAGATGAACGAACGTCTCTCCACATGCTCAGTTCTGAGAGATAAGTGTGTGTGAAAGCAGTCCTTCACCTAGCTTGTTGGGAACACAAAGTTTCTCTTCAGTTGCAAACACCACTCCATACATATATATGGGGAGGTACTAGCTCCAACTCGGTTTTACAGTGAAAACTGCAGGAACATCAATCCGGCACTAGGAAACAGACCGAGAAACCAGAGTAAAAGTTTCTCCTGCAACCCGTTCCCTTTGTGCTAGATGAACGAACGTCTCTCCACATGCTCAGTTCTGAGAGATAAGTGTGTGTGAAAGCCGTCCTTCACCTAGCTTGTTGGGAACACAAAGATTCTCTTCAGTTGCAAACTCCACTCCATACATATATATGGGGTTGGTACTAGCTCCAACTCAATTTTACAGTGAAAACTGCAGGAACTTCAAACCGGCACTATGAAACAGAACGAGAATCCTGAGTGAAAGTTTCTCCTGAAACCCGATCCCTTTGTGCTAGATGAACGAACGTCTCTCCACATGCTCAGTTCTGAGAGATAATTCTGTGTGAAAGCCGTCCTTCATCTAGCTTGTTGGGAACACAAAGTTTCTCTTCAGTTGCAAACTCCACTCCATACATATATATGGGGTTGGTACTAGCTCCAACACGGCTTTACAGTGAAAACTGCAGGAACTTCAAACTGGCACTAGGAAACAGACCGAGAAACCAGAGTAAAAGTTTCTCCTGCAATCCGTTCCATTTGTGCTAGATGAACGAACGTCTCTCCACATGCTCAGTTCTGAGAGATATGTGTGTGTGAAAGCCGTAATTCATCTAGCTTGTTGGGAACACAAAGTTTCCCTACACTTGCAAACTATACTCTATACATATTTATGGGGAGGTACTAGCTCCAACTCGGTTTTACAGTGAAAACTGCAGGAACTTCAAACCGGCACTAGGAAACAGACCGAGAAACCAGAGTAAAATTTTCACCTGCAACCCGTTCCCTTTGTGCTAGATGAACGATCGTCTCTCCACATGCTGAGTTCTGAGAGATAAGTGTGTGTGAAAGCCGTCCTTCACCTAGCTTGTTGGGAACACAAAGTTTCTCTTCAGTTGCAAAATCCACTCCATACATATACATGGGGAGGTACTATCTCCAACTAGGTTTTACAGTGAAAACTGCATGAACTTCAAACCGGAACTAGGAAACAGACTGTGAAACCAGAGAAAAGTTTCTCCTGCAACCCGTTCCCTTTGTGCTAGATGAACGAACGTTTCTCCACATGCTCAGTTCTGAGAGGTAAGTGTGTGTGAAAGCCGTCCTTCACCTAGCTTGTTGGGAACACAAAGTTTCTCTTCAGTTGCAAACTCCACTCCATACATATATATGGGGAGGTACTAGCTCCAACTCGGTTTTACAGTGAAAACTGCAGGAACTTCAACCCGGCACTAGGAAACAGACCGAGATACCAGAGTAAAAGTTTCTCCTGCAACCCGTTCCCTTTGTGCTAGATGAACGAACGTCTCTCCACATGCATAGTTCTGAGAGATAAGTGTTTGTGAAAGCCGTCCTTCACCTAGCTTGTTGGGAACACAAAGTTTCTCTTCAGTTGCAAACTCCACTCCATACATATATATGGGGAGGTACTAGATCCAACTCGGTTTTACAGTGAAAACTGCAGGAACTTCAAACCGGCACTAGGAAACAGACTGAGAAACCAGAGTAAAAATTTCTCCTGCAACCCGTATCCTTTGTTCTAGATGAACGAACGTCTCCCCACATGCTCAGTTCTGAGAGGTAAGTGTGTGTGAAAGCCGTAATTCATCTAGCTTGTTGGGAACACAAAGTTTCCCTACACTTGCAAACTATACTCTATACATATTTATGGGGAGGTACTAGCTCCAAATCCGTTTTACAGTGAAAACTGTAGGAACATGAAACCGGCACTAGGAAACAGACCGAGAAACCAGAGTAAAAGTTTCTCCTGCAACCCGATCGCTTTGTGCTAGATGAACGAACGTCTCTCCACATGCTCAGTTCTGAGAGATAAGTGTGTGTGAAAGCCGTCCTTCAACTAGCTTGTTGGGTACACAAAGCTTCTCTTCAGTTGCAAACTCCACTCCATACATATATATGGGGAGGTACTAGCTCCAACTCGGTTTTACAGTGAAAACTGCAGGAACTTCAAACCGGCACTAGGAAACAGACCGAGAAACCAGAGTAAAAGTTTCTACTGCAACCCGTTCCCTTTGTGCTAGATGAACGAACTTCTCTCCACATGCTCAGTTCTGAGAGATAAGTGTGTGTGAAAGCCGTCCTTCACCTAGCTTGTTGGGAACACAAAGTTTCTCTTCAGTTGCAAACTCCACTCCATACATATATATGAGGAGGTACTAGCTCCAACTCGGTTTTACACTGAAAACTGCAGGAACTTCAAACCGGCACTAGGAAACATACTGAGAAACCAGAGTAAAAGTTTCCCCTGCAACCCGTTCCCTTTGTGCTAGATGAACGAACGTTTCTCCACATGCTCAGTTGTGAGAGGTAATTGTGTGTGAAAGCCGTCCTTCACCTAGCTTGTTGGGAACACAAAATTTCTCTTCTGTTGCAAACTCCACTCCATACATATATATGGGTAGGTACTAGCTCCAACTCGGTTTTACAATGAAAACTACAGGAACTTCAACCGGCACTAGGAAACATACTGAGAAACCAGAGAAAAAGTTTCTCCTGCAACCCGTTCCATTTGTGCTAGATGAACGAACTTCTCTCCACATGCTCAGTTCTGAGAGGTAAGTGTGTGTGAAAGCCGTACTTCACCTAGCTTGTTGGGAACACAAAGTTTCTCTTCAGTTGCAAACTCCACTCCATACATATATATGGGGAGGTACTAGCACCAACTCGGTTTTACAGTGAAAACTGCAGGAACTTCAACCCGGCACTAGGAAACAAAATGAGATACCAGAGTAAAAGTTTCTCCTGCAACCCGTTCCCTTTGTGCTAGATGAACGAACGTCTCTCCACATGCACAGATCTGAGAGATAAGTGTTTGTGAAAGACGTCCTTCACCTAGCTTGTTGGGAACACCAAGTTTCTCTTCAGTTGCAAACTCCACTCCATACATATATATGGGGAGGTACTAGATCCAAATCGGTTTTACAGTGAAAACTGCAGGAACTTCAAACCGGCACTAGGAAACAGACTGAGAAACCAGAGTAAAAATTTCTTCTGCAAACCGTTTCCTTTTTTCTAGATGAAGGAACGTCTCCCCACATGCTCAGTTCTGAGAGATAATGTGTGTGAAAGCCGTCCTTCACCTAGCTTGTTGGGAACACAAAGTTTCTCTTCAGTTGCAAACTCCACTCCATACATATATATGGGGAGGTACTAGATCCAAATCGGTTTTACAGTGAAAACTGCAGGAATTTCAAACCGGCACTAGGAAACAGACTGAGAAACCAGCGTAAAAGTTACACCTGCAACCCGTCCCTTTGTGCTAGATGAACGAACGTCTCTCCACATGCTCAGTTCTGAGAGATAAGTGTGTATGAAAGCCGT
Source organism: Camelus bactrianus (assembly GCF_048773025.1). Taxonomy (NCBI): domain Eukaryota; kingdom Metazoa; phylum Chordata; class Mammalia; order Artiodactyla; family Camelidae; genus Camelus; species Camelus bactrianus. The sequence goes on from NC_133565.1 coordinate 4,239,039, forward strand.
CTTTCATCTAGCTTGTAGGGAACACAAAGTTTCTCTTCAGTTGCAAAATCCACTCCATACATATATATGGGGTTGGTACTAGCTCCAACTCGGTTTTACAGTGATAAATGCAGGAACTTCAAACCGGCACTAGGAAACAGACTGAGAAACCAGAGTAAAAGTTTCTCCTGCAACCTGTTCCCTTTGTGCTAGATGAACGAACGTCTCTTCACATGCTCAGATCTGAGAGGTAAGTGTGTGTGAAAGCCGTCCTTCACCTAGCTTGTTGGGAACACAAAGTTTCTCTTCATTTGCAAACTCCACTCCATACATATATATGGGGAGGTACTAGATCCAACTCTGTTTTACAGTGAAAACTGCAGGAACTTCAAACCGGCACTAGGATACAGACTGAGAAACCAGAGAAAGTTTCCCCTGCAACCCGTTCCCTTTGTGCTAGATGAACGAACGTCTCCCACATGCTCAGTTCTGAGAGGTAAGTTTGTGTGAAACCGTGCTTCACCTAGCTTGTTGGGAACACAAAGTTTCTCTTCAGTTGCAAACTCCACTCCATACATATATATGGGGAGGTACTAGCTCCAACTCGGCTTTACAGTGAAAACTGCAGGAACTTCAACCAGGCACTAGGAAACAGACCGAGATACCAGAGTAAAAGTTTCTCCTGCAACCCGTTACCTTTGTGCTAGATGAACGAACGTCTCTCCACATGCACAGTTCTGAGAGATAAGTTTTTGTGAAAGCCGTCCTTCACCTAGCTTGTTGGGAACACAAAGTTTCTCTTCAGTTGCAGACTCCACTCCATACATATATATGGGGTGGTACTAGATCCAACTCGGTTTTACAGTGAAAACTGCAGGAACTTCAAACCGGCACTAGGAAACAGACTGAGAAACCAGAGTAAAAATTTCTCCTGCAACCCGTATCCTTTGTTCTAGATGAACGAACGTCTCCCCACATGCTCAGTTCTGAGAGATAAGTGTGTGTGAAAGCCGTAATTCATCTAGCTTGTTGGGAACACAAAGTTTCCCTACACTTGCAAACTATACTCTATACATATTTATGGGTAGGTACTAGCTCCAACTCGGTTTTACAGTGAAAACTGCAGGAACATCAAACCGGCACTAGGAAACAGACCGAGAAACCAGAGTAAAACTTTCACCTGCAACCCGTTCCCTTTGTGCTAGATGAACGATCGTCTCTCCACATGCTCAGTTCTGAGAGATAAGTGTGTGTGAAAGCCGTCCTTCATGTAGCTTGTTGGGAACACAAAGTTTCTCTTCAGTTGCAAACTCCACTCCATACATATATATGGGGTTGGTACTAGCTCCAACTCGGTTTTACAGTGAAAACTGCAGGAACTACAAACCGGTACTAGGAAACAGACCGAGATACCAGAGTAAAAGTTTCTCCTGCATCCCGATCCATTTGTGCTAGATGAACGAACGTCTCTCCACATGCTCAGTTCTGAGAGATAAGTGTGTATGAAAGCCGTCCTTCACCTAGCTTGTTGGGAACACAAAGCTTCAATTCAGTTGCAAAATCCACTCCATACATATATATGGGGAGGTACTAGCTCCAACTCGGTTTTACAGTGAAAACTGCAGGAACTTCAAACTGGCACTAGGAAACAGACCGAGAAACCAGAGTAAAAGTTTCTACTGCAACCCGTTCCCTTTGTGCTAGATGAACGAACGTCTCTCCACATGCTCAGTTCTGAGAGATAAGTGTGTGTGAAAGCCGTCCTTCAACTATCTTGTTGGGAACACAAAATTTCTCTTCAGTTGCAAACTCCACTCCATACATATATATGAGGATGTACTAGCTCCAACTCGGTTTTACAGTGAAAACTGCAGGAACTTCAAACCGGCACTAGGAAACATACTGAGAAACCAGAGTAAAAGTTTCCCCTGCAACCCGTTCCCTTTGTGCTAGATGAACGAACGTCTCTCCACATGCTCAGTTCTGAGAAGTAAGTGTGTGTGAAAGCCATCCTTCACCTAGCTTGTTGGGAACACAAAGTTTCTCTTCAGTTGCAAACTCCACTCCATACATATATATGGGGAGGTACTAGCTCCAACACGGTTTTACAGTGAAAACTGCAGGAACTTCAAACCGGCACTAGGAAACATACTGAGAAACCAGAGTAAAAGTTTCCCTTGCAACCAGTTCCCTTTGTGCTAGATGAACGAACGTCTCTCCACATGCTCAGTTCTGAGAGGTAAGTGTGTGTGAAAGCCGTCCTTCACCTAGCATGTTGGGAACACAAAGTTTCTCTTCAGTTGCAAACACCACTCCATACATATATATGGGGAGGTACTAGCTCCAACTCGGTTTTACAGTGAAAACTGCAGGAAATTCAAACTGGCACTAGGAAACGGTCCGAGAAACCAGAGTAAAAGTTTCTACTGCAACCCGTTCACTTTGTGCTAGATGAACGAACGTCTCTCCACATGCTCAGTTCTGAGAGATAAGTGTGTGTGAAAGCCGTCCTTCATCTAGCTTGTTGGGAACACAAAGTTTCTCTTCAGTTGCAAACGCCACTACATACATATATATGGGGAGGTACTAGCTCCAACTCGGTATTACAGTGAAAATTGCAGGAACATCAAACCGGCACTAGGAAACAGACCGAGAAACCAGAGTAAAAGTTTCTCCTGCAACCCGTTCCCTTTGTGCAAATGAACGAACGTCTCTCCACATGCTCAGTTCTGAGAGATATGTGTGTATGAAAGCCGTACTTAACCTAGCTTGTTGGGAACACAAAGTTTCTCTTCAGTTGCAAACGCCACTCCATACATATATATGGGTTGGTACTAGCTCCAACTCGGTATTACAGTGAAAATTGCAGGAACTTCAAACCGGCACTAGGAAACAGCCCGAGAAACCGGAGTAAAAGTTTCTACTGCAACCCGTTCCATTTGTGCTAGATGAACGAACGCCTCTCCAAATGCTCAGTTCTGAGAGATAAGTGTGTGTGAAAGCCGTCCTTCACCTAGCTTGTTGGGAACACAAAGTTTCTCTTCAGTTGCAAACTCCACTCCATACATATACATGGGGAGGTACTAGCTCCAACTCGGTTTTACAGTGAAAACTGCAGGAACTTCAACCCGGCACTAGGAAACAGACTGAGAAACCAGAGAAAAGTTTCTCCTGCAAACCGTTCCCTTTGTGCTAGATGAATGAACGTCTCTACACATGCTCAGTTCTGAGAGGTAAGTGTGTGTGAAAGCCGTCCTTCACCTAGCTTGTTGGGAACACAAAGTTTCTCTTCAGTTGAAAACTCCACTCCATACATATATATGGGTAGGTACTAGCTCCAACTCGGTTTTACAGTGAAAACTGCAGGAACTTCAACCCGGCACTAGGAAACAGACCAAGATACCAGAGTAAAAGTTTCTCCAGTAAACCGTTCCGTTTGTGCTAGATGAACGAACGTCTCTCCACATGCACAGTTCTGAGAGATAATTGTTTGTGAAAGCCGTCCTTCAATTAGCTTGTTGGGAACACAAAGTTTCTCTTCAGTTGCAAACTCCATTCCATACATTTATATGGGGTGGTACTAGCTCCAACTCGGTTTTACAGTGAAAACTGCAGGAACTTCAAACCGGCACTAGGAAACAGACTGAGAAACCAGAGTAAAAATTTCTCCTGCAACCCGTTCCCTTTGTGCTAGATGAACGAACGTCTCTCCACATGCTCAGTTCTGAGAGATATGTGTGTGTGAAAGCCGTCCTTCACCTAGCTTGTAGGGAACACAAAGTTTCTCTCCAGTTGCAAACTCCACTCCATACATATATATGGGGAGGTCCTAGCTCCAACTCGGTTTTACAGTGAAAACTGCAGGAACTTCAAACCGCCACTAGGAAGAAGACCGAGAAACCAGAGTATTAGTTTCTCCTGCATACCGTTCCATTTTTGCTAGATGAACGAACGTCTCTCCACATGCTCAGTTCTGAGAGATAATTGTGTGTGAAAGCCGTCCTTCACCTAGCTTGTTGGGAACACCAAGTTTCTCTTCAGTTGCAAACTCCACTCCATACATATATATGGGGAGGTACTAGCTCCAACTGGTTTTACAGTGAAAACTGCAGGAAGTTCAAACCGGCACTTGGAAACAGACTGAGAAACCAGAGTAAAAGTTTCTCCAGAAACCCGTTCCCTTTGTGCTAGATGAACGAACGTCTCTCCACATGCTCAGTTCTGAGAGATATGTGTGTGTGAAAGCCGTCCTTCACCTTGCTTGTAGGGAACACAAAGTTTCTCTCCAGTTGCAAACTCCAATCCATACATATATATGGGGAGGTACTAGCTCCAACTCGGTTTTACAGTGAATACTGCAGGAACTTCAAAGCGCCACTAGGAAACAGACCGAGATACCAGAGTAATAGTTTCCCCTGCAACCCGTTCCCTTTGCGCTAGATGAACGAACGTCTCTCCACATGCTCAGTTCTGAGAGATAAGTGTGTGTGAAAGCCGTCCTTCACCTAGCTTGTTGGGAACACAAAGTTTCTCTTCAGTTGCAAACTCCACTCCATACATATATATGGGGTGGTACTAGCTCCAACTCTGTTTTACAGTGAAAACTGCAGGAACTTCAACCCGGCGCTAGGAAACAGAGTCAGAAACCAGAGTAAAAGTTTCTCCTGCAACCCGTTCCCTTTGTGTTAGATGAACGAACGTCTCTCCACATGCTCAGTTCTGAGAGATAAGTGTGTGTGAAAGCCGTCCTTCACCTAGCTTGTTGGGAACACAAAGTTTCTCTACAGTTGAAAACTCCACTCCATACATATATATGGGGTGGTACTAGCTCCAACTCGGTTTTACAGTGAAAACTGCAGGAACTTCAAACCGGCACTAGGAAACAGACCGGGAAACCAGAGAAAAAGTTTCTCCTGCAACCCGTTCCCTTTGTGCTAGATGAACAAATGTCTCTCCACATGCTCAGTTCTGAGAGATAAGTGTGTGTGAAAACAGACCTTCACCTAGCATGTTGGGAACACAAAGTTTCTCTTCAGTTGCAAACTCCACTCCATACATATATATGAGGAGGTACTAGCTCCAACTCAATTTTACAGTGAAAACTGCAGGAACTTCAAACCGGCACTAGGAAACAGACTGAGAAACCAGAGTAAAAATTTCTCCTGCAAGCCGTATCCTTTGTTCTAGATGAACGAACGTCTCCCCACTTGCTCAGTTTTGAGAGATAAGTGTGTGTGAAAGCCGTCCTTCACCTAGCTTGTTGGGAACACAAAGTTTCCCTACACTTGCAAACTATACTCTATACATATTTATGGGGATGTAATAGCTCCAACTCGGTTTTACAGTGAAAACTGCAGGAACATCTAACCGGCACTAGGAAACAGACCGAGAAACCAGAGTAAAAGTTTCACCTGCAACCCGTTCCCTTTGTGCTAGATGAACGATCGTCTCTCCACATGCTCAGTTCTGAGAGATAAGTGTGTGTGAAAGCCGTCCTTCACCTAGCTTGTTGGGAACACAAAGTTTCTCTTCAGTTGCAAACCCACTCCATACATATATATGGGGAGGTACTAGCTCCAACTCGGTTTTACAGTGAAAATTGCAGGAACTTCATACCGCCACTAGGAAAAAGACCGAGAAACCAGAGTATTAGTTTCTCCTGCATACCGTTCCCTTTGTGCTAGATGAACGAACGTCTCTCCACATGCTCAGTTCTGAGAGATAAGTGTGTGTGAAAGCCGTCCTTCACCTAGCTTGTTGGGAACACCAAGTTTCTCTTCAGTTGCAAACTCCACTCCATACATATATATGGTGAGGTACTAGCTCCAACTCGGTTTTACAGTGAAAACTGCAGGAACATCAAACCGGCACTTGGAAACAGACCGAGAAACCAGAGTAAAAGTTTCTCCTGCAACCCGTTCCCTTTGTGCTAGATGAACGAACGTCTCTCCACATGCTCAGTTCTGAGAGATATGTGTGTGTGAAAGCCGTCCTTCACCTAGCTTGTAGGGAACACAAAGTTTCTCTCCAGTTGCAAACTCCACTCCATAGATATATATGGGGAGGTCCTAGCTCCAACTCGTTTTTACAGTGAAAACTGCAGGAACTTCAAACCGCCACTAGGAAAAAGCCCGAGAAACCAGAGTATTAGTTTCTCCTGCATACCGTTCCCTTTGTGCTAGATGAACGAACGTCTCTCCACATGCTCAGTTCTGAGAGATATGTGTGTGTGAAAGCCGTCCTTCCCCTAGCTTGTTGGGAACACCAAGTTTCTCTTCAGTTGCAAACTCCACTCCATACATATATATGGGTAGGTACTAGCTCCAACTCGGTTTTACAGTGAAAACTGCAGGAACATCAAACCGGCACTTGGAAACAGACTGAGAAACCAGAGTAAAAGTTTCTCCTGCAACCTGTTCCCTTTGTGCTAGATGAACGAACGTCTCTCCCCATGCTCAGTTCTGAGAGATATGTGTGTGTGAAAGCCGTCCTTCACCTAGCTTGTAGGGAACACAAAGTTTCTCTCCAGTTGCAAACTCCACTCCATACATATATATGAGGAGGTACTAGCTCCAACTCGATTTTACAGTGAAAACTGCAGGAACTTCAAACCGGCACTAGGAAACAGACTGAGAAACCAGAGTAAAAATTTCTCCTGCAACCCGTATCCTTTGTTCTAGATGAACGAAAGTCTCCCCACTTGCTCAGTTCTGAGAGATAAGTGTGTGTGAAAGCCGTCCTTCACCTAGCTTGTTGGGAACACCAAGTTTCTCTTCAGTTGCAAACTCCACTCCTTACATATATATGGGGAGGTACTAGCTCCAATTCGGTTTTACAGTGAAAACTGCAGGAACATCAAACCGGCACTTGGAAACAGACCGAGATACCAGAGTAAAAGTTTCTCCTGCAACCCGTTCCCTTTGTGCTAGATGAACGAACGTCTCTCCACATGCTCAGTTCTGAGAGATATGTGTGTGTGAAAGCCGTCCTTCACCTAGCTTGTAGGGAACACAAAGTTTCTCTCCAGTTGCAAATTCCACTCCATAGATATATATGGGGAGGTCCTAGCTCCAACTCGTTTTTACAGTGAAAACTGCAGGAACTTCAAACCGCCACTAGGAAAAAGACCGAGAAACCAGAGTATTAGTTTCTCCTGCATAACGTTCCCTTTGTGCTAGATGAACGAACGTCTCTCCACATGCTCAGTTCTGAGAGATAAGTGTGTGTGAAAGCCGTCCTTCCCCTAGCTTGTTGGGAACACGAAGTTTCTCTTCAGTTGCAAACTCCACTCCATACATATATATGGGTAGGTACTAGCTCCAACTCGGTTTTACAGTGAAAACTGCAGGAACATCAAACCGGCACTTGGAAACAGACTGAGAAACCAGAGAAAAAGTTTCTCCTGCAACCCGTTCCCTTTGTGCTAGATGAACGAACGTCTCTCCACATGCTCAGTTCTGAGAGATATGTGTGTGTGAAAGCCGCCTTCACCTAGCTTGTAGGGAACACAAAGTTTCTCTCCAGTTGCAAACTCCACTCCATACATATATATGGGGAGGTCCTCGCTCCAACTCGGTTTTACAGTGAAAACTGCAGGAACTTCAAACCGGCACTAGGAAACAGACCGAGATACCAGAGTAAAAGTTTCCCCTGCAACCCGTTCCCTTTGTGCTAGATGAACGAACGTCTCTCCACATGCTCATTTCTGAGAGATAAGTGTGTGTGAAAGCCGTCCTTCATCTAGCTTGTTGGGAACACAAAGTTTCTCTACAGTTGAAAACTCCACTCCATACATATGTATGGGGAGGTACTAGCCAAAATCGGTTTTACAGTGAAAACTGCAGGAACTTCAAATCGGCACTAGGAAACAGGCTGAGAAACCAGAGTAAAAGTTTCTCCTGCAACCCGTTCCCTTTGTGCTAGATGAACGATCGTCTCTCCACATGCTCAGTTCTGAGGGATAAGTGTGTGTGAATGCCGTTCTTCACCTAGCTTGTTGGGAACACAGAGTTTCTCTTCAGTAGCAAACTCCACTCCATACATATATAAGGGGAGGTACTAGCTCCAACTCGGTTTTGCAGTGAAAACTGCAGGAACTTCAAACCGGCACTAGGAAAAAGACCGAGAAAACAGAGTGTTAGTTTCTCCTGCAAACCGTTCCCTTTGTGCTAGATGAACGAACGTCTCTCCACATGCTCAGTTCTGAGAGATAAGTGTGTGTGAAAGCCGTCCTTCACCTAGCTTGTTGGGAACACCAAGTTTCTCTTCAGTTGCAAACTCCACTCCATACGTATATATGGGGAGGTACAACCTCCAACTCGGTTTTACAGTGAAAAATGCAGGAACATCAAACCGGCACTAGGAAACAGACTGAGAAACCAGAGTAAATGTTTCTCCTGAAACACGTTCCCTTTGTTCTAGACGAACGAACGTCTCTCAACATGCTCAGTTCTGAGAGAAAAATGTGTGTGAAAGTCGTCCTTCATCTATCTTGTGGGGAACACAAAGTTTCTCTACAGTTGCAAACTCCACTCCATACATATATATGGGGAGGTACTAGCTCCAACTCGGTTTTACAGTGAAAACTGCAGGAACATCAAACCGGCACTAGGAAACAGACCGAGAAACCAGAGTAAAAGTTTCTCCTGCAACCCGTTCCCTTTGTGCTACATGAACGAACGACTCTCCACATGCTCAGTTCTGAGAAATAAGTGTGTATGAAAGCCGTACTTCACCTAGCTTGTTGGGAACACAAAGTTTCTCTTCAGTTGCAACCTCCACTCCATATATATATATGGGGAGGTACTAGATCCAACTCGGTTTTACAGTGAAACTGCAGGAGCTTCAAACCGGCAGTAGGAAACAGACCGAGAAAACAGAGTAATAGTTTCTCCTGCAACCCCTTCCCTTTGTGCTAGATTAACGAAGTCTCTCCACATGCTCAGATCTGAGAGATAAGTGTGTGTGAAAGCCGTCCTTCACCTAGCTTGTTGGGAACACAAAGTTTCTCTTCAGTTGCAAACTCCACTCCATACATATATATGGGGAGTTACTAGCTCCAACACGGTTTTACAGTTAAAACTGCAGGAACTTCAAACCGGCACTAGGAAACAGACCGAGATACCAGAGAAAAAGTTTCTCCTGCAACCCGTTCCCATTGTGCTAGATGAACGAACGTCTCTCCACATGCTCAGTTCTGAGAGATAAGTGTGTGTGAAAGTCGTCCTTCATCTATCTTGTGGGGAACACAAAGTTTCTCTACAGTTGCAAATTCCACTCCATACACATATATGGGTAGGTACTAGCTCCAACTCGGTTTTACAGTGAAAACTGCAGGAACATCAAACCGGCACTAGGAAACAGACCGAGAAACCAGAGTAAAAGTTTCTCCTGTAACCCGTTCCCTTTGTGCTACATGAACGAACGTCTCTCCACATGTTCAGTTCTGAGAGATAAGTGTGTATGAAAGCCGTACTTCACCTAGCTTGTTGGGAACACAAAGTTTCTCTTCAGTTGCAACCTCCACTCCATATATATATATGGGGAGGTACTAGATCCAACTCGGTTTTACAGTGAAACTGCAGGAGCTTCAAACCGGCAGTAGGAAACAGACCGAGAAAACAGAGTAATAGTTTCTCCTGCAACCCCTTCCCTTTGTGCTAGATGAACGAAGTCTCTCCACATGCTCAGATCTGAGAGATAAGTGTGTGTGAAAGCCGTCCTTCACCTAGCTTGTTGGGAACACAAAGTTTCTCTTCAGTTGCAAACTCCACTCCATACATATATATGGGGAGTTACTAGCTCCAACTCGGTTTTACAGTGAAAACTGCAGGAACTTCAAACCGGCACTAGGAAACAGACCGAGATACCAGAGTAAAAGTTCCTCCTGCAACCCGTTCCCTTTGTGCTAGATGAACGAACGTCTCTCCACATGCTCAGTTCTGAGAGATATGTGTGTGTGAAAGCCGTCCTTCACCTAGCTTGTAGGGAACACAAAGTTTCTCTCCAGTTGCAAACTCCACTCCATAGATATATATGGGGAGGTCCTAGCTCCAACTCGGTTTTACAGTGAAAACTTCAGGAACTTCAAACCGCCACTAGGAAAAAGACCGAGAAACCAGAGTATTAGTTTCTCCTGCATACCGTTCCCTTTGTGCTAGATGAACGAAGTCTCTCCACATGCTCAGATATGAGAGATAAGTGTGTGTGAAAGCCGTCCTTCCCCTAGCTTGTTGGGAACACCAAGTTTCTCTTCAGTTGCAAACTCCACTCCATACATATATATGGGGAGGTACTAGCTCCAACTCGGTTTTACAGTGAAAACTGCAGGAACATCAAACCGGCACTTGGAAACAGACTGAGAAACCAGAGTAAAAGTTTCTCCTGCAACCCGTTCCCTTTGTGCTAGATGAACGAACGTCTCTCCACATGCTCATTTCTGAGAGATAAGTGTGTGTGAAAGCCGTCCTTCATCTAGCTTGTTGGGAACACAAAGTTTCTCTACAGTTGAAAACTCCACTCCATACATATGTATGGGGAGGTACTAGCTCCAACTCGGTTTTACAGTGAAAACTGCAGGAACTTCAAATCGGCACTAGGAAACAGGCTGAGAAACCAGAGTAAAAGATTCTCCTGCAACCCGTTCCCTTTGTGCTAGATGAACGATCGTCTCTCCACATGCTCAGTTCTGAGGGATAAGTGTGTGTGAAAGCCGTTCTTCACCTAGCTTGTTGGGAACACAGAGTTTCTCTTCAGTAGCAAACTCCACTCCATACATATATAACGGGAGGTACTAGCTCCAACTCGGTTTTGCAGTGAAAACTGCAGGAACTTCAAACCGGCACTAGGAAAAAGACCGAGAAAACAGAGTGTTAGTTTCTCCTGCATACCGTTCCCTTTGTGCTAGATGAACGAACGTCTCTCCACATGCTCAGTTCTGAGAGATAAGTGTGTGTGAAAGCCGTCCTTCACCTAGCTTGTTGGGAACACCAAGTTTCTCTTCAGTTGCAAACTCCACTACATACGTATATATGGGGAGGTACAACCTCCAACTCGGTTTTACAGTGAAAAATGCAGGAACATCAAACCGGCACTAGGAAACAGACTGAGAAACCAGAGTAAATGTTTCTCCTGAAACACGTTCCCTTTGTTCTAGACGAACGAACGTCTCTCAACATGCTCAGTTCTGAGAGAAAAATGTGTGTGAAAGTCGTCCTTCATCTATCTTGTGGGGAACACAAAGTTTCTCTACAGTTGCAAACTCCACTCCATACATATATATGGGGAGGTACTAGCTCCAACTCGGTTTTACAGTGAAAACTGCAGGAACATCAAACCGGCACTAGGAAACAGACCGAGAAACCAGAGTAAAAGTTTCTCCTGCAACCCGTTCCCTTTGTGCTACATGAACGAACGTCTCTCCACATGCTCAGTTCTGAGAGATATGTGTGTATGGAAGCCGTCCTTCACCTAGCTTGTAGGGAACACAAAGTTTCTCTCCAGTTGCAAACTCCACTCCATAGATATATATGGGGAGGTCCTAGCTCCAACTCGTTTTTACAGTGAAAACTGCAGGAACTTCAAACCGCCACTAGGAAAAAGCCCGAGAAACCAGAGTATTAGTTTCTCCTGCATACCGTTCCCTTTGTGCTAGATGAACGAACGTCTCTCCACATGCTCAGTTCTGAGAGATATGTGTGTGTGAAAGCCGTCCTTCCCCTAGCTTGTTGGGAACACCAAGTTTCTCTTCAGTTGCAAACTCCACTCCATACATATATATGGGTAGGTACTAGCTCCAACTCGGTTTTACAGTGAAAACTGCAGGAACATCAAACCGGCACTTGGAAACAGACTGAGAAACCAGAGTAAAAGTTTCTCCTGCAACCTGTTCCCTTTGTGCTAGATGAACGAACGTCTCTCCCCATGCTCAGTTCTGAGAGATATGTGTGTGTGAAAGCCGTCCTTCACCTAGCTTGTAGGGAACACAAAGTTTCTCTCCAGTTGCAAACTCCACTCCATACATATATATGAGGAGGTACTAGCTCCAACTCGATTTTACAGTGAAAACTGCAGGAACTTCAAACCGGCACTAGGAAACAGACTGAGAAACCAGAGTAAAAATTTCTCCTGCAACCCGTATCCTTTGTTCTAGATGAACGAACGTCTCCCCACTTGCTCAGTTCTGAGAGATAAGTGTGTGTGAAAGCCGTCCTTCACCTAGCTTGTTGGGAACACCAAGTTTCTCTTCAGTTGCAAACTCCACTCCTTACATATATATGGGGAGGTACTAGCTCCAACTCGGTTTTACAGTGAAAACTGCAGGAACATCAAACCGGCACTTGGAAACAGACCGAGATACCAGAGTAAAAGTTTCTCCTGCAACCCGTTCCCTTTGTGCTAGATGAACGAACGTCTCTCCACATGCTCAGTTCTGAGAGATATGTGTGTGTGAAAGCCGTCCTTCACCTAGCTTGTAGGGAACACAAAGTTTCTCTCCAGTTGCAAATTCCACTCCATAGATATATATGGGGAGGTCCTAGCTCCAACTCGTTTTTACAGTGAAAACTGCAGGAACTTCAAACCGCCACTAGGAAAAAGACCGAGAAACCAGAGTATTAGTTTCTCCTGCATAACGTTCCCTTTGTGCTAGATGAACGAACGTCTCTCCACATGCTCAGTTCTGAGAGATAAGTGTGTGTGAAAGCCGTCCTTCCCCTAGCTTGTTGGGAACACGAAGTTTCTCTTCAGTTGCAAACTCCACTCCATACATATATATGGGTAGGTACTAGCTCCAACTCGGTTTTACAGTGAAAACTGCAGGAACATCAAACCGGCACTTGGAAACAGACTGAGAAACCAGAGAAAAAGTTTCTCCTGCAACCCGTTCCCTTTGTGCTAGATGAACGAACGTCTCTCCACATGCTCAGTTCTGAGAGATATGTGTGTGTGAAAGCCGCCTTCACCTAGCTTGTAGGGAACACAAAGTTTCTCTCCAGTTGCAAACTCCACTCCATACATATATATGGGGAGGTCCTCGCTCCAACTCGGTTTTACAGTGAAAACTGCAGGAACTTCAAACCGGCACTAGGAAACAGACCGAGATACCAGAGTAAAAGTTTCCCCTGCAACCCGTTCCCTTTGTGCTAGATGAACGAACGTCTCTCCACATGCTCATTTCTGAGAGATAAGTGTGTGTGAAAGCCGTCCTTCATCTAGCTTGTTGGGAACACAAAGTTTCTCTACAGTTGAAAACTCCACTCCATACATATGTATGGGGAGGTACTAGCCAAAATCGGTTTTACAGTGAAAACTGCAGGAACTTCAAATCGGCACTAGGAAACAGGCTGAGAAACCAGAGTAAAAGTTTCTCCTGCAACCCGTTCCCTTTGTGCTAGATGAACGATCGTCTCTCCACATGCTCAGTTCTGAGGGATAAGTGTGTGTGAATGCCGTTCTTCACCTAGCTTGTTGGGAACACAGAGTTTCTCTTCAGTAGCAAACTCCACTCCATACATATATAAGGGGAGGTACTAGCTCCAACTCGGTTTTGCAGTGAAAACTGCAGGAACTTCAAACCGGCACTAGGAAAAAGACCGAGAAAACAGAGTGTTAGTTTCTCCTGCAAACCGTTCCCTTTGTGCTAGATGAACGAACGTCTCTCCACATGCTCAGTTCTGAGAGATAAGTGTGTGTGAAAGCCGTCCTTCACCTAGCTTGTTGGGAACACCAAGTTTCTCTTCAGTTGCAAACTCCACTCCATACGTATATATGGGGAGGTACAACCTCCAACTCGGTTTTACAGTGAAAAATGCAGGAACATCAAACCGGCACTAGGAAACAGACTGAGAAACCAGAGTAAATGTTTCTCCTGAAACACGTTCCCTTTGTTCTAGACGAACGAACGTCTCTCAACATGCTCAGTTCTGAGAGAAAAATGTGTGTGAAAGTCGTCCTTCATCTATCTTGTGGGGAACACAAAGTTTCTCTACAGTTGCAAACTCCACTCCATACATATATATGGGGAGGTACTAGCTCCAACTCGGTTTTACAGTGAAAACTGCAGGAACATCAAACCGGCACTAGGAAACAGACCGAGAAACCAGAGTAAAAGTTTCTCCTGCAACCCGTTCCCTTTGTGCTACATGAACGAACGACTCTCCACATGCTCAGTTCTGAGAAATAAGTGTGTATGAAAGCCGTACTTCACCTAGCTTGTTGGGAACACAAAGTTTCTCTTCAGTTGCAACCTCCACTCCATATATATATATGGGGAGGTACTAGATCCAACTCGGTTTTACAGTGAAACTGCAGGAGCTTCAAACCGGCAGTAGGAAACAGACCGAGAAAACAGAGTAATAGTTTCTCCTGCAACCCCTTCCCTTTGTGCTAGATTAACGAAGTCTCTCCACATGCTCAGATCTGAGAGATAAGTGTGTGTGAAAGCCGTCCTTCACCTAGCTTGTTGGGAACACAAAGTTTCTCTTCAGTTGCAAACTCCACTCCATACATATATATGGGGAGTTACTAGCTCCAACTCGGTTTTACAGTTAAAACTGCAGGAACTTCAAACCGGCACTAGGAAACAGACCGAGATACCAGAGAAAAAGTTTCTCCTGCAACCCGTTCCCATTGTGCTAGATGAACGAACGTCTCTCCACATGCTCAGTTCTGAGAGATAAGTGTGTGTGAAAGTCGTCCTTCATCTATCTTGTGGGGAACACAAAGTTTCTCTACAGTTGCAAATTCCACTCCATACACATATATGGGTAGGTACTAGCTCCAACTCGGTTTTACAGTGAAAACTGCAGGAACATCAAACCGGCACTAGGAAACAGACCGAGAAACCAGAGTAAAAGTTTCTCCTGTAACCCGTTCCCTTTGTGCTACATGAACGAACGTCTCTCCACATGTTCAGTTCTGAGAGATAAGTGTGTATGAAAGCCGTACTTCACCTAGCTTGTTGGGAACACAAAGTTTCTCTTCAGTTGCAACCTCCACTCCATATATATATATGGGGAGGTACTAGATCCAACTCGGTTTTACAGTGAAACTGCAGGAGCTTCAAACCGGCAGTAGGAAACAGACCGAGAAAACAGAGTAATAGTTTCTCCTGCAACCCCTTCCCTTTGTGCTAGATGAACGAAGTCTCTCCACATGCTCAGATCTGAGAGATAAGTGTGTGTGAAAGCCGTCCTTCACCTAGCTTGTTGGGAACACAAAGTTTCTCTTCAGTTGCAAACTCCACTCCATACATATATATGGGGAGTTACTAGCTCCAACTCGGTTTTACAGTGAAAACTGCAGGAACTTCAAACCGGCACTAGGAAACAGACGGAGATACCAGAGTAAAAGTTCCTCCTGCAACCCGTTCCCTTTGTGCTAGATGAACGAACGTCTCTCCACATGCTCAGTTCTGAGAGATATGTGTGTGTGAAAGCCGTCCTTCACCTAGCTTGTAGGGAACACAAAGTTTCTCTCCAGTTGCAAACTCCACTCCATAGATATATATGGGGAGGTCCTAGCTCCAACTCGGTTTTACAGTGAAAACTTCAGGAACTTCAAACCGCCACTAGGAAAAAGACCGAGAAACCAGAGTATTAGTTTCTCCTGCATACCGTTCCCTTTGTGCTAGATGAACGAAGTCTCTCCACATGCTCAGATCTGAGAGATAAGTGTGTGTGAAAGCCGTCCTTCCCCTAGCTTGTTGGGAACACCAAGTTTCTCTTCAGTTGCAAACTCCACTCCATACATATATATGGGGAGGTACTAGCTCCAACTCGGTTTTACAGTGAAAACTGCAGGAACATCAAACCGGCACTTGGAAACAGACTGAGAAACCAGAGTAAAAGTTTCTCCTGCAACCCGTTCCCTTTGTGCTAGATGAACGAACGTCTCTCCACATGCTCATTTCTGAGAGATAAGTGTGTGTGAAAGCCGTCCTTCATCTAGCTTGTTGGGAACACAAAGTTTCTCTACAGTTGAAAACTCCACTCCATACATATGTATGGGGAGGTACTAGCTCCAACTCGGTTTTACAGTGAAAACTGCAGGAACTTCAAATCGGCACTAGGAAACAGGCTGAGAAACCAGAGTAAAAGATTCTCCTGCAACCCGTTCCCTTTGTGCTAGATGAACGATCGTCTCTCCACATGCTCAGTTCTGAGGGATAAGTGTGTGTGAAAGCCGTTCTTCACCTAGCTTGTTGGGAACACAGAGTTTCTCTTCAGTAGCAAACTCCACTCCATACATATATAACGGGAGGTACTAGCTCCAACTCGGTTTTGCAGTGAAAACTGCAGGAACTTCAAACCGGCACTAGGAAAAAGACCGAGAAAACAGAGTGTTAGTTTCTCCTGCATACCGTTCCCTTTGTGCTAGATGAACGAACGTCTCTCCACATGCTCAGTTCTGAGAGATAAGTGTGTGTGAAAGCCGTCCTTCACCTAGCTTGTTGGGAACACCAAGTTTCTCTTAAGTTGCAAACTCCACTACATACGTATATATGGGGAGGTACAACCTCCAACTCGGTTTTACAGTGAAAAATGCAGGAACATCAAACCGGCACTAGGAAACAGACTGAGAAACCAGAGTAAATGTTTCTCCTGAAACACGTTCCCTTTGTTCTAGACGAACGAACGTCTCTCAACATGCTCAGTTCTGAGAGAAAAATGTGTGTGAAAGTCGTCCTTCATCTATCTTGTGGGGAACACAAAGTTTCTCTACAGTTGCAAACTCCACTCCATACATATATATGGGGAGGTACTAGCTCCAACTCGGTTTTACAGTGAAAACTGCAGGAACATCAAACCGGCACTAGGAAACAGACCGAGAAACCAGAGTAAAAGTTTCTCCTGCAGCCCGTTCCCTTTGTGCTACATGAACGAACGTCTCTCCACATGCTCAGTTCTGAGAAATAAGTGTGTATGAAAGCCGTACTTCACCTAGCTTGTTGGGAACACAAAGTTTCTCTTCAGTTGCAACCTCCACTCCATATATATATATGGGGAGGTACTAGATCCAACTCGGTTTTACAGTGAAACTGCAGGAGCTTCAAACCGGCAGTAGGAAACAGACCGAGAAAACAGAGTAATAGTTTCTCCTGCAACCCCTTCCCTTTGTGCTAGATTAACGAAGTCTCTCCACATGCTCAGAACTGAGAGATAAGTGTGTGTGAAAGCCGTCCTTCACCTAGCTTGTTGGGAACACAAAGTTTCTCTTCAGTTGCAAACTCCACTCCATACATATATATGGGGAGTTACTAGCTCCAACTCGGTTTTACAGTTAAAACTGCAGGAACTTCAAACCGGCACTAGGAAACAGACCGAGATACCAGAGTAAAAGTTTCTCCTGCAACCCGTTCCCATTGTGCTAGATGAACGAACGTCTCTCCACATGCTCAGTTCTGAGAGATAAGTGTGTATGAAAGCCGTACTTCACCTAGCTTGTTGGGAACACAAAGTTTCTCTTCAGTTGCAACCTCCACTCCATATATATATATGGGGAGGTACTAGATCCAACTCGGTTTTACAGTGAAACTGCAGGAGCTTCAAACCGGCAGTAGGAAACAGACCGAGAAAACAGAGTAATAGTTTCTCCTGCAACCCCTTCCCTTTGTGCTAGATGAACGAAGTCTCTCCACATGCTCAGATCTGAGAGATAAGTGTGTGTGAAAGCCGTCCTTCACCTAGCTTGTTGGGAACACAAAGTTTCTCTTCAGTTGCAAACTCCACTCCATACATATATATGGGGAGTTACTAGCTCCAACTCGGTTTTACAGTGAAAACTGCAGGAACTTCAAACCGGCACTAGGAAACAGACCGAGATACCAGAGTAAAAGTTTCTCCTGCAACCCGTTCCCTTTGTGCTAGATGAACGAACGTCTCTCCACATGCTCAGTTCTGAGAGATATGTGTGTGTGAAAGCCGTCCTTCACCTAGCTTGTAGGGAAAACAAAGTTTCTCTCCAGTTGCAAACTCCACTCCATAGATATATATGGGGAGGTCCTAGCTCCAACTCGGTTTTACAGTGAAAACTGCAGGAACTTCAAACCGCCACTAGGAAAAAGACCGAGAAACCAGAGTATTAGTTTCTCCTGCATACCGTTCCCTTTGTGCTAGATGAACGAAGTCTCTCCACATGCTCAGATCTGAGAGATAAGTGTGTGTGAAAGCCGTCCTTCCCCTAGCTTGTTGGGAACACCAAGTTTCTCTTCAGTTGCAAACTCCACTCCATACATATATATGGGGAGGTACTAGCTCCAACTCGGTTTTACAGTGAAAACTGCAGGAACATCAAACCGGCACTTGGAAACAGACTGAGAAACCAGAGTAAAAGTTTCTCCTGCAACCCGTTCCCTTTGTGCTAGATGAACGAACGTCTCTCCACATGCTCATTTCTGAGAGATAAGTGTGTGTGAAAGCCGTCCTTCATCTAGCTTGTTGGGAACACAAAGTTTCTCTACAGTTGAAAACTCCACTCCATACATATGTATGGGGAGGTACTAGACCAAATCGGTTTTACAGTGAAAACTGCAGGAACTTCAAATCGGCACTAGGAAACAGGCTGAGAAACCAGAGTAAAAGTTTCTCCTGCAACCCGTTCCCTTTGTGCTAGATGAACGATCGTCTCTCCACATGCTCAGTTCTGAGGGATAAGTGTGTGTGAAAGCCGTTCTTCACCTAGCTTGTTGGGAACACAGAGTTTCTCTTCAGTAGCAAACTCCACTCCATACATATATAAGGGGAGGTACTAGCTCCAACTCGGTTTTGCAGTGAAAACTGCAGGAACTTCAAACCGGCACTAGGAAAAAGACCGAGAAAACAGAGTGTTAGTTTCTCCTGCAAACCGTTCCCTTTGTGCTAGATGAACGAACGTCTCTCAACATGCTCAGTTCTGAGAGAAAAATGTGTGTGAAAGTCGTCCTTCATCTATCTTGTGGGGAACACAAAGTTTCTCTACAGTTGCAAACTCCACTCCATACATATATATGGGGAGGTACTAGCTCCAACTCGGTTTTACAGTGAAACTGCAGGAGCTTCAAACCGGCAGTAGGAAACAGACCGAGAAAACAGAGTAATAGTTTCTCCTGCAACCCCTTCCCTTTGTGCTAGATTAACGAAGTCTCTCCCCATGCTCAGATCTGAGAGATAAGTGTGTGTGAAAGCCGTCCTTCACCTAGCTTGTTGGGAACACAAAGTTTCTCTTCAGTTGCAAACTCCACTACATACATATATATGGGGAGTTACTAGCTCCAACTCGGTTTTACAGTTAAAACTGCAGGAACTTCAAACCGGCACTAGGAAACAGACCGAGATACCAGAGTAAAAGTTTCTCCTGCAACCCGTTCCCTTTGTGCTAGATGAACGAACGTCTCTCCACATGCTCAGTTCTGAGAGATAAGTGTGTGTGAAAGTCGTCCTTCATCTATCTTGTGGGGAACACAAAGTTTCTCTACAGTTGCAAACTCCACTCCATACATATATATGGGGAGGTACTAGCTCCAACTCGGTTTTACAGTGAAAACTGCAGGAACATCAAACCGGCACTAGGAAACAGACCGAGAAACCAGAGTAAAAGTTTCTCCTGCAACCCTTTCCCTTTGTGCTACATGAACGAACGTCTCTCCACATGCTCAGTTCTGAGAAATAAGTGTGTATGAAAGCCGTACTTCACCTAGCTTGTTGGGAACACAAAGTTTCTCTTCAGTTGCAACCTCCACTCCATATATATATATGGGGAGGTACTAGACTCAACTCGGTTTTACAGTGAAACTGCAGGAGCTTCAAACCGGCAGTAGGAAACAGACCGAGAAAACAGAGTAATAGTTTCTCCTGCAACCCCTTCCCTTTGTGCTAGATGAACGAAGTCTCTCCACATGCTCAGATCTGAGAGATAAGTGTGTGTGAAAGCCGTCCTTCACCTAGCTTGTTGGGAACACAAAGTTTCTCTTCAGTTGCAAACTCCACTCCATACATATATATGGGGAGTTACTAGCTCCAACTCGGTTTTACAGTGAAAACTGCAGGAACTTCAAACCGGCACTAGGAAACAGACCGAGATACCAGAGTAAAAGTTTCTCCTGCAACCCGTTCCCTTTGTGCTAGATGAACGAACGTCTCTCCACATGCTCAGTTCTGAGAGATATGTGTGTGTGAAAGCCGTCCTTCACCTAGCTTGTAGGGAACACAAAGTTTCTCTCCAGTTGCAAACTCCACTCCATAGATATATATGGGGAGGTCCTAGCTCCAACTCGGTTTTACAGTGAAAACTGCAGGAACTTCAAACCGCCACTAGGAAAAAGACCGAGAAACCAGAGTATTAGTTTCTCCTGCATACCGTTCCCTTTGTGCTAGATGAACGAAGTCTCTCCACATGCTCAGATCTGAGAGATAAGTGTGTGTGAAAGCCGTCCTTCCCCTAGCTTGTTGGGAACACCAAGTTTCTCTTCAGTTGCAAACTCCACTCCATACATATATATGGGAGGTACTAGCTCCAACTCGGTTTTACAGTGAAAACTGCAGGAACATCAAACCGGCACTTGGAAACAGACTGAGAAACCACAGTAAAAGTTTCTCCTGCAACCCGTTCCCTTTGTGCTAGATGAACGAACGTCTCTCCACATGCTCAGTTCTGAGAGATATGTGTGTGTGAAAGCCGTCCTTCACCTAGCTTGTAGGGAACACAAAGTTTCTCTCCAGTTGCAAACTCCACTCCATACATATATATGGGGAGGTCCTAGCTCCAACTCGGTTTTACAGTGAAAACTGCAGGAACTTCAAACCGCCACTAGGAAAAAGGCCGAGAAACCAGAGTATTAGTTTCTCCTGCATACCGTTCCCTTTGTGCTAGATGAACGAACGTCTCTCCACATGCTCAGTTCTGAGAGATAAGTGTGTGTGAAAGCCGTCCTTCCCCTAGCTTGTTGGGAACACCAAGTTTCTCTTCAGTTGCAAACTCCACTCCATACGTATATATGGGGAGGTACAACCTCCAACTCGGTTTTACAGTGAAAAATGCAGGAACATCAAACCGGCACTAGGAAACAGACTGAGAAACCAGAGTAAATGTTTCTCCTGCAACACGTTCCCTTTGTTCTAGACGAACGAACGTCTCTCAACATGCTCAGTTCTGAGAGAAAAATGTGTGTGAAAGTCGTCCTTCATCTATCTTGTGGGGAACACAAAGTTTCTCTACAGTTGCAAACTCCACTCCATACATATATATGGGGAGGTACTAGCTCCAACACGGTTTTACAGTGAAAACTGCATTAACATCAAACCGGCACTAGGAAACAGACCGAGAAACCAGAGTAAAAGTTTCTCCTGCAACCCGTTCCCTTTGTGCTACATGAACGAACGTCTCTCCACATGCTCAGTTCTGAGAGATAAGTGTGTATGAAAGCCGTACTTCACCTAGCTTGTTGGGAACACAAAAGTTTCTCTTTAGTTGCAACCTCCACTCCATATATATATATGGGTAGGTACTAGATCCAACTCGGTTTTACAGTGAAACTGCAGGAGCTTCAAACCGGCAGTAGGAAACAGACCGAGAAAACAGAGTAATAGTTTCTCCTGCAACCCCTTCCCTTTGTGCTAGATTAACGAAGTCTCTCCACATGCTCAGATCTGAGAGATAAGTGTGTGTGAAAGCCGTCCTTCACCTAGCTTGTTGGGAACACAAAGTTTCTCTTCAGTTGCAAACTCCACTCCATACATATATATGGGGAGTTACTAGCTCCAACTCGGTTTTACAGTTAAAACTGCAGGAATTTCAAACCGGCACTAGGAAACAGACCGAGATACCAGAGTAAAAGTTTCTCCTGCAACCCGTTCCCATTGTGCTAGATGAACGAACGTCTCTCCACATGCTCAGTTCTGAGAGATAAGTGTGGGTGAAAGTCGTCCTTCATCTATCTTGTGGGGAACACAAAGTTTCTCTACAGTTGCAAATTCCACTCCATACATATATATGGGGAGGTACAAGCTCCAACTCGGATTTACAGTGAAAACTGCAGGAACATCAAACCGGCACTAGGAAACAGACCGAGAAACCAGAGTAAAAGTTTCTCCTGCAACCCGTTCCCTTTGTGCTACATGAACGAACGTCTCTCCACATGCTCAGTTCTGAGAGATAAGTGTGTATGAAAGCCGTACTTCACCTAGCTTGTTGGGAACACAAAGTTTCTCTTCAGTTGCAACCTCCACTCCATATATATATATGGGGAGGTACTAGATCCAACTCGGTTTTACAGTGAAACTGCAGGAGCTTCAAACAGGCAGTAGGAAACAGACCGAGAAAACAGAGTAATAGTTTCTCCTGCAACCCCTTCCCTTTGTGCTAGATGAACGAAGTCTCTCCACATGCTCAGATCTGAGAGATAAGTGTGTGTGAAAGCCGTCCTTCACCTAGCTTGTTGGGAACACAAAGTTTCTCTTCAGTTGCAAACTCCACTCCATACATATATATGGGGAGTTACTAGCTCCAACTCGGTTTTACAGTGAAAACTGCAGGAACTTCAAACCGGCACTAGGAAACAGACCGAGATACCAGAGTAAAAGTTTCTCCTGCAACCCGTTCCCTTTGTGCTAGATGAACGAACGTCTCTCCACATGCTCAGTTCTGAGAGATATGTGTGTGTGAAAGCCGTCCTTCACCTAGCTTGTAGGGAACACAAAGTTTCTCTCCAGTTGCAAACTCCACTCCATAGATATATATGGGGAGGTCCTAGCTCCAACTCGGTTTTACAGTGAAAACTGCAGGAACTTCAAACCGCCACTAGGAAAAAGACCGAGAAACCAGAGTATTAGTTTCTCCTGCATACCGTTCCCTTTGTGCTAGATGAACGAAGTCTCTCCACATGCTCAGATCTGAGAGATAAGTGTGTGTGAAAGCCGTCCTTCCCCTAGCTTGTTGGGAAGACCAAGTTTCTCTTCAGTTGCAAACTCCACTCCATAAATATATATGGGGAGGTACTAGCTCCAACTCGGTTTTACAGTGAAAACTGCAGGAACATCAAACCGGCACTTGGAAACAGACTGAGAAACCAGAGTAAAAGTTTCTCCTGCAACCCGTTCCCTTTGTGCTAGATGAACGAACGTCTCTCCACATGCTCAGTTCTGAGAGATATGTGTGTGTGAAAGCCGTCCTTCACCTAGCTTGTAGGGAACACAAAGTTTCACTGCAGTTGCAAACTCCACTCCATACATATATATGGGGAGGTCCTAGCTCCAACTCGGTTTTACAGTGAAAACTGCAGGAACTTCAAACCGCCACTAGGAAAAAGACCGAGAAACCAGAGTATTAGTTTCTCCTGCATACCGTTCCCTTTGTGCTAGATGAACGAACGTCTCTCCACATGCTCAGTTCTGAGAGATAAGTGTGTGTGAAAGCCGTCCTTCCCCTAGCTTGTTGGGAACACCAAGTTTCTCTTCAGTTGCAAACTCCACTCCATACATATATATGGGGAGGTACAACCTCCAACTCTGTTTTACAGTGAAAAATGCAGGAACATCAAACCGGCACTAGGAAACAGACTGAGAAACCAGAGTAAATGTTTCTCCTGCAACACGTTCCCTTTGTTCTAGACGAACGAACGTCTCTCAACATGCTCAGTTCTGAGAGAAAAATGTGTGTGAAAGTCGTCCTTCATCTATCTTGTGGGGAACACAAAGTTTCTCTACAGTTGCAAACTCCACTCCATACATATATATGGGGAGTTACTAGCTCCAACTCGGTTTTACAGTGAAAACTGCAGGAACATCAAACCGGCACTAGGAAACAGACCGAGAAACCAGAGTAAAAGTTTCTCCTGCAAACCGTTCCCTTTGTGCTACATGAACGAACGTCTCTCCACATGCTCAGTTCTGAGAGATAAATGTGTATGAAAGCCGTACTTCACCTAGCTTGTTGGGAACACAAAAGTTTCTCTTTAGTTGCAACCTCCACTCCATATATATATATGGGGAGGTACTAGATCCAACTCGGTTTTACAGTGAAACTGCAGGAGCTTCAAACCGGCAGTAGGAAACAGACCGAGAAAACAGAGTAATAGTTTCTCCTGCAACCCCTTCCCTTTGTGCTAGATTAACGAAGTCTCTCCACATGCTCAGATCTGAGAGATAAGTGTGTGTGAAAGCCGTCCTTCACCTAGCTTGTTGGGAACACAAAGTTTCTCTTCAGTTGCAAACTCCACTCCATACATATATATGGGGAGTTACTAGCTCCAACTCGGTTTTACAGTTAAAACTGCAGGAACTTCAAACCGGCACTAGGAAACAGACCGAGATACCAGAGTAAAAGTTTCTCCTGCAACCCGTTCCCATTGTGCTAGATGAAAGAACGTCTCTCCACATGCTCAGTTCTGAGAGATAAGTGTGTGTGAAGTCGTCCTTCATCTATCTTGTGGGGAACACAAAGTTTCTCTACAGTTGCAAACTCCACTCCATAGATATATATGGGGAGGTCCTAGCTCCAACTCGGTTTTACAGTGAAAACTGCAGGAACTTCAAACCGCCACTAGGAAAAAGACCGAGAAACCAGAGTATTAGTTTCTCCTGCATACCGTTCCCTTTGTGCTAGATGAACGAAGTCTCTCCACATGCTCAGATCTGAGAGATAAGTGTGTGTGAAAGCCGTCCTTCCCCTAGCTTGTTGGGAACACCAAGTTTCTCTTCAGTTGCAAACTCCAATCCATACATATATATGGGGAGGTACTAGCTCCAACTCGATTTTACAGTGAAAACTGCAGGAACATCAAACCGGCACTTGGAAACAGACTGAGAAACCCGAGTAAAAGTTTCTCCTGCAACCCGTTCCCTTTGTGCTAGATGAACGAACGTCTCTCCACATGCTCAGTTCTGAGAGATATGTGTGTGTGAAGCCGTCCTTCACCTAGCTTGTAGGGAACACAAAGTTTCACTCCAGTTGCAAACTCCACTCCATACATATATATGGGGAGGTCCTAGCTCCAACTCGGTTTTACAGTGAAAACTGCAGGAACTTCAAACCGCCACTAGGAAAAAGACCGAGAAACCAGAGTATTAGTTTCTCCTGCATACCGTTCCCTTTGTGCTAGATGAACGAACGTCTCTCCACATGCTCAGTTCTGAGAGATAAGTGTGTGTGAAAGCCGTCCTTCCCCTAGCTTGTTGGGAACACCAAGTTTCTCTTCAGTTGCAAACTCCATTCCATACATATATATGGGGAGGTACTAGCTCCAACTCGGTTTTACAGTGAAAACTGCAGGAACATCAAACCGGCACTTGGAAACAGACTGAGAAACCAGAGTAAAAGTTTCTCCTGCAACCCGTTCCCTTTGTGCTAGATGAACGAACGTCTCTCCACATGCTCAGTTCTGAGAGATATGTGTGTGTGAAAGCCGTACTTCACCTAGCTTGTAGGGAACACAAAGTTTCTCTCCAGTTGCAAACTCCACTCCATAAATATATATGGGGAGGTCCTAGCTCCAACTCGGTTTTACGGTGAAAACTGCAGGAACTTCAAACCGGCACTAGGAAACAGACCGAGATACCAGAGTAAAAGTTTCCCCTGCAACCCGTTCCCTTTGTGCTAGATGAACGAACGTCTCTCCACATGCTCATTTCTGAGAGATAAGTGTGTGTGAAAGCCGTCCTTCATCTAGCTTGTTGGGAACACAAAGTTTCTCTACAGTTGAAAACTCCACTCCATACATATGTATGGGGAGGTACTAGCCCAACTCGGTTTTACAGTGAAAACTGCAGGAACATCAAAACGGCACTTGGAAACAGACTGAGAAACCAGAGTAAAAGTTTCTCCTGCAACCCGTTCCCTTTGTGCTAGATGAACGAACGTCTCTCCACATGCTCAGTTCTGAGAGATATGTGTGTGTGAAAGCCGTACTTCACCTAGCTTGTAGGGAACACAAAGTTTCTCTCCAGTTGCAAACTCCACTCCATACATATATATGGGGAGGTCCTAGCTCCAACTCGGTTTTACAGTGAAAACTGCAGGAACTTCAAACCGGCACTAGGAAACAGACCGAGATACCAGAGTAAAAGTTTCCCCTGCAACCCGTTCCCTTTGTGCTAGATGAACGAACGTCTCTCCACATGCTCAATTCTGAGAGATAAGTGTGTGTGAAAGCCGTCCTTCACCTAGCTTGTTGGAACACCAAGTTTCTCTTCAGTTGCAAACTCCACTCCATACGTATATATGGGGAGGTACAACCTCCAACTCGGTTTTACAGTGAAAACTGCAGGAACTTCAAAGCGGCACTAGGAAACAGACCGAGAAACCAGAGTA
This sequence comes from Camelus bactrianus, assembly GCF_048773025.1. Taxonomy (NCBI): domain Eukaryota; kingdom Metazoa; phylum Chordata; class Mammalia; order Artiodactyla; family Camelidae; genus Camelus; species Camelus bactrianus. Next base: position 4,265,298 of record NC_133565.1, read on the forward strand.
AAAGTTTCTCCTGCAAACCGTTCCCTTTGTGCTAAATGAACGAACGTCTCTCCACATGCTCAGTTCTGAGAGATAAGTGAGTGTGAAAGCCGTCTTTCACATAGCTTGTTGGGAACACAAAATTTCTCTTCAGTTGTAAACTCCACTCCATACATATATATGGGGAGGTACTAGCTCCAACTCGGTTTTACAGTGAAAACTGCAGGAACTTCAAACCGGCACTAGGAAACAGACCGGGAAACCAGAGTAAAAGTTTCTCCTGCAACCCGTTCCCTTTGTGCTAGATGAACGAAAGTCTCTCCACATGCTCAGTTCTGAGAGTTAAGTGTGTGTGAAAACAGACCTTCACCTAGCTTGTTGGGAACACAAAGTTTCTCTTCAGTTGCAAACTCCACTCCGTACATATATATGAGGAGGTACTAGCTCCAACTCGATTTTACAGTGAAAACTGCAGGAACTTCAAACGGGCACTAGGAAACAGACTGAGAAACCAGAGTAATAGATTCTCCTGCAACCCGTTCCCTTTGTGCTAGATGAACGAACGTCTCCCACATGCTCAGTTCTGAGAGAAAAGTGTGTGTGAAAACAGACCTTCACATAACTTGTTGGGAACATAAAGTTTCTCTTCAGTTGCAAACTCCACTCCATACATATGTATGGGGAGGTACTAGCCCAACTCGGTTTTACAGTGAAAACTGCAGGAACTTCAAACCGGCACTAGGAAACAGGCTGAGAAAACAGAGTAAAAGTTTCTCCTGCAACCCGTTCCCTTTGTGCTAAATGAACGATCGTCTCTCCACATGCTCAGTTCTGAGGGATAAGTGTGTGTGAAAGCCGTCTTTCACCTAGCTTGTTGGGAACACTAAGTTTCTCTTCAGTTGCAAACTCCACTCCATACATATATATGGGGAGGTACTAGCTCCAAATCGGTTTTACAGTGAAAACTGCAGGAACTTCAAACCGGCACTAGGAAACAGACTGAGAAACCAGAGTAAATGTTTCACCTGCAACACGTTCCCTTTGTTCTAGACGAACGAACGTCTCTCCACATGCTCAGTTCTGAGAGAAAAATGTGTGTGAAAGTCGTCCTTCATCTAGCTTGTGGGGAACACAAAGTTTCTCTACAGTTGCAAACACCACTCCATACATATACATGGGGAGGTACTAGCTCCAACTCGGTTTTACAGTGAAAACTGCAGGAACATCCAACCGGCACTAGGAAACAGACCGAGAAACCAGAGTAAAAGTTTTTCCTGCAACCCGTTCCTTTTGTGATACATGAACAAACGTCTCTCCACATGCTCAGTTCTGAGATATAAGTGTGTTTGAAAGCCGTCCTTCACCTAGTTTGTTGGGAACACAAAGTTTCTCTTCAGTTGAAACCTCCACTCCATATATATATATGGGGAGGTACTCGATCCAACTCGGTTTTACAGTGAAAACTGCAGGAGCTTCAAACCGGCAGTAGGAAACAGACCGATAAACCAGAGTAATAGTTTCTCCTGCAACCCGTTCCCTTTGTGCTAGATGAACGAAGTCTCTCCACATGCTCAGTTCTGAGAGTAAGTGTGTGTGAAAGCCGTCCTTCACCTAGCTTGTTGGGAACACAAAGATTCTCTTCAGTTGCAAACTCCACTCCATACATATATATGGGGAGGTACTAGCTCCAACTCGGTTTTACAGTGAAAAATGCAGGAACTTCAAACCAGCACTAGGAAACAGACCGAGGAACCAGAGTAAAAGTTTCCTCTGCAACCCGTTCCCTTTATGCCAAATGAACGAACATCTCTCCACATGCTCAGTTCTGAGAGATAAGTGTGTGTGAAAGCCGTCCTTCACCTAGCTTGTTGGGAACACAAAGTTTCTATTCAGTTGCCAACTCCACTCCTTACATATATAGTGGGAGGTACTAGCTCCAACTCGGTTTACAGTGAAAACTGCAGGAACTTCAAACCGGCACTAGGAAACAGACCGAGAGACCAGAGTAATATATTCTCCTGCAACCCGTTCCCTTTGTGCTAGATGAACGAACGTCTCTCCACATGCTCAGTTCTGAGTGATAAGTGTGTGTGAAAGCCGTCCTTCACCTAGCTTGTTGGGAACACAAAGGTTCTCTTCAGATGCAAACTCCACTCCATACATATATATGGGAAGGTACGAGCTCCAAATCGGTTTTACAGTGACAACTGCAGGAACTTCAAACCGGCACTAGGAAACAGACCGAGATACCAGAGTAAAAGTTTCTCCTGCTACCAGTTCCCTTTGTGCTAGATGAATAAACGTCTCTCCACATGTTCAGTTCTGAAAGATAAGTGTGTGTCAAAGCCGTCCTTCACCTAGCTTGTTGGGAACACAAAGTTTCTCTTCAGTTGCAAACTCCACTCCATACATATATATGGGGAGGTACAAGCTCTAACACGGTTTTACAGTGAAAATTGCAGGAACTTCAAACCGGCACTAGGAAACAGACTGAGAAACCAGAGTAAAAATTTCTCCTGCAACCCGTTCCTTTTGTGCTAGGTGAACGAACGTCTCTCCACATGCTCAGTTCTGAGAGATAATTCTGTGTGAAAGACTTCCTTCATCTAGCTTGTTGGGAACACAAAGTTTCTCTTCAGTTGCAAACTCCATTCCATACATATATATGGGGAAGTATAGCTCCAACTCGGTTTTACAGTGAAAACTGCAGGAACTTCAAACCGGCACTAGGAAACAGACCTTGAAACCAGAGTAAAAGATTCTCCTGCAACCCGTTCCCTTTGTGCTAGATGAACGAACGTCTCTCCACATGCTCAGTTCTGAGAGATAAGTGTGTGTGAAAGCCGTCCTTCACCTAGCTTGTTGGGAACACAAAGGTTCTCTTCAGTTGCAAACCCCACTCCATACATATATATGGGTAGGCACTACCTCCAATTCGGTTTTGCAGTGAAAACTGCAGGAACTTCAAACCGGCACTAGGAAACAGTGTGAGAAGCCAGAGTAAAAGTTTCACCTTCAACGCGTTCCCTTTTTGCTAGATGAACGAAAGTCTCTCCACATGCTCAGTTCTGAGAGATAAGTGTGTGTGAAAGCCGTCCTTCACCTATCTTGTTGGGAACACAAAGTATCTCTTCAGTTGCAAACTACACTGCATACATATATATGGGGAGGTACTAGCTCCAACTCGGTTTTACAGTGAAACTGCAGGAGCTTCAAACCGGCAGTAGGAAACAGACCGAGAAAACAGAGTAATAGTTTCTCCTGCAACCCCTTCCCTTTTTTCTAGATGAACGAAGTCTCTCCACATGCTCAGATCTGAGAGATAAGTGTGTGTGAAAGCCGTCCTTCACCTAGCTTGTTGGGAACACAAAGTTTCTCTTCAGTTGCCAACTCCACTCCATACATATATATGGGGAGTTACTAGCTCCAACTCGGTTTTACAGTTAAAACTGCAGGAACTTCAAACCGGCACTAGGAAACAGACCGAGATACCAGAGTAAAAGTTTCTCCTGCAACCCGTTCCCATTGTGCTAGATGAACGAACGTCTCTCCAAATGCTCAGTTCTGAGAAATAATTGTGTGTGAAAGCCATCCTTCACCTTGCTTCTTGGGAACACAAAGATTCTCTTCAGTTGCAAACTCCACTCCATAAATATATATGGGGAGGTACTAGCTCCAACACGGTTTTACAGTGAAAACTGCAGGAACTTCAAACCGGCACTAGGAAACAGACCGAGAAACCAGAGTAAAAGTTTCTCCTGCAAACCGTTCCCTTTGTGCTAAATGAACGAACGTCTCTCCACATGCTCAGTTCTGAGAGATAAGTGAGTGTGAAAGCCGTCTTTCACATAGCTTGTTGGGAACATAAAATTTCTCTTCAGTTGTAAACTCCACTCCATACATATATATGGGGAGGTACTAGCTCCAACTCGGTTTTACAGTGAAAACTGCAGGAACTTCAAACCGGCACTAGGAAACAGACCGGGAAACCAGAGTAAAAGTTTCTCCTGCAACCCGTTCCCTTTGTGCTAGATGAACGAAAGTCTCTCCACATGCTCAGTTCTGAGAGTTAAGTGTGTGTGAAAACAGACCTTCACCTAGCTTGTTGGGAACACAAAGTTTCTCTTCAGTTGCAAACTCCACTCCATACATATATATGAGGAGGTACTAGCTCCAACTCGATTTTACAGTGAAAACTGCAGGAACTTCAAACGGGCACTAGGAAACAGACTGAGAAACCAGAGTAATAGATTCTCCTGCAACCCGTTCCCTTTGTGCTAGATGAACGAACGTCTCTCCACATGCTCAGTTCTGAGAGATATGTGTGTGTGAAAACAGACCTTCACATAACTTGTTGGGAACATAAAGTTTCTCTTCAGTTGCAAACTCCAATCCATACATATGTATGGGGAGGTACTAGCCCAACTCGGTTTTACAGTGAAAACTGCAGGAACTTCAAACCGGCACTTGGAAACAGGCTGAGAAAACAGAGAAAAGTTTCTCCTGCAACCCGTTCCCTTTGTGCTAGATGAACGATCGTCTCTCCACATGCTCAGGTCTGAGGGATAAGTGTGTGTGAAAGCCGTCTTTCACCTAGCTTGTTGGGAACACTAAGTTTCTCTTCAGTTGCAAACTCCACTCCATACATATATATGGGGAGGTACTAGCTCCAAATCGGTTTTACAGTGAAAACTGCAGGAACTTCAAACCGGCACTAGGAAACAGACTGAGAAACCAGAGTAAATGTTTCACCTGCAACACGTTCCCTTTGTTCTAGACGAACGAACGTCTCTCCACATGCTCAGTTCTGAGAGAAAAATGTGTGTGAAAGTCGTCTTTCATCTAGCTTGTGGGGAACACAAAGTTTCTCTACAGTTGCAAACACCACTCCATACATATACATGGGGAGGTACTAGCTCCAACTCGGTTTTACAGTGAAAACTGCAGGAACATCAAACCGGCACTAGGAAACAGACCGAGAAACCAGAGTAAATGTTTCTCCTGCAACCCGTTCCTTTTGTGCTACATGAACAAACGTCTCTCCACATGCTCAGTTCTGATAGATAAGTGTGTTTGAAAGCCGTCCTTCACCTAGTTTGTTGGGAACACAAAGTTTCTCTTCAGTTGAAACCTCCACTCCATATATATATATGGGGAGGTACTATCCAACTCGGTTTTACAGTGAAAACTGCAGGAGCTTCAAACCGGCAGTAGGAAACAGACCGAGAAACCAGAGTAATAGTTTCTCCTGCAACCCGTTCCCTTTGTGCTAGATGAACGAAGTCTCTCCACATGCTCAGTTCTGAGAGATAAGTGTGTGTGAAAGCCGTCCTTCACCTAGCTTGTTGGGAACACAAAGATTCTCTTCAGTTGCAATCTCCACTCCATACATATATATGGGGAGGTACTAGCTCCAACTCGGTTTTACAGTGAAAACTGCAGGAACTTCAAACCGGAACTAGGAAAAAGACCGAGAAACCAGAGTAATAGTTTCACATGCAACCCGTTCCCTTTGTGCTAGATGAACGTACGTCTCTCCACATGCTCAGTTCTGAGAGATATGTGTGTGTGAAAGCCGTCCTTCACCTAGCTTGTTGGGAACACAAAGATTCTCTTCAGTTGCAAACTCCACTCCATACATATATATGGGGATGTACTAGCTCCAACTCGGTTTTACAGTGAAAAATGCAGGAACTTCAACCCGGCACTAGGAAACAGACCGAGGAACCAGAGTAAAAGTTTCTCCTGCAACCCGTTCCCTTTATGCCAAATGAACGAACGTCTCTCCACATGCTAAGTTCTGAGAGATAAGTGTGTGTGAAAGCCGTCCTTCACCTTGCTTGTTGGGAACACAAAGATTCTATTCAGTTGCCAACTCCACTCCATACATATATATGGGGAGGTACTAGCTCCAACTCGGTTTTACAGTGAAAACTGCAGGAACTTCAAACCGGCACTAGGAAACAGACCGAGAAACCAGAGTAATATATTCTCCTGCAACCCGTTCCCTTTGTGCTAGATGAACGAACGTCTCTCCACATGCTCAGTTCTGAGAGATAAGTGTGTGTGAAAGCCGTCCTTCACATAGCTTGTTGGGAACACAAATTTTCTCTTCAGTTGTAAACTCCACTCCATACATTTATATGGGGAGGTACTAGCTCCAACTCTTTTTTACAGCGAAAACTGCAGGAACTTAATACCGGCACTAGGAAAAAGACCGAGAAACCAGAGTAAAAATTTCTCCTGCAACCCGTTCCTTTTGTGCTAGGTGAACGAACGTCTCTCCACATGCTCAGTTCTGAGAGATAATTCTGTGTGAAAGCCGTCCTTCATCTAGCTTGTTGGGAACACAAAGTTTCTCTTCAGTTGCAAACTCCACTCCATACACATATATGGGTATGTACTAGCTCCAAATCGGTTTTACAGTGAAAACTGCTGGAACTTCAAACCGGCACTAGGAGACAGACCGAGATACCAGAGTAAAAGTTTCTCCTGCAACCCGTTCCCTTTATGCTAGATGAACGAACGTCTCTCCACATGCTCAGTTCTGAGAGATAAGTGTGTGTGAAAGCCGTCCTTCACCTAACTTGTTGGGAACACAAAGTTTCTCTTCAGTTGCAAACTCCACTCCATATATATATATGGGGAGGTACTTGCTCCAACTCCGATTTACAGTGAAAACCGCAGGAACTTCAAACCGGCACTTGGAAACATACCGAGAAATCAGAGAAATAGTATACCCTACATCCCGTTCCCTTTGTGCTAGATGAACGAACGTCTCTCCACATGCTCACTTCTGAGAGATATGTGTGTGTGAAAGCCGTTCTTTACCTAGCTTGTTGGGAACACAAAGTTTCTCTTCAGTTGCAAACTCCACTCCATACATATATATGGGGAGGTATTAGCTCCAACTCGGGTTTACAGTGAAAACTGCAGGAACTTCAAACCGGCACTAGGAAACAGACCGAGATACCAGAGTAAAAGTTTCTCCTGCAACCCGTTCCCTTTGTGCTAGATGAACGAACGTCTCTCCACATGCTGAGTTCTGACAGATAAGTGTGTGTGAAAGCCGTCATTCACCTAGCTTGTTGGGAACACAAAGTTTCTCTTCGGTTGTAAACACCACTCTATACATATATATGGGGAGGTACTAGCTCCAACTCGGTTTTACAGTGAAAACTGCAGGAACTTCAAACCGGAACTAGGAAAAAGACCGAGAAACCAGAGTAATAGTTTCACATGCAACCCGTTCCCTTTGTGCTAGATGAACGTACGTCTCTCCACATGCTCAGTTCTGAGAGATATGTGTGTGTGAAAGCCGTCCTTCACCTAGCTTGTTGGGAACACAAAGATTCTCTTCAGTTGCAAACTCCACTCCATACATATATATGGGGATGTACTAGCTCCAACTAGGTTTTACAGTGAAAAATGCAGGAACTTCAAACCGGCACTAGGAAACAGACCGAGGAAACAGAGTAAAAGTTTCTCCTGCAACCCGTTCCCTTTATGCCAAATGAACGAAAGTCTCTCCACATGCTCAGTTCTGAGAGATAAGTGTGTGTGAAAGCCGTCCTTCACCTTGCTTGTTGGGAACACAAAGTTTCTATTCAGTTGCCAACTCCACTCCATACATATATATGGGGAGGTACTAGCTCCAACTCGGTTTTACAGTGAAAACTGCAGGAACTTCAAACCGGCACTAGGAAACAGACCGAGAAACCAGAGTAATATATTCTCCTGCAACCCGTTCCCTTTGTGCTAGATGAACGAACGTCTCTCCACATGCTCAGTTCTGAGAGATAAGTGTGTGTGAAAGCCGTCCTTCACATAGCTTGTTGGGAACACAAATTTTCTCTTCAGTTGTAAACTCCACTCCATACATTTATATGGGGAGGTACTAGCTCCAACTCTTTTTTACAGCGAAAACTGCAGGAACTTAATACCGGCACTACGAAACAGAAAGAGAAACCAGAGAAAAAATTTCTCCTGCAACCCGTTCCTTTTGTGCTAGGTGAACGAACGTCTCTCCACATGCTCAGTTCTGAGAGATAATTCTGTGTGAAAGCCGTCCTTCATCTAGCTTGTTGGGAACACAAAGTTTCTCTTCAGTTGCAAACTCCACTCCATACATATATATGGGTAGGTACTAGCTCCAATTCGGTTTTGCAGTGAAAACTGCAGGAACTTCAAACCGGCACTTGGAAACAGTGTGAGAAACCAGAGTAAAAGTTTCACCTTCAACCCGTTCCCTTTGTGCTAGATGAACGAAAGTCTCTCCACATGCTCAGTTCTGAGAGATAAGTGTGTGTGAAAGCCGTCCTTCACCTATCTTGTTGGGAACACAAAGTATCTCTTCAGTTGCTAACTACACTCCATACATATATATGGGGAGGTACTAGCTCCAACTCGTTTTTACAGTGAAAACTGCAGGAACATCAAACCGGCACTAGGAAACAGACTGAGAAACCAGATTAAATGTTTCTCCTGCAACACGTTCCCTTTGTTCTAGACGAACGAATGACTCTCCACATGCTCAGTTCTGAGAGAAAAATGTGTGTGAAAGTCGTCCTTCATCTAGCTTGTGGGGAACACAAAGTTTCTCTACAGTGGCAAACACCACTCCATACATATATATGGGGAGGTACTAGCTCCAAATCGGTTTTACAGTTAAAACTGCAGGAACATCAAACCGGCACTAGGAAACAGACCGAGAAACCAGAGTAAAAGTTTCTCCTGCAACCCGTTCCCTTTGTGGTACATGAACGAACGTCTCTCCACATGCTCAGTTCTGAGAGATAATTGTGTATGAAAGCCGTCCTTCACCTAGCTTGTTGGGAACACAAAGATTCTCTTCAGTTGCAACCACCACTCCATACATATATATGGGGAGGTACTGGATCCAACTCGGATTTACAGTGAAAACTGCAGGAGCTTCAAACCGGCACTAGGAAACAGACCGAGATACCAGAGTAAAAGTTTCTCCTGCAACCCGTTCCCTTTGTGCTAGATGAACGAACGTCTCTCCACATGCTCAGTTCTGAAAGATATGAGTGTGTGAAAGCCATCCTTCACCTTGCTTGTTGGGAACACAAAGTTTCTCTTCAGTTGGAAACTCCAATCCATACATATATATGGGGAGGTACTAGCTCCAACACGGTTTTACAGTGAAAACTGCAGGAACTTCAAACCGGCACTAGGAAACAGACCGAGAAACCAGAGTAAAAGTTTCTCCTGCAAACCGTTCCCTTTGTGCTAGATGAACGAACGTCTCTCCACATGCTCAGTTCTGAGAGATAAGTGTGTGTGAAAGCCGTCCTTCACATAGCTTGTTGGGAACACAAAGTTTCTCTTCAGTTGTAAACTCCACTCCATACATATATATGGGGTGTTACTAGCTCCAACTCGGTTTTACAGTGAAAACTGCAGGAACTTCAAACCGGCACTAAGAAACAGACCGAGAAACCAGAGTAATATTTTCTCCTGCAAACCGTTCCCTTTGTGCTAGATGAACAAAAGTCTCTCCACATGCTCAGTTCTGAGAGATAATTGTGTGTGAAAGCCGTCCTTCACCTAGCTTGTTGGGAACACAAAGTTTCTCTTCAGTTGCAAACCCCAGTCCATAAAAATATATGGGGAGGTACTAGCTCCAACTCGGTTTTACAGTGAAAACTGCAGGAATTTCAAACCGGCACTAGGAAACAGACCGAGATACCAGAGTAAAAGTTTCTCCTGCAAACCGTTCCTTTGTGCTAGATGAACGAACGTCTCTCCACATGCTCAGTTCTGAGAGATAAGTTTGTGTGAAAGCCGTCCTTCACTCTACTTGTTGGGAACACATAGTTTCTCTTCAGTTGCAAATTCCACTCCATACATATATATGGGGTTGTCCTAGCTCCAACACGGTTTTACAGTGAAAACTGCAGGAGCTTCAAACCGGCACTAGGAAACAGACCGAGAAGCCAGAGTAATATTTTATCATAAAACCAGTTCCTTTTGTGCTAGATGAACGAACGTCTCTCCAGATGCTCAGTTCTGAGAGATAATTGTGTGTCAAAGCCGTCCTTCACCTAGCTTGTTGGGAACACAAAGTTTCTCTTCAGTTGCAAACTCCACTCCATACACATATATGGGGAGGTACTAGCTCCAACACGGTTTTACAGTGAACACTGCAGGAACTTCAAACCGGCACTAGGAAACAGACCGAGATACCAGACTAAAAGCTTCTCCTGCAACCCGTTCCCTTTGTGCTAGATGAACGAACGTCTCTCCACATGCTCAGTTCAGAGAGATAAGTGTGTGTGAAAGCCGTCCTTCACCTAGCTTGTTGAGAACACAAAGTTTCTCTTCAGTTGCAAACTCCAGTCCATACATATAAAGTGGGAGGTACTAGCTCCGACTCTGTTTTACAGTGAAAACTGCAGGAACTTCAAACCGACACTAGGAAACAGACCGAGAAACCAGAGTAATAGATTCTCCTGCAAACCGTTCCATTTGTGCTAGATGAACGAACGTCTCTCCACATGCTCAGTTCTGAGAGATAAGTGTGTGTGAAAGCCGTCCTTCACCTTGCTTGTTGGGAACACAAAGTTTCTCTTCAGTTGCAAACTCCACTCCATACATATATATGGGGAGGTACTAGCTCCAACTCGGTTTTACAGTGAAAACTGCAGGAACTTCAAACCGGCACTAGGAAACAGACCGAGATACCAGAGTAAAAGTTTCTCCTGCTACCCGTTCCCTTTGTGCTAGATGAATGAACGTCTCTCCACATGCTCAGTAATGGGAGATAAGTGTGTGTGAAAGCCGTCCTTCACCTAGCTTGTTGGGAACACAAAGTTTCTCTTCAGTTGCAAACTCCACTCCATATATATATATGGAGAGGTACAAGCTCTAACACGGTTTTACAGTGAAAACTGCAGGAACTTCAAAACGGCACTATTAAACAGACCGAGAAACCAGAATAAAAATTTCTCCTTCAACCCGTTTCTTTTGTGCTAGGTGAACGAACGTCTCTCCACAAGCTCAGTTCTGAGAGATAATTGTGTGTGAAAGCCGTCCTTCATCTAGCTTGTTGGGAACACAAAGTTTCTCTTCAGTGACAAACTCCACTCCATACATATATATAGGGAGGTACTAGCTCCAACACGGTTTTACAGTGAAAACTGCAGGAACTTCAAACCGGCACTAGGAAACAGACCGAGAAACCAGAGTAAAAGATTCTCCTGCAACCCGTTCCCTTTGTGCTAGATGAACGAACGACTTTCCACATGCTCAGTTCTGAGAGATAAGTGTGTGTGAAAGCCGTCCTTCACCTAGCTTGTTGGGAACACAAAGTTTCTCTTCAGTTGCAACCTCCACTCCATACATATATATGGGTAATCCCTAGCTCCAATTCGGTTTTACAGTGAAAACTGCAGGAACTTCAAACCGGCACTAGGAAACAGAGTGAGAAACCAGAGTAAAAGTTTCACCTTCAACACGTTCCCTTTGTGCTAGATGAACGAACGTCTCTCCACATGCTCAGTTCTGAGAGATAAGTGTGTGTGAAAGCCGCCCTTCACATAGCTTGTTGGGAACACAAATTATCTCTTCAGTTGCAAACTCCACTGCATACATATATATGGGGAGGTACAAGCTCCAACTCGGTTTTACAGTGAAAACTGCAGGAACATCAAACCGGCACTAGGAAACAGACTGAGAAACCAGAGTAAATGTTTCCCCTGCAACCCGTTCCCTTTGTGCTAGATGAACGAACGTCTCTCCACATGCTCAGTTCTGAGAGATAAGTGTGTGTGAAAGCCGTCCTTCACCTAGCTTGTTGGGAACACAAAGTTTCTCTTCAGTTGCAAACTCTACTCCATAAATATATATGGGGAGGTACTAGCTCCAACTCTGTTTTACAGTGAAAACTGCAGGAACTTCAAACCGGCACTAGGAAACAGACCGAGATACCAGAGTAAAAGTTTCTCCTGCAAACCGTTCCATTGTGCTAGATGAACGAACGTCTCTCCACATGCTCAGATCTGAGAGATAAGTGTGTGTGAAAGCCATCCTTCACCTAGCTTGTTGGGAACACAAATTTTCTCTTCAGTTGCAAACTCCACTCCATATATATATATGGGGAGGTACTTGCTCCAACACCGATTTACAGTGAAAACTGCAGGACCTTCAAACCGGCACTTGGAAACATACCGAGAAACCAGATAAATAGTATATCCTACATCCCATTCCCTTTGTGCTAGATGAACGAACGTCTCTCCACATGCTCAGTTCTGAGAGATATGTGTGTGTGAAAGCCGTCCTTCACCTAGCTTGTTGGGAACACAAAGTTTCTCTTCAGTTGCAAACTCCACTCCATACATATATATGGGGAGGTATTAGCTCCAACTCGGTTTTACAGTGAAAACTGCAGGAACTTCAAACCGGCACTAGGAAACAGACCGAGATACCAGAGTAAAAGTTTCTCCTGCAACCCGTTCCCTTTTTGCTAGATGAATGAACGTCTCTCCACATGCTCAGTTCTGAGAGATAAGTGTGTGTGAAAGCCATCCTTCACCTAGCTTGTTGGGAACACAAAGTTTCTCTTCAGTTGCAAACTCCACTCCATACATATATATGGGGATGTACTAGCTCCAACTCGGTTTTACAGTGAAAACTGCAGGAACTTCAAACCGGCACTAGGAAACAGACCGAGAATCCAGAGTAAAAGTTTCTCCTGCAACCGTTCCCTTTGTGCTAGATGAACGAACGTCTCTCCACATGCTAAGTTCTGACAGATAAGTGTGTGTGAAAGCCGTCCTTCACCTAGCTTGTTGGGAACACAAAGTTTCTCTTCGGTTGTAAACACCACTCCATACATATATATGGGGAGGTACAAGCTCCAACTCGGTTTTACAGTGAAAACTGCAGGAACATCAAACCGGAACTAGGAAACAGACCGAGAAATCAGAGTAATAGTTTCACATGCAACCCGTTCCCTTTGTGCTAGATGAACGTACGTCTCTCCACATGCTCCCTTCTGAGAGATATGTTTGTGTGAAAGCCGTCCTTCACCTAGCTTGTTGGGAACACAAAGATTCTCTTCAGTTGCAAACTCCACTCCATACATATATATGGGGTTGTACTAGCTCCAACACGGTTTTACAGTGAAAACTGCAGGAACTTCAAACCGGCACTAGGAAACAGACCGAGAAACCAGAGTAATATTTTAACATACAACCAGTTCCTTTTGTGCTAGATGAACGAACGTCTCTCCACATGCTCAATTCTGAGAGATAAGTGTGTGTGAAAGCCGTCCTTCACCTAGCTTGTTGGGAACACAAAGTTTTTCTTCAGTTGCAAATTCCACTCCATAAATATATATGGGGAGGTACTAGCTCCAACTCGGTTTTACAGTGAAAACTGCAGGAAATTCAAACCGGCACTAGGAAACAAACCGAGATACCAGAGTAAAAGTTTCTCCTGCAACCCGTTCCCTTTGTGCTAGATGAACGAACGTCTCTCCACATGCTCAGTTCTGACAGATAAGTGTGTTTGAAATCCGTCCTTCACCTAGCTGGTTGGGAACACAAAGTTTCTCTTCAGTTGCAAACTCCACTCCATACATATATATGGGGAGGTACTAGCTCCAACTCGGTTTTACAGTGAAAACTGCAGGAACTTAAAACCGGCACTAGGAAGCAGACCGAGAAACCAGAGTAAAAGATTCTCCTGCAACCCGTTCCCTTTGTGCTAGATGAACGAACGTCTCTCCACATGCTCAGTTCTGAGAGGTAAGTGTGTGTGAAAGCCGTCCTTCATCTTGCTTGTTGGGAACACAAAGTTTCTCTTCAGGTGCAACCTCCACTCCATACATATATATGGGTAGGCACTAGCTCCAATTAGGTTTTACAGTGAAAACTGCAGGAACATCAAACCGGCACTAGGAAACAGAGTGAGAAACCAGAGTAAAAGTTTCACCTTCAACCCGTTCCCTTTTTGCTAGATGAACGAACGTCTCTCCACATGCTCAGTTCTGAGAGGTAAGTGTGTGTGAAAGCCGTCCTTCACCTAGCTTGTTGGGAACACAAAGTATCTCTACAGTTGCAAACTCCATTGCATACATATATATGGAGAGGTACTAGCTCCAACACGGTTTTACAGTGAAAAATGCAGGAACATCAAACCGGCACTAGGAAACAGACTGAGAAACCAGAGTAAATGTTTCTCCTGCAACACGTTCCCTTTGTTTTAGATGAACGAACGTCTCTCCACATGCTCAGTTCTGAGAGAAAAGTGTGTGTGAAAGTCGTCCTTCATCTAGCTTGTTGGGAACACAATGTTTCTCTTCAGTTGCAAACCCCACTCCATACATATATATGGGGAGGTACAAGCTCCAACTCGGTTTTACAGTGAAAACTGCAGGAACTTCAAACCGGCACTAGGAAACAGACCGAGAAACCAGAGTAAAAGTTTCTCCTGCAATCCGTTCCTTTGTGCTACATGAACGAACGTCTCTCCACATGCTCAGATCTGAGGGAAAATTGTGTGTGAAAGCCGTCCTTCACCTAGCTTGTTGGGAACACAAAGTTTCTCTTCAGTTGCAAACTCCACTCCATACATATATGTGGGGTGGTAACAGCTCCAACTCGGTTTTACAGTGAAAATTGCAGGAACTTCAAACCGGCACTAGGAAACAGACCGAGAAACCAGAGTAATAGTTTCTCCTGCAACCCGTTCTCTTTGTGCTAGATGAACGAACGTATCTCCACATGCTCAGATCTGAGAGATAAGTGTGTGTGAAAGCCATCCTTCACCTAGCTTGTTGGGAACACAAAGTTTCTCTTCGGTTGTAAACTCCAATCCATACATATATATGGGGAGGTACTAGCTCCAACTCGGTTTTACAGTGAAAACTGCAGGAACTTCAAACCGGCACTAGGAAACAGACCGAGAAACCAGAGTAATAGTTTCTCATGCAACCCGTCCCTTTCTGCTAGATGAACGAACGTCTCTCCACATGCTCAGTTCTGAGAGATAAGTGTGTGTGAAAGCCGTCCTTCACCTAGCTTGTTGGGAACACAAAGTATCTCTACAGTTGCAAACTCCACTGCATACATATATATGGGTAGGTACTAGCTCCAACTCGGTTTTACAGTGAAAAATGCAGGAACATCAAACCGGCACTAGGAAACAGACTGAGAAACCAGAGTAAATGTTTCCCCTGCAACACGTTCCCTTTGTTCTAGATGAACGAACGTCTCTCCACATGCTCAGTTCTGAGAAAAAAGTGTGTGTTAAAGTCGTCCTTCATCTAGCTTGTTGGGAACACAAAGTTTCTCTACAGTTGCAAACTCCAATCCATACATATATATGGGGAGGTACAAGCTCCAACTCGGTTTTACAGTGAAACCTGCAGGAACTTCAAACCGGCACTAGGAAACAGACCGAGAAACCAGAGTAAATGTTTCTCCTGCAACCCGTTCCTTTGTGCTACATGAACGAACGTCTCTCCACATGCTCAGTTCTGAGAGATAAGTGTGTGTGAAAGCCGTCCTTCATCTAGCTTGTTGGGAACACAAAGTTTCTCTTCAGTTGCAAACTCCACTCCATACATATATGTGGGGTGGTAATAGCTCCAACTCGGTTTTACAGTGAAAACTGCAGGAACTTCAAACCGGCAGTAGGAAACAGTCCGAGAAACCAGAGTAATATTTTCTCCTGCAACCCGTTCTCTTTGTGCTAGATGAACGAACGTTTCTCCACATGCTCAGATCTGAGAGATAAGTGTGTGTGAATGCCGTCCTTCACCTAGCTTGTTGGGAACACAAAGTTTCTCTTCAGTTGCAAATTCCAATCCATACATATATATGGGGAGGTACTAGCACCAACTCGGTTTTACAGTGAAAACTGCACGAACTTCAAACCGGCACTAGGAAACAGACCGAGATACCAGAGTAAAAGTTTCTCCTGCAAACCGTTCCATTTGTGCTTGATGAACGAACGTCTCTCCACATGCTCAGTTCTGAGAGATAAGTGTGTGTGAAAGCCATCCTTCACCTAGCTTGTTGGGAACACAAAGTTTCTCTTCAGTTGCAAACTCCAATCCATACATATATATGGGGAGTTACTAGCTCCAACTCGGTTTTACAGTGAAAACTGCAGGAACTTCAAACCGGCACTAGGAAACAGACCGAGAAGCCAAAGTAAAAGTTTCTCCTGCAAACCGTTCCCTTTGTGCTAGATGAACGAACGTCTCTCCACATGCTCAGTTCTGAGAGATAAGTGTGTGTGAAAGCCGTACTTCACATAGCTTGTTGGGAACACAAAGTTTCTCTTCAGTTGTAAACTCCACTCCATACATATATATGGGGAGGTACTAGCTCCAACTCGGTTTTACAGTGAAAACTGCAGGAACTTCAAACCGGCACGAGGAAACAGACCGGGAAACCAGAGAAATAGTTTCTCCTGCAACCCGTTCCCTTTGTGCTAGATGAACGAACGTCTCTCCACATGCTCAGTTCTGAGAGATAAGTGTGTGTGAAAGCCGTCATTCACCTACCTTGTTGGGAACACAAAGTTTCTCTTCAGATGCAAACTCCACTCCATACACATATATGGGGAGGTACTAGCTCCAACTCGGTTTTACAGTGAAAACTGCAGGAACTTCAAACCGGCACTAGGAAACAGACCGAGATACCAGAGTAAAAGTTTCCCCTTCAACCCGTTCCCTTTGTGCTAGATGAACGAACGTCTCTCCACATGCTCAGTTCTGAGAGATAAGTGTGTGTGAAAGCCGTCCTTTACCTATCTTGTTGGGAAGACAAAGTTTCTCTTCAGTTGCAAACTCCACTCCATATATATATATGGGGAGGTACTTGCTCCAACTCCGATTTACAGTGAAAACCGCAGGAACTTCAAAACGGCACTTGGAAACATACCGATAAACCAGAGAAATAGTTTATCCTACAACCCGTTCCATTTGTGTTAGATGAACGAACGTCTCTCCACATGCTCAGTTCTGAGAGAAAAGTGTGTGTGAAAGCCGTCCTTCACCTAACTTGTTGGGAACACAAAGTTTCTCTTCAGTTGCAAACTCCACTCCATACATATATATGGGGAGGTACTAGCTCCAACTCGGTTTTACAGTGAAAACTGCAGGAACTTCAAACCGACACTAGGAAACAGACCGAGAAACCAGAGTAAAGTTTCCCCTGCAACCCGTTCCCTTTGTGCTAGATGAACGAACGTCTCTCCACATGCTCAGTTCTGAGAGATAAGTGTGTGTGAAAGCCATCCTTCACCTAGCTTGTTGGGAACACATAGTTTCTCTTCGGTTGTAATCTCCACTCCATACATATATATGGGGAGGTACTAGCTCCAACTCGGTTTTACAGTGAAAACTGCAGGAACTTCAAACCGGCACTAGGAAACAGACCGAGAAACCAGAGTAATAGTTTCTCATGCAACCCGTCCCTTTCTGCTAGATGAACGAACGTCTCTCCACAAGCTCAGTTCTGAGAGATAAGTGTGTGTGAAAGCCGTCCTTCACATAGCTTGTTGGGAACACAAAGATCCTCTTCAGTTGCAAACTCCACTCCATACATATATATGGGTAGGTACTAGCTCCAACTCGGTTTTACAGTGAAAACTGCAGGAACTTCAAACCGGCATAGGAAACAGACCGAGATACCAGAGTAAAAGTTTCTCCTGCAAACCGTTCCCTTTGTGCTAGATGATCGAACGTCTCTCCACATGCTCAGTTCTGAGAGATAAGTGTGTGTGAAAGCCGTCCTTCACCTAGCTTGTTGGGAACACATAGTTTCTCTTCAGTTGCAAACTCCACTCCATATATATATATGGGGATGTACCAGTTCCAACTCGGATTTACAGTGAAAAATGAAGGAACTTCAAACCTGCACTAGGAAACAGACCGAGAAACCACAGTAATATTTTATCATACAACCCGTTCCCTTTGTGCTAGATGAACGAACGTCTCTCCACATGCTCAGTTCTGAGAGATAAGTGTGTGTGAAAGCCGTCCTTCACCTAGCTTGTTGGGAACACAAAGTTTCTCTTCAGTTGCAAATTCCAATCCATACATATATATGGGGAGGTACTAGCACCAACTCGGTTTTACAGTGAAAACTGCACGAACTTCAAACCGGCACTAGGAAACAGACCGAGATACCAGAGTAAAAGTTTCTCCTGCAACCCATTCCCATTGTGCTTGATGAACGAACGTCTCTCCACATGCTCAGTTCTGAGAGATAAGTGTGTGTGAAAGCCATCCTTCACCTAGCTTGTTGGGAACACAAAGTTTCTCTTCAGTTGCAAACTCCAATCCATACATATATATGGGGAGTTACTAGCTCCAACTCGGTTTTACAGTGAAAACTGCAGGAACTTCAAACCGGCACTAGGAAACAGACCGAGAAGCCAGAGTAAAAGTTTCTCCTGCAAACCGTTCCCTTTGTGCTAGATGAACGAACGTCTCTCCACATGCTCAGTTCTGAGAGATAAGTGTGTGTGAAAGCCGTACTTCACCTAGCTTGTTGGGAACACAAAGTTTCTCTTCAGATGCAAACTCCACTCCATACACATATATGGGGAGGTACTAGCTCCAACTCTGTTTTACAGTGAAAACTGCAGGAACTTCAAACCGGCACTAGGAAACAGACCGAGATACCAGAGTAAAAGTTTCCCCTTCTACCCGTTCCCTTTGTGCTAGATGAACGAACGTCTCTCCACATGCTCAGTTCTGAGAGATAAGTGTGTGTGAAAGCCGTCCTTTACCTATCTTGTTGGGAAGACAAAGTTTCTCTTCAGTTGCAAACTCCACTCCATATATATATATGGGGAAGTACTTGCTCCAAATCCGATTTACAGTGAAAACCGCAGGAACTTCAAAACGGCACTTGGAAACATACCGAGAAACCAGAGAAATAGTTTATCCTACAACCCGTTTCATTTGTGCTAGATGAACGAACGTCTCTCCACATGCTCAGTTCTGAGAGATAAGTGTGTGTGAAAGCCGTCCTTCACCTAACTTGTTGGGAACACAAAGTTTCTCTTCAGTTGCAAACTCCACTCCATACATATATATGGGGAGGTACTAGCTCCAACTCGGTTTTACAGTGAAAACTGCAGGAACTTCAAACCGGCACTAGGAAACAGACCGAGAAACCAGAGTAAAGTTTCCCCTGCAACCCGTTCCCTTTGTGCTAGATGAACGAACGTCTCTCCACATGCTCAGTTCTGAGAGATAAGTGTGTGTGAAAGCCATCCTTCAACTAGCTTGTTGGGAACACAAAGTTTCTCTTCAGTTGCAAACTCCACTCCATACATATATATGGGGAGGTACTAGCTCCAACTCGGTTTTACAGTGAAAACTGCAGGAACTTAAAACCGGCACTAGGAAACAGACCGAGAAACCAGAGTAAAAGTTTCTCCTGCAACCCGTTCCCTTTGTGCTAGATGAACGAACGTCTCTCCACATGCTCATTTCTGAGAGATAAATGTGTGTGAAAGCCGTCCTTCACCTAGCTTGTTGGGAACACAAAGTTTCTCTTCGGTTGTAATCTCCACTCCATACATATATATGGGGAGGTACTAGCTCCAACTCGGTTTTAAAGTGAAAACTGCAGGAACTTCAAACTGGCACTAGGAAACAGACCGGGAAACCAGAGTAATAGTTTCTCATGCAACCCGTCCCTTTGTGCTAGATGAACGAACGTCTCTCCACAAGCTCAGTTCTGAGAGATAAGTGTGTGTGAAAGCCGTCCTTCACCTTGCTTGTTGGGAACTCAAAGATCCTCTTCAGTTGCAAACTCCACTCCATACATATATATGGGTAGGTACTAGCTCCAACTCGGTTTTACAGTGAAAACTGCAGGAACTACAAACCGGCATAGGAAACAGACCGAGATACCAGAGTAAAAGTTTCTCCTGCAAACCGTTCCATTTTGTGCTAGATGATCGAACGTCTCTCCACATGCTCAGTTCTGAGAGATAATTGTGTGTGAAAGCCGTCCTTCACCTAGCTTGTTGGGAACACATAGTTTCTCTTCAGTTGCAAACTCCACTCCATATATATATATGGGGTTGTACCAGTTCCAACTCGGATTTACAGTGAAAAATGAAGGAACTTCAAACCTGCACTAGGAAACAGACCGAGAAACCACAGTAATATTTTATCATACAACCCTTTCCCTTTGTGCCTAATGAACGAAAGTCTCTCCACATGCTCAGTTCTGAGAGATAAGTGTGTGTGAAAGCCGTCCTTCACCTAGCTTGTTGGGAACACAAAGTTTCTCTTCAGTTGCAAACTCCAATCCATACACATATATGGGGTGGTACTAGCTCCAACTCGGTTTTACAGTGAAAACTGCAGGAACTTCAAACCGGCACTAGGAAACAGACCGAGATACCAGAGTAAAAGTTTCCCCTGCAACCCGTTCCCTTTGTGCTAGATGAACGAACGTCTCTCCACATGCTCAGTTCTGAGAGATAAGTGTGTATGAAAGTCGTCCTTCACGTAGCTTGTTTGGAACACAAAGTTTCTCTTCAGTTGCAAACTCCACTCCATATATATATATGGGGAGGTACTTGCTCCAACTCCGATTTACAGTGAAAACCGCAGGAACTTCAAACCAGCACTTGGAAACATACCGAGAAACCAGAGAAATAGTTTATCCTACATCCCGTTCCATTTGTGCTAGATGAACGAACGTCTCTCCACATGCTCAGTTCTGAGAGATAAGTGTGTGTGAAAGCCGTCCTTCACCTAACCTGTTGGGAACACAAAGTTTCTCTTCAGTTGCAAACTCCACTCCATACATATATATGGGGAGGTACTAGCTCCAACTCGGTTTTACTGTGAAAACTGCAGGAACTTCAAACCGGAACTAGGAAACAGACCGAGATACCAGAGTAAAGTTTCCCCTGCAACCCGTCCCTTTGTGCTAGATGAACGAACGTCTCTCCACATGCTCAGTTCTGAGAAATAAGTGTGTGTGAAAGCCGTCCTTCACCTAGCTTGTTGGGAACACAAAGTATCTCTACAGTTGCAAACTCCACTGCATACATATATATGGGGAGGTACTAGCTCCAACTCGGTTTTACAGTGAAAAATGCAGGAACATCAAACCGGCACTAGGAAACAGACTGAGAAACCAGAGTAAATGTTTCTCCTGCAACACGTTCCCTTTGTTCTAGATGAACGAACGTCTCTCCACATGCTAAGTTCTGAGAAAAATGTGTGTGTGAAAGTCGTCCTTCATCTAGCTTGTTGGGAACACAAATTTTCTCTACAGTTGCAAACTCCAATCCGTACATATATATGGGGAGGTACAAGCTCCAACTCGGTTTTACAGTGAAAACTGCAGGAACTTCAAACCGGCACTAGGAAACAGACCGAGAAACCAGAGTAAAAGTTTCTCCTGCAACCCGTTCCTTTGTGCTACATGAACGAACGTCTCTCCACATGCTCATTTCTGAGAGATAATTGTGTGTGAAAGCCGTCCTTTACCTAGCTTGTTGGGAACACAAAGTTTCTCTTCAGTTGCAAACTCCACTCCATACAAATATGTGGGGTGGTAATAGCTCCAACTCGGTTTTACAGTGAAAACTGCAGGAACTTCAAACCGGCACTAGGAAACAGACCGAGATACCAGAGTAAAAGTTTCCCCTGCAACCCGTTCCCTTTGTGCTAGATGAACGAACGTCTCTCCACATGCTCAGTTCTGAGAGATAAGTGTGTATGAAAGTCGTCCTTCACGTAGCTTGTTGGGAACACAAAGTTTCTCTTCAGTTGCAAACTCCACTCCATATATATATATGGGGAGGTACTTGCTCCAACTCCGATTTACAGTGAAAACCGCAGGAACTTCAAACCAGCACTTGGAAACATACCGAGAAACCAGAGAAATAGTTTATCCTACATCCCGTTCCATTTGTGCTAGATGAACGAACGTCTCTCCACATGCTCAGTTCTGAGAGATAAGTGTGTGTGAAAGCCGTCCTTCACCTCACCTGTTGGGAACACAAAGTTTCTCTTCAGTTGCAAACTCCACTCCATACATATATATGGGGAGGTACTAGCTCCAACTCGGTTTTACAGTGAAAACTGCAGGAACTTCAAACCGGTACTAGGAAACAGCCCGAGATACCAGAGTAAAGTTTCCCCTGCAAACCGTTCCCTTTGTGCTAGATGAACGAACGTCTCTCCACATGCTCAGTTCTGAGAGATAAGTGTGTGTGAAAGCCATCCTTCACCTAGCTTGTTGGGAACACAAAGTTTCTCTTCAGTTGCAAACTCCAATCCATACATATATATGGGGAGGTACTAGCTCCAACTCGGTTTTACAGAGAAAACTGCAGGAACATCAAACCGGCACTAGGAAACAGACCGAGAAACCAGAGTAATAGTTTCTCATGCAACCCGTCCCTTTGTGCTAGATGAACGAACGTCTCTCCACATGCTCAGTTCTGAGAAATAAGTGTGTGTGAAAGCCGTCCTTCACCTAGCTTGTTGGGAACACAAAGTATCTCTACCGTTGCAAACTCCACTGCATACATATATATGGGGAGGTACTAGCTCCAACTCGGTTTTACAGTGAAAAATGCAGGAACATCAAACCGGCACTAGGAAACAGACTGAGAAACCAGAGTAAATGTTTCTCCTGCAACACGTTCCCTTTGTTCTAGATGAACGAACGTCTCTCCACATGCTAAGTTCTGAGAAAAAAGTGTGTGTGAAAGTCGTCCTTCATCTAGCTTGTTGGGAACACAAATTTTCTCTACAGTTGCAAACTCCAATCCGTACATATATATGGGGAGGTACAAGCTCCAACTCGGTTTTACAGTGAAAAATGCAGGAACTTCAAACCGGCACTAGGAAACAGACCGAGAAACCAGAGTAAAAGTTTCTCCTGCAACCCGTTCCTTTGTGCTACATGAACGAACGTCTCTCCACATGCTCATTTCTGAGAGATAACTGTGTGTGAAAGCCGTCCTTTACCTAGCTTGTTGGGAACACAAAGTTTCTCTTCAGTTGCAAACTCCACTCCACACACATATATGGGGAGGTACTAGCTCCAACTCGGTTTTACAGTGAAAACTGCAGGAACATCAAACCGGCACTAGGAAACAGACCGAGATACCAGAGTAAAAGTTTCCCCTGCAACCCGTTCCCTTTGTGCTAGATGAACGAACGTCTCTCCACATGCTCAGTTCTGAGAGATAAGTGTGTGTGAAAGCCGTCCTTCACCTAGCTTGTTGGGAAGACAAAGTTTCTCTTCAGTTGCCAACTCCACTCCATATATATATATGGGGAGGTACTTGCTCCAACTCTGATTTACAGTGAAAACCGCAGGAACTTCAAACCGGCACTTGGAAACATACCGAGAAACCAGAGAAATAGTTTACCTACAACCCGTTCCATTTGCGCTAGATGAACGAACGTCTCTCCACATGCTCAGTTCTGAGAGATAAGTGTGTGTGAAAGCCGTCCTTCACCTAGCTTGTTGGGAACACAAAGTTTCTCTTCGGTTGTAATCTCCACTCCATACATATATATGGGGAGGTACTAGCTCCAACTCGGTTTTACAGTGAAAACTGCAGGAACTTCAAACCGGCACTTGGAAACAGACCGAGATACCAGAGTAAATGTTTCTCCTGCAACCCGTTCCCTTTGTGCTAGATGAACGAACGTCTCTCCACATGCTAAGTTCTGAGAGATAAGTGTGTGTGAAAGCCGTCCTTCACCTAGCTTGTTGGGAACAAAAAGTTTCTCTTCAGTTGCAAACTCACTCCATATATATATATGGGGAGGTACAAGCTCCAGCTCGGTTTTACAGTGAAAAGTGCAGGAACTTCAAACCGGCACTAGGAAACAGACCGAGAAACCAGAGTAAAAGTTTCTCCTGCAACACGTTCCCTTTGTGCTAGATGAACGAACGTCTCTCCACATGCTCAGTTCTGAGAGATAAGTGTGTGTGAAAGCGGTCCTTCACCTAGCATGTTGGGAACACAAAGTTTCTCTTCAGTTGCAAACTCCACTCCATACATATATGTGGGGTGGTAATAGCTCCAACTCGGTTTTACAGTGAAAACTGCAGGAACTTCAAACCGGCAGTAGGAAACAGTCCGAGAAACCAGAGTAATTTTTTCTCCTGCAACCCGTTCTCTTTGTGCTAGATGAACGAACGTCTCTCCACATGCTCAGATCTGATAGATAAGTGTGTGTGAATGCCGTCCTTAAACTAGCTTGTTGGGAACACAATGTTTCTCTTCAGTTGCAAATTCCAATCCATACATATATATAGGGAGGTACTAGCACCAACTCGGTTTTACAGTGAAAACTGCAGGAACTTCATACCGGCACTAGGAAACATACCGAGATACCAGAGTAAAAGTTTCTCCTGCAACCCGTTCCCTTTGTGCTAGATGAACGAACGTCTCTCCACATGCTCAGTTCTGAGAGATAAATGTGTGTGAAAGCCGTCTTTCACCTAGCTTGTTGGGAACACAAAGTTTCTCTTCGGTTGTAATCTCCACTCCATACATATATTTGGGGAGGTACTAGCTCCAACTCGGTTTTACAGTGAAAACTGCAGGAACTTAAAACCGGCACTAGGAAACAGACCTAGAAACCAGAGTAAAAGTTTCTCCTGCAACCCGTTCACTTTGTGCTAGATGAACGAACGTCTCTCCACATGCTCAGTTCTGAGAGATAAATGTGTGTGAAAGCCGTCCTTCACCTAGCTTGTTGGGAACACAAAGTTTCTCTTCGGTTGTAATCTCCACTCCATACATATATATGGGGAGGTACAAGCTCCAACTCGGTTTTACAGTGAAAACTGCAGGAACTTCAAACCGGCACTAGGAAACAGACCGAGAAACCAGAGTAATAGTTTCTCATGCAACCCGTCCCTTTTTGCTAGATGAACGAACGTCTCTCCACATGCTCAGTTCTGAGAGATAAGTGTGTGTGAAAGCCGTCCTTCACCTAGCTTGTTGGGAACTCAAAGATTCTCTTCAATTGCAAACTCCACTCCATACATATATATGGGTAGGTACTAGCTCCAACTCGGTTTTACAGTGAAAACTGCAGGAACTTCAAACCGGCATAGGAAACAGACCGAGATAGCAGAGTAAAAGTTTCTCCTGCAAACCGTTCCCTTTGTGCTAGATGATCGAACATCTCTCCACATGCTCAGTTCTGAGAGATAAGTGTGTGTGAAAGCCGTCTTTCACCTAGCTTGTTGGGAACACATAGTTTCTCTTCAGTTGCAAACCCCACTCCATAAATATATATGGGGTTGTACCAGCTCCAACTCGGATTTACAGTGAAAAATGAAGGAACTTCTAACCTGCACTAGGAAACAGACCAAGAAACCACAGTAATATTTTATCATACAACCCGTTCCCTTTGTGCTAGATGAACGAACGTCTCTCCAAATGCTCAGTTCTGAGAGATAAGAGTGTGTGAAAGCCGTCCTTCACCTAGCTTGTTGGGAACACTAAATTTCTCTTAGGTTGCAAACTCCACTCCATACATATATATGAGGAGGTACTAGCTCCAACTCGGTTTTACAGTGAAAATTGCAGGAATTTCAAACCGGCACTAGGAAACAGACCGAGATACCAGAGTAAAAGTTTCTCCTGCAATCCGTTCCCTTTGTGCTAGATGAACGAACGTCTCTCCACATGCTCAGTTCTGGGAGATAAGTGTGTGTGAAAGCCGTCCTTCACCTAGCTTGTTGGGAACACAAAGTTTCTTTTCAGTTGCAAACTCCACTCCATACATATATATGGGGAGGTACTAGCTCCAACTCGGTTTAACAGTGAAAACTGCAGGAACTTCAAACCGGCACTAGGAAACAGACCGAGATACCAGAGTAAAAGTTTCTCCTGCAACCCGTTCCCTTTGTGCTAGATGAACGATCGTCTCTCCACATGCTCAGTTCTGAGAGATAAATGTGTGTGAAAGCCGTCCTTCACCTAGCTTGTTGGGAACACAAAGTTTCTCTTCGGTTGTAATCTCCACTCCATACATATATATGGGGAGGTACAAGCTCCAGCTCGGTTTTACAGTGAAAAGTGCAGGAACTTCTAACCGGCACTAGGAAACAGACCGAGAAACCAGAGTAAAAGTTTCTCCTGCAACACGTTCCCTTTGTGCTAGATGAACGAACGTCTCTCCACATGCTCAGTTCTGAGAGAAAAGTGTGTGTGAAAGCCGTCCTTCACCTAGCTTGTTTGGAACACAAAGTTTCTCTTCAGTTGCAAACTCCACTCCATACATATATGTGGGGTGGTAATAGCTCTAACTCGGTTTTACAGTGAAAACTGCAGGAACTTCAAATCGGCAGTAGGAAACAGTCCGAGAAACCAGAGTAATATTTTCTCCTGCAACCCGTTCTCTTTGTGCTAGATGAACGAACGTCTCTCCACATGCTCAGATCTGAGAGATAAGTGTGTGTGAATGCCGTCCTTAAACTAGCTTGTTGGGAACACAAAGTTTCTCTTCAGTTGCAAATTCCAATCCATACATATATATGGGGAGGTACTAGCACCAACTCGGTTTTACAGTGAAAACTGCAGGAACTTCAAACCGGCACTAGGAAACAGACCGAGATACCAGAGTAAAAGATTCTCCTGCAACCCGTTCCCGTTGTGCTAGATGAACGAACTTCTCTCCACATGCTCAGTTCTGAGAGATAAGTGTGTGTGAAAGCCGTCATTCACCTAGCTTGTTGGGAACACAAAGTTTCTCTTCAGTTGCAAAATCCACTCCATACACATATATGGGGAGGTACTAGCTCCAACTCGGTTTTACAGTGAAAACTGCACGAACTTCAAACCGGCACTAGGAAACAGACCGAGATACCAGAGTAAAAGTTTCCCCTGCAACCCGTTCCCTTTGTGCTAGATGAACGAACGTCTCTCCACATGCTCAGTTCTGAGAGATAAGTGTGTGTGAAAGCCGTCCTTCACCTAGCTTGTTGGGAAGACAAAGTTTCTTTTCAGTTGCAAACTCCACTCCATATATATATATGGGGAGGTTCTTGCTCCAACTCCGATTTACAGTGAAAACCGCAGGAACTTCAAACCGGCACTTGGAAACATACCGAGAAACCAGAGAAATAGTTTATCCTACAACCGGTTCCATTTGTGCTAGATGAACGAACGTCTCTCCACATGCTCAGTTCTGAGAGATAAGTGTGTGTGAAAGCCGTCCTTCACCTAACTTGTTGGGAACACAAAGTTTCTCTTCAGTTGCAAACTCCACTCCATACATATATATGGGGAGGTACTAGCTCCAACTCGGTTTTACAGTGAAAACTGCAGGAACTTCAAACCGGCACTAGGAAACAGACCGAGATACCAGAGTAAAGTTTCCCCTGCAACCCGTTCCCTTTGTGCTAGATGAACGAACGTCTCTCCACATGCTCAGTTCTGAGAGATAAGTGTGTGTGAAAGCCATCTTTAACTAGCTTGTTGGGAACACACAGTTTCTCTTCAGTTGCAAACTCCACTCCATACATATATATGGGGAGGTACTAGCTCCAACTCGGTTTTATAGTGAAAACTGCAGGAACTTAAAACCGGCACTAGGAAACAGACCGAGAAACCAGAGTAAAAGTTTCTCCTGCAACCCGTTCCCTTTTTGCTAGATGAACGAACGTCTCTCCACATGCTCAGTTCTGAGAGATAAGTGTGTGTGAAAGCCGTCATTCACCTAGCTTGTTGGGAACACAAAGTTTCTCTTCAGTTGCAAACTCCACTCCATACATATATATGGGGAGGTACTAGCTCCAACTCGGTTTTACAGTGTAAACTGCAGGAACTTCAAACCGGAACTAGGAAACAGACCGAGATACCAGAGTAAAATTTCCCCTGCAACCCGTTCCCTTTGTGCTAGATGAACGAACGTCTCTCCACATGCTCAGTTCTGAGATATAATTGTGTGTGAAAGCCATCCTTCACCTAGCTTGTTGGGAACACAAAGTTTCTCTTCAGTTGCAAACTCCACTCCATACATATATATGGGGAGGTACTAGTTCCAACTCGGTTTTACAGTGAAAACTGCAGGAACTTCAAACCGGCACTAGGAAAAAGACCTAGAAACCAGAGTAAAAGTTTCTCCTGCAACCCATTCCCTTTGTGCTTGATGAACGAACGTCTCTCCACATGCTCAGTTCTGAGAGATAAATGTGTGTGAAAGCCGTCCTTCACCTAGCTTGTTGGGAACACAAAGTTTCTCTTCGGTTGTAAACTCCAATCCATACATATATATGGGGAGGTACTAGCTCCAACTCGGTTTTACAGTGAAAACTGCAGGAACTTCAAACCGGCACTAGGAAACAGACCGAGAAACCAGAGTAATAGTTTCTCATGCAACCCGTCCCTTTCTGCTAGATGAACGAACGTCTCTCCACATGCTCAGTTCTGAGAGATAAGTGTGTGTGAAAGCCGTCCTTCACCTAGCTTGTTGGGAACACAAAGTATCTCTACAGTTGCAAACTCCACTGCATACATATATATGGGGAGGTACTAGCTCCAACTCGGTTTTACAGTGAAAACTGCAGGAACATCAAACCGGCACTAGGAAACAGACTGAGAAACCAGAGTAAATGTTTCTCCTGCAACACGTTCCCTTTGTTCTAGATGAACGAACGTCTCTCCACATGCTCAGTTCTGAGAAAAAAGTGTGTGTTAAAGTCGTCCTTCATCTAGCTTGTTGGGAACACAAAGTTTCTCTACAGTTGCAAACTCCAATCCATACATATATATGGGGAGGTACAAGCTCCAACTCGGTTTTACAGTGAAACCTGCAGGAACTTCAAACCGGCACTAGGAAACAGACCGAGAAACCAGAGTAAATGTTTCTCCTGCAACCCGTTCCTTTGTGCTACATGAACGAACGTCTCTCCACATGCTCAGTTCTGAGAGATAAGTGTGTGTGAAAGCCGTCCTTCACCTAGCTTGTTGGGAACACAAAGTTTCTCTTCAGTTGCAAACTACACTCCATACATATATGTGGGGTGGTAATAGCTCCAACTCGGTTTTACAGTGAAAACTGCAGGAACTTCAAACCGGCAGTAGGAAACAGTCCGAGAAACCAGAGTAATATTTTCTCCTGCAACCCGTTCTCTTTGTGCTAGATGAACGAACGTTTCTCCACATGCTCAGATCTGAGAGATAAGTGTGTGTGAATGCCGTCCTTCACCTAGCTTGTTGGGAACACAAAGTTTCTCTTCAGTTGCAAATTCCAATCCATACATATATATGGGGAGGTACTAGCACCAACTCGGTTTTACAGTGAAAACTGCACGAACTTCAAACCGGCACTAGGAAACAGACCGAGATACCAGAGTAAAAGTTTCTCCTGCAAACCGTTCCATTTGTGCTTGATGAACGAACGTCTCTCCACATGCTCAGTTCTGAGAGATAAGTGTGTGTGAAAGCCATCCTTCACCTAGCTTGTTGGGAACACAAAGTTTCTCTTCAGTTGCAAACTCCAATCCATACATATATATGGGGAGGCACTAGCTCCAACTCGGTTTTACAGTGAAAACTGCAGGAACTTCAAACCGGCACTAGGAATCAGACCGAGAAGCCAGAGTAAAAGTTTCTCCTGCAAACCGTTCCCTTTGTGCTAGATGAACGAACGTCTCTCCACATGCTCAGTTCTGAGAGATAAGTGTGTGTGAAAGCCGTACTTCACATAGCTTGTTGGGAACACAAAGTTTCTCTTCAGTTGTAAACTCCACTCCATACATATATATGGGGAGGTACTAGCTCCAACTCGATTTTACAGTGAAAACTGCAGGAACTTCAAACCGGCACGAGGAAACAGACCGGGAAACCAGAGTAATAGTTTCTCCTGCAACCCGTTCCCTTTGTGCTAGATGAACGAACGTCTCTCCACATGCTCAGTTCTGAGAGATAAGTGTGTGTGAAAGCCGTCCTTCACGTAGCTTGTTGGGAACACATAGTTTCTCTTCAGTTGCAAACTCCACTCCATACATATATATGGGGTTGTACTAGCTCCAACACGGTTTTACAGTGAAAACTGCAGGAACCTCAAACCGGCACTAGGAAACAGACCGAGAAACCAGAGTAATATTTTATCATACATACCGTTCCCTTTTTGCTAGATGAACGAACGTCTCTCCACATGCTCAGTTCTGAGAGATAAGTGTGTGTGAAAGCCGTCATTCACCTACCTTGTTGGGAACACAAAGTTTCTCTTCAGATGCAAACTCCACTCCATACACATATATGGGGAGGTACTAGCTCCAACTCGGTTTTACAGTGAAAACTGCAGGAACTTCAAACCGGCACTAGGAAACAGACCGAGATACCAGAGTAAAAGTTTCCCCTTCAACCCGTTCCCTTTGTGCTAGATGAACGAACGTCTCTCCACATGCTCAGTTCTGAGAGATAAGTGTGTGTGAAAGCCGTCCTTTACCTATCTTGTTGGGAAGACAAAGTTTCTCTTCAGTTGCAAACTCCACTCCATATATATATATGGGGAGGTACTTGCTCCAACTCCGATTTACAGTGAAAACCGCAGGAACTTCAAAACGGCACTTGGAAACATACCGATAAACCAGAGAAATAGTTTATCCTACAACCCGTTCCATTTGTGTTAGATGAACGAACGTCTCTCCACATGCTCAGTTCTGAGAGAAAAGTGTGTGTGAAAGCCGTCCTTCACCTAACTTGTTGGGAACACAAAGTTTCTCTTCAGTTGCAAACTCCACTCCATACATATATATGGGGAGGTACTAGCTCCAACTCGGTTTTACAGTGAAAACTGCAGGAACTTCAAACCGGCACTAGGAAACAGACCGAGAAACCAGAGTAAAGTTTCCCCTGCAACCCGTTCCCTTTGTGCTAGATGAACGAACGTCTCTCCACATGCTCAGTTCTGAGAGATAAGTGTGTGTGAAAGCCATCCTTCACCTAGCTTGTTGGGAACACAAAGTTTCTCTTCAGTTGCAAACTCCACTCCATACATATATATGGGGAGGTACTAGCTCCAACTCGGTTTTACAGTGAAAACTCCAGGAACTTAAAACCGGCACTAGGAAACAGACCGAGAAACCAGAGTAAAAGTTTCTCCTGCAACCCATTCCCTTTGTGCTAGATGAACGAACGTCTCTCCACATGCTCATTTCTGAGAGATAAATGTGTGTGAAAGCCGTCCTTCACCTAGCTTGTTGGGAACACAAAGTTTCTCTTCGGTTGTAATCTCCACTCCATACATATATATGGGGAGGTACTAGCTCCAACTCGGTTTTACAGTGAAAACTGCAGGAACTTCAAACCGGCACTAGGAAACAGACCGAGAAACCAGAGTAATAGTTTCTCATGCAACCCGTCCCTTTCTGCTAGATGAACGAACGTCTCTCCACAAGCTCAGATCTGAGAGATAAGTGTGTGTGAAAGCCGTCTTTCACATAGCTTGTTGGGAACACAAAGATCCTCTTCAGTTGCAAACTCCACTCCATACATATATATGGGTAGGTACTAGCTCCAACTCGGTTTTACAGTGAAAACTGCAGGAACTTCAAACCGGCATAGGAAACAGACCGAGATACCAGAGTAAAAGTTTCTCCTGCAAACCGTTCCCTTTGTGCTAGATGATCGAACGTCTCTCCACATGCTCAGTTCTGAGAGATAAGTGTGTGTGAAAGCCGTCCTTCACCTAGCTTGTTGGGAACACATAGTTTCTCTTCAGTTGCAAACACCACTCCATATATATATATGGGGATGTACCAGTTCCAACTCGGATTTACAGTGAAAAATGAAGGAACTTCAAACCTGCACTAGGAAATAGACCGAGAAACCACAGTAATATTTTATCATACAACCCGTTCCCTTTGTGCTAGATGAACGAACGTCTCTCCACATGCTCAGTTCTGAGAGATAAGTGTGTGTGAAAGCCGTCCTTCACCTAGCTTTTTGGGAACACAAAGTTTCTCTTCAGTTGCAAATTCCAATCCATACATATATATGGGGAGGTACTAGCACCAACTCGGTTTTACAGTGAAAACTGCACGAACTTCAAACCGGCACTAGGAAACAGACCGAGATACCAGAGTAAAAGTTTCTCCTGCAACCCATTCCCATTGTGCTTGATGAACGAACGTCTCTCCACATGCTCAGTTCTGAGAGATAATTGTGTGTGAAAGCCATCCTTCACCTAGCTTGTTGGGAACACAAAGTTTCTCTTCAGTTGCAAACTCCAATCCATACATATATATGGGGAGTTACTAGCTCCAACTCGGTTTTACAGTGAAAACTGCAGGAACTTCAAACCGGCACTAGGAAACAGACCGAGAAGCCAGAGTAAAAGTTTCTCCTGCAAACCGTTCCCTTTGTGCTAGATGAACGAACGTCTCTCCACATGCTCAGTTCTGAGAGATAAGTGTGTGTGAAAGCCGTACTTCACATAGCTTGTTGGGAACACAAAGTTTCTCTTCAGTTGTAAACTCCACTCCATACATATATATGGGGAGGTACTAGCTCCAACCCGGTTTTACAGTGAAAACTGCAGGAACTTCAAACCGGCACGAGGAAACAGACCGGGAAACCAGAGTAATAGTTTCTCCTGCAACCCGTTCCCTTTGTGCTAGATGAACGAACGTCTCTCCACATGCTCAGTTCTGAGAGATAAGTGTGTGTGAAAGCCGTCCTTCACCTAGCTTGTTGGGAACACATAGTTTCTCTTCAGTTGCAAACTCCACTCCATACATATATATGGGGTTGAACTAGCTCCAACACGGTTTTACAGTGAAAACTGCAGGAACTTCAAACCGGCACTAGGAAACAGACCGAGAAACCAGAGTAATATTTTTCATACAAACCGTTCCCTTTGTGCTAGATGAACGAACGTCTCTCCACATGCTCAGTTCTGAGAGATAAGTGTGTGTGAAAGCCGTCATTCACCTAGCTTGTTGGGAACACAAAGTTTCTCTTCAGATGCAAACTCCACTCCATACACATATATGGGGAGGTACTAGCTCCAACTCGGTTTTACAGTGAAAACTGCAGGAACTTCAAACCGGCACTAGGAAACAGACCGAGATACCAGAGTAAAAGTTTCCCCTTCAACCCGTTCCCTTTGTGCTAGATGAACGAACGTCTCTCCACATGCTCAGTTCTGAGAGATAAGTGTGTGTGAAAGCCGTCCTTTACCTATCTTGTTGGGAAGACAAAGTTTCTCTTCAGTTGCAAACTCCACTCCATATATATATATGGGGAAGTACTTGCTCCAACTCCGATTTACAGTGAAAACCGCAGGAACTTCAAAACGGCACTTGGAAACATACCGATAAACCAGAGAAATAGTTTATCCTACAACCCGTTCCATTTGTGCTAGATGAACGAACGTCTCTCCACATGCTCAGTTCTGAGAGATAAGTGTGTGTGAAAGCCGTCCTTCACCTAACTTGTTGGGAACACAAAGTTTCTCTTCAGTTGCAAACTCCACTCCATACATATATATGGGGAGGTACTAGCTCCAACTCGGTTTTACAGTGAAAACTGCAGGAACTTCAAACCGGCACTAGGAAACAGACCGAGAAACCAGAGTAAAGTTTCCCCTGCAACCCGTTCCCTTTGTGCTAGATGAACGAACGTCTCTCCACATGCTCAGTTCTGAGAGATAAGTGTGTGTGAAAGCCATCTTTCAACTAGCTTGTTGGGAACACAAAGTTTCTCTTCAGTTGCAAACTCCACTCCATACATATATATGGGGAGGTACTAGCTCCAACTCGGTTTTACAGTGAAAACTGCAGGAACTTAAAACATGCACTAGGAAACAGACCGAGATACCAGAGTATAAGTTTCTCCTGCAACCCGTTTCATTTGTGCTAGATGAACGAACGTCTCTCCACATGCTCAGTTCTGAGGGATAAATGTGTGTGAAAGCCGTCCTTCACCTAGCTTGTTGGGAACACAAAGTTTCTCTTCGGTTGTAAACTGCACTCCATACATACATATGGGGAGGTACTAGCTCCAACTCGGTTTTACAGTGAAAACTGCAGGAACTTCAAACAGGCACTAGGAAACAGACCGAGAAACCAGAGTAATAGTTTCTCATGCAACCCGTCCCTTTGTGCTAGATGAACGAATGTCTCTCCACATGCTCAGTTCTGAGAAA
Source organism: Camelus bactrianus (assembly GCF_048773025.1). Taxonomy (NCBI): domain Eukaryota; kingdom Metazoa; phylum Chordata; class Mammalia; order Artiodactyla; family Camelidae; genus Camelus; species Camelus bactrianus. The sequence goes on from NC_133565.1 coordinate 4,299,439, forward strand.
TAAGTGTGTGTGAAAGCCGTCCTTCACCTAGCTTGTTGGGAACACAAAGTATCTCTACAGTTGCAAACTCCACTGCATACATATATATGGGGAGGTACTAGCTCCAACTCGGTTTTACAGTGAAAAATGCAGGAACATCAAACCGGCACTAGGAAACAGACTGAGAAACCAGAGTAAATGTTTCTCCTGCAACACGTTCCCTTTGTTCTAGATGAACGAACGTCTCTCCACATGCTCAGTTCTGAGAGATAAGTGTGTGTGAAAGCCATCCTTCACCTAGCTTGTTGGGAACACAAAGTTTCTCTTCAGTTGCAAACTCCAATCCATACATATATATGGGGAGGTACTAGCTCCAACTCGGTTTTACAGTGAAAACTGCAGGAACTTAAAACCGGCACTAGGAAACAGACCTAGAAACCAGAGTAAAAGTTTCTCCTGCAACCCGTTCACTTTGTGCTAGATGAACGAACGTCTCTCCACATGCTCAGTTCTGAGAGATAAATGTGTGTGAAAGCCGTCCTTCACCTAGCTTGTTGGGAACAAAAAGTTTCTCTTCGGTTGTAATCTCCACTCCATACATATATATGGGGAGGTACTAGCTCCAACTCGGTTTTACAGTGAAAACTGCAGGAACTTCAAACCGGCACTAGGAAACAGACCGAGAAACCAGAGTAATAGTTTCTCATGCAACCCGTCCCTTTTTGCTAGATGAACGAACGTCTCTCCACATGCTCAGTTCTGAGAGATAAGTGTGTGTGAAAGCCGTCCTTCACCTAGCTTGTTGGGAACTCAAAGATTCTCTTCAGTTGCAAACTCCACTCCATACATATATATGAGGAGGTACTAGCTCCAACTCGGTTTTACAGTGAAAATTGCAGGAATTTCAAACCGGCACTAGGAAACAGACCGAGATACCAGAGTAAAAGTTTCTCCTGCAATCCGTTCCCTTTGTGCTAGATGAACGAACGTCTCTCCACATGCTCAGTTCTGGGAGATAAATGTGTGTGAAAGCCGTCCTTCACCTAGCTTGTTGGGAACACAAAGTTTCTTTTCAGTTGCAAACTCCACTCCATACATATATATGGGGAGGTACTAGCTCCAACTCGGTTTAACAGTGAAAACTGCAGGAACTTCAAACCGGCACTAGGAAACAGACCGAGATACCAGAGTAAATGTTTCTCCTGCAACACGTTCCCTTTGTGCTAGATGAACGAACGTCTCTCCACATGCTCAGTTCTGAGAGATAAGTGTGTGTGAAAGCCGTCCTTCACCTAGCTTGTTGGGAACAAAAAGTTTCTCTTCATTTGCAAACTCACTCCATATATATATATGGGGAGGTACAAGCTCCAGCTCGGTTTTACAGTGAAAAGTGCAGGAACTTCAAACCGGCACTAGGAAACAGACCGAGAAACCAGAGTAAAAGTTTCTCCTGCAACACGTTCCCTTTGTGCTAGATGAACGAACGTCTCTCCACATGCTCAGTTCTGAGAGATAAGTGTGTGTGAAAGCCGTCTTTCACCTAGCTTGTTGGGAACACATAGTTTCTCTTAAGTTGCAAATTCCACTCCATAAATATATATGGGGTTGTACCAGCTCCAACTCGGATTTAGAGTGAAAAATGAAGGAACTTCAAACCTGCACTAGGAAACAGACCGAGAAACCACAGTAATATTTTATCATACAACCCGTTCCCTTTGTGCTAGATGAACGAACGTCTCTCCAAATGCTCAGTTCTGAGGGATAAGTTTGTGTGAAAGCCGTCCTTCACCTAGCTTGTTGGGAACACTAAATTTCTCTTCAGTTGCAAACTCCACTCCATACATATATATGGGGAGGTACTAGCTCCAAATCGGTTTTACAGTGAAAACTGCAGGAACTTCAAACCGGCACTTGGAAACAGACCGAGATACCGGAGTAAAAGTTTCTCCTGCAACCCGTTCCCTTTGTGCTAGATGAACGAACGTCTCTCCACATGCTCAGTTCTGAGAGATAAGTGTGTGTGAAAGCCCTCCTTCACCTAGCTTGTTGGGAACAAAAAGTTTCTCTTCAGTTGCAAACTCACTCCATATATATATATGGGGAGGTACAAGCTCCAGCTCGGTTTTACAGTGAAAAGTGCAGGAACTTCATACCGGCACTAGGAAACAGACCGAGAAACCAGAGTAAAAGTTTCTCCTGCAACACGTTCCCTTTGTGCTAGATGAACGAACGTCTCTCCACATGCTCAGTTCTGAGAGATAAGTGTGTGTGAAAGCCGTCCTTCACCTAGCTTGTTGGGAACCCAAAGTTTCTCTTCAGTTGCAAACTCCACTCCATACATATATATGGGGAGGTACTCCTCCAACTCGGTTTTACAGTGAAAATTGCAGGAACTTCAAACCGGCACTAGGAAACAGACCGAGATACCAGAGTAAAAGTTTCTCCTGCAATCCGTTCCCTTTGTGCTAGATGAACGAACGTCTCTCCACATGCTCAGTTCTGGGAGATAAGTGTGTGTGAAAGCCGTCCTTCAACTAGCTTGTTGGGAACTCAAAGTTTCTTTTCAGTTGCAAACTCCACTCCATACATATATATGGGGAGGTACTAGCTCCAACTCGGTTTTACAGTGAAAACTGCAGGAACTTCAAACCGGCACTAGGAAACAGACCGAGATACCAGAGTAAATGTTTCTCCTGCAACCAGTTCCCTTTGTGCTAGATGAACGAACGTCTCTCCACATGCTCAGTTCTGAGAGAAAAGTGTGTGTGAAAGACGTCTTTCACCTAGCTTGTTGGGAACACAAAGTTTCTCTTCAGTTGCAAACTCCATTCCATACATATATATGGGGAGGTACTAGCTCCAACACGATTTTACAGTGAAAAATGCAGGAACTTCAAACCGGCACTAGGAAACAGTACGAGAAACCAGAGTAAAAGTTTCTCCTGCAACCCGTTCCCTTTGTGCTAGATGAACGAAAGTCTCTCCACATGCTCAGATCTGAGAGATAAGTGTGTGTGAAAGCCGTCATTCATCTAGCTTGTAGGGAACACAAAATTTCTCTTCAGTTGCAAACTCCACTCCATACATATATATGGGGAGGTACTAGCACCAACTCGGTTTTACAGTGAAAACTGCAGGAACTTCAAACCGGCACTAGGAAACAGACCGAGATACCAGAGTAATAGTTTCTCCTGCAACCAGTTCCCTTTGTGCTAGATGAACGAACGTCTCTCCACATGCTCAGTTCTGAGAGATAAGTGTGTGTGAAAGACGTCTTTCACCTAGCTTGTTGGGAACACAAAGTTTCTCTTCAGTTGCAAACTCCATTCCATACATATATATGGGGAGGTACCAGCTCCAACACGGTTTTACAGTGAAAAATGCAGGAACTTCAAACCGGCACTAGGAAACAGTACGAGAAACTAGAGTAAAAGTTTCTCCTGCAACCCGTTCCCTTTGTGCTAGATGAACGAAAGTCTCTCCACATGCTCAGATCTGAGAGATAAGTGTGTGTGAAAGCCGTCATTCATCTAGCTTGTTGGGAACACAAAATTTCTCATCAGTTGCAAACTCCACTTCATACATATATATGGGGTGGTACGAGCTCCAACTCGGTTTTACATTGAAAAATGCAGGAACTTCAAACCTGCACTAGGAAACAGACCGAGAAACCAGAGAAATAGTTTCTCCTGCAAACCATTCCCTTTGTGCTAGATAAACGAACGTCTCTCCACATGCTCAGTTCTGAGAGATAAGTGTGTGTGAAAGCCGTCCTTCACCTAGCTTGTTGGGAACTCAAAGTTTCTTTTCAGTTGCAAACTCCACTCCATACATATATATGGGGAGGTACTAGCTCCAACTCGGTTTTACAGTGAAAACTGCAGGAACTTCAAACCGGCACTAGGAAACAGACCGAGATACCAGAGTAAATGTTTCTCCTGCAACCAGTTCCCTTTGTGCTAGATGAACGAACGTCTCTCCACATGCTCAGTTCTGAGAGAAAAGTGTGTGTGAAAGACGTCTTTCACCTAGCTTGTTGGGAACACAAAGTTTCTCTTCAGTTGCAAACTCCATTCCATACATATATATGGGGAGGTACTAGCTCCAACACGGTTTTACAGTGAAAAATGCAGGAACTTCAAACCGGCACTAGGAAACAGTACGAGAAACCAGAGTAAAAGTTTCTCCTGCAACCCGTTCCCTTTGTGCTAGATGAACGAAAGTCTCTCCACATGCTCAGATCTGAGAGATAAGTGTGTGTGAAAGCCGTCATTCATCTAGCTTGTAGGGAACACAAAATTTCTCTTCAGTTGCAAACTCCACTCCATACATATATATGGGGAGGTACTAGCACCAACTCGGTTTTACAGTGAAAACTGCAGGAACTTCAAACCGGCACTAGGAAACAGACCGAGATACCAGAGTAATAGTTTCTCCTGCAACCAGTTCCCTTTGTGCTAGATGAACGAACGTCTCTCCACATGCTCAGTTCTGAGAGATAAGTGTGTGTGAAAGACGTCTTTCACCTAGCTTGTTGGGAACACAAAGTTTCTCTTCAGTTGCAAACTCCATTCCATACATATATATGGGGAGGTACCAGCTCCAACACGGTTTTACAGTGAAAAATGCAGGAACTTCAAACCGGCACTAGGAAACAGTACGAGAAACTAGAGTAAAAGTTTCTCCTGCAACCCGTTCCCTTTGTGCTAGATGAACGAAAGTCTCTCCACATGCTCAGATCTGAGAGATAAGTGTGTGTGAAAGCCGTCATTCATCTAGCTTGTTGGGAACACAAAATTTCTCATCAGTTGCAAACTCCACTTCATACATATATATGGGGTGGTACGAGCTCCAACTCGGTTTTACATTGAAAAATGCAGGAACTTCAAACCTGCACTAGGAAACAGACCGAGAAACCAGAGAAATAGTTTCTCCTGCAAACCATTCCCTTTGTGCTAGATAAACGAACGTCTCTCCACATGCTCAGTTCTGAGAGATAAGTGTGTGTGAAAGCCGTCCTTCACCTAGCTTGTTGGGAACACAAATTTTCTCTTCAGTTGCAAAATCCACTCAGTACATATATATGGGGAGGTACAAGCTCCAACTCGGTTTTAGAGTGAAAACTGCAGGAACTTCAAACCGGCACTAGGAAACAGACCGAGAAACCAGAGTAAAAGTTTCTCCTGCAACCCGTTCCATTTGCGCTAGATGAACGAACGTCTCTCCACATGCTCAGTTCTGAGAGGTAAGTGTGTGTGAAAGCCGTCCTTCACCTAGCTTGTTGGGAACACAAAGTTTCTCTTCAGTTGCAAAATCCACTCCATACATATATACGCGGAGGTAATAGCTCCAACCCTGTTTTACAGTGAAATCTGCAGGAACTTCAAACCGGCACTAGGAAACAGACCGAGATACCAGAGTAAACGTTTCTCCTGCAAACCGTTCCCTTTGTGCTAGATGAACGAACGTCTCTCCACATGCTCAGTTCTGAGAGATAAGTGTGTGTGAAAGCCGTCCTTCACCTAGCTTGTTGGGAACACAAAGTTTCTCTTCAGTTCCAAACTCCCCTCCATACATATATATGGGGAGGTACTAGCTCCAACACGGTTTTACAGTGAAAAATGCAGGAACTTCAAACCGGCACTAGGAAACAGTACGAGAAACCAGAGTAAAAGTTTCTCCTGCAACCCGTTCCCTTTGTGCTAGATGAACGAAAGTCTCTCCACATGCTCAGATCTGAGAGATAAGTGTGTGTGAAAGCCGTCATTCATCTAGCTTGTTGGGAACACAAAATTTCTCTTTAGTTGCAAACTCCACTCCATACATATATATGGGGAGGTACTAGCACCAACTCGGTTTTACAGTGAAAACTGCAGGAACTTCAAACCGGCACTAGGAAACAGACCGAGATACCAGAGTAATAGTTTCTCCTGCAACCAGTTCCCTTTGTGCTAGATGAACGAACGTCTCTCCACATGCTCAGTTCTGAGAGATAAGTGTGTGTGAAAGACGTCTTTCACCTAGCTTGTTGGGAACACAAAGTTTCTCTTCAGTTGCAAACTCCATTCCATACATATATATGGGGAGGTACTAGCTCCAACACGGTTTTACAGTGAAAAATGCAGGAACTTCAAACCGGCACGAGGAAACAGTACGAGAAACCAGAGTAAAAGTTTCTCCTGCAACCCGTTCCCTTTGTGCTAGATGAACGAAAGTCTCTCCACATGCTCAGTTCTGAGAGATAAGTGTGTGTGAAAGCCGTCATTCATCTAGCTTGTTGGGAACACAAAATTTCTCATCAGTTGCAAACTCCACTTCATACATATATATGGGGTGGTACGAGCTCCAACTCGGTTTTACATTGAAAACTGCAGGAACTTCAAACCGGCACTAGGAAACAGACCGAGAAACCAGAGTAAAAGTTTCTCCTGCAACCCGTTCCATTTGCGCTAGATGAACGAACGTCTCTCCACATGCTCAGTTCTGAGAGATAAGTGTGTGAAAGCCGTCCTTCATCTAGCTTGTTGGGAACACAAAGTTTCTCTTCAGTTGCAAACTCCACTCCATACATATATACGCGGAGGTAATAGCTCCAACTCTGTTTTACAGTGAAATCTGCAGGAACTTCAAACCGGCACTAGGAAACAGACCGAGATACCAGAGTAAACGTTTCTCCTGCAAACCGTTCCATTTGTGCTAGATGAACGAACGTCTCTCCACATGCTCAGTTCTGAGAGATAAGTGTGTGTGAAAGCCGTCCTTCACCTAGCTTGTTGGGAACACAAATTTTCTCTTCAGTTCCAAACTCCCCTCCATACATATATATGGGGAGGTACTAGCTCCAACACGGTTTTACAGTGAAAAATGCAGGAACTTCAAACCGGCACTAGGAAACAGACTGAGAAACCAGAGTAAAAGTTTCTCCTGCAACCCGTTCCCTTTGTGCTAGATGAACGAAAGTCTATCCACATGCTCAGATCTGAGAGATAAGTGTGTGTGAAAGCCGTCATTCATCTAGCTTGTTGGGAACACAAAATTTCTCTTCAGTTGCAAACTCCACTCCATACATATATATGGGGAGGTACTAGCACCAACTCGGTTTTACAGTGAAAACTGCAGGAACTTCAAACCGGCACTAGGAAACAGACCGAGATACCAGAGTAATAGTTTCTCCTGCAACCAGTTCCCTTTGTGCTAGATGAACGAACGTCTCTCCACATGCTCAGTTATGAGAGATAAGTGTGTGTGAAAGACGTCTTTCACCTAGCTTGTTGGGAACACAAAGTTTCTCTTCAGTTGCAAACTCCATTCCATACATATATATGGGGAAGTACTAGCTCCAACACGGTTTTACAGTGAAAAATGCAGGAACTTCAAACCGGCACGAGGAAACAGTACGAGAAACCAGAGTAAAAGTTTCTCCTGCAACCCGTTATCTTTGTGCTAGATGAACGAAAGTCTCTCCACATGCTCAGTTCTGAGAGATAAGTGTGTGTGAAAGCCGTCATTCATCTAGCTTGTTGGGAACACAAAATTTCTCATCAGTTGCAAACTCCACTTCATACATATATATGGGGTGGTACGAGCTCCAACTCGGTTTTACATTGAAAAATGCAGGAACTTCAAACCTGCACTAGGAAACAGACCGAGAAACCAGAGAAATAGTTTCTCCTGCAAACCATTCCCTTTGTGCTAGATAAACGAACGTCTCTCCACATGCTCAGTTCTGAGAGATAAGTGTGTGTGAAAGCCGTCCTTCACCTAGCTTGTTGGGAACACAAATTTTCTCTTCAGTTGCAAACTCCACTCAGTACATATATATGGGAAGGTACAAGCTCCAACTCGGTTTTAGAGTGAAAACTGCAGGAACTTCAAACCGGCACTAGGAAACAGACCGAGAAACCAGAGTAAAAGTTTCTCCTGCAACCCGTTCCCTTTGTGCTAGATGAACGAACGTCTCTCCACATGCTCAGTTCTGAAAGATAAGTGTGTGTGAAAACAGTCCTTCACCTAGCTTGTTGGGAACACATAGATTCTCTTCAGTTGTAAACTCCACTCCATACATATATATGGGGAGCTACTAGCTCCAACACGGTTTTACAGTGAAAAATGCAGGAAAATCAAACCGGCTGTAGGAAACAGACTGAGAAACAAGAGTAAAAGTTTCCCCTGCAACCCGTTCCCTTTGTTCTAGAAGAAAGAAAGTCTCTCCACATGCTCAGTTCTGAGAGATAAATTTGTGTGAAAGCCGTCCTTCACCTAGCTTGTTGGGAACACAAAGTTTCTCTTCAGTTGTAAACACCACTCCTTACATATATATAGGGAGGTACTAGCTCCAACTCGGTTTTACAGTGAAAACTGCAGGAACTTCAAAACGGCACTTGGAAACAGACCGAGAAACCAGAGTAATAGTTTCTCCTGCAAACCGTTCCCATTGTGCTACATGAACGAACGTCTCTCCACATTTTCAGTTCTGAGAGATAAGTGTGTGTGAAAGCCGTCCTTCACATAGCTTGTTGGGAACACAAAGTTTCTCTACAGTTGCAACAACACTCCTTACATATATATGGGGAAGTACTAGCTCCAACTCGGTTTTACAGTGAAAACGGCAGGAACTTCAAACAGGCACTAGGAAACAGACCGAGATACCAGAGTAAAAGTTTCTCCTGCAACCCGTTCCTTTTGTGCTAGATGAACGAAAGTCTCTCCACATGCTCAGTTCTGAGAGATAAGTGTGTGTGAAAGCCGTCCTTCAACTAGCTTGTTGGGAACACAAATTGTCTCTTCAGTTGAAAACTCCACTGCATACATATATATGGGGAGGTACTAGCTCCAACTCGGTTTTACAGTGAAAACTTCAGGAACTTCAAACCGGCACTAGGAAACAGACCGAGAAACCAGAGTAATAGTTTCTCCTGCAACCCGATCCTTTGGGCTAGATGAACGAACGTCTCTCCACATGCTCACTTCTGAGAGATAAATGTGTGTGAAACACGTCCTTCACCTAGCTTGTTGGGAACACAAAGTTTCTCTTTAGTTCAAACTCCACTCCGTACATATATATGGGGAGGTACTAGCTCCAACTCGGTTTTACAGTGAAAACTGTAGGAACTTCATACCGGCACTAGGAAACATACTGAGAAACCTGAGTAAAAGTTTCTCCTGCAAACCGTTCCCTTTGTGCTAGATGAACGAACGTCTCTCCACATGCTCAGTTCTGAGAGATAAGTGTGTGTGAAAGCCGTCCTTCACCTAGCTTGTTGGGAACACAAAGTTTCTCTTCAGTTGTAAACTCCACTCCATACATATATATGGGGAGGTACTAGCTCCAACTCGGTTTTACAGTGAAAACTTCAGGAACTTCAAACCGGCACTAGGAAACAGACCGAGAAACCAGAGTAATAGTTTCTCCTGCAACCCGTTCCCTTTGTGCTAGATAAACGAACGTCTCTCCACATGCTCAGTTCTGAGAGATAAATGAGTGTGAAAGCCGTCCTTCACCTAGCTTGTTGGGAACACAAAGTTTCTCTTCAGTTGCAAACTCCACTCCGTACATATATATGGGGAGATACTAGCTCCAACTCGGTTTTACAGTGAAAACTGCAGGAACTTCAAACCGGCACTAGGAAACAGACTGAGAAACCAGAGTAAAAGTTTCTCCTGCAACCCGTTCCCTTTGTGCTAGATGAACGAACGTCTCTCCACATGCTCAGTTCTGAGAGATAAGTGTGTGTGAAAGCCGTCCTTCACCTAGCTTGTTGGGAACACAAAGTTTCTCTTCAGTTGCAAACTCCACTCCATACATATATATGGGGACGTACTAGCTCCAACTCGGTTTTACAGTGAAAATTGCAGGAACTTCAAACCGGCACTAGGAAACAGACCGAGATACCAGAGTAAAAGTTTCTCCTGCAATCCGTTCCCTTTGTGCTAGATGAACGAACGTCTCTCCACATGCTCAGTTCTGGGAGATAAGTGTGTGTGAAAGCCGTCCTTCACCTAGCTTGTTGGGAACTCAAAGTTTCTTTTCAGTTGCAAATTCCACTCCATACATATATATGGGGAGGTACTAGCTCCAACTCGGTTTTACAGTGAAAACTGCAGGAACTTCAAACCGGCACTAGGAAAAAGACCGAGATACCAGAGTAAAAGTTTCTCCTGCAACCAGTTCCCTTTGTGCTAGATGAACGAACGTCTCTCCACATGCTCAGTTCTGAGAGAAAAGTGTGTGTGAAAGACGTCTTTCACCTAGCTTGTTGGGAACACAAAGTTTCTCTTCAGTTGCAAACTCCATTCCATACATATATATGGGGAGGTACTAGCTCCAACACGGTTTTACAGTGAAAAATGAAGGAACTACAAACCGGCACTAGGAAACAGTACGAGAAACCAGATAAAAGTTTCTCCTGCAACCCGTTCCCTTTGTCCTAGATGAACGAAAGTCTCTCCACATGCTCAGATCTGAGAGATAAGTGTGTGTGAAAGCCGTCATTCATCTAGCTTGTTGGGAACACAAAATTTCTCTTCAGTTGCAAACTCCAATCCATACATATATATGGGGAGGTACTAGCACCAACTCGGTTTTACAGTGAAAACTGCAGGAAATTCAAACCGGCACTAGGAAACAGACCGAGATACCAGAGTAATAGTTTCTCCTGCAACCAGTTCCCTTTGTGCTAGATGAACGAACGTCTCCTCACATGCTCATTTCTGAGAGATAAGTGTGTGTGAAAGACGTCTTTCACCTAGCTTGTTGGGAACACAAAATTTCTCTTCAGTTGCAAACTCCACTTCATACATATATATGGGTTGGTACGAGCTCCAACTCGGTTTTACATTGAAAAATGCAGGAACTTCAAACCTGCACTAGGAAACAGACCGAGAAACCAGAGAAATAGTTTCTCCTGCAAACCATTCCCTTTGTGCTAGATAAACGAACGTCTCTCCACATGCTCAGTTCTGAGAGATAAGTGTGTGTGAAAGCCGTCCTTCACCTAGCTTGTTGGGAACACAAATTTTCTCTTCAGTTGCAAACTCCACTCAGTACATATATATGGGGAGGTACAAGCTCCAACTCGGTTTTAGAGTGAAAACTGCAGGAACTTCAAACCGGCACTAGGAAACAGACCGAGAAACCAGAGTAAAAGTTTCTCCTGCAACCCGTTCCATTTGCGCTAGATGAACGAACGTCTCTCCACATGCTCAGTTCTGAGAGATAAGTGTGTGTGAAAGCCGTCCTTCACCTAGCTTGTTGGGAACACAAAGTTTCTCTTCAGTTGCAAACTCCACTCCATACATATATACGCGGAGGTAATAGCTCCAACTCTGTTTTACAGTGAAATCTGCAGGAACTTCAAACCGGCACTAGGAAACAGACCGAGATACCAGAGTAAACGTTTCTCCTGCAAACCGTTCCCTTTGTGCTAGATGAACGAACGTCTCTCCACATGCTCAGTTCTGAGAGATAAGTGTGTGTGAAAGCCGTCCTTCACCTAGCTTGTTGGGAACACAAAGTTTCTCTTCAGTTCCAAACTCCCCTCCATACATATATATGGGGAGGTACTAGCTCCAACTCGGTTTTACAGTGAAAACTGCAGGAAATTCAAACCGGCACTGGGAAACAGACCGAGAAACCAGAGTAAAAGTTTCTCCTGCAACCCGTTCCCTTTGTGCTAGATGAACGAACGTCTCTCCACATGCTCAGTTCTGAAAGATAAGTGTGTGTGAAAACAGTCCTTCACCTAGCTTGTTGGGAACACATAGATTCTCTTCAGTTGTAAACTCCACTCCATACATATATATGGGGAGCTACTAGCTCCAACACGGTTTTACAGTGAAAAATGCAGGAAAATCAAACCGGCAGTAGGAAACAGACTGAGAAACCAGAGTAAAATTTCCCCTGCAACCCGTTCCCTTTGTTCTAGAAGAAAGAAAGTCTCTCCACATGCTCAGTTCTGAGAGATAAATTTGTGTGAAAGCCGTCCTTCACCTAGCTTGTTGGGAACACAAAGTTTCTCTTCAGTTGTAAACACCACTCCTTACATATATATAGGGAGGTACTAGCTCCAACTCGGTTTTACAGTGAAAACTGCAGGAACTTAAAAACGGCACCTGGAAACAGACCGAGAAACCAGAGTAATAGTTTCTCCTTCAAACCGTTCCCATTGTGCTACATGAACGTACGTCTCTCCACATTTTCAGTTCTGAGAGATAAGTGTGTGTGAAAGCCGTCCTTCACCTAGCTTGTTGGGAACACAAAGTTTCTCTACAGTTGCAACACCACTCCTTACATATATATGGGGAGGTACTAGCTCCAACTCGGTTTTACAGTGAAAACGGCAGGAACTTCAAACAGGCACTAGGAAACAGACCGAGATACCAGAGTAAAAGTTTCTCCTGCAACCCGTTCCCTTTGTGCTAGATGAACGAAAGTCTCTCCACATGCTCAGATCTGAGAGATAAGTGTGTGTGAAAGCCGTCATTCATCTAGCTTGTTGGGAACACAAAATTTCTCTTCAGTTGCAAACTCCACTCCATACATATATATGGGGAGGTACTAGCACCAACTCGGTTTTACAGTGAAAACTGCAGGAACTTCAAACCGGCACTAGGAAACAGACCGAGATACCAGAGTAATAGTTTCTCCTGCAACCAGTTCCCTTTGTGCTAGATGAACGAACGTCTCTCCACATGCTCAGTTATGAGAGATAAGTGTGTGTGAAAGACGTCTTTCACCTAGCTTGTTGGGAACACAAAGTTTCTCTTCAGTTGCAAACTCCATTCCATACATATATATGGGGAAGTACTAGCTCCAACACGGTTTTACAGTGAAAAATGCAGGAACTTCAAACCGGCACGAGGAAACAGTACGAGAAACCAGAGTAAAAGTTTCTCCTGCAACCCGTTATCTTTGTGCTAGATGAACGAAAGTCTCTCCACATGCTCAGTTCTGAGAGATAAGTGTGTGTGAAAGCCGTCATTCATCTAGCTTGTTGGGAACACAAAATTTCTCATCAGTTGCAAACTCCACTTCATACATATATATGGGGTGGTACGAGCTCCAACTCGGTTTTACATTGAAAAATGCAGGAACTTCAAACCTGCACTAGGAAACAGACCGAGAAACCAGAGAAATAGTTTCTCCTGCAAACCATTCCCTTTGTGCTAGATAAACGAACGTCTCTCCACATGCTCAGTTCTGAGAGATAAGTGTGTGTGAAAGCCGTCCTTCACCTAGCTTGTTGGGAACACAAATTTTCTCTTCAGTTGCAAACTCCACTCAGTACATATATATGGGCAGGTACAAGCTCCAACTCGGTTTTAGAGTGAAAACTGCAGGAACTTCAAACCGGCACTAGGAAACAGACCGAGAAACCAGAGTAAAAGTTTCTCCTGCAACCCGTTCCCTTTGTGCTAGATGAACGAACGTCTCTCCACATGCTCAGTTCTGAAAGATAAGTGTGTGTGAAAACAGTCCTTCACCTAGCTTGTTGGGAACACATAGATTCTCTTCAGTTGTAAACTCCACTCCATACATATATATGGGGAGCTACTAGCTCCAACACGGTTTTACAGTGAAAAATGCAGGAAAATCAAACCGGCAGTAGGAAACAGACTGAGAAACCAGAGTAAAAGTTTCCCCTGCAACCCGTTCCCTTTGTTCTAGAAGAAAGAAAGTCTCTCCACATGCTCAGTTCTGAGAGATAAATTTGTGTGAAAGCCGTCCTTCACCTAGCTTGTTGGGAACACAAAGTTTCTCTTCAGTTGTAAACACCACTCCTTACATATATATAGGGAGGTACTAGCTCCAACTCGGTTTTACAGTGAAAACTGCAGGAACTTCAAAACGGCACTTGGAAACAGACCGAGAAACCAGAGTAATAGTTTCTCCTGCAAACCGTTCCCATTGTGCTACATGAACGAACGTCTCTCCACATTTTCAGTTCTGAGAGATAAGTGTGTGTGAAAGCCGTCCTTCACATAGCTTGTTGGGAACACAAAGTTTCTCTACAGTTGCAACAACACTCCTTACATATATATGGGGAAGTACTAGCTCCAACTCGGTTTTACAGTGAAAACGGCAGGAACTTCAAACAGGCACTAGGAAACAGACCGAGATACCAGAGTAAAAGTTTCTCCTGCAACCCGTTCCTTTTGTGCTAGATGAACGAAAGTCTCTCCACATGCTCAGTTCTGAGAGATAAGTGTGTGTGAAAGCCGTCCTTCAACTAGCTTGTTGGGAACACAAATTGTCTCTTCAGTTGAAAACTCCACTGCATACATATATATGGGGAGGTACTAGCTCCAACTCGGTTTTACAGTGAAAACTTCAGGAACTTCAAACCGGCACTAGGAAACAGACCGAGAAACCAGAGTAATAGTTTCTCCTGCAACCCGATCCTTTGGGCTAGATGAACGAACGTCTCTCCACATGCTCACTTCTGAGAGATAAATGTGTGTGAAACACGTCCTTCACCTAGCTTGTTGGGAACACAAAGTTTCTCTTTAGTTCAAACTCCACTCCGTACATATATATGGGGAGGTACTAGCTCCAACTCGGTTTTACAGTGAAAACTGTAGGAACTTCATACCGGCACTAGGAAACATACTGAGAAACCTGAGTAAAAGTTTCTCCTGCAAACCGTTCCCTTTGTGCTAGATGAACGAACGTCTCTCCACATGCTCAGTTCTGAGAGATAAGTGTGTGTGAAAGCCGTCCTTCACCTAGCTTGTTGGGAACACAAAGTTTCTCTTCAGTTGTAAACTCCACTCCATACATATATATGGGGAGGTACTAGCTCCAACTCGGTTTTACAGTGAAAACTTCAGGAACTTCAAACCGGCACTAGGAAACAGACCGAGAAACCAGAGTAATAGTTTCTCCTGCAACCCGTTCCCTTTGTGCTAGATAAACGAACGTCTCTCCACATGCTCAGTTCTGAGAGATAAATGAGTGTGAAAGCCGTCCTTCACCTAGCTTGTTGGGAACACAAAGTTTCTCTTCAGTTGCAAACTCCACTCCGTACATATATATGGGGAGATACTAGCTCCAACTCGGTTTTACAGTGAAAACTGCAGGAACTTCAAACCGGCACTAGGAAACAGACTGAGAAACCAGAGTAAAAGTTTCTCCTGCAACCCGTTCCCTTTGTGCTAGATGAACGAACGTCTCTCCACATGCTCAGTTCTGAGAGATAAGTGTGTGTGAAAGCCGTCCTTCACCTAGCTTGTTGGGAACACAAAGTTTCTCTTCAGTTGCAAACTCCACTCCATACATATATATGGGGACGTACTAGCTCCAACTCGGTTTTACAGTGAAAATTGCAGGAACTTCAAACCGGCACTAGGAAACAGACCGAGATACCAGAGTAAAAGTTTCTCCTGCAATCCGTTCCCTTTGTGCTAGATGAACGAACGTCTCTCCACATGCTCAGTTCTGGGAGATAAGTGTGTGTGAAAGCCGTCCTTCACCTAGCTTGTTGGGAACTCAAAGTTTCTTTTCAGTTGCAAATTCCACTCCATACATATATATGGGGAGGTACTAGCTCCAACTCGGTTTTACAGTGAAAACTGCAGGAACTTCAAACCGGCACTAGGAAAAAGACCGAGATACCAGAGTAAAAGTTTCTCCTGCAACCAGTTCCCTTTGTGCTAGATGAACGAACGTCTCTCCACATGCTCAGTTCTGAGAGAAAAGTGTGTGTGAAAGACGTCTTTCACCTAGCTTGTTGGGAACACAAAGTTTCTCTTCAGTTGCAAACTCCATTCCATACATATATATGGGGAGGTACTAGCTCCAACACGGTTTTACAGTGAAAAATGAAGGAACTACAAACCGGCACTAGGAAACAGTACGAGAAACCAGATAAAAGTTTCTCCTGCAACCCGTTCCCTTTGTCCTAGATGAACGAAAGTCTCTCCACATGCTCAGATCTGAGAGATAAGTGTGTGTGAAAGCCGTCATTCATCTAGCTTGTTGGGAACACAAAATTTCTCTTCAGTTGCAAACTCCAATCCATACATATATATGGGGAGGTACTAGCACCAACTCGGTTTTACAGTGAAAACTGCAGGAAATTCAAACCGGCACTAGGAAACAGACCGAGATACCAGAGTAATAGTTTCTCCTGCAACCAGTTCCCTTTGTGCTAGATGAACGAACGTCTCCTCACATGCTCATTTCTGAGAGATAAGTGTGTGTGAAAGACGTCTTTCACCTAGCTTGTTGGGAACACAAAATTTCTCTTCAGTTGCAAACTCCACTTCATACATATATATGGGTTGGTACGAGCTCCAACTCGGTTTTACATTGAAAAATGCAGGAACTTCAAACCTGCACTAGGAAACAGACCGAGAAACCAGAGAAATAGTTTCTCCTGCAAACCATTCCCTTTGTGCTAGATAAACGAACGTCTCTCCACATGCTCAGTTCTGAGAGATAAGTGTGTGTGAAAGCCGTCCTTCACCTAGCTTGTTGGGAACACAAATTTTCTCTTCAGTTGCAAACTCCACTCAGTACATATATATGGGGAGGTACAAGCTCCAACTCGGTTTTAGAGTGAAAACTGCAGGAACTTCAAACCGGCACTAGGAAACAGACCGAGAAACCAGAGTAAAAGTTTCTCCTGCAACCCGTTCCATTTGCGCTAGATGAACGAACGTCTCTCCACATGCTCAGTTCTGAGAGATAAGTGTGTGTGAAAGCCGTCCTTCACCTAGCTTGTTGGGAACACAAAGTTTCTCTTCAGTTGCAAACTCCACTCCATACATATATACGCGGAGGTAATAGCTCCAACTCTGTTTTACAGTGAAATCTGCAGGAACTTCAAACCGGCACTAGGAAACAATCCGAGATACCAGAGTAAACGTTTCTCCTGCAAACCGTTCCCTTTGTGCTAGATGAACGAACGTCTCTCCACATGCTCAGTTCTGAGAGATAAGTGTGTGTGAAAGCCGTCCTTCACCTAGCTTGTTGGGAACACAAAGTTTCTCTTCAGTTCCAAACTCCCCTCCATACATATATATGGGGAGGTACTAGCTCCAACTCGGTTTTACAGTGAAAACTGCAGGAAATTCAAACCGGCACTGGGAAACAGACCGAGAAACCAGAGTAAAAGTTTCTCCTGCAACCCGTTCCCTTTGTGCTAGATGAACGAACGTCTCTCCACATGCTCAGTTCTGAAAGATAAGTGTGTGTGAAAACAGTCCTTCACCTAGCTTGTTGGGAACACATAGATTCTCTTCAGTTGTAAACTCCACTCCATACATATATATGGGGAGCTACTAGCTCCAACACGGTTTTACAGTGAAAAATGCAGGAAAATCAAACCGGCAGTAGGAAACAGACTGAGAAACCAGAGTAAAATTTCCCCTGCAACCCGTTCCCTTTGTTCTAGAAGAAAGAAAGTCTCTCCACATGCTCAGTTCTGAGAGATAAATTTGTGTGAAAGCCGTCCTTCACCTAGCTTGTTGGGAACACAAAGTTTCTCTTCAGTTGTAAACACCACTCCTTACATATATATAGGGAGGTACTAGCTCCAACTCGGTTTTACAGTGAAAACTGCAGGAACTTAAAAACGGCACCTGGAAACAGACCGAGAAACCAGAGTAATAGTTTCTCCTTCAAACCGTTCCCATTGTGCTACATGAACGTACGTCTCTCCACATTTTCAGTTCTGAGAGATAAGTGTGTGTGAAAGCCGTCCTTCACCTAGCTTGTTGGGAACACAAAGTTTCTCTACAGTTGCAACACCACTCCTTACATATATATGGGGAGGTACTAGCTCCAACTCGGTTTTACAGTGAAAACGGCAGGAACTTCAAACAGGCACTAGGAAACAGACCGAGATACCAGAGTAAAAGTTTCTCCTGCAACCCGTTCCTTTTTTGCTAGATGAACGAAAGTCTCTCCACATGCTCAGTTCTGAGAGATAAGTGTGTGTGATAGCCGTCCTTCACCTAGCTTGTTGGGAACACAAAGTTTCTATTTAGTTCAAACTCCACTCCGTACATATATATGGGGAGGTACTAGCTCCAACTCGGTTTTACAGTGAAAACTGTAGGAACTTCATACCGGCACTAGGAAACTGACTGAGAAACCAGAGTAAAAGTTTCTCCTGCAACCCGTTCCCTTTGTGCTAGATGAACGAACGTCTCTCCACATGCTCAGTTCTGAGAGATAAGTGTGTGTGAAAGCCGTCCTTCACCTAGCTTGTTGGGAACACAAAGTTTCTCTTCAGTTGAAAACTCCACTCCATACATATATATGGGGAGGTACTAGCTCCAACTCGGTTTTACAGTGAAAACTTCAGGAACTTCAAACCGGCACTAGGAAACAGACCGAGAAACCAGAGTAATAGTTTCTCCTGCAACCCGTTCCCTTTGAGCTAGATAAACGAACGTCTCTCCACATGCTCAGTTCTGAGAGATAAATGAGTGTGAAAGCCGTACTTCACCTAGCTTCTTGGGAACACAAAGTTTATCTTCAGTTGCAAACTCCACTCCGTACATATATATGGGGAGATACTAGCTCCAACTCGGTTTTACAGTGAAAACTGCAGGAACTTCAAACAGGCACTAGGAAACAGACTGAGAAACCAGAGTAAAAGTTTCTCCTGCAACCCGTTCCCTTTGTGCTAGAAGAACGAACGTCTCTCCACATGCTCAGTTCTGAGAGATAAGTGTGTGTGAAAGCCGTCCTTCACCTAGCTTGTTGGGAACAAAAAGTTTCTCTTCAGTTGCAAACTCCACTCCATACATATATATGGGGAGGTACTAGCTCCAACTCGGTTTTACAGTGAAAATTCAGGAACTTCAAACCGGCACTAGGAAACAGACCGAGAAACCAGAGTAATAGTTTCTCCTGCAACCCGTTCCCTTTGTGCTAGATGAACGAACGTCTCTCCACATGCTCAGTTCTGAGAGATAAATGTGTGTGAAACCCGTCCTTCACCTAGCTTGTTGGGAACACAAAGTTTCTCTTTAGTTCAAACTCCACTCCGTACATATATATGGGGAGGTACTAGCTCCAACTCGGTTTTACAGTGAAAACTGTAGGAACTTCATACCGGCACTAGGAAACTGACTGAGAAACCAGAGTAAAAGTTTCTCCTGCAACCCGTTCCCTTTGTGCTAGATGAACGAACGTCTCTCCACATGCTCAGTTCTGAGAGATAAGTGTGTGTGAAAGCCGTCCTTCACCTAGCTTGTTGGGAACACAAAGTTTCTCTTCAGTTGAAAACTCCACTCCATACATATATATGGGGAGGTACTAGCTCCAACTCGGTTTTACAGTGAAAATTTCAGGAACTTCAAACCGGTACTAGGAAACAGACCGAGAAACCAGAGTAATAGTTTCTCCTGCAACCCGTTCCCTTTGAGCTAGATAAACGAACGTCTCTCCACATGCTCAGTTCTGAGAGATAAATGAGTGTGAAAGCCGTCCTTCACCTAGCTTCTTGGGAACACAAAGTTTCTCTTCAGTTGCAAACTCCACTCCGTACATATATATGGGGTGATACTAGCTCCAACTCGGTTTTACAGTGAAAACTGCAGGAACTTCAAACCGGCACTAGGAAACAGACTGAGAAACCAGAGTAAAAGTTTCTCCTGCAACCCGTTCCCTTTGTGCTAGATGAACGAACGTCTCTCCACATGCTCAGTTCTTAGAGATAGGTGTGTGTGAAAGCCGTCCTTCACCTAGCTTGTAGGGAACAAAAAGTTTCTCTTCAGTTGCAAACTCCACTCCAAACATACATATGTGGAGGTACTATCTCCAACTCGGATTTACAGTGAAAACTCCAGGAACTTCAAAACGGCACTAGGAAACAGACCGAGAAACCAGAGTAATAGTTTCTCCTGCAAACCGTTCCCTTTGTGCTAGATGAACGAACGTCTCTCCACATGCTCAGTTCTGAGAGATAAGTGTGTGTGAAAGCCGTCCTTCACCTAGCTTGTTGGGAACACAAAGTTTCTCTTCAGTTGCAACTCCACTCCATACATATATATGGGGAGGTACTAGCTCCAACTAGGTTTTACAGTGAAAACTGCAGGAAATTCAAACAAGCACTAGGAAACAAACCGAGATACCAGAGTAAAAGTTTCTCCTGCAAACCGTTACTTTTGGGCTAGATGAACGAACGTCTCTCCACATGCTCAGTTCTGAGAGATAAGTGTGTGTGAAAGCCGTCCTTCACCTAGCTTGTTGGGAACACAAAGTTTCTCTTCAGTTGAAAACTCCACTCCATACATATATATGGGGAGGTACTAGCTCCAACTCGGTTTTACAGTGAAAACTTCAGGAACTTCAAACCGGCACTAGGAAACAGACCGAGAAACCAGAGTAATAGTTTCTCCTGCAACCCTTTCCCTTTGTGCTAGATGAACGAACGTCTCTCCACATGCTCAGTTCTGAGAGATAAATGTGTGTGAAAGCCGTCCTTCACCTAGCTTGTTGGGAACACAAAGTTTCTCTTCAGTTGCAAACTCCACTCCGTACATATATATGGGGAGGTAACAGCTCCAACTCGGTTTTACAGTGAAAACTGCAGGAATTTCAAACTGGCACTAGGAAACATACCGAGAAACAAGAGTAAAAGTATCTCCTGCAACCCGTTCCCTTTGTGCTAGATGAACGAACGTCTCTCCACATGCTCAGTTCTGAGAGATAAGTGTGTGTGAAAACCGTCCTTCACCTAGCTTGTTGGGAACACAAAGTTTCTCTTCAGTTGCAAACTCCAATCCATACATATATATGGGGAGGTACTAGCTCCAACTCGGTTTTACAGTGAAAACTGCAGGAACTTCAAACTGGCACTAGGAAACAGACTGAGAAACCAGAGTAAAAATTTCTCCTGCAACCCGTTTCCATTGTGCTCGATGAACGAACATCTCTCCACATGCTCAGTTCTGAGAGATAAGTGTGTGTGAAAGCCGTCCTTCACCTAGCTTGTTGGGAACACAAATTTTCTCTTCAGTTGCAAACTCCACTCCATACATATATATGGGGAGGTACTAGCTCCAACTCGGTTTTACAGTGAAAACTGCAGGAACTTCAAACCGGCACTAGGAAACAGACCGAGAATCCAGAGTAAAATTTTCCCCTGCAAACCGTTCCATATGTGCTAGATGAACGAACGTCTCTCCACATGCTCAGTTCTGAGAGATAAGTGTGTGTGAAAGCCGTCCTTCACCTAGCTTGTTGGGAACACAAATTTTCTCTTCAGTTGCAAACTCCACTCCATACATATATATGGGGAGGTACTAGCTCCAACTCGGTTTTACAGTGAAAACTGCAGGAACTTCAAACCGGCACTAGGAAACAGACCAAGAAACCAGAGTAAAAGTTTCTCCTGCAACCCGTTCCATTTGTGCTAGATGAACGAACGTCTCTCCACATGCTCAGTTCTGAGATGTAAGTGTGTGTGAAAGCCGTCCTTCACCTAGCTTGTTGGGAACACAAAGTTTCTCTTCAGTTGCAAACTCCAATCCATACATATATATGGGGAGGTACTAGCTCCAACTCGGTTTTACAGTGAAAACTGCAGGAACTTCAAACCGGCACTAGGAAACAGACTGAGAAACCAGAGAAAAGTTTCTCCTGCAACCCGTTTCCATTGTGCTAGATGAACGAACGTCTCTCCACATGCTCAGTTCTGAGAGATAAGTGTGTGTGAAAGCCGTCCTTCACCTAGCTTTTTGGGAACACAAATTTTCTCTTCAGTTGCAAACTCCACTCCATACATATATATGGGGAGGTACTAGCTCCAACTCGGTTTTACAGTGAAAACTTCAGGAACTTCAAACCGGCACTAGGAAACAGACCGAGAAACCAGAGTAATAGTTTCTCCTGCAACCCGTTCCCTTTGAGCTAGATAAACGAACGTCTCTCCACATGCTCAGTTCTGAGAGATAAATGAGTGTGAAAGCCGTCCTTCACCTAGCTTCTTGGGAACACAAAGTTTCTCTTCAGTTGCAAACTCCACTCCGTACATATATATGGGGTGATACTAGCTCCAACTCGGTTTTACAGTGAAAACTGCAGGAACTTCAAACCGGCACTAGGAAACAGACTGAGAAACCAGAGTAAAAGTTTCTCCTGCAACCCGTTCCCTTTGTGCTAGATGAACGAACGTCTCTCCACATGCTCAGTTCTTAGAGATAAGTGTGTGTGAAAGCCGTCCTTCACCTAGCTTGTTGGGAACACAAATTTTCTCTTCAGTTGCAAACTCCACTCCATACATATATATGGGGAGGTACTAGCTCCAACTCGGTTTTACAGTGAAAACTGCAGGAACTTCAAACCGGCACTAGGAAACAGACCGAGAAACCAGAGTAAAATTTTCTCCTGCAAACCGTTCCATTTGTGCTAGATGAACGAACGTCTCTCCACATGCTCAGTTCTGAGAGATAAGTGTGTGTGAAAGCCGTCCTTCACCTAGCTTGTTGGGAACACAAATTTTCTCTTCAGTTGCAAACTCCACTCCATACATATATATGGGGAGGTACTAGCTCCAACTCGGTTTTACAGTGAAAACTGCAGGAACTTCAAACCGGCACTAGGAAACAGACCGAGAAACCAGAGTAAAAGTTTCTCCTGCAACCCGTTCCATTTGTGCTAGATGAACGAACGTCTCTCCACATGCTCAGTTCTGAGATGTAAGTGTGTGTGAAAGCCGTCCTTCACCTAGCTTGTTGGGAACACAAAGTTTCTCTTCAGTTGCAAACTCCAATCCATTCATATATATGGGGAGGTACTAGCTTCAACTCGGTTTTACAGTGAAAACTGCAGGAACTTCAAACCGGCACTAGGAAACAGACTGAGAAACCAGAGTTAAAGTTTCTCCTGCAACCCTTTTCCATTGTGCTAGATGAACGAACGTCTCTCCACATGCTCAGTTCTGAGAGATAAGTGTGTGTGAAAGCCGTCCTTCACCTAGATTTTTGGGAACACAAATTTTCTCTTCAGTTGCAAACTCCACTCCATACATATATATGGGGAGGTACTAGCTCCAACTCGGTTTTACAGTGAAAACTGCAGGAACTTCAAACCGGCACTAGGAAACAGACCGAGAAACCAGAGTAAAAGTTTCTCCTGCAACCCGTTCCCTTTGTGCTAGATGAACGAACGTCTCTCCACATGCTCAGTTCCGAGAGATAAGTGTGTGTGAAAGCCGTCCTTCACCTAGCTTGTTGGGAACACAAAATTTCTCTTCAGTTGCAAACTCCACTCCATACATATATATGGGGAGGTACTAGCTCCAACTCGGTTTTACAGTGAAAACTGCAGGAACTTCAAACCGGCACTAGGAAACAGACCGAGAAACCAGAGTAAAAATTTCTCCTGCAAACCGTTCCATTTGTGCTAGATAAACGTACGTCTCTCCACATGCTCAGTTCTGAGATGTAAGTGTGTGTGAAAGCCGTCCTTCATCTAGCTTGTTGGGAACACAAAATTTCTCTTCAGTTACAAACTCCACTCCATACATATATATGGGGAGGTACCAACTCCAACTCGGTTTTACAGTGAAAACTGCAGGAACTTCAAACCGGCACTAGGAAACAGACCGAGAAACCAGAGTAATAGTTTCTCCTGCAACCCGTTGCCTTTGTGCTAGATGAACGAACGTCTCTCCACATGCTCAGTTCTGAAAGATAAGTGTGTGTGAAAGCCGTCCTTCACCTAGCTTGTTGGGAACACAAATTTTCTCTTCAGTTGCAAACTCCACTCCATACATATATATGGGGAGGTACTAGCTCCAACTAGGTTTTACAGTGAAAACTGCAGGAACTTCAAACCGGCACTAGGAAACAGACCGAGAAACCAGAGTAAAATTTTCTCCTGCAACCCGTTCCATTTGTGCTAGATGAACGAACGTCTCTCCACATGCTCAGTTCTGAGATGTAAGTGTGTGTGAAAGCCGTCCTTCACCTAGCTTGTTGGGAACACAAAGTTTCTCTTCAGTTGCAAACTCCAATCCATACATATATATGGGGAGGTACTTGCTCCAACTCGGTTTTACAGTGAAAACTGCAGGAACTTCAAACCGGCACTAGGAAACAGACTGAGAAACCAGAGTAAAAGTATCTCCTGCAACCCGTTTCCATTGTGCTCGATGAACGAACGTCTCTCCACATGCTCAGTTCTGAGAGATAAGTGTGTGTGAAAGCCGTCCTTCACCTAGCTTTTTGGGAACACAAATTTTCTCTTCAGTTGCAAACTCCACTCCATACATATATATGGGGAGGTACTAGCTCCAACTCGGTTTTACAGTGAAAACTGCAGGAACTTCAAACCGGCACTAGGAAACAGACCGAGAAACCAGAGTAAAAGTTTCTCCTGCAACCCGTTCCCTTTGTGCTAGATGAACGAACGTCTCTCCACATGCTCCGTTCCGAGAGATAAGTGTGTGTGAAAGCCGTCCTTCACCTAGCTTGTTGGGAACACAAATTTTCTCTTCAGTTGCAAACTCCACTCCATACATATATATGGGGAGGTACTAGCTCCAACTCGGTTTTACAGTGAAAACTGCAGGAATTTCAAACCGGCACTAGGAAACAGACCGAGAAACCAGAGTAAAAGTTTCTCCTGCAAACCGTTCCATTTGTGCTAGATAAACGAACGTCTCTCCACATGCTCAGTTCTGAGATGTAAGTGTGTGTGAAAGCCGTCCTTCATCTAGCTTGTTGGGAACACAAAATTTCTCTTCAGTTGCAAACTCCACTCCATACATATATATGGGGAGGTACCAACTCCAACTCGGTTTTACAGTGAAAACTGCAGGAACTTCAAACCGGCACTAGGAAACAGACCGAGAAACCAGAGTAATAGTTTCTCCTGCAACCCGTTGCCTTTGTGCTAGATGAACGAACGTCTCTCCACATGCTCAGTTCTGAGAAATAAGTGTGTGTGAAAGCCGTCCTTCACCTAGCTTGGTGGGAACACAAAGTTTCTCTTCAGTTGCAAACTCCACTCCATACATATATATGGGGAGGTACTAGCTCCAACTCGGTTTTACAGTGAAAACTGCAGGAACTTCAAACTGGCACTAGGAAACAGACTGAGAAACCAGAGTAAAAGTTTCTCCTGCAACCCGTTTCCATTGTGCTCGATGAACGAACGTCTCTCCACATGCTCAGTTCTGAGAGATATGTGTGTGTGAAAGCCGTCCTTCACCTAGCTTGTTGGGAACACAAATTTTCTCTTCAATTGCAAACTCCACTCCATACATATATATGGGGAGGTACTAGCTCCAACTCGGTTTTACAGTGAAAACTGCAGGAACTTCAAACCGGCACTAGGAAACAGACCGAGAAACCAGAGTAAAAGTTTCTCCTGCAAACAGTTCCATTTGTGCTAGATGAACGAACGTCTCTCCACATGCTCAGTTCTGAGAGATAAGTGTGTGTGAAAGCCGTCCTTCACCTAGCTTGTTGGGAACACAAATTTTCTCTTCAGTTGCAAACTCCACTCCATACATATATATGGGGATGTACTAGCTCCAACTCGGTTTTACAGTGAAAACTGCAGGAACTTCAAACCGGCACTAGGAAACAGACCGAGAAACCAGAGTAAAAGTTTCTCCTGCAACCCGTTCCATTTGTGCTAGATGAACGAACGTGTCTCCACATGCTCAGTTCTGAGATGTAAGTGTGTGTGAAACCGTCCTTCACCTAGCTTGTTGGGAACACAAAGTTTCTCTTCAGTTGCAAACTCCACTCCGTACATATATATGGGGAAGTACTAGCTCCAACTCGGTTTTACAGTGAAAACTGCAGGAACTTCAAAACGGCACTAGGAAACAGACCGAGAAACCAGAGTAATAGTTTCTCCTGCAACCCGTTCCCTTTGTGCTAGATGAACGAACGTCTCTCCACATGCTCAGTTCTGAGAGATAAGTGTGTGTGAAAGCCGTCCTTCACCTAGCTTGTTGGGAACAAAAAGTTTCTCTTCAGTTGCAAACTCCACTCCATACATATATATGTGGAGGTACAATCTCCAACTCGGTTTTACAGTGAAAACTGCAGGAACTTCAAAACGGCACTAGGAAACAGAACGAGAAACCAGAGTAATAGTTTCTCCTGCAACCCGTTTCCATTGTGCTAGATGAACGAACGTCTCTCCACATGCTCAGTTCTGAGAGATAAGTGTGTGTGAAAGCTGTCCTTCACCTAGCTTGTTGGGAACACAAAGTTTCTCTTCAGTTGCAAACTCCACTCCATACATATATATGGGGAGGTACTAGCTCCAACTCGGTTTTACAGTGAAAACTGCAGGAACTTCAAACCGGCACTAGGAAACAGACCGAGAAACCAGAGTAAAAGTTTCTCCTGCAACCCGTTCCATTTGTGCTAGATGAACGAACGTCTCTCCACATGCTCAGTTCTGAGATGTAAGTGTGTGTGAAAGCCGTCCTTCATCTAGCTTGTTGGGAACACAAAGTTTCTCTTCAGTTGCAAACTCCACTCCATACATATATATGGGGGGTACCAACTCCAACTCGGTTTTACAGTGAAAACTGCAGGAACTTCAAACCGGCACTAGGAAACAGACCGAGAAACCAGAGTAATAATTTCTCCTGCAACCCGTTGCCTTTGTGCTAGATGAACGAACGTCTCTCCACATGCTCAGTTCTGAGAAATAAGTGTGTGTGAAAGCCGTCCTTCACCTAGCTTGTTGGGAACACAAAGTTTCTCTTCAGTTGCAAACTCCAATCCATACATATATATGGGGAGGTACTAGCTCCAACTCGGTTTTACAGTGAAAACTGCAGGAACTTCAAACCGGCACTAGGAAACAGACTGAGAAACCAGAGTAAAAGTTTCTCCTGCAACCCGTTACCTTTGTGCTAGATGAACGAACGTCTCTCCACATGCTCAGTTCCGAGAGATAAGTGTGTGTGAAAGCCGTCCTTCAACTAGCTTGTTGGGAACACAAAGTTTCTCTTCAGCTGCAAACTCCACTCCGTACATATATATGGGGAGGTACTAGCTCCAACTCGGTTTTACAGTGAAAACTGCAGGAACTTCAAACCGGCACTAGGAAACAGACTGGGAAACCAGAGTAAAAGTTACTCCTGCAACCCGTTCCGTTTGTGGTAGATGAACGAACGTCTCCCCACAAGCTCAGTTCTGAGAGATAAGTGTGTGTGAAAGCCGTCCTTCACATATCTTGTTGGGAACACAAAGTTTCTCTTCAGTTGCAAACTCCACTCCATACACATATATGGGGAGGTACAAGCTCCAACTCGGTTTTACAGTGAAAAATGCAGGAACTTCAAACCGGCACTAGGAAACAGACCGACAAAACAGATTAAAAGTTTCTCCTGCAACCTGTTCCTTTGTGCTAGATGAACGAAAGTCTCTCCACATGCTCAGTTCTGAGAGATATGTGTGTGTGAAAGCCGTCCTTCACCTAGCTTGTTGGGAACACAAAGTTTCTCTTTAGTTGCAAACTCCAATCCATACATATATATGGGGAGGTACTAGCTCCAACTCGGTTTTACAGTGAAAACTGCAGGAACTTCAAACCGGCACTAGGAAACAGACTGAGATACCAGAGTAAAAGTTTCTCCTGCAAACCGTTCCTTTTGTGCTAGATGAAAGAACCTCTCTCCACATGCTAAGTTCTGAGAGATAAGTGTGTGTGAAAGCCGTCCTTCACCTAGCTTGTTGGGAACACAAAGTTTCTCTTCAGTTGAAAACTCCACTCCATACATATATACGGGGAGGTACTAGCTCCAACTCGGTTTTACAGTGAAAACTTCAGGAACTTCAAACCGGCACTAGGAAACAGACCGAGAAACCAGAGTAATAGTTTCTCCTGCAACCCGTTCCCTTTGTGCTAGATGAACGAACGTCTCTCCACATGCTCAGTTCTGAGAGATAAATGTGTGTGAAACCCGTCCTTCACCTAGCTTGTTGGGAACACAAAGTTTCCCTTTAGTTGCAATCTCCACTCCGTACATATATATGGGGAGGTACTAGCTCCAACTCGGTTTTACAATGAAAACTGTAGGAACTTCAAACCGGCAATAGGAAACAGACTGAGAAACCAGAGTAAAATTTTCTCCTGCAACCCGTTCCCTTTGTGCTAGATGAACGAACGTCTCTCCACATGCTCAGTTCTGAGAGATAATTGTGTGTGAAAGCCGTCCTTTACCTAACTTGTTGGGAACACAAAGTTTCTCTTCAGTTGCAAACTCCACTCCATACATATATATGGGGAGGTACTAGCTCCAACTCGGTTTTACAGTGAAAACTTCAGGAACTTCAAACCGACACTAGGAAACAGACCGAGAAACCAGAGTAATAGTTTCTCCTGCAACCCGTTCCCTTTGTGCTAGATAAACGAACGTCTCTCCACATGCTCAGTTCTGAGAGATAAATCTGTGTGAAAGCCGTCCTTCACCTAGCTTGTTGGGAAGACAAAGATTCTCTTCAGTTGCAAACTCCACTCCGTACATATATATGGGGAGGTACTAGCTCCAACTCGGTTTTACAGTGAAAACTGCAGGAACTTCAAACCGGCACTAGGAAACAGACTGAGAAACCAGAGTAAAAGTTTCTCCTGCAACCCGTTCCCTTTGTGCTAGATGAACGAACGTCTCTCCACATGCTCAGTTCTGAGAGATAAGTGTGTGTGAAAGCCGTCCTTCACCTAGCTTGTTGGGAACAAAAAGTTTCTCTTCAGTTGCAAACTCCACTCCATACATATATATGTGGAGGTACTATCTCCAACTCGGTTTTACAGTGAAAACTGCAGGAACTTCAAAACGGCACTAGGAAACAGACCGAGAAACCAGAGTAATAGTTTCTCCTGCAAACCGTTCCATTTGTGCTAGATGAACGAACGTCTCTCCACATGCTCAGTTCTGAGAGATAAGTGTGTGTGAAAGCCGTCCTTCACCTAGCTTGTTGGGAACACAAAGTTTCTCTTCAGTTGCAACTCCACTCCATATATATATATGGGGAGGTACTAGCTCCAACTCGGTTTTACAGTGAAAACTGCAGGAACTTCAAACAAGCACTAGGAAACAAACCGAGATACCAGAGTAAAAGTTTCACCTGCAACCCGATCCTTTTGTGCTAGATGAACGAACGTCTCTCCACATGCTCAGTTCTGAGAGATAAGTGTGTGTGAAAGCCGTCCTTCACCTAGCTTGTTGGGAACACAAAGTTTCTCTTCAGTTGAAAACTCCATTCCATACATATATATGGGGAGGTACTAGCTCCAACTCGGTTTTACAGTGAAAACTTCAGGAACTTCAAACCGGCACTAGGAAACAGACCGAGACACCAAAGTAATAGTTTCTCCTGCAACCCGTTCCCTTTGTGCTAGATGAACGAACGTCTCTCCACATGCTCAGTTCGGAGAGATAAATGTGTGTGAAAGCCGTCCTTCACATAGCTTGTTGGAACACAAAGTTTCTCTTCAGTTGCAAACTCCAATCCGTACATATATATGGGGAGGTACTAGCTCCAACTCGGTTTTACAGTGAAAACTGCAGGAATTTCAAACCGGCACTAGGAAACAGACCGAGAAACCAGAGTAAAAGTATCCCCTGCAAACCGTTCCCTTTGTGCTAGATGAACGAACGTCTCTCCACATGCTCAGTTCTGAGAGATAAGTGTGTGTGAAAGCCGTCCTTCACCTAGCTTGTTGGGAACACAAAGTTTCTCTTCAGTTGCAAACTCCAATCCATACATATATATGGGGAGGTACTAGCTCCAACTCGGTTTTACAGTGAAAACTGCAGGAACTTCAAACCGACACTAGGAAACAGACTGAGAAACCAGAGTAAAAGTTTCTCCTGCAACCCGTTTCCATTGTGCTAGATGATCGAACGTCTCTCCACATGCTCAGTTCTGAGAGATAATTGTGTGTGAAAGCCGTACTTCACCTAGCTTGTTGGGAACACAAATTTTCTCTTCAGTTGCAAACTCCACTCCATACATATATATATTGGGAGGTACTAGCTCCAACTCGGTTTTACAGTGAAAACTGCAGGAACTTCAAACCGGCACTAGGAAACAGACCGAGAAACCAGAGTAAAAGTTTCTCCTGCAACCCGTTCCCTTTGTGCTAGATGAATGAACGTCTCTCCACATGCTCAGTTCCGAGAGATAAGTGTGTGTGAAAGCCATCCTTCACCTAACTTGTTGGGAACACAAAGTTTCTCTTCAGTTGCAAACTCCAATCCAAACATATATATGGGGAGGTACTAGCTCCAACTCGGTTTTACAGTGAAAACTGCAGGAACTTCAAACCGGCACTAGGAAACAGACTGAGAAACCAGAGTAAAAGTTTAACCTGCATCACATTCCCTTTGTGCTAGATGAACGAACGTCTCTCCACATGCTCAATTCTGAGAGATAAGTGTGTGTGTGGAAACCGTCATTCACCTAGCTTTTTGGGAACACAAAATTTCTCTTCAGTTGCAAACTCCACTCCATACATATATATGGGATGGTACTAGCTCCAACTCGGTTTTACAGTGAAAATTGCAGGAACTTCAAACCGGCACTAGGAAACAGACCGAGATACCAGAGTAAAAGTTTCTTCTGCAACCCGTTCCCTTTGTGCTAGATGAACAAACGTCTCTCCACATGCTCAGTTCTGAGAGATAAGTGTGTGTGAAAGCCGTCCTTCACCTAGCTAGTTGGGAACACAAAGTTTCTCTTCAGTTGCAAACTACACTCCATACATATATATGGGGAGGTACTAGCTCCAACTCGGTTTTAAAGTGAAAACTGCAGGAACTTCAAAACGGCCCTAGGAAACAGACCGAGAAACCAGAGTAAAAGTTTCTCCTGCAAACCGTTCCCTTTGTGCTAGATGAACGAACGTCTCTCCACATGCTCAGTTCTGAGAGATAAGTGTGTGTGAAAGCCGTCCTTCACCTAGCTTGTTGGGAAGACAAAGTTTCTCTTCATTTGTAAACACCACTCCTTACATATATATGGGGAGGTACTAGCTCCAACTCGGTTTTACAGTGAAAACTGCAGGAAATTCAAAACGGCAAGAGGAAACAGACTGAGAATCAAGAGTAAAAGTTTCCCCTTCAACCCGTTCACTTTGTTCTAGATGAACGAACGTCTCTCCACATGCTCAGTACTGAGAGATAAGTGTGTGTGAAAGCCGTCCTTCACCTAGCTTGTTGGGAACACAAAGTTTCTCTTCAGTTGCAAACTCCACTCCACACATATATATGGTGAGGTGCTAGCTCCAACTCTCTTTTACAGTGAAAACTGCAGGAACTTCAAACCGGCACTAGGAAACATACTGAGAAACCAGAGTAATTGTTTCTCCTGCAAACCGTTTCTTTTGTGCTAGATGAACGAACGTCTCTCCACATGCTCAGTTCTGAGAGATAATTTTGTGTGAAAGCCGTCCTTCATCTAGCTTGTTGGGAACACAAAGTTTCTCTTCAGTTGCAAACAAAACTCCATACATATATATGGGGATGTACAAGCTCCAACTCTCTTTTACAGTGAAAACTGCAGGAACTTCAAACCGGCACTAGGAAACAGACCGAGAAACCAGAGTAAAAGTTTTCCCTGCCACCCGTTCCCTTTATGCTAGGTGAACGAACGTCTCTCCAGATGCTCAGTTCTGAGAGATAAGTGTGTGTGAAACACGTCCTTCAACTAGCATGTTGGGAACACAAAGTTTCTCTTCAGTTGCAAACTCCACTCCATACATATATAAGGGGAGGTACCAGCTCCAACTCGGTTTTACAGTGAAAACTGCAGGAACTTCAAACCGGCAAGAGGAAACAGACTGAGAAACCAGAGTAAAAGTTTTTCCTGCAACCCGTTCCTTTTGTGCTAGATGAACGAACGTCTCTCCACATGCTCAATTCTGAGAGATAAGTGTGTGTGAAAGCCGTCCTTCACCTAGCTTGTTGGGAACACAAAGTTTCTCTTCAGTTGCAAACTCCACTCCATACATATATATGGGGAGGTACTAGCTCCAACTCGGTTTTACAGTCAAAACTTCAGGAATTCCAAAACGGCTCTAGGAAACAGACCGAGATACCAGAGTAAAAGTTTCTCCTGGAACCCGTTCCCTTTGTGCTAGATGAACGAACGTCTCTCCACATGCTCAGTTCTGAGAGATAAGTGTGTTTGAAAGCTGTCCTTCACCTAGCTTGTTGGGAACACATAGTTTCTGTTCAGATGCAAACTCCACTCCATATATATATGGGGAGGTACTAGCTCCAACTCGGTTTTACAGTGAAAACTGCAGGAACTTCAAACCGGCACGAGGAAACAGACCAAGAAACCAGAGTAATAGATTCTCCTGCAACCCGTTCCCTTTGTGCTAGATGTACAAACGTCTCTCCACATGCTCAGTTCTGAGAGATAAGTGTGTGTGAAAGCCGTCCTTCACCTAGCTTGTTGGGAACAAAAATTTTCTCTTCACTTGCAACCTCCACTCCATACATATATATGGGGAGGTACTAGATCCAAATCGGTTTTACAGTGAAATCTGCAGGAACTTCAAACCGGCACTAGGAAACAGACCGAGAAACCAGAGTAAAGTTTCTCCTGCAACCCGTTCCCTTTGTGCTAGATGAACGAACGTCTCTCCACATGCTCAGTTCTGAGAGATAAGTGTGTGTGAAAGCCGTCCTTCACCTAGCTTGTTTGGAACACAAAGTTTCTCTTCAGTTGCAAACTCCACTCCATACATATATATGGGGAGGTACAAGCTCCAACTCGTTTTTATAGTGAAAACTGCAGGAACTTCAAACCGGCACTAGGAAACAGACCGAGAAACCAGAGTAATAGTTTCTCCTACAACCCGTTCCCTTTGTGCTAGATGAACGAACGTCTATCCGCATGCTCAGTTCTGAGAGATAAGTGTGTGTGTGGAAACCGTCATTCACCTAGCTTTTTGGGAACACAAAATTTCTCTTCAGTTGCAAACTCCACTCCATACATATATATGGGATGGTACTAGCTCCAACTCGGTTTTACAGTGAAAATTGCAGGAACTTCAAACCGGCACTAGGAAACAGACCGAGATACCAGAGTAAAAGTTTCTCCTGCAACCCGTTCCCTTTGTGCTAGATGAACAAACGTCTCTCCACATGCTCAGTTCTGAGAGATAAGTGTGTGTGAAAGCCGTCCTTCACCTAGCTAGTTGGGAACACAAAGTTTCTTTTCAGTTGCAAACTACACTCCATACATATATATGGGGAGGTACTAGCTCCAACTCGGTTTTAAAGTGAAAACTGCAGGAACTTCAAAACGGCCCTAGGAAACAGACCGAGATACCAGAGTAAAAGTTTCTCCTGCAAACCGTTCCCTTTGTGCTAGATGAACGAACGTCTCTCCACATGCTCAGTTCTGAGAGATAAGTGTGTGTGAAAGCCGTCCTTCACCTAGCTTGTTGGGAAGACAAAGTTTCTCTTCATTTGTAAACCCCACTCCTTACATATATATGGGGAGGTACTAGCTCCAACTCGGTTTTACAGTGAAAACTGCAGGAAATTCAAAACGGCAAGAGGAAACAGACTGAGAATCAAGAGTAAAAGTTTCCCCTTCAACCCGTTCACTTTGTTCTAGATGAACGAACGTCTCTCCACATGCTCAGTACTGAGAGATAAGTGTGTGTGAAAGCCGTCCTTCACCTAGCTTGTTGGGAACACAAAGTTTCTCTTCAGTTGCAAACTCCACTCCACACATATATATGGTGAGGTGCTAGCTCCAACTCTCTTTTACAGTGAAAACTGCAGGAACTTCAAACCGGCACTAGGAAACATACTGAGAAACCAGAGTAATTGTTTCTCCTGCAAACCGTTTCTTTTGTGCTAGATGAACGAACGTCTCTCCACATGCTCAGTTCTGAGAGATAATTTTGTGTGAAAGCCGTCCTTCATCTAGCTTGTTGGGAACACAAAGTTTCTCTTCAGTTGCAAACAAAACTCCATACATATATATGGGGATGTACAAGCTCCAACTCTCTTTTACAGTGAAAACTGCAGGAACTTCAAACCGGCACTAGGAAACAGACCGAGAAACCAGAGTAAAAGTTTCCCCTGCCACCCGTTCCCTTTATGCTAGGTGAACGAACGTCTCTCCACATGCTCAGTTCTGAGAGATAAGTGTGTGTGAAACACGTCCTTCAACTAGCATGTTGGGAACACAAAGTTTCTCTTCAGTTGCAAACTCCACTCCATACATATATAAGGGGAGGTACCAGCTCCAACTCGGTTTTACAGTCAAAACTTCAGGAATTCCAAAACGGCTCTAGGAAACAGACCGAGATACCAGAGTAAAAGTTTCTCCTGGAACCCGTTCCCTTTGTGCTAGATGAACGAACGTCTCTCCACATGCTCAGTTCTGAGAGATAAGTGTGTTTGAAAGCTGTCCTTCACCTAGCTTGTTGGGAACACATAGTTTCTGTTCAGATGCAAACTCCACTCCATATATATATGGGGAGGTACTAGCTCCAACTCGGTTTTACAGTGAAAACTGCAGGAACTTCAAACCGGCACGAGGAAACAGACCGAGAAACCAGCGTAATAGATTCTCCTGCAACCCGTTCCCTTTGTGCTAGATGTACGAACGTCTCTCCACATGCTCAGTTCTGAGAGATAAGTGTGTGTGAAAGCCGTCCTTCACCTAGCTTGTTGGGAACAAAAATTTTCTCTTCACTTGCAACCTCCACTCCATACATATATATGGGGAGGTACTAGATCCAAATCGGTTTTACAGTGAAAACTGCAGGAACTTCAAACCGGCACTAGGAAACAGACCGAGAAACCAGAGTAAAGTTTCTCCTGCAACCCGTTCCCTTTGTGCTAGATGAACGAACGTCTCTCCACATGCTCAGTTCTGAGAGATAAGTGTGTGTGAAAGCCGTCCTTCACCTAGCTTGTTTGGAACACAAAGTTTCTCTTCAGTTGCAAACTCCACTCCATACATATATATGGGGAGGTACTAGCTCCAACTCGTTTTTATAGTGAAAACTGCAGGAACTTCAAACCGGCACTAGGAAACAGACCGAGAAACCAGAGTAATAGTTTCTCCTACAACCCGTTCCCTTTGTGCTAGATGAACGAACGTCTCTCCGCATGCTCAGTTCTGAGAGATAAGTGTGTGTGAAAGCCGTCCTTCAACTAGCTTGTTGGGAACACAAAGTTTTTCTTCAGTTGCCAAATCCACTCCATACATATATATGGGGAGTTACTAGCTCCAACTCGGTTTTACAGTGAAAACTGCAGGAACTTCAAACCGCCACTAGGAAACAGACCGAGATACCAGAGTATAAGTTTCTCCTGCAACCCGTTCCCTTTGTGCTAGATGAACGAACGTCTCTCCACATGCTCAGTTCTGAGAGATAAGTGTGTGTGAAAGCCGTCATTAAAATAGCTTGTTGAGAACACAAAGTTTCTCTTCATTTGCAAACCCACTCCATACATATATATGGGGAGGTACTAGCTCCAACTCGGTTTTACAGTGAAAACTGCAGGAACATCAAACCGGCACTAGGAAACAGACCGAGAAACCAGAGTAATAGTTTCTCCTGCAACCCGTTCCATTTGTGCTAGATGAACGAACGTCTCTCCACATGCTCATTTCTGAGAGATATGGGTGTGTGAAAGCCGTCCTTCACCTAGCTTGTTGGGAACACAAAGTTTCTCTTCAGTTGCAAACTCCAATCCATACATATATATGGGGAGGTACTAGCTCCAACTCGGTTTTACAGTGAAAACTGCAGGAACTTCAAACCGGCACTAGGAAACAGACTGAGAAACCAGAGTAAAAGTTTCTCCTGCAACCCGTTCCCTTTGTGCTAGATGAACGAACGTCTCTCCACATGCTCAGTTCTGAGAGATAAGTGTGTGTGAAAGCCGTCCTTCACCTAGATTGTTGGGAACACAAAGTTTCTCTTTAGATGCAAACACCACTCCATACATATATATGGGGAGGTACTAGCCCCAACACGGATTTACAGTGAAATCTGCAGGAACTTCAAACCGGCACTAGGAAACAGACCGAGAAACCAGAGTAAAAGTTTCTCCTGCCACCCGTTCCCTTTGTGCTAGATGAACGAACGTCTCTCCACATGCTCAGTTCTGAGAGATAAGTGTGTGTGAAAACCGTCCTTCACCTAGCTTGTTGGGAACACAAAGTTTCTCTTCAGTTGCAAACACCACTCCATACATATACATGGGGAGGTACTAGATCCAACTCGGTTTTACAGTGAAAACTGCAGGAACTTCAATCAGGCACTAGGAAACAGACCGAGAAACCAGAGTAATAGTTTCTCCTGCAACACGTTCCCTTTGTGCTAGATGAACGAACGTCTCTCCACATGCTCAGTTCTGAGAGATAAGTGTGTGTGAAAGCCGTCCTTCAACTAGCTTGTTTGGAACACAAAGTTTTTCTTCAGTTGCCAAATCCACTCCATACATATATATGGGGAGTTACTAGCTCCAACTCGGTTTTACAGTGAAACCTGCAGGAAGTTCAAACCGCCACTAAGAAAAAGACCGAGATACAAGAGTATAAGTTTCTCCTGCAACCCGTTCCCTTTGTGCTAGATGAACGAACGTCTCTCCACATGCTCAGTTCTGAGAGATAAGTGTGTGTGAAAGCCGTCATTAAACTACCTTGTTGGGAACAGAAAGTTTCTCTTTAGTTGCAAACACCACTCCGTACATATATATGGGTAGTACTAGCTCCAACTCGGTTTTACAGTGAAAACTGCAGGAACGTCAACCCGGCACTAGGAAACAGACTGAGAAACCAGAGTAAAAGTTTCTCCTGCAACCCGTTCCATTTGTGCTAGATAAACGAACGTCTCTCCACATGCTCATTTCTGAGAGATAAGTGTGTGTGAAAGCCGTCCTTCACCTAGCTTGTTGGGAACACAAAGTTTCTCTTCAGTTGAAAACTCCACTCCATACATATATATGGGGAGGTACTAGATCCAACTCGGTTTTACAGTGAAAACTTAAGGAACTTCAAACCGGCACTAGGAAACAGACCGAGAAGCCAGAGTAATAGTTTTTCCTGCAACCCGTTCCTTTTGTGCTAGATGAACGAACGTCTCTCCACATGCTCAGTTCTGAGAGATAAGTGTGTGTGAAAGCCGTCCTTCAACTAGCTTGTTGGGAACACAAAGTTTTTCTTCAGTTGCCAAATTAACTCCATACATATATATGGGGAGTTACCAGCTCCAACTCTGTTTTACAGTGAAACCTGCAGGAACTTCAAACCGCCACTAAGAAAAAGACCGAGATACCAGAGTATAAGTTTCTCCTGCAACCCGTTCCCTTTGTGCTAGATGAACGAACGTCTCTCCACATGCTCAGTTCTGAGAGATAAGTGTGTGTGAAAGCCGTCATTAAACTAGTTGTTGGGAACAGAAAGTTTCTCTTCAGTTGCAAACACCACTCCGTACATTTATATGGGGAGTACTAGCTCCAACTCGGTTTTACAGTGAAAACTGCAGGAACTTCAAACCGGCACTAGGAAACAGACTGAGAAACCAGAGTAAAAGTTTCTCCTGCAACCCGTTCCATTTGTGCTAGATGAACGAAAGTCTCTCCACATGCTCAGTTCTGAGAGATAAGTGTGTGTGAAAGCCGTCCTTCAACTAGCTTGTTGGGAACACAAAGTTTTTCTTCAGTTGCCAAATTAACTCCATACATATATATGGGGAGTTACCAGCTCCAACTCTGTTTTACAGTGAAACCTGCAGGAACTTCAAACCGCCACTAAGAAAAAGATCGAGATACCAGAGAATAAGTTTATCCTGCAACCCGTTCCCTTTGTGCTAGATGAACGAACGTCTCTCCACATGCTCAGTTCTGAGAGATAAGTGTGTGTGAAAGCCGTCATTTAACTAGTTGTTGGGAACAGAAAGTTTCCCTTTAGTTGCAAACACCACTCCGTACATTTATATGGGGAGTACTAGCTCCAACTCGGTTTTACAGTGAAAACTGCAGGAACTTCAAACCGGCACTAGGAAACAGACTGAGAAACCAGAGTAAAAGTTTCTCCTGCAACCCGTTCCATTTGTGCTAGATGAACGAACGTCTCTCCACATGCTCAGTTCTGAGAGATAAGTGTCTGTGAAAGCCGTCCTTCACCTAGCTTGTTGGGAACACAAAGTTTCTCTTAAGTTGAAAACTCCACTCCATACATATATATGGGGAGGTACTAGCTCCAACTCGGATTTACAGTGAAAACTTCAGGAACTTCATACCGGCACTAGGAAACAGACCGAGAAGCCAGAGTAATAGTTTCTCCTGCAACCTGTTCCCTTTGTGCTAGATGAACGAACGTCTCTCCACATGCTCAGTTCTGAGAGATAAATGTGTGTGAAACCCGTCCTTCACCTAGCTTGTTGGGAACACAAAATTTCTCTTTAGTTGCAAACTCCACTCCGTACATATATATGGGGAGGTACTAGCTCCAACTCGGTTTTACAGTGAAAACTGTAGGAACTTCAAACCGGCACTAGGAAACAGACTGAGAAACCAGAGTAAAATTTCTCCTGCAACCCGTTCCCTTTGTGCTAGATGAACGAACGTCTCTCCACATGATCAGTTCTGAGAGATAAGTGTGTGTGAAAGCCGTCCTTCACCTAGCTTGTTGGGAACACAAAGTTTCTCTTCACTTGCAAACTCCACTCCATACATATATATGGGGAGGTACTAGCTCCAACTCGGTTTTACAGTGAAAACTGCAGGAACTTCAAACCGGCACTAGGAAACAGACGAGAAACCAGGGTAAAAGTTTCTCCTGCAACCCGTTCCCTTTGTGCTAGATGATCGAACGTCTCTCCACATGCTCAGTTCTAGATGATAAGTGTGTGTGAAAGACGTCCTTCACCTAGCTTGTTGGGAACAAAAAGTTTCTCTTCAGTTGCAAACTCCACTCCATACGTATATATGTGGAGGTACTATCTCCAACTCGGTTTTACAGTGAAAACTGCAGGAAATTCAAAACGGCACTAGGAAACAGACCGAGAAACCAGAGTAATAGTTTCTCCTGCAAACCGTTCCCTTTGTGCTAGATGAACGAACGTCTCTCCACTTGCTCAGTTCTGAGAGATAAGTGTGTGTGAAAGCCGTCCTTCACCTAGCTTGATGGGAACACAAAGTTTTTTTCAGTTGCAACTCTACTCCATACATATATATGGGGAGGTACTAGCTCCAACTCGGATTTACAGTGAAAACTGCAGGAACTTCAAACAAGCACTAGGAAACAAACCGAGATACCAGAGAAAAAGTTTCTCCTGCAACCCGTTTCCATTGTGCTAGATGAACGAACGTCTCTCCACATGCTCAGTTCTGAGAGATAAGTGTGTGTGAAAGCCGTCCTTCACCTAGCTTGTTGGGAACACAAAGTTTCTCTTCAGTTGCAAACTCCACTCCGTACATATATATGGGGAGGTACAAGCTCCAACTCGGTTTTACAGTGAAAAATGCAGGAACATCAAACCGGCACTAGGAAACAGACCGAGAAACCAGAGTAAAAGTTTCTCCTGCAACCCGTTCCCTTTGTGCTAGATGAGCGAACGTCTCTCCACATGCTCAGTTCTGAGAGATAAGTGTGTGTGAAAACCGTCCTTCACCTAGCTTGTTGGGAACACAACGTTTCTCTTCAGTTGCAAACTCCACTCCATACATATATATGGGGAGGTACTAGATCCAACTCGGTTTTACAGTGAAAACTGCAGGAACTTCAAACAGGCACTAGGAAACAGACCGAGAAACCAGAGTA
Organism: Camelus bactrianus; assembly: GCF_048773025.1. Classification (NCBI taxonomy): domain Eukaryota; kingdom Metazoa; phylum Chordata; class Mammalia; order Artiodactyla; family Camelidae; genus Camelus; species Camelus bactrianus. Next base: position 4,339,168 of record NC_133565.1, read on the forward strand.
ATAGTTTCTCCTGCAACCCGATCCCTTTGTGCTAGATGAACGAACGTCTCTCCACATGCTCAGTTCTGAGAGATAAGTGTGTGTGAAAGCCGTCCTTCAAATAGCTTGTTGGGAACACAAAGTTTTTCTTCAGTTGCCAAATCCACTCCATACATATATATGGGGAGTTACTAGCTCCAACTCGGTTTTACAGTGAAACCTGCAGGAACTTCAAACCGCCACTAAGAAAAAGACCGAGATACCAGAGTATAAGTTTCTCCTGCAAACCGTTCCCTTTTTGCTAGATGAACGAACGTCTCTCCACATGCTCAGTTCTGAGAGATAAGTGTGTGTGAAAGCCGTCATTAAACTAGCTTGTTGGGAACAGAAAGTTTCTCTTCAGTTGCAAACTCCACTCCGTACATATATATGGGGAGTACTAGCTCCAACTCGGTTTTACAGTGAAAACTGCAGGAACTTCAAACCGGCACTAGGAAACAGACTGAGAAACCAGAGTAAAAGTTTCTCCTGCAACCCGTTCCATTTGTGCTAGATGAACGAACGTCTCTCCACATGCTCAGTTCTGAGAGATAAGTGTGTGTGAAAGCCGTCCTTCACCTAGCTTGTTGGGAACACAAAGTTTCTCTTCAGTTGAAAACTCCAATCCATACATATATATGGGGAGGTACTAGCTCCAACTCGGTTTTACAGTGAAAACTTCAGGAACTTCAAACCGGCACTAGGAAACAGACCGAGAAGCCAGAGTAATAGTTTCTCCTGCAAATCGTTCCCTTTGTGCTAGATGAACGAACGTCTCTCCACATGCTCAGTTCTGAGAGATAAATGTGTGTGAAACCCGTCCTTCACCTAGCTTGTTGGGAACACAAAATTTCTCTTTAGTTGCAAACTCCACTCCGTACATATATATGGGGAGGTACTAGCTCCAACTCGGTTTTACAGTGAAAACTGTAGGAACTTCAAACCGGCACTAGGAAACAGACTGAGAAACCAGAGTAAAAGTTTCTCCTGCAACCCGTTCCCTTTGTGCTAGATGAACGAACGTCTCTCCACATGATCAGTTCTGAGAGATAAGTGTGTGTGAAAGCCGTCCTTCACCTAGCTTGTTGGGAACACAAAGTTTCTCTTCAGTTGCAAACTCCACTCCATACATATATATGGGGAGGTACTAGCTCCAACTCGGTTTTACAGTGAAAACTGCAGGAACTTCAAACCGGCACTAGGAAACAGACTGAGAAACCAGAGTAAAAGTTTCTCCTGCAACCCGTTCCCTTTGTGCTAGATGAACGAACGTCTCTCCACATGCTCAGTTCTGAGAGATAAGTGTGTGTGAAAGCCGTCCTTCACGTAGCTTGTTGGGAACAAAAAGTTTCTCTTCAGTTGCAAACTCCACTCCATACGTATATATGTGGAGGTACTATCTCCAACTCGGTTTTACAGTGAAAACTGCAGGAACTTCAAACCGGCACTAGGAAACAGACTGAGAAACCAGAGTAAAAGTTTCTCCTGCAACCCGTTCCCTTTGTGCTAGATGAACGAACGTCTCTCCACATGATCAGTTCTGAGAGATAAGTGTGTGTGAAAGCCGTCCTTCACCTAGCTTGTTGGGAACACAAAGTTTCTCTTCAGTTGCAAACTCCACTCCATACATATATATGGGGAGGTACTAGCTCCAACTCGGTTTTACAGTGAAAACTGCAGGAACTTCAAACCGGCACTAGGAAACAGACTGAGAAACCAGAGTAAAAGTTTCTCCTGCAACCCGTTCCCTTTGTGCTAGATGAACGAACGTCTCTCCACATGCTCAGTTCTGAGAGATAAGTGTGTGTGAAAGCCGTCCTTCACCTAGCTTGTTGGGAACAAAAAGTTTCTCTTCAGTTGCAAACTCCACTCCATACGTATATATGTGGAGGTACTATCTCCAACTCGGTTTTACAGTGAAAACTGCAGGAACTTCAAAACGGCACTAGGAAACAGACCGAGAAACCAGAGTAATAGTTTCTCCTGCAAACAGTTCCCTTTGTGCTAGATGAACGAACGTCTCTCCACATGCTCAGTTCTGAGAGATAAGTGTGTGTGAAAGCCGTCCTTCACCTAGCTTGATGGGAACACAAAGTTTCTCTTCAGTTGCAACTCCACTCCATACATATATATGGGGAGGTACTAGCTCAAACTCGGTTTTACAGTGAAAACTGCAGGAACTTCAAACAAGCACTAGGAAACAAACCGAGATACCAGAGAAAAAGTTTCACCTGCAACCCGTTCCCTTTGTGCTAGATGAACGAACGTCTCTCCACATGCTCAGATCTGAGAGATAAGTGTGTGTGAAAGCCGTCCTTCACCTAGCTTGTTGGGAACACAAACTTTCTCTTCAGTTGCAAACTCCACTCCATACATATATAAGGGGAGGTACTAGCTCCAACTCGGTTTTACAGTGAAAACTGCAGGAACTTCAAACCGGCCCTAGGAAACAGACCGAGAAACCAGAGTAAAAGTTTCTCCTGCAAACCGTTCCCTTTGTGCTAGATGAACGAACGTCTCTCCACATGCTCAGTTCCGAGAGATAAGTGTGTGTGAAAGCCGTCCTTCACCTAGCTTGTTGGGAACACAAATTTTCTCTTCAGTTGCAAACTCCACTCCATACATATATATGGGGAGGTACTAGCTCCAACTCGGTTTTACAGTGAAAACTGCAGGAACTTCAAAACGGCACTAGGAAACAGACCGAGAAACCAGAGTAAAAGTTTCTCCTGCAACCCGTTCCCTTTGTGCTAGATGAACGAACGTCTCTCCACATGCTCAGTTCGGAGAGAAAAGTGTGTGTGAAAGCCGTCCTTCACCTAGCTTGTTGGGAACACATATTTTCTCTTCAGTTGCAAACTCCACTCCATACATATATATGGGGAGGTACTAGCTCCAACTCGGTTTTACAGTGAAAACTGCAGGAACTTCAAACCGGCACTAGGAAACAGACCGAGAAACCAGAGTAAAAGTTTCTCCTGCAACGCGATCCATTTGTGCTAGGTGAACGAACGTCTCTCCACATGCTCAGTTCTGAGATGTAAGTGTGTGTGAAAGCCGTCCTTCATCTAGATGGTTGGGAACACAAAGTTTCTCTTCAGTTGCAAACTCCACTCCATACATATATATGGGGATGTACTAGCTCCAACTCGGTTTTACAGTGAAAACTGCAGGAACTTCAAACAGGCACTAGGAAACTGACTGAGAATCCAGAGTAAAATTTTCTCCTGCAACCCGTTCCATTTGTGCTAGATGAACAAACGTCTCTCCACATGCTCAGTTCTGAGAGATAAGTGTGTGTGAAAGCCGTCCTTCACCTAGCTTGTTGGGAACAAAAATTTTCTCTTCAGTTGCAACCTCCACTCCATACATATATACGGGGAGGTACTTGATCCAACTCGGTTTTACAGTGAAAACTGCAGGAGCTTCAGACCGGCACTAGGAAACAGAATGAGAAACCAGAGTAAAGTTTCTCCTGCAAACTTTTCCCTTTGTGCTAGATGAACGAACGTCTCTCCACATGCTCAGTTGTGAGAGATAAGTGTGTGTGAAAGCCGTCCTTCACCTAGCTTGTTGGGAACACAAAGTTTCTCTTCAGTTGCAAACTCCACTCCATACATATATATGGGGAGGTACTAGATCCAACTCGGTTTTACAGTGAAAACTGCAGGAACTTCAAACAGGCACTAGGAAACAGACTGAGAAACCAGAGTAATATTTTCTCCTGCAACACGTTCCCTTTGTGCTAGATGAACGAACGTCTCTCCACATGCTCAGTTCTGAGAGATAAGTGTGTGTGAATGCCGTCCTTCAACTAGCTTGTTGGGAACACAAAGTTTTTCTTCAGTTGCCAAATCCACTCCATACATATATATGGGGAGTTACTAGCTCCAACTCGGTTTTACAGTGATACCTGCAGGTACTTCAAACCGCCACTAAGAAAAAGACCGAGATACCAGAGTATAAGTTTTTCCTGCAACCCGTTCCCTTTGTGCTAGATGAACGAACGTCTCTCCACATGCTCAGTTCTGAGAGATAAGTGTGTGTGAAAACCGTCCTTCACCTAGCTTGTTGGGAACACAAAGTTTCTCTTCAGTTGCAAACTCCACTCCATACATATATATGGGGAGGTACTAGATCCAACTCGGTTTTACAGTGAAAACTGCAGGAACTTCAAACCGGCACTAGGAAACAGACTGAGAAACCAGAGTAAAAGTTTCTCCTGCAACCCGTTCCAATTGTGCTAAATGAACGAACGTCTCTCCACATGCTCAGTTCTGAGAGATAAGTGTGTGTGAAAGCCGTCCTTCACCTAGCTTGTTGGGAACACAAAGTTTCTCTTCAATTGAAAACTCCACTCCATACATATATATGGGGAGGTACTAGCTCCAACTCGGTTTTACAGTGAAAACTTCAGGAACTTCAAACCGGCACTAGGAAACAGACCGAGAAGCCAGAGTAATAGTTTCTCCTGCAACCCGTTCCCTTTGTGCTAGATGAACGAACGTCTCTCCACATGCTCAGTTCTGAGAGATAAATGTGTGTGAAACCCGACCTTCACCTAGCTTGTTGGGAACACAAAATTTCTCTTTAGTTGCAAACTCCACTCCGTACATATATATGGGGAGGTACTAGCTCCAACTCGGTTTTACAGTGAAAACTGTAGGAACTTCAAACCGGCACTAGGAAACAGACTGAGAAACCAGAGTAAAAGTTTCTCCTGCAACCCGTTCCCTTTGTGCTAGATGAACGAACGTCTCTCCACATGATCAGTTCTGAGAGATAAGTGTGTGTGAAAGCCGTCCTTCACCTAGCTTGTTGGGAACACAAAGTTTCTCTTCAGTTGCAAACTCCACTCCATACATATATATGGGGAGGTACTAGCTCCAACACGGTTTTACAGTGAAAATTGTAGGAACTTCAAACCGGCACTAGGAAACAGACTGAGAAACCAGAGTAAAAGTTTCTCCTGCAACCCGTTCCCTTTGTGCTAGATGAACGAACGTCTCTCCACATGATCAGTTCTGAGAGATAAGTGTGTGTGAATGCCGTCCTTCACCTAGCTTGTTGGGAACACAAAGTTTCTCTTCAGTTGAAAACTCCAATCCATACATATATATGGGGAGGTACTAGCTCCAACTCGGTTTTACAGTGAAAACTTCAGGAACTTCAAACCGGCACTAGGAAACAGACCGAGAAGCCAGAGTAATAGTTTCTCCTGCAACCCGTTCCCTTTGTGCTAGATGAACGAACGTCTCTCCACATGCTCAGTTCTGAGAGATAAATGTGTGTGAAACCCGTCCTTCACCTAGCTTGTTGGGAACACAAAATTTCTCTTTAGTTGCAAACTCCACTCCGTACATATATATGGGGAGGTACTAGCTCCAACTCGGTTTTACAGTGAAAACTGTAGGAACTTCAAACCGGCACTAGGAAACAGACTGAGAAACCAGAGTAAAAGTTTCTCCTGCAACCCGTTCCCTTTGTGCTAGATGAACGAACGTCTCTCCACATGATCAGTTCTGAGAGATAAGTGTGTGTGAAAGCCGTCCTTCACCTAGCTTGTTGGGAACACAAAGTTTCTCTTCAGTTGCAAACTCCACTCCATACATATATATGGGGAGGTACTAGCTCCAACTCGGTTTTACAGTGAAAACTGCAGGAACTTCAAACCGGCACTAGGAAACAGACTGAGAAACCAGAGTAAAAGTTTCTCCTGCAACCCGTTCCCTTTGTGCTAGATGAACGAACGTCTCTCCACATGCTCAGTTCTGAGAGATAAGTGTGTGTGAAAGCCGTCCTTCACCTAGCTTGTTGGGAACAAAAAGTTTCTCTTCAGTTGCAAACTCCAATCCATACGTATATATGTGGAGGTACTATCTCCAACTCGGTTTTACAGTGAAAACTGCAGGAACTTCAAAACGGCACTAGGAAACAGACCGAGAAACCAGAGTAATAGTTTCTCCTGCAAACCGTTCCCTTTGTGCTAGATGAACGAACGTCTCTCCACATGCTCAGTTCTGAGAGATAAGTGTGTGTGAAAGCCGTCCTTCACCTAGCTTGATGGGAACACAAAGTTTCTCTTCAGTTGCAACTCCACTCCATACATATATATGGGGAGGTACTAGCTCAAACTCGGTTTTACAGTGAAAACTGCAGGAACTTCAAACAAGCACTAGGAAACAAACCGAGATACCAGAGTAAAAGTTTCACCTGCAACCCGTTCCCTTTTTGCTAGATGAAAGAACGTCTCTCCACATGCTCAGATCTGAGAGATAAGTGTGTGTGAAAGCCGTCCTTCACCTAGCTTGTTGGGAACACAAACTTTCTCTTCAGTTGCAAACTCCACTCCATACATATATAAGGGGAGGTACTAGCTCCAACTCGGTTTTACAGTGAAAACTGCAGGAACTTCAAACCGGCCCTAGGAAACAGACCGAGAAACCAGAGTAAAAGTTTCTCCTGCAAACCGTTCCTTTTGTGCTAGATGAACGAACGTCTCTCCACATGCTCAGTTCCGAGAGATAAGTGTGTGTGAAAGCCGTCCTTCACCTAGCTTGTTGGGAACACAAATTTTCTCTTCAGTTGCAAACTCCACTCCATACATATATATGGGGAGGTACTAGCTCCAACTCGGTTTTACAGTGAAAACTGCAGGAACTTCAAAACGGCACTAGGAAACAGACCGAGAAACCAGAGTAAAAGTTTTTCCTGCAACCCGTTCCCTTTGTGCTAGATGAACGAACGTCTATCCACATGCTCATTTCGGAGAGAAAAGTGTGTGTGAAAGCCGTCCTTCACCTAGCTTGTTGGGAACACAAATTTTCTCTTCAGTTGCAAACTCCACTCCATACATATATATGGGGAGGTACTAGCTCCAACTCGGTTTTACAGTGAAAACTGCAGGAACTTCAAACCGGCACTAGGAAACAGACCGAGAAACCAGAGTAAAAGTTTCTCCTGCAACGCGATCCATTTGTGCTAGGTGAACGAACGTCTCTCCACATGCTCAGTTCTGAGATGTATGTGTGTGTGAAAGCCGTCCTTCATCTAGATGGTTGGGAACACAAAGTTTCTCTTCAGTTGCAAACTCCACCCCATACATATATATGGGGATGTACTAGCTCCAACTCGGTTTTACAGTGAAAACTTCAGGAACTTCAAACAGGCACTAGGAAACTGACTGAGAATCCAGAGAAAAATTTTCTCCTGCAACCCGTTCCATTTGTGCTAGATGAACAAACGTCTCTCCACATGCTCAGTTCCGAGAGAAAAGTGTGTGTGAAAGCCGTCATTAAAATAGCTTGTTGGGAACACAAAGTATCTCTTCAGTTGCAAACTCCACTCCATACATATATATGGGGAGGTACTAGATCCAACTCGGTTTTACAGTGAAAACTGCAGGAACTTCAAACAGGCACTAGGAAACAGACTGAGAAACCAGAGTAATATTTTCTCCTGCAACACGTTCCCTTTGTGCTAGATGAACGAACGTCTCTCCACATGCTCAGTTCTGAGTGATAAGTGTGTGTGAAAGCCGTCCTTCAACTAGCTTGTTGGGAACACAAAGTTTTTCTTCAGTTGCCAAATCCACTCCATACATATATATGGGGAGTTACTAGCTCCAACTCGGTTTTACAGTGAAACCTGCAGGTACTTCAAACCGCCACTAAGAAAAAGACCGAGATACCAGAGTATAAGTTTTTCCTGCAACCCGTTCCCTTTGTGCTAGATGAACGAACGTCTCTCCACATGCTCAGTTCTGAGAGATAAGTGTGTGTGAAAACCGTCCTTCACCAAGCTTGTTGGGAACACAAAGTTTCTCTTCAGTTGCAAACTCCACTCCATACATATATATGGGGAGGTACTAGATCCAACTCGGTTTTACAGTGAAAACTGCAGGAACTTCAAACCGGCACTAGGAAACAGACTGAGAAACCAGAGTAAAAGTTTCTCCTGCAACCCGTTCCAATTGTGCTAAATGAACGAACGTCTCTCCACATGCTCAGTTCTGAGAGATAAGTGTGTGTGAAAGCCGTCCTTCACCAAGCTTGTTGGGAACACAAAGTTTCTCTTCAATTGAAAACTCCACTCCATACATATATATGGGGAGGTACTAGCTCCAACTCGGTTTTACAGTGAAAACTTCAGGAACTTCAAACCGGCATTAGGAAACAGACCGAGAACCCAGAGTAATAGTTTCTCCTGCAACCCGTTCCCTTTGTGCTAGATGAACGAACGTCTCTCCACATGCTCAGTTCTGAGAGATAAATGTGTGTGAAACCCGACCTTCACCTAGCTTGTTGGGAACACAAAAATTCTCTTTAGTTGCAAACTCCACTCCGTACATATATATGGGGAGGTACTAGCTCCAACTCGGTTTTACATTGAAAACTGTAGGAACTTCAAACCGGCACTAGGAAACAAACCGAGATACCAGAGTAGAAGTTTCACCTGCAACCCGTTCCTTTTGTGCTAGATGAACGAACGTCTCTCCACATGCTCAGTTCGGAGAGATAAGTGTGTGTGAAAGCCGTCCTTCACCTAGCTTGTTGGGAACACAAAGTTTCTCTTCAGTTGAAAACTCCACTCCATACATATATATGGGGAGGTACTAGCTCCAACTCGGTTTTACAGTGAAAACTGCAGGAACTTCAAACCGGCACTAGGAAACAGACTGAGAAACCAGAGTAAAAGTTTCTCCTGCAACCCGTTCCCTTTGTGCTAGATGAACGAACGTCTCTCCACATGCTCAGTTCTGAGAGATAAGTGTGTGTGAAAGCCGTCCTTCACCTAGCTTGTTGGGAACAAAAAGTTTCTCTTCAGTTGCAAACTCCACTCCATACGTATATATGTGGAGGTACTATCTCCAACTCGGTTTTACAGTGAAAACTGCAGGAACTTCAAAACGGCACTAGGAAACAGACCGAGAAACCAGAGTAATAGTTTCTCCTGCAAACCGTTCCCTTTGTGCTAGATGAACGAACGTCTCTCCACATGCTCAGTTCTGAGAGATAAGTGTGTGTGAAAGCCGTCCTTCACCTAGCTTGATGGGAACACAAAGTTTCTCTTCAGTTGCAACTCCACTCCATACATATATATGGGGAGGTACTAGCTCAAACTCGGTTTTACAGTGAAAACTGCAGGAACTTCAAACAAGCACTAGGAAACAAACCGAGATACCAGAGTAAAAGTTTCACCTGCAACCCGTTCCCTTTGTGCTAGATGAACGAACGTCTCTCCACATGCTCAGATCTGAGAGATAAGTGTGTGTGAAAGCCGTCCTTCACCTAGCTTGTTGGGAACACAAACTTTCTCTTCAGTTGCAAACTCCACTCCATACATATATAAGGGGAGGTACTAGCTCCAACTCGGTTTTACAGTGAAAACTGCAGGAACTTCAAACCGGCCCTAGGGAACAGACCGAGAAACCAGAGTAAAAGTTTCTCCTGCAAACCGTTCCCTTTGTGCTAGATGAACGAACGTCTCTCCACATGCTCAGTTCCGAGAGATAAGTGTGTGTGAAAGCCGTCCTTCACCTAGCTTGTTGGGAACACAAATTTTCTCTTCAGTTGCAAACTCCACTCCATACATATATATGGGGAGGTACTAGCTCCAACTCGGTTTTACAGTGAAAACTGCAGGAACTTCAAAACGGCACTAGGAAACAGACCGAGAAACCAGAGTAAAAGTTTCTCCTGCAACACGTTCCCTTTGTGCTAGATGAACGAACGTCTATCCACATGCTCAGTTCGGAGAGAAAAGTGTGTGTGAAAGCCGTCCTTCACCTAGCTTGTTGGGAACACAAATTTTCTCTTCAGTTGCAAACTCCACTCCATACATATATATGGGGAGGTACTAGCTCCAACTCGGTTTTACAGTGAAAACTGCAGGAACTTCAAACCGGCACTAGGAAACAGACCGAGAAACCAGAGTAAAAGTTTCTCCTGCAACGCGATCCATTTGTGCTAGGTGAACGAACGTCTCTCCACATGCTCAGTTCTGAGATGTAAGTGTGTGTGAAAGCCGTCCTTCATCTAGATGGTTGGGAACACAAAGTTTCTCTTCAGTTGCAAACTCCACTCCATACATATATATGGGGATGTACTAGCTCCAACTCGGTTTTACAGTGAAAACTGCAGGAACTTCAAACAGGCACTAGGAAACTGACTGAGAATCCAGAGTAAAATTTTCTCCTGCAACCCGTTCCATTTGTGCTAGATGAACAAACGTCTCTCCACATGCTCAGTTCCGAGAGAAAAGTGTGTGTGAAAGCCGTCATTAAAATAGCTTGTTGGGAACACAAAGTATCTCTTCAGTTGCAAACTCCAATCCATACATATATATGGGGAGGTACTAGCTCCAAATCGGTTTTACAGTGAAAACTGCAGGAATATCAAACCGGCACTAGGAAACAGACTGAGAAACCAGAGTAATAGTTTCTCCTGCAACCCGTTCCATTTGTGATAGATGAACGAACGTCTCTCCACATGCTCAGTTCTAAGAGATAAGTGTGTGTGGAAGCCTTCCTTCACCAGCTTGTTGGGAACAGAAAGTTTCTCTTCAGTTGCAAACACCACTCCGTACATATATATGGGGAGTACTAGCTCCAACTCGGTTTTACAGTGAAAACTGCAGGAACTTCAAACCGGCACTAGGAAACAGACTGAGAAACCAGAGTAAAAGTTTCTCCTGCAACCCGTTCCCTTTGTGCTAGATGAACAAACGTCTCTCCACATGCTCAGTTCTGAGAGATAAGTGTGTGTGGATGCCGTCCTTCACCTAGCTTGTTGGGAACAAAAATTTTCTCTTCAGTTGCAACCTCCAATCCATACATATATACGGGGAGGTACTAGATCCAACTCGGTTTTACAGTGAAAACTGCAGGAGCTTCATACCGGCACTAGGAAACAGAATGAGAAACCAGAGTAAAGTTTCTCCTGCAACCTTTTCCCTTTGTGCTAGATGAACGAACGTCTCTCCACATGCTCAGTTGTGAGAGATAAGTGTGTGTGAAAGCCGTCCTTCACCTAGCTTGTTGGGAACACAAAGTTTCTCTTCAGTTGCAAATTCCACTCCATACATTTATATGGGGAGGTACTCGATCCAACTCGGTTTTACAGTGAAAACTGCAGGAACTTCAAACAGGCACTAGGAAACAGACTGAGAAACCAGAGTAATATTTTCTCCTGCAACACGTTCCCTTTGTGCTAGATGAACGAACGTCTCTCCACATGCTCAGTTCTGAGTGATAAGTGTGTGTGAAAGCCGTCCTTCAACTAGCTTGTTGGGAACACAAAGTTTTTCTTCAGTTGCCAAATCCACTCCATACATATATATGGGGAGTTACTAGCTCCAACTCGGTTTTACAGTGAAACCTGCAGGTACTTCAAACCGCCACTAAGAAAAAGACCGAGATACCAGAGTATAAGTTTTTCCTGCAACCCGTTCCCTTTGTGCTAGATGAACGAACGTCTCTCCACATGCTCAGTTCTGAGAGATAAGTGTGTGTGAAAACCGTCCTTCACCTAGCTTGTTGGGAACACAAAGTTTCTCTTCAGTTGCAAACTCCACTCCATACATATATATGGGGAGGTACTAGATCCAACTCGGTTTTACAGTGAAAACTGCAGGAACTTCAAACCGGCACTAGGAAACAGACTGAGAAACCAGAGTAAAAGTTTCTCCTGCAACCCGTTCCAATTGTGCTAAATGAACGAACGTCTCTCCACATGCTCAGTTGTGAGAGATAAGTGTGTGTGAAAGCCGTCCTTCACCTAGCTTGTTGGGAACACAAAGTTTCTCTTCAATTGAAAACTCCACTCCATACATATATATGGGGAGGTACTAGCTCCAACTCGGTTTTACAGTGAAAACTTCAGGAACTTCAAACCGGCACTAGGAAACAGACCGAGAAGCCAGAGTAATAGTTTCTCCTGCAACCCGTTCCCTTTGTGCTAGATGAACGAACGTCTCTCCACATGCTCAGTTCTGAGAGATAAATGTGTGTGAAACCCGACCTTCACCTAGCTTGTTGGGAACACAAAAATTCTCTTTAGTTGCAAACTCCACTCCGTACATATATATGGGGAGGTACTAGCTCCAACTCGGTTTTACATTGAAAACTGTAGGAACTTCAAACCGGCACTAGGAAACAAACCGAGATACCAGAGTAGAAGTTTCACCTGCAACCCGTTCCTTTTGTGCTAGATGAACGAACGTCTCTCCACATGCTCAGATCTGAGAGATAAGTGTGTGTGAAAGCCGTCCTTCACCTAGCTTGTTGGGAACACAAAGTTTCTCTTCAGTTGAAAACTCCACTCCATACATATATATGGGGAGGTACTAGCTCCAACTCGGTTTTCAGTGAAAACTGCAGGAACTTCAAACCGGCACTAGGAAACAGACTGAGAAACCAGAGTAAAAGTTTCTCCTGCAACCCGTTCCATTTTTGCTAGATGAACGAACGTCTCTCCACATGCTCAGTTCTGAGAGATAAGTGTGTGTGAAAGCCGTCCTTCACCTAGCTTGTTGGGAACACAAATTTTCTCTTCAGTTGCAAACTCCACTCCATACATATATATGGGGAGGTACTAGTTCCAACTCGGTTTTACAGTGAAAACTTCAGGAACTTCAAACCGGCACTAGGAAACAGACCGAGAAACCAGAGTAAAGTTTCTCCTGCAACCCGTTCCCTTTGTGCTAGATGAACGAACGTCTCTCCACATGCTCAGTTCCTAGAGATAAGTGTGTGTGAAAGCCGTCCTTCACCTAGCTTGTTGGGAACACAAATTTTCTCTTCAGTTGCAAACTCCACTCCATACATATATATGGGGAGGTACTAGCTCCAACTCGGTTTTACAGTGAAAACTGCAGGAACTTCAAACCGGCACTAGGAAACAGACCGAGAAACCAGAGTAAAAGTTTCTCCTGCAACCCGTTCCATTTGTGCTAGATGAACGAACGTCTCTCCACATGCTCAGTTCTGAGATGTAATTGTGTGTGAAAGCCGTCCTTCATCTAGCTTGTTGGGAACACAAAGTTTCTCTTCATTTGCAAACTCCACTCCATACATATATATGGGGAGGTACTAGCTCCAACTCGGTTTTACAGTGAAAACTGCAGGAACTTCAAACCGGCACTAGGAAACAGACCGAGAAACCAGAGTAAAAGTTTCTCCTGCAACCCGTTCCATTTGTGCTAGATGAACGAACGTCTCTCCACATGCTCAGTTCTGAGATGTAATTGTGTGTGAAAGCCGTCCTTCATCTAGCTTGTTGGGAACACAAAGTTTCTCTTCATTTGCAAACTCCACTCCATACATATATATGGGGAGGTACCAACTCCAACTCGGTTTTACAGTGAAAACTGCAGGAACTTCAAACCGGCACTAGGAAACAGACCGAGAAACCAGAGTAATAGTTTCTCCTGCAACCTGTTGCCTTTGTGCTAGATGAACGAACGTCTCTCCACATGCTCAGTTCTGAGAAATAAGTGTGTGTGAAAGCCGTCCTTCACCTAGCTTGTTGGGAACACAAAGTTTCTCTTCAGTTGCAAACTCCAATCCATACATATATATGGGGATGTACTAGCTCCAACTCGGTTTTACAGTGAAAACTGCAGGAACTTCAAACCGGCACTAGGAAACAGACTGAGAAACCAGAGTAAAATTTTCTCCTGCAACCCGTTCCATTTGTGCTAGATGAACGAACGTCTCTCCACATGCTCAGTTCCGAGAGAAAAGTGTGTGTGAAAGCCGTCCTTCAACTAGCTTGTTGGGAACACAAAGTTTCTCTTCTGCTGTAAACTCCACTCCGTACATATATATGGGGAGGTACTAGCTCCAACTCGGTTTTACAGTGAAAACTGCAGGAACTTCAAACCGGCACTAGGAAACAGACTGGGAAACCAGAGTAAAAGTTTCTCCTGCAACCCGTTCCGTTTGTGGTAGATGAACGAACGTCTCCCCACAAGCTCAGTTCTGAGAGATAAGTGTGTGTGAAAGCCGTCCTTCACATATCATGTTGGGAACACAAAGTTTCTCTTCAGTTGCAAACTCCACTCCATACACATATATGGGGAGGTACAAGCTCCAACTCGGTTTTACAGTGAAAAATGCAGGAACTTCAAACCGGCACTAGGAAACAGACCGACAAAACAGATTGAAAGTTTCTCCTGCAACCAGTTCCCTTTGTGCTAGATGAACGAACGTCTCTCCACATGCTCAGTTCTGAGAGATAAGTGTGTGTGAAAGCCGTCCTTCACCTAGCTTGTTGGGAACACAAAGTTTCTCTTCAGTTGCAAACTCCACTCCATACATATATATGGGGAGGTACTAGATCCAACTCGGTTTTACAGTGAAAACTGCAGGAACTTCAAACAGGCACTAGGAAACAGACCGAGAAACCAGAGTTATATTTTCTCCTGCAACACGTTCCCTTTGTGCTAGATGAACGAACGTCTCTCCACATGCTCAGTTCTGAGAGATAATGTGTGTGAAAGCCGTCCTTCAACTAGCTTGTTGGGAACACAAAATTTTTCTTCAGTTGCCAAATCCACTCCATACATATATATGGGGAGTTATAGCACCAACTCGGTTTTACAGTGAAACCTGCAGGTACTTCAAACCGCCACTAAGAAAAAGACCGAGATACCAGAGTATAAGTTTTTCCTGCAACCCGTTCCCTTTGTGCTAGATGAACGAACGTCTCTCCACATGCTCAGTTCTGAGAGATAAGTGTGTGTGAAAACCGTCCTTCACCTAGCTTGTTGGGAACACAAAGTTTCTCTTCAGTTGCAAACTCCACTCCATACATATATATGGGGAGGTACTAGATCCAACTCGGTTTTACAGTGAAAACTGCAGGAACTTCAAACCGGCACTAGGAAACAGACTGAGAAACCAGAGTAAAAGTTTCTCCTGCAACCCGTTCCAATTGTGCTAAATGAACGAACGTCTCTCCACATGCTCAGTTCTGAGAGATAAATGTGTGTGAAACCCGACCTTCACCTAGCTTGTTGGGAACACAAAAATTCTCTTTAGTTGCAAACTCCACTCCGTACATATATATGGGGAGGTACTAGCTCCAACTCGGTTTTACAGTGAAAACTGTAGGAACTACAAACCGGCACTAGGAAACAAACCGAGATACCAGAGTAAAAGTTTCACCTGCAACCCGTTCCTTTTGTGCTAGATGAACGAACGTCTCTCCACATGCTCAGATCTGAGAGATAAGTGTGTGTGAAAGCCGTCCTTCACCTAGCTTGTTGGGAACACAAAGTTTCTCTTCAGTTGAAAACTCCACTCCATACATATATATGGGGAGGTACTAGCTCCAACTCGGTTTTACAGAGAAAACTGCAGGAACTACAAACCGGCACTAGGAAACAGACTGAGAAACCAGAGTAAAAGTTTCTCCTGCAACCCGTTCCCTTTGTGCTAGATGAACGAACGTCTCTCCACATGCTCAGTTCTGAGAGATAAGTGTGTGTGAAAGCCGTCCTTCACCTAGCTTGTTGGGAACACAAATTTTCTCTTCAGTTGTTAACTCCACTCCATACATATATATGGGGAGGTACTAGCTCCAACTCGGTTTTACAGTGAAAACTGCAGGAACTTCAAACCGGCACTAGGAAACAGACCGAGAAACCAGAGTAAAAGTTTCTCCTGCAACCCGTTCCCTTTGTGCTAGATGAACGAACGTCTCTCCACATGCTCAGTTCTGAGATGTAATTGTGTGTGAAAGCCGTCCTTCATCTAGCTTGTTGGGAACACAAAGTTTCTCTTCATTTGCAATCTCCACTCCATACATATATATGGGGAGGTACCAACTCCAACTCGGTTTTACAGTGAAAACTGCAGGAACTTCAAACCGGCACTAGGAAACAGACCGAGAAACCAGAGTAATAGTTTCTCCTGCAACCTGTTGCCTTTGTGCTAGATGAAAGAACGTCTCTCCACATGCTCAGTTCTGAGAAATAAGTGTGTGTGAAAGCTGTCCTTCACATATCATGTTGGGAACACAAAGTTTCTCTTCAGTTGCAAACTCCACTCCATACACATATATGGGGAGGTACAAGCTCCAACTCGGTTTTACAGTGAAAAATGCAGGAACTTCAAACCGGCACTAGGAAACAGACCGACAAAACAGATTGAAAGTTTCTCCTGCAACCAGTTCCCTTTGTGCTAGATGAACGAACGTCTCTCCACATGCTCAGTTCTGAGAGATAAGTATGTGTGAAAGCCGTCCTTCACCTAGCTTGTTGGGAACACAAAGTTTCTCTTTAGTTGCAAACTCCAATCCATACATATATATGGGGAGGTACTAGCTCCAACTCGGTTTTACAGTGAAAACTGCAGGAACTTCAAACCGGCACTAGGAAACAGACTGAGAAACCTGAGTAAAAGTTTCACCTGCAACACATTCCCTTTGTGCTAGATGAACGAACGTCTCTCCACATGCTCAATTCTGAGAGATAAGTGTGTGTGTGGAAACCGTCATTCACCTAGCTTTTTGGGAACACAAAATTTCTCTTCAGTTGCAAACTCCACTCCAAACATATATATGGGATGGTACTAGCTCCAACTCGTTTTTACAGTGAAAATTGCAAGAACTTCAAACCGGCACTAGGAAACAGACCGAGATACCAGAGTAAAAGTTTCTCCTGCAACCCGTTCCCTTTGTGCTAGATGAACGAATGTCTCTCCACATGCTCAGTTCTGAGAGATAAGTGTGTGTGAAAGCCGTACTTCACCTAGCTTGTTGGGAAAACAAAGTTTCTCTTCAGTTGCAAACTACACTCCATACATATATATGGGGAGGTACTAGCTCCAACTCGGTTTTACAGTGAAAACTGCAGGAACTTCAAACAGGCACTAGTAAACAGACTGAGATACCAGAGTAAAAGTTTCTCCTGCAACCCGTTCCTTTTGTGCTAGATGAACGAACGTCTCTCCACATGCTCAGTTCTGAGAGATAATTGTGTGTGAAAGCCGTCCTTCACCTAGCTTGTTGGGAACACAAAGTTTCTCTTCAGTTGAAAACTCCACTCCATACATATATATGGGGAGGTACTAGCTCCAACTCGGTTTTACAGTGAAAACTTCAGGAACTTCAAACAAGCACTAGGAAACAGACCGAGAAACCAGAGTAATAGTTTCTCCTGCAGCCCGTTTCCTTTGTGCTAGATGAACGAACGTCTCTCCACATGCTCAGTTCTGAGAGATAAATGTGTGTGAAACCCGTCCTTCACCTAGCTTGTTGGGAACACAAAGTTTCTCTTTAGTTGCAAACTCCACTCCGTATATATATATGGGGAGGTACTAGCTCCAACTCGGTTTTACAGTGAAAACTGCAGGAACTTCAAACCGGCACTAGGAAACAGACTGAGAAACCAGAGTAATAGTTTCTCCTGCAACCCGTTCCCTTTGTGCTAGATGAACGAAAGTCTCTCCACATGCTCAGTTCTGAGAGATAAGTGTGTGTGAAAGCCGTCCTTCATCTAGCTTGTTGGGAACACAAAGTTTCTCTTCAGTTGCAAACTCCATTCCATACATATATATGGGGAGGTACTAGCTCCAACTCGGTTTTACAGTGAAAACTTCAGGATTCAAACCGGCACTAGGAAACAGACCGAGAAACCAGAGTAATAGTTTCCCCTGCAACCAGTTCCCTTTGTGCTAGATAAACGAACGTCTCTCCACATGCTCAGTTCTGAGAGATAAATGTGTGTGAAAGCCTCCTTCACCTAGCTTGTTGGGAACACAAAGTTTCTCTTCAGTTGAAAAGTCCACTCCATACATATATATGGGGAGGTACTAGCTTCAACTCGGTTTTACAGTGCAAACTTCAGGAACTTCAAACCGGCACTAAGAAACAGACCGAGACACCAGAGTAATAGTTTCTCCTGCAACCCGTTCCTTTTGTGCTAGATGAACGAACGTCTCTCCACATGCTCAGTTCTGAGAGATAAATGTGTGTGAAAGCCGTCCTTCAACTAGCTTGTTGGGAACACAAAGTTTCTCTTCTGCTGTAAACTCCACTCCGTACATATATATGGGGAGGTACTAGCTCCAACTCGGTTTTACAGTGAAAACTGCAGGAACTTCAAACCGGCACTAGGAAACAGACTGGGAAACCAGAGTAAAAGTTTCTCCTGCAACCCGTTCCGTTTGTGGTAGATGAACGAACGTCTCCCCACAAGCTCAGTTCTGAGAGATAAGTGTGTGTGAAAGCCGTCCTTCACATATCATGTTGGGAACACAAAGTTTCTCTTCAGTTGCAAACACCACTCCATACACATATATGGGGAGGTACAAGCTCCAACTCGGTTTTACAGTGAAAAATGCAGGAACTTCAAACCGGCACTAGGAAACAGACCGACAAAACAGATTGAAAGTTTCTCCTGCAACCAGTTCCCTTTGTGCTAGATGAACGAACGTCTCTCCACATGCTCAGTTCTGAGAGATAAGTGTGTGTGAAAGCCGTCCTTCACCTAGCTTGTTGGGAACACAAAGTTTCTCTTTAGTTGCAAACTCCAATCCATACATATATATGGGGAGGTACTAGCTCCAACTCGGTTTTACAGTGAAAACTGCAGGAACTTCAAACCGGCACTAGGAAACAGACTGAGAAACCAGAGTAAAAGTTTCACCTGCAACACATTCCCTTTGTGCTAGATGAACGAACGTCTCTCCACATGCTCAGTTCTGAGAGATAAGTGTGTGTGAAAGCCGTCCTTCACCTAGCTTTTTGGGAACACAAAGTTTCTCTTCAGTTGCAAACTCCACTCCATACATATATATGGGGAGGTACTAGATCCAACTCGGTTTTACAGTGAAAACTGCAGGAACTTCAAACAGGCACAAGAAACAGACCGAGAAACCAGAGTTATATTTTCTCCTGCAACACGTTCCCTTTGTGCTAGATGAACGAACGTCTCTCCACATGCTCAGTTCTGAGAGATAAGTGTGTGTGAAAGCCGTCCTTCAACTAGCTTGTTGGGAACACAAAGTTTTTCTTCAGTTGCCAAATCCACTCCATACATATATATGGGGAGTTACTAGCTCCAACTCGGTTTTACAGTGAAACCTGCAGGTACTTCAAACCGCCACTAAGAAAAAGACCGAGATACCAGAGTATAAGTTTTTCCTGCAACCCGTTCCCTTTGTGCTAGATGAACGAACGTCTCTCCACATGCTCAGTTCTGAGAGATAAATGTGTGTGAAACCCGACCTTCACCTAGCTTGTTGGGAACACAAAAATTCTCTTTAGTTGCAAACTCCACTCCGTACATATATATGGGGAGGTACTAGCTCCAACTCGGTTTTACAGTGAAAACTGTAGGAACTTCAAACCGGCACTAGGAAACAAACCGAGATACCAGAGTAAAAGTTTCACCTGCAACCCGTTACTTTTGTGCTAGATGAACGAACGTCTCTCCACATGCTCAGATCTGAGAGATAAGTGTGTGTGAAAGCCGTCCTTCACCTAGCTTGTTGGGAACACAAAGTTTCTCTTCAGTTGAAAACTCCACTCCATACATATATATGGGGAGGTACTAGCTCCAACTCGGTTTTCAGTGAAAACTGCAGGAACTTCAAACCGGCACTAGGAAACACACTAAGAAACCAGAGTAAAAGTTTCTCCTGCAACCCGTTCCCTTTGTGCTAGATGAACGAACGTCTCTCCACATGCTCAGTTCTGAGAGATAAATGTGTGTGAAAGCCGTCCTTCACCTAGCTTGTTGGGAACACAAATTTTCTCTTCAGTTGCAAACTCCACTCCATACATATATATGGGGAGGTACTAGCTCCAACTCGGTTTTACAGTGAAAACTGCAGGAACTTCAAACCGGCACTAGGAAACAGACCGAGAAACCAGAGTAAAAGTTTCTCCTGCAACCCGTTCCCTTTGTGCTAGATGAACGAACGTCTCTCCACATGCTCAGTTCCTAGAGATAAGTGTGTGTGAAAGCCGTCCTTCACCTAGCTTGTTGGGAACACAAAGTTTCTCTTCAGTTGCAAACTCCACTCCATACATATATATGGGGAGGTACTAGCTCCAACTCGGTTTTACAGTGAAAACTGCAGGAACTTCAAACCGGCACTAGGAAACAGACCGAGAAACCAGAGTAAAAGTTTCTCCTGCAACCCGTTCCCTTTGTGCTAGATGAACGAACGTCTCTCCACATGCTCAGTTCTGAGATGTAATTGTGTGTGAAAGCCGTCCTTCATCTAGCTTGTTGGGAAAACAAAGTTTCTCTTCATTTGCAAACTCCACTCCATACATATATATGGGGAGGTACCAACTCCAACTCGGTTTTACAGTGAAAACTGCAGGAACTTCAAACCGGCACTAGGAAACAGACCGAGAAACCAGAGTAATAGTTTCTCCTGCAACCTGTTGCCTTTGTGCTAGATGAAAGAACGACTCTCCACATGCTCAGTTCTGAGAAATAAGTGTGTGTGAAAGCCGTCCTTCACATATCATGTTGGGAACACAAAGTTTCTCTTCAGTTGCAAACTCCACTCCATACACATATATGGGGAGGTACAAGCTCCAACTCGTTTTTACAGTGAAAAATGCAGGAACTTCAAACCGGCACTAGGAAACAGACCGACAAAACAGATTAAAAGTTTCTCCTGCAACCAGTTCCCTTTGTGCTAGATGAACGAACGTCTCTCCACATGCTCAGTTCTGAGAGATAAGTGTGTGTGAAAGCCGTCCTTCACCTAGCTTGTTGGGAACACAAAGTTTCTCTTTAGTTGCAAACTCCAATCCATACATATATATGGGGAGGTACTAGCTCCAACTCGGTTTTACAGTGAAAACTGCAGGAACTTCAAACCGGCACTAGGAAACAGACTGAGAAACCTGAGTAAAAGTTTCACCTGCAACACATTCCCTTTGTGCTAGATGAACGAACATCTCTCCACATGCTCAATTCTGAGAGATAAGTGTGTGTGTGGAAACCGTAATTCACCTAGATTTTTGGGAACACAAAATTTCTCTTCAGTTGCAAACTCCACTCCATACATATATATGGGATGGTACTAGCTCCAACTCGTTTTTACAGTGAAAATTGCAAGAACTTCAAACCGGCACTAGGAAACAGACCGAGATACCAGAGTAAAAGTTTCTCCTGCAACCCGTTCCCTTTGTGCTAGATGAACGAATGTCTCTCCACATGCTCAGTTCAGAGAGATAAGTGTGTGTGAAAGCCGTACTTCACCTAGCTTGTTGGGAAAACAAAGTTTCTCTTCAGTTGCAAACTACACTCCATACATATATATGGGGAGGTACTAGCTCCAACTCGGTTTTACAGTGAAAACTGCAGGAACTTCAAACAGGCACTAGGAAACAGACTGAGATACCAGAGTAAAAGTTTCTCCTGCAACCCGTTCCTTTTGTGCTAGATGAACGAACGTCTCTCCACATGCTCAGTTCTGAGAGATAAGTGTGTGTGAAAGCCGTCCTTCACCTAGCTTGTTGGGAACACAAAGTTTCTCTTCAGTTGAAAACTCCACTCCATACATATATATGGGGAGGTACTAGCTCCAACTCGGTTTTACAGTGAAAACTTCAGGAACTTCAAACCGGCACTAGGAAACAGACCGAGAAACCAGAGTAATAGTTTCTCCTGCAACCCGTTTCCTTTGTGCTAGATGAACGAACGTCTCTCCACATGCTCAGTTCTGAGAGATAAATGTGTGTGAAACCCGTCCTTCACCTAGCTTGTTGGGAACACAAAGTTTCTCTTTAGTTGCAAACTCCACTCCGTACATATATATGGGGAGGTACTAGCTCCAACTCGGTTTTACAGTGAAAAATGTAGGAACTTCAAACCGGCACTAGGAAACAGACTGAGAAACCATAGTAATAGTTTCTCCTGCAACCCGTTCCCTTTGTGCTAGATGAACGAACGTCTCTCCACATGCTCAGTTCTGAGAGATAAGTGTGTGTGAAAGCCGTCCTTCATCTAGCTTGTTGGGAACACAAAGTTTCTCTTCAGTTGCAAACTCCACTCCATACATATATATGGGGAGGTACTAGCTCCAACTCGGTTTTACAGTGAAAACTTCAGGATTCAAACCGGCCCTAGGAAACAGACCGAGAAACCAGAGTAATAGTTTCCCCTGCAACCCGTTCCCTTTGTGCTAGATAAACGAACGTCTCTCCACATGCTCAGTTCTGAGAGATAAATGTGTGTGAAAGCCTCCTTCACCTAGCTTGTTGGGAACACAAAGTTTCTCTTCAGTTGAAAACTCCACTCCATACATATATATGGGGAGGTACTAGCTCCAACTGGGTTTTCAGTGAAAACTGCAGGAACTTCAAACCGGCACTAGGAAACAGACTAAGAAACCAGAGTAAAAGTTTCTCCTGCAACCCGTTCCCTTTGTGCTAGATGAACGAACGTCTCTCCACATGCTCAGTTCTGAGAGATAAATGTGTGTGAAAGCCGTCCTTCACCTAGCTTGTTGGGAACACAAATTTTCTCTTCAGTTGCAAACTCCACTCCATACATATATATGGGGAGGTACTAGCTCCAACTCGGTTTTACAGTGAAAACTGCAGGAACTTCAAACCGGCACTAGGAAACAGACCGAGAAACCAGAGTAAAAGTTTCTCCTGCAACCCGTTCCATTTGTGCTAGATGAACGAACGTCTCTCCACATGCTCAGTTCCTAGAGATAAGTGTGTGTGAAAGCCGTCCTTCACCTAGCTTGTTGGGAACACAAAGTTTCTCTTCAGTTGCAAACTCCACTCCATACATATATATGGGGAGGTACTAGCTCCAACTCGGTTTTACAGTGAAAACTGCAGGAACTTCAAACCGGCACTAGGAAACAGACCGAGAAACCAGAGTAAAAGTTTCTCCTGCAACCCGTTCCCTTTGTGCTAGATGAACGAACGTCTCTCCACATGCTCAGTTCTGAGATGTAATTGTGTGTGAAAGCCGTCCTTCATCTAGCTTGTTGGGAAAACAAAGTTTCTCTTCATTTGCAAACTCCACTCCATACATATATATGGGGAGGTACCAACTCCAACTCGGTTTTACAGTGAAAACTGCAGGAACTTCAAACCGGCACTAGGAAACAGACCGAGAAACCAGAGTAATAGTTTCTCCTGCAACCTGTTGCCTTTGTGCTAGATGAAAGAACGTCTCTCCACATGCTCAATTCTGAGAAATAAGTGTGTGTGAAAGCCGTCCTTCACATATCATGTTGGGAACACAAAGTTTCTTTTCAGTTGCAAACTCCACTCCATACACATATATGGGGAGGTACAAGCTCCAACTCGTTTTTACAGTGAAAAATGCAGGAACTTCAAACCGGCACTAGGAAACAGACCGACAAAACAGATTGAAAGTTTCTCCTGCAACCAGTTCCCTTTGTGCTAGATGAACGAACGTCTCTCCACATGCTCAGTTCTGAGAGATAAGTGTGTGTGAAAGCCGTCCTTCACCTAGCTTGTTGGGAACACAAAGTTTCTGTTTAGTTGCAAACTCCAATCCATACATATATATGGGGAGGTACTAGCTCCAACTCGGTTTTACAGTGAAAACTGCAGGAACTTCAAACCGGCACTAGGAAACAGACTGAGAAACCTGAGTAAAAGTTTCACCTGCAACACATTCCCTTTGTGCTAGATGAACGAACGTCTCTCCACATGCTCAATTCTGAGAGATAAGTGTGTGTGTGGAAACCGTAATTCACCTAGATTTTTGGGAACACAAAATTTCTCTTCAGTTGCAAACTCCACTCCATACATATATATGGGATGGTACTAGCTCCAACTCGTTTTTACAGTGAAAATTGCAAGAACTTCAAACCGGCACTAGGAAACAGACCGAGATACCAGAGTAAAAGTTTCTCCTGCAACCCGTTCCCTTTGTGCTAGATGAACGAATGTCTCTCCACATGCTCAGTTCTGAGAGATAAGTGTGTGTGAAAGCCGTACTTCACCTAGCTTGTTGGGAAAACAAAGTTTCTCTTCAGTTGCAAACTACACTCCATACATATATATGGGGAGGTACTAGCTCCAACTCGGTTTTACAGTGAAAACTGCAGGAACTTCAAACAGGCACTAGGAAACAGACTGAGATACCAGAGTAAAAGTTTCTCCTGCAACCCGTTCCTTTTGTGCTAGATGAACGAACGTCTCTCCACATGCTCAGTTCTGAGAGATAAGTGTGTGTGAAAGCCGTCCTTCACCTAGCTTGTTGGGAACACAAAGTTTCTCTTCAGTTGAAAACTCCACTCCATACATATATATGGGGAGGTACTAGCTCCAACTCGGTTTTACAGTGAAAACTTCAGGAACTTCAAACCGGCACTAGGAAACAGACCGAGAAACCAGAGTAATAGTTTCTCCTGCAACCCGTTTCCTTTGTGCTAGATGAACGAACGTCTCTCCACATGCTCAGTTCTGAGAGATAAATGTGTGTGAAACCCGTCCTTCACCTAGCTTGTTGGGAACACAAAGTTTCTCTTTAGTTGCAAACTCCACTCCGTACATATATATGGGGAGGTACTAGCTCCAACTCGGTTTTACAGTGAAAAATGTAGGAACTTCAAACCGGCACTAGGAAACAGACTGAGAAACCATAGTAATAGTTTCTCCTGCAACCCGTTCCTTTGTGCTAGATGAACGAACGTCTCTCCACATGCTCAGTTCTGAGAGGTAAGTGTGTGTGAAAGCCGTCCTTCATCTAGCTTGTTGGGAACACAAAGTTTCTCTTCAGTTGCAAACTCCACTCCATACATATATATGGGGAGGTACTAGCTCCAACTCGGTTTTACAGTGAAAACTTCAGGATTCAAACCGGCCCTAGGAAACAGACCGAGAAACCAGAGTAATAGTTTCCCCTGCAACCCGTTCCCTTTGTGCTAGATAAACGAACGTCTCTCCACATGCTCAGTTCTGAGAGATAAATGTGTGTGAAAGCCTCCTTCACCTAGCTTGTTGGGAACACAAAGTTTCTCTTCAGTTGAAAACTCCACTCCATACATATATATGGGGAGGTACTAGCTTCAACTCGGTTTTACAGTGAAAACTTCAGGAACTTCAAACCGGCACTAAGAAACAGACCGAGACACCAGAGTAATAGTTTCTCCTGCAACCCGTTCCTTTTATGCTAGATGAACGAACGTCTCTCCACATGCTCAGTTCTGAGAGATAAATGTGTGTGAAAGCCGTACTTCACTTAGCTTGTTTGGAACACAAAGTTTCTCTTCAGTTGCAAACTCCACTCCGTACATATATATGGGGAGGTACTAGCTCCAACTCGCTTTTACAGTGAAAACTGCAGGAATTTCAAACTGGCACTAGGAAACATACCGAGAAACCAGAGTAAAAGTATCTCCTGCAACCCGTTCCCTTTGTGCTAGATGAACGAACGTCTCTCCTCATGCTCAGTTCTGAGAGAAAATTGTGTGTGAAAGCCGTCCTTCACCTAGCTTGTTGGGAACACAAAGTTTCTCTTCAGTTGCAAACTCCAATCCATACATATATATGGGGAGGTACTAGCTCCAACTCGGTTTTACAGTGAAAACTGTAGGAACTTCAAACCGGCACTAGGAAACAGACTGAGAAACCTGAGTAAAAGTTTCTCCTGCAACCCGTTTCCATTGTGCTAGATGAACGAACGTCTCTCCACATGCTCAGTTCTGAGAGATAATTGTGTGTGAAAGCCGTCCTTCACCTAACTTGTTGGGAACACAAATTTTCTCTTCAGTTGCAAACTCCAATCCATACATATATATATTGGGAGGTACTAGCTCCAACTCGGGTTTACAGTGAAAACTGCAGGAACTTCAAACCGGCACTAGGAAACAGACCGAGAAACCAGAGTAAAAGTTTCTCCTGCAACCCGTTCCCTTTGTGCTAGATGAACGAACGTCTCTCCACATGCTCAGTTCTGAGAGATAAGTGTGTGTGAAAGCCGTCCTTCACCTAGCTTGTTGGGAACACAAAGTTTCTCTTCAGTTGCAAACTCCAATCCATACATATATATGGGGAGGTACTAGCTCCAACTCGGTTTTACAGTGAAAACTGCAGGAACTTCAAACCGGCACTAGGAAACTGACTGAGAAACCAGAGTAAAAGTTTCTCCTGCAACCCGCTCCATTTGTGCTAGATGAACGAACGTCTCTCCACATGCTCAGTTCTGAGAGATAAGTGTGTGTGAAAGCCGTCCTTCAAATTGCTTGTTGGGAACACAAAGTTTCTCTTCAGCTGCAAACTCCACTCCGTACATATATATGGGGAGGTACTAGCTACAACTCGGTTTTACAGTGAAAACTGCAGGAACTTCAAACCGGCACTAGGAAACAGACTGAGAAACCAGAGTAAAAGTTTCTCCTGCAACCCGCTCCATTTGTGCTAGATGAACGAACGTCTCTCCACATGCTCAGTTCTGAGAGATAAGTGTGTGTGAAAGCCGTCCTTCAAATAGCTTGTTGGGAACACAAAGTTTCTCTTCAGTTGCAAACTCCACTCCGTACATATATATGGGGAGGTACTAGCTCCAAATCGGTTTTACAGTGAAAACTGCAGTAACCTCAAACCGGCACTAGGAAACAGACAGAGAAACCAGAGTAAAAGTTTCTCCTGCAACCCGTTCCCGTTGTGCTAGATGAACGAACGTCTCTCCAAATGCTCAGTTCAGAGAGATAAGTGTGTGTTAAAGCCGTCCTTCACCTAGCTTGTTGGGAACACAATGTTTCTCTCCATTTGCAAACAATAATCCGTACATATATATGGGGAGGTACTAGCTCCTACTCGGTTTTACAGTGAAAACTGCAGGAACTTCAAACCGGCACTAGGAAACAGACTGAGAATCCAGAGTAAAAGTTTCTCCTGCAACCCGTTCCCTTTGTGCTACATGAACGAACGTCTCTCCACATGCTCAGTTCTGAGAGATAAGTGTGTGTGAAAGCCGTCCTTCACCTAGCTTGTTGGGAACACAAAGTCTTTCTTCAGTTGCAAACTCCACTCCATACATATATATGGGGAGGTACTAGCTAGAACTCGGTTTTACAGTGAAAACTGCAGGAACTTCAAACCGGCACTAGGAAACAGACCGAGAAACCAGAGTAATATTTTCCCCTGCAACCCGTTCCATTTGTGCTAGATGAACGAACGTCTCTCCACATGCTCAGTTCTGAGAGATAATTGTGTGTGAAAGCCGTCCTTCACCTAGCTTGTTGGGAAGACAAATTTTCTCTTCAGTTGTAAACTCCACTCCTTACATATATATGGGGAGGTACTAGATCCAACTCGGTTTTACAGTGTAAACTGCAGGAACTTCAAACCGGAACTAGGAAACAGACCGAGAAACCAGAGAAATAGTTTCTCCTGCAAACCTTTCCTTTTGTGCTAGATGAATGTACGTCTCTCCACATGCTCAGTTCTGAGAGATAAGTGTGTGTGAAAGCCGTCCTTCACCTAGCTTGTTGGGAACACAATGTTTCTCTTCAGTTGCAAACTCCACTCCATATATATATCTGGGGAGGTACTAGCTCCAACTCGGTTTTACAGTCAAAACAGCAGGAATTCCAAAACGGCTCTAGGAAACAGACCGAGATACCAGAGAAAAAGTTTCTCCTGGAACCCGTTCCCTTTGTGCTAGATGAACGAACGTCTCTCCACATGCTCAGTTCTGAGAGATAAGTGTGTGTGAAAGCTGTCCTTCACCTAGCTTGTTGGGAACACAGTTTCTGTTCAGATGCAAACTCCACTCCATATATATATGGGGAGGTACTAGCTTGAACTCGGTTTTACAGTGAAAACTGCAGGAACTTCAAACCGGCACTAGGAAACAGACCGAGATACCAGAGTAAATGTTTCTCCTGCAAACGGTTCCCTTTGTGCTAGGTGAACGAACGTCTCTCCACATGCTCATTTCTGAGAGATAAGTGTGTGTGAAAGCTGTCCTTCACCTAGCTTGTTGGGAACACAAAGTTTCTCTTCAGTTGCAAACACCTCTCCATCCATATATATGGGGAGGTACTAGCTCCAACTCGGTTTTACAGTGAAAACTGCAGGAACTTCAAACCGGCACTAGGAAACAGACTGAGAAACCAGAGTAAAAGTTTCTCCTGCAACACTTTCCCTTTGTGCTAGATGAAAGAACGTCTCGCCACATGCTCAGTACTGAGAGATAAGTGTCTGTGAAAGCCGTCCTTCACCTAATTTGTTGGGAACACAAAGATTCTCTTCAGTTGCAAACTCCACTCCATACATATATATGGGGAGGTAATAGCTCCAACTCGGTTTTACACTGAAAACTGCAGGAACTTCAAACCGGCACTAGGAAACAGTCCGAGAAAACAGAGTAAAAATTTCTCCTGCAACCCGTTCCCTTTGTGCTAGATGAACGAACGTCTCTCCAAATGCTCAGTTCTGAGAGATATGTGTGTGTGAAAGCCGTCCTTCACCTAGCTTGTTGGGAACACAAAGTTTCTCTTCAGTTGCAAACTCCACTCCATACATATATATGGGGAGGTACTAGCTCCAACTCGGTTTTACAGTGAAAACTGCAGGAACTTCAAACCGGCACTAGGAAACAGACTGAGAAACCAGAGTAAAAATTTCTCCTGCAACCTGTTCCCTTTGTGCTAGATGAATGAACGTCTCTCCACATGCTCAGTTCTAAGGGATAAGTGTGTGTGAAAGCCGTCCTTCACCTAGCTTGTTGGGAACACAAAGTTTCTCTTCAGATGCAAACACCACTCCATACATATATATGGGGAGGTACTAGCTCCAACTCGGTTTTACAGTAAAAACTGCAGGAACTTCAAACCGGCACTAGGAAACAGACTGAGAAACCAGAGTAAAAGTTTCTCCTGCAACCCGTTCCCTTTGTGCTAGATGAACGAACGTTTCTCCACATGCTCAGTTCTGAGAGATAAGTGTGTGTGAAAGCCGTCCTTCACCTAGCTTGTTGGGAACACAAAGTTTCTCTTCAGATGCAAACACCACTCCATACATATATATGGGTAGGTACAAGCTCCAACTCGGTTTTACAGTGAAAACTGCAGGAACATCAAACAGGCACTAGGAAACAGACCGAGAAACCAGAGTAAAAGTTTCTCCTGCAACCCGTTCCCTTTGTGCTAGATGAACGAACGTCTCTCCACATCCTCTATTCTGAGAGATAAGTGTGTGTGGAAGCCGTCCTTCAACTATTTGTTGGGAACACAAAGTTTTTCTTCAGTTGCCAAATCCACTCCATACATATATATGGGGAGTTACTAGCTCCAACTCGGTTTTACAGTGAAAACAGCAGGAACTTCAAACCGCCACTAGGAAACAGACCGAGATACCAGAGTATAAGTTTCTCCTGCAATCCGTTCCCTTTGTGCTAGATGAACGAACGTCTCTCCACATGCTCAGTTCTGAGAGATAAGTGTGTGTGAAAGCCGTCATTAAAATAGCTTGTTGAGAACACAAAGTTTCTCTTCATTTGCAAACTCCACTCCATACATATATATGGGGAGGTACTAGATCCAAATCGGTTTTACAGTGAAAAATGCAGGAACTTCAAACCGGCACTAGGAAACAGTCCGAGAAACCAGAGTAACAGTTTCTCCTGCAACCCGTTCCCTTTGTGCTAGATGAACGAACGTCTCTCCACATGCTCAGTTCTGAGAGATATGGGTGTGTGAAAGCCGTCCTTCACCTAGCTTTTTGGGAACACAAAGTTTCTCTTCAGTTGCAAACTCCAATCCATACATATATATGGGGAGGTACTAGCTCCAACTCGGTTTTACAGTGAAAACTGCAGGAACTTCAAACCGGCACTAGGAAACAGACTGAGAAACCAGAGTAAAAATTTCTCCTGCAACCTGTTCCCTTTGTGCTAGATGAACGAACGTCTCTCCACATGCTCAGTTCTAAGGGATAAGTGTGTGTGAAAGCCGTCCTTCACCTAGCTTGTTGGGAACACAAAGTTTCTCTTCAGATGCAAACACCACTCCATACATATATATGGGGAGGTACTAGCTCCAACTCGGTTTTACAGTAAAAACTGCAGGAACTTCAAACCGGCACTAGGAAACAGACTGAGAAACCAGAGTAAAAGTTTCACCTGCAACCCGTTCCCTTTGTGCTAGATGAACGAACGTTTCTCCACATGCTCAGTTCTGAGAGATAAGTGTGTGTGAAAGCCGTCCTTCACCTAGCTTGTTGGGAACACAAAGTTTCTCTTCAGATGCAAACACCACTCCATACATATATATGGGTAGGTACAAGCTCCAACTCGGTTTTACAGTGAAAACTGCAGGAACATCAAACCGGCACTAGGAAACAGACCGAGAAACCAGAGTAAAAGTTTCTCCTGCAACCCGTTCCCTTTGTGCTAGATGAACGAACGTCTCTCCACATGCTCAGTTCTGAGAGATAAGTGTGTGTGAAAGCCGTCATTAAAATAGCTTGTTGAGAACCCAAAGTTTCTCTTCATTTGCAAACTACACTCCATACATATATATGGGGAGGTACTAGATCCAAATCGGTTTTACAGTGAAAAATGCAGGAACTTCAAACCGGCACTAGGAAACAGTCCGAGAAACCAGAGTAACAGTTTCTCCTGCAACCCGTTCCCTTTGTGCTAGATGAACGAACGTCTCTCCACATGCTCAGTTCTGAGAGATATGGGTGTGTGAAAGCCGTCCTTCACCTAGCTTTTTGGGAACACAAAGTTTCTCTTCAGTTGCAAACTCCAATCCTTACATATATATGGGGAGGTACAAGCTACAACTCGGTTTTACAGTGAAAACTGCAGGAACTTCAAACCGGCACTAGGAAACAGTCCGAGAAACCAGAGTAACAGTTTCTCCTGCAACCCGTTCCCTTTGTGCTAGATGAACGAACGTCTCTCCACATGCTCAGTTCTGAGAGATATGGGTGTGTGAAAGCCGTCCTTCACCTAGCTTGTTGGGAACACAAAGTTTCTCTTCAGTTGCAAACTCCACTCCTTACATATATATGGGGAGGTACTAGCTCCAACTCGGTTTTACAGTGAAAACTTCAGGAACTTCAAACCGGCACTAGGAAACAGACTGAGAAACCAGAGTAAAAGTTTCTCCTGCAACCCGTTACCTTTGTGCTAGATGAACGAACGTCTCTCCACATGCTCAGTTCTGAGAGATAAGTGTGTGTGAAAGCCGTCCTTCACCTAGATTGTTGGGAACACAAAGTTTCTCTTCAGATGCAAACACCACTCCATACATATATATGGGGAGGTACTAGCCCCAACACGGATTTACAGTGAAATCTGCAGGAACTTCAAACCGGCACTAGGAAACAGACCGAGAAACCAGGGTAAAAGTTTCTCCTGCAACCCGTTCCCTTTGTGCTAGATGAACGAAGGTCTCTCCACATCCTCAGTTCTGAGAGATAAGTGTGTGTGAAAGCCGTCCTTCAACTAGCTTGTTGGGAACACAAAGTTTTTCTTCAGTTGCCAAATCCACTTCATACATATATATGGGTAGTTACTAGCTCCAACTCGGTTTTACAGTGAAACTTGCAGGAAATTCAAACCGCCACTAGGAAACAGACAGAGATACCAGAGTATAAGTTTTTCCTGCAACCCGTTCCCTTTGTGCTAGATGAACGAACGTCTCTCCACATGCTCAGTTCTGAGAGATATGTGTGTGTGAATGCCGTCATTCACCAAGCTTGTTGGGAACACATAGTTTCTCTTCAGTTGCAAATTCCACTCCATATATATATATGGGGAGGTACTAGCTCCAACTCGGTTTTACAGTGAAAACTGCAGGAACTTCAAACCGGCACTAGGAAACAGACTGAGAAACCAGAGTAAAAGTTTCTCCTGCAACCCGTTCCCTTTGTGCTAGATGAACGAACGTCTCTCCACATGCTCAGTTCTGAGAGATAAGTGTGTGTGAAAGCCGTCCTTCACCTAGCTTGTTGGGAACACAAAGTTTCTCTTCAGATGAAACACCACTCCATACATATATATGGGGAGGTACTAGCTCCAACTCGGTTTTACAGTGAAAACTGCAGGAACTTCAAACCGGCACTAGGAAACAGACTGAGAAACCAGAGTAAAGTTTCTACTGCAACCCGTTCCCTTTGTGCTAGATGAACGAACGTCTCTCCACATGCTCAGTTCTGAGAGATAAGTGTGTGTGAAAGCCGTCCTTCACCTAGCTTGTTGGGAACACAAAGTTTCTCTTCAGATGCAAACACCACTCCATACATATATATGGGGAGGTACTAGCTCCAACTCGGTTTTACAGTGAAAACTGCAGGAACATCAAACCGGCACTAGGAAACAGACCGAGAAACCAGAGTAAAAGTTTCTCCTGCAACCCGTTCCCTTTGTGCTAGATGAACGAACGTCTCTCCACATCCTCTATTCTGAGAGATAAGTGTGTGTGAAAGCCGTCCTTCAACTAGCTTGTTGGGAACACAAAGTTTTTCTTCAGTTGCCAAATCCACTCCATACATATATATGGGGAGTTACTGGCTCCAACTCGGTTTTACAGTGAAAACTGCAGGAACTTCAAACTGGCACTAGGAAACAGACCGAGATACCAGAGTAAATGTTTCTCCTGCAACCCGTTCCCTTTGTGCTAGATGAACGAACGTCTCTCCACATGCTCAGTTCTGAGAGATAAGTGTGTGTGAAAGCCGTCCTTCACCTAGCTTGTTGGGAACACAAAGTTTCTCTTCAGAAGCAAACACCAATCCATACATATATATGGGGAGGTACTAGCTCCAACTCGGTTTTACAGTGAAAACTGCAGGAACATCAAACCGGCACTAGGAAACAGACCGAGAAACCAGAGTAAAAGTTTCTCCTGCAACCCGTTCCCTTTGTGCTAGATGAACGAACGTCTCTCCACATCCTCTATTCTGAGAGATAAGTGTGTGTGAAAGCCGTCCTTCAACTAGCTTGTTGGGAACACAAAGTTTTTCTTCAGTTGCCAAATCCACTCCATACATATATATGGGGATTTACTAGCTCCAAATCGGTTTTACAGTGAAAACTGCAGGAACTTCAAACCGCCACTAGGAAACAGACCGAGATACCAGAGTATAAGTTTCTCCTGCAACCCGTTCCCTTTGTGCTAGATGAACGAACGTCTCTCCACATGCTCAGTTCTGAGAGATAAGTGTGTGTGAAAGCCGTCATTAAAATAGCTTGTTGAGAACACAAAGTTTCTCTTCATTTGCAAACTCCACTCCATACATATATATGGGGAGGTACTAGATCCAAATCGGTTTTACAGTGAAAACTGCAGGAACTTCAAATCGGCACTAGGAAAAAGACTGAGAAACCAGAGTAAATGTTTCTCCTGCAACACGTTCCCTTTGTGCTAGATGAACGAACGTCTCTCCACATGCTCAGTTCTGAGAGATAAGTGTGTGTGAAAGCCGTCCTTCACCTAGCTTGTTTGGAACACAAAGTTTCTCTTCAGTTGCAAACTCCACTCCATACATATATATGGGGTGGTACAAGCTCCAACTCGATTTTACAGTGAAAACTGCAGGGACTTCAAACCGGCACTAGGAAACAGACCGAGAAACCAGAGTAAAATTTCCTCCGGCAACCCGTTCCCTTTGTGATAGATGAACGAACGTCTCTCCACATGCTCAGTTCTGAGAGATAAGTGTGTGTGAAAGCCGTCCTTCACCTAGATTTTTGGGAACACAAAGTTTCTCTTCACTTGCAAACTCCACTCCATACATATATATGGGGAGGTACTAGCTACAACTCGGTTTTACAGTGAAAACTGCAGGAACTTCAAACCGGCACTAGGAAACAGTCCGAGAAACCAGAGTAACAGTTTCTCCTGCAACCCGTTCCCTTTGTGCTAGATGAACGAACGTCTCTCCACATGCTCAGTTCTGAGAGATAAATGTGTGTGAAAGCCGTCATTAAACTAGCTTGTTGGGAACACAAAGTTTCTCTTCAGTTGCAAACTCCACTCCATACATATATATGGGGAGGTACTAGCTCCATCTCGCGTTTACAGTGAAAACTGCATGAATATCAAACCGGCACTAGGAAACAGACTGAGAAACCAGAGTAATAGTTTCTCCTGCAACACGTTCCATTCGTGCTAGATGAACGAACGTCTCTCCACATGCTCAGTTCTAAGAGATAATTGTGTGTGAAAGCCGTCCTTCACCTAGCTTGTTGGGAACAGAAAGTTTCTCTTCAGTTGCAAACACCACTCCGTACATATATATGGGGAGTACTAGCTCCAACTCGGTTTTACAGTGAAAACTGCAGGAACTTCAAACCGGCACTAGGAAACAGACTGAGAAACCAGAGTAAAAGTTTCTCCTGCAACCCGTTCAGTTTGTGCTAGATGAACGAACGTCTCTCCACATGCTCAGTTCTGAGAGATAAGTGTGTGTGAAAGCCGTCCTTCACCTAGCTTGTTGGGAACAAAAATTTTCTCTTCAGTTGCATCCTCCACTCCATACATATATATGGGGAGGTACTAGATCCAACTCGGTTTTACAGTGAAAACTGCAGGAGCTTCAAACCGGCACTAGGAAACAGACCGAGAAACCAGAGTAAAGTTTCTCCTGCAACCTTTTCCCTTTGAGCTAGATGAACGAACGTCTCTCCACATGCTCAGTTGTGAGAGATAAATGTGTGTGAAAGCCTTCCTTCACCTAGCTTGTTGGGAACACAAAGTTTCTCTTCAGTTGCAAACTCCACTCCATACATATATATGGGGAGGTACTAGCTCCAACTCGGTTTTATAGTGAAAACTGCAGGAACTTCAAACCGGCAGTAGGAAACAGACCGAGAAACCAGAGTAATAGTTTCTCCTGCAACTCGTTCCCTTTGTGCTAGATGAACGAACGTCTCTCAACATGCTCAGTTCTGAGAGATAAGTGTGTGTGAAAGCCGTCCTTCAACTAGCTTGTTGGGAACACAATGTTTCTCTTCAGCTGCAAACTCCACTCCGTACATATATATGGGGAGGTACTAGCTCCAACTCGGTTTTGCAGTGAAAAATGCAGGAACTTCAAACCGGCACTAGTAAACAGACCGAGAAACCAGAGTAAAAGTTTCTCCTGCAACCCGTTCCTTTGTGCTAGATGAACGAACGTCTCTCCACATGCTCAGTTCTGAGAGATAAGTGTGTGTGAAAGCCGTCCTTCACCTAGCTTGTTGGGAACAAAAATTTTCTCTTCAGTTGCAACCTCCACTCCATACATATATATGTGGAGGTACTATATCCAACTCGGTTTTACAGTGAAAACTGCAGGAGCTTCAAACCCGCACTAGGAAACAGACCGAGAAACCAGAGTAAAGTTTCTCCTGCAAACTTTTCCCTTTGAGCTAGATGAACGAACGTCTCTCCACATGCTCAGTTCTGAGAGATAAGTGTGTGTGAAAGCCATCATTAAAATAGCTTGTTGAGAACACAAAGTTTCTCTTCATTTGCAAACTCCACTCCATACATATATATGGGGAGGTACTAGATCCAAATCGGTTTTACAGTGAAAACTGCAGGAACTTCAAACCGGCACTAGGAAAAAGACTGAGAAACCAGAGTAAATGTTTCTCCTGCAACACGTTCCCTTTGTGCTAGATGAACGAACGTCTCTCCACATGCTCAGTTCTGAGAGATAAGTGTGTGTGAAAGCCGTCCTTCACCTAGCTTGTTGGGAACACAAAGTTTCTCTTCAGATGCAAACACCAATCCATACATATATATGGGGAGGTACTAGCTCCAACTCGGTTTTACAGTGAAAACTGCAGGAACATCAAACCGGCACTAGGAAACAGACCGAGAAACCAGAGTAAAAGTTTCTCCTGCAACCCGTTCCCTTTGTGCTAGATGAACGAACGTCTCTCCACATCCTCTATTCTGAGAGATAAGTGTGTGTGAAAGCCGTCCTTCAACTAGCTTGTTGGGAACACAAAGTTTTTCTTCTGTTGCCAAATCCACTCCATACATATATATGGGGAGTTACTAGCTCCAAATCGGTTTTACAGTGAAAACTGCAGGAACTTCAAACCGCCACTAGGAAACAGACCGAGATACCAGAGTATAAGTTTCTCCTGCAACCCGTTCCCTTTGTGCTAGATGAACGAACGTCTCTCCACATGCTCAGTTCTGAGAGATAAGTGTGTGTGAAAGCCGTCATTAAAATAGCTTGTTGAGAACACAAAGTTTCTCTTCATTTGCAAACTCCACTCCATACATATATATGGGGAGGTACTAGATCCAAATCGGTTTTACAGTGAAAACTGCAGGAACTTCAAACCGGCACTAGGAAAAAGACTGAGAAACCAGAGTAAATGTTTCTCCTGCAACACGTTCCCTTTGTGCTAGATGAACGAACGTCTCTCCACATGCTCAGTTCTGAGAGATAAGTGTGTGTGAAAGCCGTCCTTCACCTAGCTTGTTTGGAACACAAAGTTTCTCTTCAGTTGCAAACTCCACTCCATACATATATATGGGGTGGTACAAGCTCCAACTCGATTTTACAGTGAAAACTGCAGGAACTTCAAACCGGCACTAGGAAACAGACCGAGAAACCAGAGTAAAATTTCCTCCGGCAACCCGTTCCCTTTGTGATAGATGAACGAACGTCTCTCCACATGCTCAGTTCTGAGAGATAAGTGTGTGTGAAAGCCGTCCTTCACCTAGATTTTTGGGAACACAAAGTTTCTCTTCACTTGCAAACTCCACTCCATACATATATATGGGGAGGTACTAGCTACAACACGGTTTTACAGTGAAAACTGCAGGAACTTCAAACCGGCACTAGGAAACAGTCCGAGAAACCAGAGTAACAGTTTCTCCTGCAACCCGTTCCCTTTGTGCTAGATGAACGAACGTCTCTCCACATGCTCAGTTCTGAGAGATATGGGTGTGTGAAAGCCTTCCTTCACCTAGCTTGTTGGGAACACAAAGTTTCTCTTCAGTTGCAAACTCCACTCCTTACATATATATGGGGAGGTACTAGCTCCAACTCGGTTTTACAGTGAAAACTGCAGGAACTTCAAACCGGCACTAGGAAACAGACTGAGAAACCAGAGTAAAAGTTTCTCCTGCAACCCGTTCCATTTGTGCTAGATGAACGAACGTCTCTCCACATGCTCAGTTCTGAGAGATAAGTGTGTGTGAAAGCCGTCCTTCACCTAGATTGTTGGGAACACAAAGTTTCTCTTCAGATGCAAACACCACTCCATACATATATATGGGGAGGTACTAGCCCCAACACGGATTTACAGTGAAATCTGCAGGAACTTCAAACCGGCACTAGGAAACAGACCGAGAAACCAGGGTAAAAGTTTCTCCTGCAACCCGTTCCCTTTGTGCTAGATGAACGAACGTCTCTCCACATGCTCAGTTCTGAGAGATAAATGTGTGTGAAAGCCGTCATTAAACTAGCTTGTTGGGAACACAAAGTTTCTCTTCAGTTGCAAACTCCACTCCATACATATATATGGGGAGGTACTAGCTCCATCTCGGGTTTACAGTGAAAACTGCATGAATATCAAACCGGCACTAGGAAACAGACTGAGAAACCAGAGTAATAGTTTCTCCTGCAACACGTTCCATTCGTGCTAGATGAACGAACGTCTCTCCACATGCTCAGTTCTAAGAGATAATTGTGTGTGAAAGCCGTCCTTCACCTAGCTTGTTGGGAACAGAAAGTTTCTCTTCAGTTGCAAACACCACTCCGTACATATATATGGGGAGTACTAGCTCCAACTCGGTTTTACAGTGAAAACTGCAGGAACTTCAAACCGGCACTAGGAAACAGACTGAGAAACCAGAGTAAAAGTTTCTCCTGCAACCCGTTCAGTTTGTGCTAGATGAACGAACGTCTCTCCACATGCTCAGTTCTGAGAGATAAGTGTGTGTGAAAGCCGTCCTTCACCTAGCTTGTTGGGAACAAAAATTTTCTCTTCAGTTGCATCCTCCACTCCATACATATATATGGGGAGGTACTAGATCCAACTCGGTTTTACAGTGAAAACTGCAGGAGCTTCAAACCGGCACTAGGAAACAGACCGAGAAACCAGAGTAAAGTTTCTCCTGCAACCTTTTCCCTTTGAGCTAGATGAACGAACGTCTCTCCACATGCTCAGTTGTGAGAGATAAATGTGTGTGAAAGCCTTCCTTCACCTAGCTTGTTGGGAACACAAAGTTTCTCTTCAGTTGCAAACTCCACTCCATACATATATATGGGGAGGTACTAGCTCCAACTCGGTTTTATAGTGAAAACTGCAGGAACTTCAAACCGGCAGTAGGAAACAGACCGAGAAACCAGAGTAATAGTTTCTCCTGCAACTCGTTCCCTTTGTGCTAGATGAACGAACGTCTCTCAACATGCTCAGTTCTGAGAGATAAGTGTGTGTGAAAGCCGTCCTTCAACTAGCTTGTTGGGAACACAATGTTTCTCTTCAGCTGCAAACTCCACTCCGTACATATATATGGGGAGGTACTAGCTCCAACTCGGTTTTACAGTGAAAAATGCAGGAACTTCAAACCGGCACTAGGAAACAGACCGAAAAACCAGAGTAAAAGTTTCTCCTGGAACCCGTTCCTTTGTGCTAGATGAACGAACGTCTCTCCACATGCTCAGTTCTGAGAGATAAGTATGTGTGAAAGCCGTCCTTCACCTAGCTTGTTGGGAACAAAAATTTTCTCTTCAGTTGCAACCTCCACTCCATACATATATATGTGGAGGTACTATATCCAACTCGGTTTTACAGTGAAAACTGCAGGAGCTTCAAACCCGCACTAGGAAACAGACCGAGAAACCAGAGTAAAGTTTCTCCTGCAAACTTTTCCCTTTGAGCTAGATGAACGAAAGTCTCTCCACATGCTCAGTTGTGAGAGATAAGTGTGTGTGAAAGCCGTCCTTCACCTAGCTTGTTGGGAACACAAAGTTTCTCTTCAGTTGCAAACTCCACTCCATACATATATATGGGGAGGTACTAGCTCCAACACGGTTTTATAGTGAAAACTGCAGGAACTTCAAACCGGCAGTAGGAAACAGACCGAGAAACCAGAGTAATAGTTTCTCCTGCAACCCGTTCCCTTTGTGCTAGATGAACGAACGTCTCTCCACATGCTCAGTTCTGAGAGATAAGTGTGTGTGAAAGTCGTCCTTCAACAAGCTTGTTGGGAACACAAAGTTTCTCTTCAGTTGCAAACACCACTCCGTACATATATATGGGGAGGTACTAGCTCCAACTCGGTTTTAAGTGAAAAATGCAGGAACTTCAAACCGGCACTAGGAAACAGACCGAGAAACCAGAGTAAAAGTTTCTCATGCAACCCGTTCCCTTTGTGCTAGATGAACGAACGTCTCTCCACATGCTCAGTTCTGAGAGATAAGTGTGTGTGAAAACCGTCCTTCACCTAGCTTGTTGGGAACACAAATTTTCTCTTCAGTTGCAAACTCCACTCCATACATATACATGGGGAGGTATTAGCTCCATCTCGGGTTTACAGTGAAAACTGCAGGAATATCAAACCGGCACTAGGAAACAGACTGAGAAACCAGAGTAATAGTTTCTCCTGCAACCCGTTCCATTCGTGCTAGATGAACGAACGTCTCTCCACATGCTCAGTTCTAAGAGATAAGTGTGTGTGAAAGCCGTCCTTCACCTAGCTTGTTGGGAACAGAAAGTTTCTCTTCAGTTGCAACCTCCAATCCATACATATATATGGGGAGGTACTAGATCCAACTCGGTTTTACAGTGAAAACTGCAGGAGCTTCAAACCGGCACTAGGAAACAGACCGAGAAACCAGAGTAAAGTTTCTCCTGCAAACTTTTCCCTTTGAGCTAGATGAACGAACGTCTCTCCACATGCTCAGTTGTGAGAGATAAGTGTGTGTGAAAGCCGTCCTTCACCTATCTTGTTGGGAACACAAAGTTTCTCTTCAGTTGAAAACTCCACTCCATACATATATATGGGGAGGTACTAGCTCCAACTCGGTTTTATAGTGAAAACTGCAGGACTTCAAACCGGCAGTAGGAAACAGACCGAGAAGCCAGAGTAATAGTTTCTCCTGCAACCCGTTCCCTTTGTGCTAGATGAACGAACGTCTCTCCACATGCTCAGTTCTGAGAGATATGGGTGTGTGAAAGCCGTCCTTCATCTAGCTTGTTGGGAACACAAAGTTTCTCTTCAGTTGCAAACTCCACTCCATACATATATATGGGGAGGTACTAGCTCCAACTCGGTTTTACAGTGAAAACTGGAGGAACTTCAAACCGGCACTCGGAAACAGACTGAGAAACAAGAGTAAAAGTTTCTCCTGCAACCCGTTCCCTTTGTGCTAGATGAACGAACGTCTCTCCACATGCTCAGTTCTGAGAGATAAGTGTGTGTGAAAGCCGTCCTTCACCAAGCTTGTTGGGAACACAAAGTTTTTCTTCAGTTGCCAAATCCACTCCATACATATATATGGGGAGTTACTAGCTCCAACTCGGTTTTACAGTGAAACCTGCAGGAACTTCAAACCGGCACTAGGAAACAGACCGAGAAACCAGAGTAAAAGTTTCTCCTGCAACACGTTCCCTTTGTGCTAGATGAACGAACGTCTCTCCACATGCTCAGTTCTGAGAGATAACTGTGTGTGTTAAAGCCGTCCTTCATCTAGCTTATTGGGAACACAAAGTTTCTCTTCAGTTGCAAACTCCACTCCATACATATATATGGGGAAGTACTAGCTCCAACTCGGTTTTACAGTGAAAACTGGAGGAACTTCAAACCGGCACTCGGAAACAGACTGAGAAACAAGAGTAAAAGTTTCTCCTGCAACCCGTTCCCTTTGTGCTAGATGAACGAACGTCTCTCCACATGCTCAGTTCTGAGAGATAACTGTGTGTGTGAAAGCCATACTTCACATAGCTTTTTGGGAACACAAAGTTTCTCTTCACTTGCAAACTCCACTCCATACATATATATGGGGAGGTACTAGCTCCAACTCGGTTTTACAGTGAAAACTGCAGGAACTTCAAACCGGCACTAGGAAACATTCCGAGAATCCAGAGTAAAAGTTTCTCCTGCAACCCGTTCCCTTTGTGCTAGATGAACGAACGTCTCTCCACATGCTCATTTCTGAGAGATATGGGTGTGTGAAAGCCGTCCTTCACCTAGCTTGTTGGAAACACAAAGTTTCTCTTCAGTTGCAAACTCCACTCCATACATATATATGGGGAGGTTCTAGCTCCAACTCGGTTTTACAGTGAAAACTGCAGGAACTTCAAACCGGCACTAGGAAACAGACTGAGAGGCCAGAGTAAAAGTTTCTCCTGCAACCCGTTCCATTTGTGCTAGATGAACGAACGTCTCTCCACATGCTCATTTCTGAGAGATAAGTGAGTGTGAAAGCCGTCCTTCACCTAGATTGTTGGGAACACAATGTTTCTCTTCAGATGCAAACACCACTCCATACATATATATGGGGAGGTACTAGCTCCAACACGGATTTACAGTGAAATCTGCAGGAACTTCAAACCGGCACTAGGAAACATACCGAGAAACCAGAGTAAAAGTTTCCCCTGCAACCCGTTCCCTTTTTGCTAGATGAAAGAACGTCTCTCCACATGCTCAGTTCTGAGAGATAAGTGTGTGTGAAAGCCGTCATTAAACTAGCTTGTTGGGAACACAAAGTTTCTCTTCAGTTGCAAACTCCACTCCATACATATATATGGGGATGTACCAACTCCAACTCGGTTTTACAGTGAAAACTGCAGGAACTTCAAACCGGCAGTAATAAACAGACCGAGAAACCAGAGTAATAGTTTCTCCTGCAACCCGTTCCCTTTGTGCTAGATGAACGAACGTCTCTCCACATGCTCAGTTCTGAGAGATAAGTGTGTGTGAAAGCCGTCCTTCAACTAGCTTGTTGGGAACACAAAGTTTCTCTTCAGTTGCAAACACCACTCCGTACATATATATGGGGAGGTACTAGCTCCAACTCGGTTTTACAGGGAAAAATGCAGGAACTTCAAACCGGCACTAGGAAACAGACCGAGAAACCAGTGTAAAAGTTTCTCCTGCAACCCGTTCCATTTGTGCTAGATGATCGGACGTCTCTTCACATGCTCAGTTTGAGAGAAAAGTGTGTGTGAAAGCCGTCCTTCAACTAGCTTGTTGGGAACACAAAGTTTCTCTTCAGTTGCAAACTCCACTCCGTACATATATATGGGGAGGTACTAGCTCCAACTCGGTTTTACAGTGAAAAATGCAGGAACTTCAAACCGGCACTAGGAAACAGACCGAGAAACCAGAGTAAAAGTTTCTCCTGCAAACCTTTCCCTTTGTGCTAGATGAACGAACGTCTCTCCACATGCTCAGTTCTGAGAGATAAGTGTGTGTGAAAGCCGTCCTTCACCTAGCTTGTTGGGAACAAAAATTTTCTCTTCAGTTGCAACCTCCACTCCATACATATATATGGGGAGGTACTAGCTCCAACTCGGTTTTACAGTGAAAACTGCAGTAGCTTCAAACCGGCACTAGGAAACAGACCGAGAAACCAGAGTAAAGTTTCTCCTGCAAACTTTTCCCTTTGAGCTAGATGAACGAACGTCTCTCCACATGCTCAGTTGTGAGAGATAAGTGTGTGTGAAAGTCGTCCTTCACCTAGCTTGTTGGGAACACAAAGTTTCTCTTCAGTTGCTAACTCCACTCCATACATATATATGGGGAGGTACTAGCTCCAACTCGGATTTACAGTGAAAACTGCAGGAAATTCAAACCGGCACTAGGAAACAGACCGAGAAACCAGAGTAAAAGTTTCTCCTGCAACCCGTTCCATTTGTGCTAGATGAACGAACGTCTCTCCACATGCTCAGTTCTGAGATGTATGTGTGTGTGAAAGCCGTCCTTCATCTAGCTTGTTGGGAACACAAAGTTTCTCTTCAGTTGCAAACTCCACTCCAAACATATATATGGGGAGGTACTAGTTCCAACTCGGTTTTACAGTGAAAACTGCAGGAACTTCAAACCGGCACTAGGAAACAGACCGAGAAACCAGAGTAAAAGTTTCTCCTGCAACCCATTCCATTTGTGCTAGATGAACGAACGTCTCTCCACATGCTCAGTTCTGAGATGTAAGTGTGTGTGAAAGCCGTCCTTCATCTAGCTTGTTGGGAACACAAAGTTTCTCTTCAGTTGCAAACTCCACTCCATACATATATATGGGGAGGTACCAACTCCAACTCTGTTTTACAGTGAAAACTGCAGGAACTTCAAACCGGCACTAGGAAACAGACCGAGAAACCAGAGTAATAGTTTCTCCTGCAAACCGTTCCCTTTGTGC
Organism: Camelus bactrianus; assembly: GCF_048773025.1. NCBI lineage: Eukaryota > Metazoa > Chordata > Mammalia > Artiodactyla > Camelidae > Camelus > Camelus bactrianus. Next base: position 4,382,493 of record NC_133565.1, read on the forward strand.
TAGATGAACGAACGTCTCTCCACATGCTCAGTTCTGAGAGATAAGTGTGTGTGAAAGCCGTCCTTCAACTAGCTTGTTGGGAACACAAAGTTTCTCTTCAGTTGCAAACTCCACTCCGTACATATATATGGGGAGGTACTAGCTCCAACTCGGTTTTACAGTGAAAAATGCAGGAACTTCAAACCGGCACTAGGAAACAGACCGAGAAACCAGAGTAAAAGTTTCTCCTGCAACCCGTTCCATTTGTGCTAGATGAACGAACGTCTCTCCACATGCTCAGTTCTGAGATGTAAGTGTGTGTGAAAGCCTTCCTTCATCTAGCTTGTTGGGAACACAAAGTTTCTCTTCAGTTGCAAACTCCACTCCTTACATATATATGGGGAGGTACTAGCTCAAACTCGGTTTTACTGTGAAACCTGCAGGAACTTCAAACCGCCACTAGGAAACAGACCGAGATACCAGAGTATAAGTTTCCCCTGCAACCCGTTCCCTTTGTGCTAGATGAACGAACGTCTCTCCACATGCTCAGTTCTGAGAGATATGTGTGTGTGAAAGCCGTCATTAAAATAGCTTGTTGAGAACACAAAGTTTCTCTTCATTTGCAAACTCCACTCCATACATATATATGGGGAGGTACTAGCTCCAATTCGGTTTTACAGTGAAAACTGCAGGAACTTCAAACCGGCACTAGGAAACAGACCGAGATACCAGAGTATAAGTTTCCCCTGCAACCCGTTCCCTTTGTGCTAGATGAACGAACGTCTCTCCACATGCTCAGTTCTGAGAGATAACTGTGTGTGTGAAAGCCATACTTCACATAGCTTGTTGGGAACACAAAGTTTCTCTTCAGTTGCAAACTCCACTCCATACATATATATGGGGTGGTACAAGCTCCAACTAGGTTTTACAGTGAAAACTGCAGGAACTTCAAACCGGCACTAGGAGAAAGACTGAGAAACCAGAGTAAAAGTTTCTCCTGCAACCCATTCCCTTTGTGCTAGATGAACGAACGTCTCTCCACATGCTCAGTTCTGAGAGATAAGTGTGTGTGAAAGCCGTCCTTCACCTAGATTTTTGGGAACACAAAGTTTCTCTTCACTTGCAAACTCCACTCCATACATATATATGGGGAGGTACTAGCTCCAACACGGATTTACAGTGAAATCTGCAGGAACTTCAAACCGCCACTAGGAAACAGACCGAGATACCAGAGTATAAGTTTCTCCTGCAACCCGTTCCCTTTGTGCTAGATGAACGAACGTCTCTCCACATGCTCAGTTCTGAGAGATAAGTGTGTGTGAAAGCCGTCATTAAACTAGCTTGTTGGGAACACAAAGTTTCTCTTCAGTTGCAAACTCCACTCCATACATATATATGGGGATGTACCAACTCCAACTCGGTTTTACAGTGAAAACTGCAGGAACTTCAAACCGGCAGTAATAAACAGACCGAGAAACCAGAGTAATAGTTTCTCCTGCAACCCGTTCCCTTTGTGCTAGATGAACGAACGTCTCTCCACATGCTCAGTTCTGAGAGATAAGTGTGTGTGAAAGCCGTCCTTCAACTAGCTTGTTGGGAACACAAAGTTTCTCTTCAGTTGCAAACTCCACTCCGTACATATATATGGGGAGGTACTAGCTCCAACTCGGTTTTACAGTGAAAAATGCAGGAACTTCAAACCGGCACTAGGAAACAGACCGAGAAACCAGTGTAAAAGTTTCTCCTGCAACCCGTTCCATTTGTGCTAGATGATCGGACGTCTCTCCACATGCTCAGTTTGAGAGAAAAGTGTGTGTGAAAGCCGTCCTTCAACTAGCTTGTTGGGAACACAAAGTTTCTCTTCAGTTGCAAACTCCACTCCGTACATATATATGGGGAGGTACTAGCTCCAACTCGGTTTTACAGTGAAAACTGCAGGAAATTCAAACCGGCACTAGGAAACAGACCGAGAAACCAGAGTAAAAGTTTCTCCTGCAACCCGTTCCATTTGTGCTAGATGAACGAACGTCTCTCCACATGCTCAGTTCTGAGATGTATGTGTGTGTGAAAGCCGTCCTTCATCTAGCTTGTTGGGAACACAAAGTTTCTCTTCAGTTGCAAACTCCACTCCATACATATATATGGGGAGGTACCAACCCAACTCGGTTTTACAGTGAAAACTGCAGGAACTTCAAACCGGCACTAGGAAACAGACCGAGAAACCAGAGTAATACTTTCTCCTGCAAACTTTTGCCTTTGTGCTAGATGAACGCACGTCTCTCCACATGCTCAGTTGTGAGAGATAAGTGTGTGTGAAAGCCGTCCTTCACCTAGCTTGTTGGGAACACAAAGTTTCTCTTCAGTTGCAAACTCCACTCCATACATATATATGGGGAGGTACTAGCTCCAACTCGGTTTTACAGTGAAAACTGCAGGAACTTCAAACCGGCACTAGGAAACAGACCGAGAAACCAGAGTAAAAGTTTCTCCTGCAACCCGTTCCATTTGTGCTAGATGAACGAACGTCTCTCCACATGCTCAGTTCTGAGATGTAAGTGTGTGTGAAAGCCGTCCTTCATCTAGCTTGTTGGGAACACAAAGTTTCTCTTCAGTTGCAAACTCCACTCCATACATATATATGGGGAGGTACCAACTCCAACTCTTTTTTACAGTGAAAACTGCAGGAACTTCAAACCGGCACTAGGAAACAGACCGAGAAACCAGAGTAAAAGTTTCCCCTGCAACCCGTTCCCTTTGTGCTAGATGAACGAACGTCTCTCCACATGCTCAGTTTGAGAGAAAAGTGTGTGTGAAAACCGTCCTTCACCTAGCTTGTTGGGAACACAAATTTTCTCTTCAGTTGCAAACTCCACTCCATACATATATATGGGGAGGTACTAGATCCAACTCGTTTTTACAGTGAAAACTGCAGGAACTTCAAACAGGCACTAGGAAACAGACCGAGAAACCAGAGTAAAAGTTTCTCCTGCAACACGATCCCTTTGTGCTAGATGAACGAACGTCTCTCCACATGCTCAGTTCGGAGAAATAAGTGTGTGTGAAAGCCGTCCTTCAACTAGCTTGTTGGGAACACAAAGTTTTTCTTCAGTTGCCAAATCCACTCCATACATATATATGGGGAGTTACTAGCTCCAACTCAGTTTTACAGTGAAACCTGCAGGAACTTCAAACCGCCACTAAGAAACAGACCAAGATACCAGAGTATAATTTTCCCCTGCAACCCGTTCCCTTTGTGCTAGATGAACGAACGTCTCTCCACATGCTCAGTTCTGAGAGATAAGTGTGTGTGAAAGCCGTCATTAAACTAGCTTGTTGGGAACAGAAAGTTTCTCTTCAGTTGCAAACACCACTCCGTACATATATATGGGGAGTACTAGCTCCAACTCGGTTTTACAGTGAAAACTGCAGGAACTTCATACCGGCACTAGGAAACAGACTGAGAAACCAGAGTAAAAGTTTCTCCTGCAAACCGTTCCATTTGTGCTAGATGAACGAACGTCTCTCCACATGCTCAGTTCTGAGAGATAAGTGTGTGTGAAAGCCGTCCTTCACCTAGCTTGTTGGGAACAAAAATTTTCTCTTCAATTGCAACCTCCACTCCATACATATATATGGGGAGGTACTAGATCCAACTCGGTTTTACAGTGAAAACTGCAGGAGATTCAAACCGGCACTAGGAAACAGACCGAGAAACCAGAGTAAAGTTTCTCCTGCAAACTGTTCCCTTTGAGCTAGATGAACGAACGTCTCTCCACTTGCTCAGTTGTGAGAGATATGTGTGTGTGAAAGCCGTCCTTCACCTAGCTTGTTGGGAACACAAAGTTTCTCTTCAGTTGCAAACTCCACTCCATACATATATATGGGGAGGTACTAGCTCCAACTCGGTTTTACAGTGAAAACTGCAGGAACTTCAAACCGGCACTAGGAAACAGACCGAGAAACCAGAGTAAAAGTTTCTCCTGCAACCCATTCCATTTGTGCTAGATGAACGAACGTCTCTCCACATGCTCAGTTCTGAGATGTAAGTGTGTGTGAAAGCCGTCCTTCATCTAGCTTGTTGGGAACACAAAGTTTCTCTTCAGTTGCAAACTCCACTCCATACTTATATATGGGGAGGTACCAACTCCAACTCTGTTTTACAGTGAAAACTGCAGGAACTTCAAACCGGCACTAGGAAACAGACCGAGAAACCAGAGTAATAGTTTCTCCTGCAAACCGTTCCCTTTGTGCTAGATGAACGAACGTCTCTCCACATGCTCAGTTCTGAGAGATAAGTGTGTGTGAAAGCCGTCCTTCAACTAGCTTGTTGGGAACACAAAGTTTCTCTTCAGTTGCAAACTCCACTCCATACATATATATGGGGAGGTACTAGCTCCAACTCGGTTTTACAGTGAAAAATGCAGGAACTTCAAACCGGCACTAGGAAACAGACCGAGAAACCAGAGTAAAAGTTTCTCCTGCAACCCGTTCCATTTGTGCTAGATGAACGAACGTCTCTCCACATGCTCAGTTCTGAGATGTAAGTGTGTGTGAAAGCCTTCCTTCATCTAGCTTGTTGGGAACACAAAGATACTCTTCAGTTGCAAACTCCACTCCTTACATATATATGGGGAGGTACCAACTCCAACTCGGTTTTACAGTGAAAACTGCAGGAACTTCAAACCGGCACTAGGAAACAGACCGAGAAACCAGAGTAATAATTTCTCCTGCAACCTGTTGCCTTTGTGCTAGATGAACGCACGTCTATCCACATGCTCAGTTGTGAGAGATAAGTGTGTGTGAAAGCCGTCCTTCACCTAGCTTGTTGGGAACACAAAGTTTCTCTTCAGTTGCAAACTACACTCCATACATATATAACGGGAGGTACTAGTTCCAACTCGGTTTTACAGTGAAAACTGCAGGAACTTCAAACCGGCACTAGGAAACAGACCGAGAAACCAGAGTAATAGTTTCTCCTGCAACCCGTTCCCTTTGTGCTAGATGAACGAACGTCTCTCCACATGCTCAGTTCTGAGAGATAAGTGTGTGTGAAAGCCATACTTCACATAGCTTGTTGGGAACACAAAGTTTCTCTTCAGTTGCAAACTCCACTCCATACATATATATGGGGTGGTACAAGCTCCAACTCAATTTTACAGTGAAAACTGCAGTAACTTCAAACCGGCACTAGGAAACAGACCGAGAATCCAGAGAAAAATTTCCTCCGGCAACCCGTTCCCTTTGTGCTAGATGAACGAACGTCTCTCCACATGCTCAGTTCTGAGAGATAAGTGTGTGTGAAAGCCGTCCTTCACCTAGTTTGTTGGGAACACAAAGTTTCTCTTCACTTGCAAACCCCACTCCATACATATATATGGGGAGGTACTAGCTCCAACTCGGTTTTACAGTGAAAACTGCAGGAACTTCAAACCGGCACTAGGAAACAGTCCGAGAAACCAGAGTAAAAGTTTCTCCTGCAACCCGTTCCCTTTGTGCTAGATGAACGAACGTCTCTCCACATGCTCAGTTCTGAGAGATATTGGTGTGTGAAAGCCGTCCTTCATCTAGCTTGTTGGGAACACAAAGTTTCTCTTCAGTTGCAAACTCCACTCCATACATATATATGGGGAGGTACTAGATCAAACTCGGTTTTACAGTGAAAACTGCAGGAACTTCAAACCGGCACTAGGAAACAGACCGAGAAACCAGAGTAAAAGTTTCTCCTGCAACACGTTCCCTTTGTGCTAGATGAACGAACGTCTCTCCACATCCTATATTCTGAGAGATAAGTGTGTGTGAAAGCCGTCCTTCACCTAGCTTTTTGGGAACACAAAGTTTTTCTTCAGTTGCCAAATCCTCTCCATACATATGTATGGGGAGTTTCTAGCTCCAACTCGGTTTTACAGTGAAACCTGCAGGAACTTCAAACCGCCACTAGGAATCAGACCGAGATACCAGAGTATAAGTTTCCCCTGCAACCCGTTCCCTTTGTGCTAGATGAACGAACGTCTCTCCACATGCTCAGTTCTGAGAGTTATGTGTGTGTGAAAGCCGTCATTAAACTAGCTTGTTGGGAACACAAAGTTTCTCTTCACTTGCAAACTCCACTCCATACATATATATGGGGAGGTACTAGCTCCAAATCGGTTTTACAGTGAAAACTGCAGGAACTTCAAACTGGCACTAGGAAACAGACTGAGAAACCAGAGTAAAAGTTTCTCCTGCAACACGTTCCATTTGTGCTAGATGAACGAACGTCTCTCCACATGCTCAGTTCTGAGAGATAAGTGTGTGTGAAAGCCGTCCTTCACCTAGCTTGTTGGGAACAAAAAATTTCTCTTCAGTTGCAACCTCCACTCCATACATATATATGGGGAGGTACTAGATCCAACTCGGTTTTACAGTGAAAAATGCAGGAGCTTCAAACCGGCACTAGGAAACAGACCGAAAAACCAGAGTAAAGTTTCCCCTGCAACCTTTTCCTTTGTGCTAGATGAACGAACGTCTCTCCACATGTTCAGTTCTGAGAGATAAGTGTTTGTGAAAGCCGTCCTTCACCTAGCTTGTTGGGAACACAAAGTTTCTCTTCAGTTGCAAACTCCACTCCATACATATATATGTGGAGGTATTAGCTCCATCTCGGTTTTACAGTGAAAACTGCAGGAACTTCAAACCGGCACTAGGAAACAGACCGAGATACCAGAGTACAAGTTTCTCCTGCAACCCGTTCCCTTTGTGCTAGATGAACGAACGTCTTTCCACATGCTCATTACTGAGAGATAAGTGTGTGTGAAATCCGTCCTTCACCTAGCTTGTTGGGAACACAAAGTTTCTCTTCAGTTGCAAACTCCACTCCATACATATATATGGGGAGGTACTAGCTCCAACTCGGTTTTACAGTGAAAAATGCAGGAACTTCAAACCGGCACTAGGAAACAGACCGAGATACCAGAGTACAAGTTTATCCTGCAACCCGTTCCCTTTGTGCTAGATGAACGAATGTCTCTCCACATGCTCAGTTCTGAGAGATAAGTATGTGTGAAAGCCGTCCTTCACCTAGCTTGTTGGGAACACAAAGTTTCTCTTCAGTTGCAAACACCTCTCCATATATATATATGGGGAGGTAATAGCTCCAACTCGGTTTTACAGTGAAAACTGCAGGAATTTCAAACCAGCACTAGGAAACAGGCTGAGAAACCGGAGTAAATGTTTCTCCTGCAACACTTTCCCTTTGTGCTAGATGAAACAACGTCTCTCCACATGCTCAGTTCTGAGAGATAAGTGCGTGTGAAAGCCGTCCTTCATCTAGCTTGTTGGGAACACAGAGATTCTCTACAGTTGCAAACTCCACTCCATACATATATATGGGGAGGTACTAGCTCCAACTCGGTTTTACAGTGAAAACTGTAGGAATTTCAAACCGGCACTAGGAAACAGACCGAGAAACCAGAGTAAAAGTTTCTCCTGCAACGCGTTCCCTTTGTGCTAGATGAACGAACGTGTCTCCACATGCTCAGTTCTGAGAGATATGTGTGTGTGAAAGCCGTCCTTCACCTAGCTTGTTGTGAACACAAAGTTTCTCTTCAGTTGCAACCTCCACTCCATACATATATATGGGGAGGTACTAGCTCCAACTCGGGTTTACAGTGAAAACTGCAGGAACTTCAAACCGGCAAGAGGAAACAGACTGAGAAACCAGAGTAAAGGTTTTTCCTGCAACCCGTTCCTTTTTTGCTAGATGAACGAATGTCTCTCCACATGCTCAGTTCTGAGAGATAAGTGTGTTTGAAAACCCTCCTTCACCTAGCTTGTTGGGAACACATAGTTTCTGTTCAGATGCAAACTCCACTCCATATATATATGGGGAGGTACTAGCTCCAACTCGGTTTTACAGTGAAAACTGCAGGAAAATCAAACCGGCACTAGGAAACAGACTGAGAAACCAGAGTAAAAGTTTCTCCTTCAACCCGTTCCCTTTGTTCTAGATGAACGAACGTCTCTCCACATGCTCAGTTCTGAGAGATAAGTGTGTGTGAAAGCCATCCTTCACCTAGCTTGTTGGGAACACAAAGTTTCTCTTCAGTTGCAAACTCCCCTCCATACATATATATGGTAAGGTACTAGCTCCAACTCGGTTTTACAGTGAAAACTGCAGGAACTTCAAACCGGCACTAGGAAACAGACCGAGAAACCAGAGTAATAGTTTCTCCTGCAAACATTTCTCTTTGTGCTAGATGAACGAACGTCTCTCCACATGCTCAGTTCTGAGAGATAAGTGTGTGTGAAAGCCGTCCTTCACCTAGCTTGTTGGGAACACAAAGTTTCTCTTCAGTTGCAAACTCCACTCCATACATATATATGGGGAGGTACTAGCTCCAACTCGGTTTTACAGTGAAAACTGCAGGAACTTCAAACCGGCACTAGGAAACAGACCGAGAAACCAGATTAAAAATTTCTCCTGCAACCCGTTCCCTTTGTGCTAGATGAACGAACGTCTCTCCACATGCTCAGTTCTGAGAGATAATTGTGTGTGAAAGCCGTCCTTCACCTAGCTTGTTGGGAACAAAAATTTTCTCTTCAGTTGCAACCTCCACTCCATACATATATATGGGGAGGTACTAGATCCAACTCGGTTTTACAGTGAAAACTGCAGGAGATTCAAACCGGCACTAGGAAACAGACCGAGAAACCAGAGTAAAGTTTCTCCTGCAACCCGTTCCCTTTGTGCTAGATGAACGAAGGTCTCTCCACATGCTCAGTTCTGAGAGATAAGTGTGTGTGAAAGCCGTCCTTCACCTAGCTTGTTGGGAACACAAAGTTTTTCTTCAGTTGCAAACTCCACTCCATACATATATATGGGGAGGTACTAGCACCACTCGGTTTTATAATGAAAACTGCAGGAACTTCAAACCGGCAGTAGGAAACAGACCGAGAAACCAGAGTAATAGTTTCTCCTGCAAACATTTCTCTTTGTGCTAGATGAACGAACGTCTCTCCACATGCTCAGTTCTGAGAGATAAGTGTGTGTGAAAGCCATTCTTCACCTAGCTTTTAGGGAACACAAAGTTTCTCTTCAGTTGCAAACTCCCCTCCATACATATATATGGGGAGGTACTAGCTCCAACTCGGTTTTACAGTGAAAACTGCAGGAACTTCAAACCGGCACTAGGAAACAGACCGAGAAACCAGATTAAAAATTTCTCCTGCAACCCGTTCCCTTTGTGCTAGATGAACGAACGTCTCTCCACATGCTCAGTTCTGAGAGATAAGTGTGTGTGAAAGCCGTCCTTCACCTAGCTTGTTGGGAACAAAAATTTTCTCTTCAGTTGCAACCTCCACTCCATATATATATATGGGGAGGTACTAGATCCAACTCGGTTTTACAGTGAAAACTGCAGGAGATTCAAACCGGCACTAGGAAACAGACCGAGAAACCAGAGTAAAGTTTCTCCTGCAACCCGTTCCCTTTGTGCTAGATGAACGAAGGTCTCTCCACATGCTCAGTTCTGAGAGATAAGTGTGTGTGAAAGCCGTCCTTCACCTAGCTTGTTGGGAACACAAAGTTTTTCTTCAGTTGCAAACTCCACTCCATACATATATATGGGGAGGTACTAGCACAACTCGGTTTTATAATGAAAACTGCAGGAACTTCAAACCGGCAGTAGGAAACAGACCGAGAAACCAGAGTAATAGTTTCTCCTGCAAACATTTCTCTTTGTGCTAGATGAACGAACGTCTCTCCACATGCTCAGTTCTGAGAGATAAGTGTGTGTGAAAGCCGTCCTTCACCTAGCTTGTTGGGAACACAAAGTTTCTCTTCAGTTGCAAACTCCACTCCATACATATATATGGGGAGGTACTAGCACCAACTCGGTTTTACAGTCAAAACTGCAGGAACTTCAAACCGGCTCTAGGAAACAGACCGAGGTACCAGAATAAAAGTTTCTCCTGGAAACCGTTCCCTTTGTGCTAGATGAACGAACGTCTCTCCACATGCTCAGTTCTGAGAGATAAGTGTGTTTGAAAGCCGTCCTTCACCTAGCTTGTTGGGAACACATAGTTTCTGTTCAGATGCAAACTCCACTCCATATATATATAGGGAGGTACTAGCTCCAACTCGGTTTTACAGTGAAAACTGCAGGAAAATCAAACCGGCACTAGGAAACAGACTGAGAAACCAGAGTAAAAGTTTCCCCTTCAACCCGTTCCCTTTGTTCTAGATGAACAAACGTCTCTCCACATGTTCAGTTCTGAGAGATAAGTGTGTGTGAAAGCCATCCTTCACCTAGCTTGTTGGGAACACAAAGTTTCTCTTCAGTTGCAAACTCCCCTCCATACATATATATGGGGAGGTACTAGCTCCAAATCGATTTTACAGTGAAAACTGCAGGAACTTCAAACCGGCACTAGGAAACAGACCGAGAAACCAGAGTAATAGTTTCTCCTGCAACCCGTTCCCTTTGTGCTAGATGAACGAACGTCTCTCCACATGCTCAGTTCTGAGAGATAAGTGTGTGTGAAAGCCGTCCTTCACCTAGCTTGTTGGGATCACAAAGTTTCTCTTCAGTTGCAAACACCACTCCATACATATATATGGGGAAGTACTAGCTCCAACTCGGTTTTACAGTGAAACCTGCAGGAACTTCAAACCGGCAGTAGGAAACAGACCGAGAAACCAGAGTAATAGTTTCTCCTGCAAACATTTCTCTTTGTGCTAGATGAACGAACGTCTCTCCACATGCTCAGTTCTGAGAGATAAGTGTGTGTGAAAGCCGTCCTTCACCTAGCTTGTTGGGAACACAAAGTTTCTCTTCAGTTGCAAACTCCACTCCATACATATATATGGGGAGGTACTAGCACCAACTCGGTTTTACAGTCAAAACTGCAGGAGATTCAAACCGGCACTAGGAAACAGACAGAGAAACCAGAGTAATAGTTTCTCCTGCAACCCGTTCCCTTTGTGCTAGATGAACGAACTTCTCTCCACATGCTCAGTTCTGAGAGATAAGTTGTGTGAAAGCCGTACTTCACCTAGCTTGTTGGGAACAAAAATTTTCTCTTCAGTTGCAACCTCCACTCCATACATATATATGGGGAGGTACTAGATCCAACTCGGTTTTACAGTGAAAACTGCAGGAGATTCAAACCGGCACTAGGAAACAGACCGAGAAACCAGAGTAATAGTTTCTCCTGCATCCCGTTCCCTTTGTGCTAGATGAACGAACGTCTCTCCACATGCTCAGTTCTGAGAGATACGTGTGTGTGAATGCCGTCCTTCACCTAGCTTGTAGGGAACACAAAGTTTCTCTTCAGTTGCAAACTCCACTCCATACATATATATGGGGAGGTACTAGCATAACTCGGTTTTATAATGAAAACTGCAGGAACTTCAAACCGGCAGTAGGAAACAGACCGAGAAACCAGAGACATAGTTTCTCCTGCAAACCGTTCCCTTTGTGCTAGATAAACGAACGTCTCTCCACATGCTCAGTTCTGATAGATAATTGTGTGTGAAAGCCGTCCTTCACCTAGCTTGTTGGGATCACAAAGTTTCTCTTCAGTTGCAAACTCCACTCCATACATATATATGGGGAGGTACTAGCTCCAACTCGGTTTTACAGTGAAAACTGCAGGAACTTCAAACCGGCACTAGGAAACAGACTGAGAAACCAGAGTAAAAGATTCTCCTGCAAACCGTTCCTTTTGTGCTAGATGAACGAACGTCTCTCCACATGCTCAGTTCTGAGAGATAAGTGTGTGTGAAAACCGTCCTTCATCTAGTTTGTTGGGAACACAAATTTTCTCTTCAGTTGCAAACTCCACTCCATATATATATATGGGGAGGTACTTGCTCCAACTCGGTTTTACAGTGAAAACTGCAGGAACTTCAAACCGGCACTAGGATACAGACAGAGAAACCAGAGTAATAGTTTCCCCTGCCACCATTTCCATTTGTGCTACATGAACTAACGTCTCTCCACATGCTCAATTCTGAGAGATAAGTGTGTGTGAAAGCCGTCCTTCACCTAGCTTGTTGGGAACACAAAGTTTCTCTTCAGTTGCAAACTCCAGTCCGTACATATATATGGGGAGGTACTAGCTTCAACTCGGTTTTACAGTGAAAACTGCAGGAACTTCAAACCGGCACTAGGAAACAGACTGTGAAACCAGAGTAAAAGTTTCTCCTGCAACCCGTTCCATTTGTGCTAGATGAACGAAAGTCTCACCACATGCTCAGTTCTGAGAGATAAGTGTGTGTGAAAGCCGTCCTTCACCTAGCTTGTTGGGAACACAAAGTTTCTCTTCAGTTGCAAAATCCAATCCATACATATATATGGGGAGGTACTAGTTCCAACTCGGTTTTACAGTGAAAACTGCAGGAACTTCAAACAGGCACTAGGAAACAGACTGAGAAACCAGAGTAAAAGTTTCTCCTGCAACCCGTTCCATTTGTGCTAGATGAACGAACGTCTCTCCACATGCTCAGTTCTGAGAGATAAGTGTGTGTGAAAGCCGTCCTTCACCTAGCTAGTTGGGAACACAAAGTATCTCTTCAGTTGCAAACTCCACTCCATACATATATATGGGGAGGTAATAGCTCCAACCCGGTTTTACAGTGAAAACTGCAGGAACTTCAAACCGGCACTAGGAAACAGACCGAGATACCAGAGTAAATATTTCTCCTGCAACACGTTCCCTTTGTGCTAGATGAACGAACGTCTCCCCACATGCTCATTTCTGAGAGATAAGTGTGTTTGAAGGCCGTCCTTCAAATATCTTGTTGGGAACACAAAGTTTCTCTTTATTTGCAAACACCTCTACATGCATATATATGCTGAGGTACTAGCTCCAACTCGGTTTTACAGTGAAAACTGCAGGAACTTCAAACCGGCCCTAGGAAACAGACCGAGATACCAGAGTACTAGTTTCTCCTGCACACCGTTCCTTTGTGCTAGATGAATGAAAGTCTCTATACATGCTCAGTTCTGAGAGATAAGTATGTGTGAAAGCCGTCCTTCACCTAGCTTGTTGGGAACACAAAGTTTCTCTTCAGTTGCAAACACCTCTTCATATATATATATGGGGAGGTACAATCTCCAACACGGGTTTACAGTGAAAACTGCAGGAAATTCAAACCGGCACTAGGAAAAAGAACGAGAAACCGGAGTAAAAGTTTCCCCTGCAACACGTTCCCTTTGTGCTAGATGAACGAACGTCTCTCCACATGCTCATTACGGAGAGATAAGTGTGTGTGAAAGCCTTCCTTCACCTAGCTTGTTGGGAACACAAAGTTTCTCTTCAGTTGCAAACTCCACTCGATACATATATATGGGGAGGTACTAGCTCCAACTCGGTTTTACAGTGAAAACTGCAGGAAATTCAAACCGGCACTAGGAAACAGACCGAGATACCAGAGTACTAGTTTCTCCTGCAAACCGTTCCTTTGTGCTAGATGAATGAAAGTCTCTATACATGCTCAGTTCTGAGAGATAAATATGTGTGAAAGCCGTCCTTCACCTAGCTTGTTGGGAACACAAAGTTTCTCTTCTGTTGCAAACACCTCTCCATATATATATATGGGGAGGTACTAGCTCCAACTCGGTTTTACAGTGAAAACTGCAGGAATTTCAAACCGGCACTAGGAAACAGACTGAGAAACCAGAGTAAAAGTTTCTCCTGCAACACTTTCCCTTTGTGCTAGATGAAACAACGTCTCTCCAGATGCTCAGTTCTAAGAGATAAGTGTGTGTGAAAGCCGTCCTTCATCTAGATTGTTGGGAATACAGAGATTCTCTTCAGTTGCAAACTCCACTCCATACATATATATGGGCAGGTACTAGCTCCAACTCGGTTTTAGAGTGAAAACTGCAGGAATTTCAAACCGGCACTAGGAAACAGACCGAGAAACCAGATTAAAAATTTCTCCTGCAACCCCTTCTCTTTGTGCTAGATGAACGAACGTCTCTCCACATGCTCAGTTCTGAGAGATAAGTGTGTGTGAAAGCCGTCCTTCACCTAGCTTGTTGGGAACACAAAGTTTCTCTTCAGTTGCAAACTCCACTCCATATATATATATGGGGAGGTAGTAACTCCATCTCGGTATTACAGTGAAAACTGCAGGAACTTCAAACCGGCACTACGAAACAGACTTAGAGACCAGAGTATAAGTTTCTCCTGCAACCCGTTCCCTTTGTGCTAGATGAACGAACGTCTCTCCACATGTTCAGTTCAGAGAGATATGTGTGTGTGAAAGCCGTCCTTCACCTAGCTTATTGGGAACACAAAGTTTCTCTTCAGTTGCAAACTCCACTCCATACATATATATGGGGAGGTACTAGCTCCAACGCGGTTTTACAGTGAAAATTGCAGGAAATTCAAAACAGCACTAGGAAACAGACCGAGAAACCAGAGTAAAAATTTCTCCTGCAACCCGTTCCTTTTGTGCTAGATGAACGAACGTCTCTCCACAAGCTCAGTTCTGAGAGATAATTGTGTGTGAAAGCCGTCCTTCACCTAGCTTGTTGGGAACACAAAGTTTCTCTTCAGTTGTAAACTCCACTCCGTACATATATATGGGGAGGTACTAGCTCCAACTCGGTTTTACAGTGAAAACTGCAGGAACTTCAAACCGACACTACGAAACAGACTGAGAAACCAAAGTAAAAGTTTCTCCTGCAACCCGTTCCCTTTGTGCTAGATGAACGAACGTCTCTCCACATGCTCAGTTCTGAGAGATAAGTGTGTGTGAAAGCCGTCCTTCACCTAGCTTGTTGGGAACAAAAATTTTTTCTTCAGTTGCAACCTCCACTCCATAAATAAATATGGCGAGGTACTAGATCCAACTCGGTTTTACAGTGAAAACTGCAGGAACTTTATACTGGCACTAGGAAACAGACTGAGAAACCAGAGAAAAAGTTTCTCCTGCAACACGTTCTATTTGTGCTTGATGAACGAACGTCTCTCCACATGCTCAGTTCTGAAAGAAAACTGTGTGTGAAAGCTGTCCTTCACCTAGCTTCTTGGGAACACAAAGTTTCTCTTCAGTAGCAAACTCCACTCTGTACATATATATGGGGATGTACTAGCTCCAACTCGGTTTTACAGTGAAAACTGCAGGAACTTCAAAACGGCACTAGGAAATAGACTGCGAAACCAGAGTAAAAGTTTGTCCTGCAACCCGTTCTGTTTGTGCTAGATGAACGAACGTCTCTCCACATGCTCAGTTCTGAGAGATAAGTGTGTGTGAAAGCCGTCCTTCACCTAGCTTGTTGGGAACACAAAGTTTCTCTTCAGTTGCAAACCCCAATTCATACATATATATGGGGAGGTACTAGCTCCAACTCGGTTTTACAGTGAAAACTGCAGGAACTTCAAACCGGCACTAGGAAACAGACCGAGAAACCAGAGTAAAAGTTTCTCCTGCAACCCGTTCCTTTTGTGCTAGATGAAAGAATGTCTCTCCACATGCTCAGTTCTGAGAGATAAGTTTGTTTGAAAGCCGTCCTTCACCTAGCTTGTTGGGAAAACATAGTTTCTGTTCAGATGCAAACTCCACCCCATATATATATGGGGAGGTACTAGCTCCAACTCGGTTTTACAGTGAAAACTGCAGGAAAATCAAACCGGCACTAGGAAACAGACTGAGAAACCAGAGTAAAAGTTTCCCCTTCAACCCGTTCCCTTTGTTCTAGATAACGAACGTCTCTCCACATGCTCAGTTCTGAGAGATATGTGTGTGTGAAAACCATCCTTCACCTAGCTTGTTGGGAACACAAAGTTTCTCTTCAGTTGCAAACTCCCCTCCATACAAATATATGGGGAGGTACTAGCTCCAACTCGGTTTTACAGTGAAAACTGCAGGAACTACAAACCGGCACTAGGAAACAGACAGAGAAACCAGAGAAAAAGTTTCTCCTGCAACCCGTTCCATTTGAGCTAGATGAACGAACGTCTCTCCACATGCTCATTTCTGAGAGATAAGTGTGTGTGAAAGCCGTCCTTCACCTAGCTTGTTGGGAACAAAAATTTTCTCTTCAGTTGCAACCTCCACTCCATACATATATATGGGGAGGTACAAGATCCAACTCGGTTTTACAGTGAAAAATGCAGGAGCTTCATACCGGCACTAGGAAACAGACCGAGAAACCAGAGTAAAGTTTCTCATGCAACCCGTTCCATTTTTGCTAGAGGAACGAACGTCTATCCACATGCTCAGTTCTGAGAGATAAGTGTGTGTTAAAGCCGTCCTTCTCCTAGCTTGTTGGGAATACAAAGTTTCTCTTCAGTTGCAAACAACACTCCATACATATATATGGGTAGGTACTAGCTCCAACTCGGTTTTATAGTGAAAAATGCAGGAACTTCAAACCGGCAGTAGGAAACAGACCGAGAAACCAGAGTAATAGTTTCTCCTGCAACCCGTTCCCTTTGTGCTAGATGAACGAACGTCTCTCCACATGCTCAGTTCTTAGAGATAATTGTGTGTGAAAGCCGTCTTTCACCTAGCTTGTTGGGAACACAAAGTTTCTCTTCAGTTGCAAACTCCACTCCGTACATATATATGGGGAGGTACTAGCTCCAACTCGGTTTTACAGTGAAAACTGCAGGAACATCAATCTGGCACTAGGAAACAGACCGAGAAACAAGAGTAATAGTTTCTCCTGCAACCCGTTCCCTTTGTGCTAGATGAACAAACGTCTCTCCACATGCTCAGTTCTGAGAGATAAGTGTGTGTGAAAGCCGTCCTTCACCTAGCTTGTTGGGAACACAAAGTTTCTCTTCAGTTGCAAACTCCACTCCATACATATATATTGGGAGGTACTAGCTCCAACTCGGTTTTACAGTGAAAACTGCAGGAACTTCAAACCGGCACTAGGAAACAGACTGAGAAACCAGAGTAAAAGTTTCTCCTGCATCCCGTTCCATTTGTGCTTGATGAACGAACGTCTCTCCACATGCTCAGTTCCGACAGATAAGTGTGTGTGAAAGCCGTCCTTCACCAACTTGTTGGGAACACAAAGTTTCTCTTCAGTTGCAAACTCCAATCCATACATTTATATGGGGATGTACTAGCTCCAACTCGGTTTTACAGTGAAAACTGCAGGAACTTCAAAACGGCACTAGGAAACAGACTGCGAAACCAGAGTAAAAGTTTCTCCTGCAACCCGTTCCGTTTGTGCTAGATGAACAAACGTCTCTTCACATGCTCAGTTCTGAGAGATAAGTGTGTGTGAAAGCCGTCCTTCACCTAGCTTGTTGGGAACGCAAAGTTTCTCTTCAGTTGCAAACCCCAGTCCGTACATATATATGGGGAGGTACTAGCTCCAACTCGTGTTTACAGTGAAAACTGCAGGAACTTCAAACCGGCATTAGGAAACAGACTGAGAAACCAGAGTAATAGTTTCTCCTGCAACCCGTTCCATTTGTGCTTGATGAACGATCGTCTCTCCACATGCTCAGTTCCGACAGATAAGTGTGTGTGAAAGCCATCCTTCACCTAGCTTGTTGGGAACACAAAGTTTCTCTTCAGTAGCAAACTCCACTCCGTACATATATATGGGGAGGTACTAGCTCCAACTCGGTTTTACAGTGAAAACTGCAGGAAATTCAAACCGGCACTAGGAAACAGACCGAGAAACCAGAGTAATAGTTTCTCCTGCAACCCGTTCCCTTTGTGCTAGATGAACGAACGTCTCTCCACATGCTCAGTTCTGAGAGATAATGTGTGTGAAAGCCGTCCATCACCTAGCATTTTGGGAACACAAAGTTTCTCTTCAGTTGCAAACACCACTCCATAAATATATATGGGGAAGTACCAGCTCCAACTCGGTTTTACACTGAAAACTGCAGGAACTTCAAACCGGCACTAGGAAACAGACCGAGATACCAGAGTAAATGTTTCTCCTGCAACCCGTTCCCTTTGTGCTAGATGAACGAACGTCTCTCCACATGCTCATTTCTGAGAGATAAGTGTGTGTGAAAGCCGTCCTTCACCTAGCTTGTTGGGAACACAAAGTTTCTCTTCTGTTGCAAACACCTATGCATACATATATATGGGGAGGTACTAGCTCCAACTCGGTTTTACAGTGAAAACTGCAGGAATTTCAAACCGGCACTAGGAAACAGAGTGAGAAACCAGAGTAAAAGTTTCTCCTGCAACACTTTCCCTTTGTGCTAGATGAAAGAACGTCTCTCCACATGCTCAGTTCTGAGAGATAAGTGTGAGTGAATGCCGTCCTTCACCTAGCTTGTTGGGAACACAAAGTTTCTCTTCAGTAGCAAACTCCACTCCGTACATATATATGGGGAGGTACTAGCTCCAACTCGGTTTTACAGTGAAAACTGCAGGAACCTCAAACCGGCACTAGGAAACAGACTGAGAAACCAGAGTAAAAGTTTCCCCTGCAACCCTTTCCATTTGTGCTTGATGAACGAACGTCTCTCCACATGCTCAGTTCCGACAGATAAGTGTGTGTGAAAGCCTTCCTTCACCTAGCTTGTTGGGAACACAAAGTTTCTCTTCAGTAGCAAACTCCACTCCGTACATATATATGGGGAGGTACTAGCTCCAACTCGGTTTTACAGTGAAAACTGCAGGAACTTCAAACCGGCACTAGGAAACAGACCGAGAAACCAGAGTAAAAGTTTCTCCTGCGACCCGTTCCATTTGTGCTAGATGAACGAACGTTTCTCCACATGCTCAGTTCTGAGAGATAATGTGTGTGAAATCCGTCCTTCACCTAGCTTGTTTGGAACACAAAGTTTCTCTTCAGTTGCAAACACCACTCCATACATATATATGGGGAGGTACCAGCTCCAACTCGGTTTTACAGTGAAAACTGCAGGAACTTCAAACCGGCACTAGGAAACAGACCGAGATACCAGAGTAAATGTTTCTCCTGCAAACCGTTCCCTTTTTGCTAGATGAACGAACGTCTCTCCACATGCTCAGTTCTGAGAGATAAGTGTGTGTGAAAGCCGTCCTTCACCTAGCTTGTTGGGAACACAGAGTTTCTCTTCAGTTGCAAACTCCACTCCATACATATATATGGGGAGGTACTAGCTCCAACTCGGTTTTACAGTGAAAACTGCAGGAACTGCAAACAGGCACTAGGAAACAGACCGAGAAACCAGAGTAAATGTATCTCCTGCAACCCGTTCCCTTTGTGCTAGATGAACGAACGTCTCTCCACATGCTCAGTTCTGAGAGATAATGTGTGTGAAAGCCGTCCTTCACCTAGCTTGTTGGGAACACAAAGTTTCTCTTCAGTTGCAAACACCACTCCATACATATATATGGGGAGGTACCAGCTCCAACTCGGTTTTACAGTGAAAACTGCAGGAACTTCAAACCGGCACTAGGAAACACACCGAGATACCAGAGTAACTGTTTATCCTGCAACCCGTTCCCTTTGTGCTAGATGAACGAACGTCTCTCCACATGCTCATTTCTGAGAGATAAGTGTGTGTGAAAGCCGTCCTTCACCTAGCTTGTTGGGAACACAAAGTTTCTCTTCAGTTGCAAACACCTCTACATATATATATATGGGGAGGTACTAGCTCCAACTGGTTTTACAGTGAAAACTGCAGGAATTTCAAACCGGCACTAGGAAACAGACTGAGAAACCACAGTAAAAGATTCTCCTGCAACTCGTTCCATTTGTGCTTGATGAACGAACATCTCACCACATGTTCAGTTACGACAGATTAGTGTGTGTGAAAGCCGTCCTTCACCTAGCTTGTTGGGAACACAAAGATTCTCTTCAGTTGCAAACTCCACTCCATACATATATATGGGGATGTACTAGCTCCAACTCGGTTTTACAGTGAAAACTGCAGGGACTTCAAACCGGCACTAGGAAACAGACCGAGAAACCAGAGTAAAAGTTTCTCCTGCAACCCGTTCCCTTTGTGCTAGATGAACGAACGTCTCTCCACATGCTCATTTCTGAGATATAAGTGTGTGTGAAAGCCGTCCTTCACCTAGCTTGTTGGGAACACAAAGTTTCTCTTCAGTTGCAAAAACCTCTACATACACATATATGGGGAGGTACTAGATCCAACTCGGTTTTATAGTGAAAACTGCAGGAATTTCAAACCGGCACTAGGAAACAGACTGAGTAACTAGTGTAAAAGTTTCTCCTGCAACACTTTCCCTTTGTGCTAGATGAAAGAAAGTCTCTCCACATGCTCAGATCTGAGAGATAATTGTCTGTGAAAGCCGTCCTTCACCTAGCTTGTTTGGAACACAAAGTTTCTCTTCAGTTGAAAACTCCAATCCATACATGTATATGGGGAGGTACTAGCTCCAACTCGGTTTTACAGTGAAAACTGCAGGAACTTCAAAACGGCACTAGGAAACAGACCGAGAAACCAGAGTAAAAGTTACTCCTGCAACCCGTTACTTTGTGCTAGATGAACGAACGTCTCTCCACATGCTCAGTTCTGAGAGATAAGTGTGTGTGAAAGCCGTCCTTCACCTAGCTTGTTGGGAACACAAAGTTTCTCTTCAGTTGCAAACTCCACTCCATACATATATATGGGGAGGTACTAGCTCCAACTCGGTTTTACAGTGAAAACTGCAGGAACTTCAAAACGGCACTAGGAAACAGACCGAGAAACCAGAGTAAAAGTTTCTCCTGCCACCCGTTCCCTTTGTGCTAGATGAACGAACGTCTCTCCACATGCTCATTTCGGAGAGATAATGTGTGTGGAAGCCGTCTTTCACCTAGCTTGTTGGGAACACAAAGTTTCTCTTCAGTTGCAAACACCTCTACATACATATATATGGGGAGGTACCAGCTCCAACTCGGTTTTACAGTGAAAACTGCAGGAACATCAAACCGGCAACAGGAAACAGACCGAGATACCAGAGTAAATGTTTCTCCTGCAACCCGTTCCCTTTTTCCTAGATGAACGAACGTCTCTCCACGTGCTCATTTCTGAGGGATAAGTGTGTGTGAAAGCCGTCCTTCACCTAGCTTGTTGGGAACACAAAGTTTCTCTTCAGTTGCAAACACCTCTACTTACATATATATGGGGAGGTACTAGCTCCAACTCGGTTTTACATTGAAAACTGCAGGAATTTCAAACCGGCACTAGGAAACAGACTGAGAAACCAGAGTAAAAGTTTCTCCTGCAACACTTTCCCTTTGTGCTAGATGAAAGAACGTCTCTCCACATACTCAGATCTGAGAGATAATTGTCTGTGAAAGCCGTACTTCACCTAGATTGTTGGGAACACAAAGATTCTCTTCAGTTGCAAACTCCATTCCATACATATATATGGGTAAGTACTAGCTCCAACTCGGTTTTACAGTGAAAACTGCAGGAACTTCAAACCGGCACTAGGAAACAAACCGAGAAACCAGAGTAAAAGTTTCTCCTGCAACCCGTTCCCTTTGTGCTAGATGAACGAACGTCTCTCCACATGCTCAGTTCTGAGAGATAATGTGTTTGAAAGCCGTTCTTCACATAGCTTGTTGGGAACACAAAGTTTCTCTTCAGTTGCAAACTCCACTCCATACATATATATGGGGAGGTACCAGCTCCAACTCGGTTTTACAGTGAAAACTGCAGGGACTTCAAACCGGCACTAGGAAACAGACCGAGATACCAGAGTAAATGTTTCTCCTGCAACCCGTTCCCTTTGTGCTAGATGAACGATCGTCTCTTCACATGCTCATTTCTGAGAGATAAGTGTGTTTGAAATCCGTCGTTCACCTAGCTTGTTGGGAACACAAAGTTTCTCTTCAGTTGCTAACACCTCTACATACAAATATATGGGGAGGTACTAGCTCCAACTCGGTTTTACAGTGAAAACTGCAGGAATTTCAAACCAGCACTAGGAAACAGACTGAGAAACCAGAGTAAAATTTCTCCTGCAACACTTTCCCTTTGTGCTAGATGAAAGAACGTCTCTCCACATGCTCAGATCTGAGAGATAAGTGTGTGTGAAAGCCGTCCTTCACCTAGCTTGTTGGGAACACAAAGATTCTCTTCAGTTGCAAACTCCACTCCATATATATATATGATGATGTACTAGCTCCAACTCAGTTTTACAGTGAAAACTGCAGGAACTTCAAACCGGTACTAGGATACAGACCGAGAAACCAGAGTAATAGTTTCTCCTGCAACCTGTTCCCTTTGTGCTACATGAACGAACGTCTCTCCACATGCTCAGTTCTGAGAGATAATTGTGTGTGAAAGCCGTCCTTCACCTAGCTTGTTGGGAACACAAAGTTTCTCTTCATTTGCAAACTCCAGTCCGTACATATATAAGGGGAGGTACTAGCTCCAACTCGGTTTTACAGTGAAAACTGCAGGAACTTCAAACCGGCACTAGGAAACAGACTGAGAAACCAGAGTAAAAGATTCTCCTGCAACCCGTTCCATTTGTGCTTGATGAACGAACGTCTCTCCACATGCTCAGTTACGACAGATAAGTGTGTTTGAAAGCCGTCCTTCACCTAGCTTGTTGGGAACACAAAGTTTCTCTTCAGTAGCAAACTCCACTCCGTACATATATATGGGGAGGTACAAGCTCCAACTCGGTTTTACAGTGAAAACTGCAGGAACATCAAACCGGCACTAGGAAACAGACCGAGAAACCACAGTAAAAGTTTCTCCTGCAACCCGTTCACTTTGTGCTAGATGAACGAACGTCTCTCCACATGCTCAGTTCTGAGAGATAATGTGTGTGAAAGCCGTCCTTCTCCTAGCTTGTTGGGAACACAAAGATTCTCTTCAGTTGCAAACTCCACTCCATACATATATATTGGGATGTACTAGCTCCAACACGGTTTTACAGTGAAAACTGCAGGAACTTCAACCCGGCACTAGGATACAGACCGAGAAACTAGAGTAACAGTTTCTCCTGCAACCCGTTCCCTTTGTGCTACATGAACGAAAGTCTCTCCACATGCTCAGTTCCGACAGATAAGTGTGTGTGAAAGCCGTCTTTCACCTAGCTTGTTGGGAACACAAAGTTTCTCTTCAGTTGCAAACACCAGTCCGTACATATATATGGGGAGGTACTAGCTCCAACTCGTTTTTACAGTGAAAACTGCAGGAACTTCAAACCGGCACTAGGAAAAAGACTGAGAAACCAGAGTAAAAGTTTCTCCTGCAACACGTTCCATTTGTGCTTGATGAACGAACGTCTCTCCACATGCTCAGTTCTGAGAGATAATGTGTTTGAAAGCCGTCCTTCACCTAGCTTGTTGGGAACACAAAGTTTCTCTTCAGTAGCAAACTCCACTCCGTACATATATATGGGGAGGTACAAGCTCCAACACGGTTTTACAGTGAAAACTGCAGGAACATCAAACCGGCACTAGGAAACAGACCGAGAAACCAGAGTAAAAGTTTCTCCTGCAACCCGTTCACTTTGTGCTAGATGAACGAACGTCTCTCCACATGCTCAGTTCTGAGAGATAATGTGTGTGAAAGCCGTCCTTCTCCTAGCTTGTTGGGAACACAAAATTTCTCTTCAGTTGCAAACTCCACTCCATACATATATATTGGGATGTACTAGCTCCAACACGGTTTTACAGTGAAAACTGCAGGAACTTCAACCCGGCACTAGGATACAGACCGAGAAACCAGAGTAACAGTTTCTCCTGCAACCCGTTCCCTTTGTGCTACATGAACGAAAGTCTCTCCACATGCTCAGTTCTGAGAGATAAGTGTGTGTGAAAGCCGTCCTTCAACTAGCTTGTTGAGAACACAAAGTTTCTCTTCAGTTGCAAACTCCAGTCCGTACATATATAAGGGGAGGTACTAGCTCCAACTCGGTTTTACAGTGAAAAATGCAGGAACTTCAAACCGGCACTAGGAAACAGACTGAGAAACCAGAGTAAATGTTTCTCCTGCAACCCGTTCCATTTGTGCTTGATGAACGAACGTCTCTCCACATGCTCAGTTCCGACAGATAAGTGTGTGTGAAAGCCGTACTTCACTTAGTTTGTTGGGAACACAAAGTTTCTCTTCAGTAGCAAACTCCACTCCGTACATATATATGGGGATGTACTAGCTCCAACACGGTTTTACAGTGAAAACTGCAGGAACTTCAAAATGGCACTAGGAAACAGACTGCAAAAACAGAGTAAAAGTTTCTCCAGCAACCCGTTCCTTTTTTGCTGGATGAACGAACGTCTCTCCACATGCTCAGTTCTGAGAGATAATTGTGTGTGAAAGCCGTACTTCACCTAGCTTGTTGGGAACACAAAGCTTCTCTTCAGTTGCAAACTCCACTCCATACATATATATGGGGAGGTACTAGCTCCAACTCGGTTTTACAGTGAAAACTGCAGGAACTTCAAACCGGCACTAGGAAACAGACTGAGAAACCAGAGTAAAAGTTTCTCCTGCAAACCGTTCCCTTTGTGCTTGATGAACGAACGTCTCTCCACATGCTGAGTTCCGACAGATAAGTGTGTTTGAAAGCCGTCCTTCAACTAGCTTGTTGGGAACACAAAGTTTCTCTTCAGTAGCAAACTCCACTCCGTACATATATATGGGGAGGTACAAGCTCCAACTCGGTTTTACAGTGAAAACTGCAGGAACATCAAACCGGCACTAGGAAACAGACCGAGAAACCAGAGTAAAGGTTTCTCCTGCAACCCGTTCAATTTGTGCTAGATGAACGAACGTCTCTCCACATGCTCAGTTCTGAGAGATAATGTGTGTGAAAGCCGTCCTTCACCTAGCTTGTTGGGAACACAAAGTTTCTCTTCAGTTGCAAACACCACTCCATACATATATATTGGGAGGTACTAGCTCCAACTCGGTTTTACAGTGAAAACTGCAGGAACTTCAAACCGGCACTAGGAAACAGACCGTGAAACCAGAGTAAAAGTTTCTCCTGCAAACCGTTCCCTTTGTGCTAGATGAACGAACGTCTCTCCACATGCTCATTTCTGAGAGATAAGTGTGTGTGAAAGCCGTCCTTCACCTAGCTTGATGGGAACACAAAGTTTCTCTTCAGTTGCAAACCCCACTCCATACATATATATGGGGTGGTACTAGCTCCAACTCGGTTTTACAGTGAAAACTGCAGGAACTTCAAACCGGCACTAGGAAACAGACCGAGAAACCAGAGTAAAAGTTTCTCCTGCAACCCGTTCCCTTTGTGCTAGATGAACGAACGTCTCTCCACATGCTCAGTTCTGAGAGATAATGTGTGTGAAAGCCGTTCTTCACCTAGCTTGTTGGGAACACAAAGATTCTCTTCAGTTGAAAATACCACTCCATACATATATATGGGGAGGTACCAGCTCCAACTCGGTTTTACAGTGAAAACTGCAGGAACTTCAAACCGGCACTAGGAAACAGACCGATTTACCAGAGTAAATGTTTCTCCTTCAATCCGTTCCCTTTGTGCTAGATGAACGTACGTCTCTTCACATGCTCATTTCTGAGAGATAAGTGTGTGTGAAAGCCGTCCTTCACCTAGCTTGTTGGGAACACAAAGTTTCTCTTCAGTTGCTAACACCTCTACATACAAATATATGGGGAGGTACTTGCTCCAACTCGGTTTTACAGTGAAAACTGCAGGAAATTCAAACCGGCGCTAGGAAACAGACTGAGAAACCAGAGTAAAAGTTTCTCCTGCAACCCGTTCCCTTTGTGCTAGATGAACGAACGTTTCTCCACATGCTTATTTCTGAGAGATAAGTGTGTGAGAAAGCCGTCATTCACCTAGCTTGTTGGGAACACAAAGATACTCTTCAGTAGCAAAATCCACTCCGTACATATATATGGGGAGGTACTAGCTCCAACTCGGTTTTACAGTGAAAACTGCAGGAACTTCAAACCGGCACAAGGAAACAGACCGAGAAACCAGAGTAACAGTTTCTCCTGCAACCCGTTCCCTTTGTGCTACATGAACGAAAGTCTCTCCACATGCTCAGTTCTGAGAGATAAGTGTGTGTGAAAGCCGTCCTTCAACTAGCTTGTTGAGAACACAAAGTTTCTCTTCAGTTGCAAACTCCAGTCCGTACATATATAAGGGGAGGAACTAGCTCCAACTCGGTTTTACAGTGAAAAATGCAGGAACTTCAAACCGGCACTAGGAAACAGACTGAGAAATCAGAGTAAAAGTTTCTCCTGCAACCCGTTCCATTTGTGCTTGATGAACGAACGTCTCTCCACATGCTCAGTTCCGACAGATAAGTGTGTGTGAAAGCCGTACTTCACTTAGTTTGTTGGGAACACAAAGTTTCTCTTCAGTAGCAAACTCCACTCCGTACATATATATGGGGATGTACTAGCTCCAACACGGTTTTACAGTGAAAACTGCAGGAACTTCAAAATGGCACTAGGAAACAGACTGCAAAAACAGAGTAAAATTTCTCCAGCAAACCGTTCCTTTTTTGCTGGATGAACGAACGTCTCTCCACATGCTCAGTTCTGAGAGATAAGTGTGTGTGAAAGCCGTCCTTCACCTAGCTTGTTGGGAACACAAAGCTTCTCTTCAGTTGCAAACTCCACTCCATACATATATATGGGGAGGTACTAGCTCCAACTCGGTTTTACAGTGAAAACTGCAGGAACTTCAAACCGGCACTAGGAAACAGACTGAGAAACGAGAGTAAAAGTTTCTCCTGCAAACCGTTCCATTTGTGCTTGATGAACGAACGTCTCTCCACATGCTCAGTTCCGACAGATAAGTGTGTTTGAAAGCCGTCCTTCACCTAGCTTGTTGGGAACACAAAGTTTCTCTTCAGTAGCAAACTCCACTCCGTACATATATATGGGGAGGTACAAGCTCCAACTCGGTTTTACAGTGAAAACTGCAGGAACATCAAACCGGCACTAGGAAACAGACCGAGAAACCAGAGTAAAGGTTTCTCCTGCAACCTGTTCACTTTGTGCTAGATGAACGAACGTCTCTCCACATGCTCAGTTCTGAGAGATAATGTGTGTGAAAGCCGTCCTTCACCTAGCTTGTTGGGAACACAAAGTTTCTCTTCAGTTGCAAACACCACTCCATACATATATATTGGGAGGTACCAGCTCCAACTCGGTTTTACAGTGAAAACTGCAGGAACTTCAAACCGGCACTAGGAAACAGACCAAGAAACCAGAGTAAAAGTTTCTCCTGCAAACCGTTCCCTTTGTGCTAGATGAACGAACGTCTCTCCACATGCTCATTTCTGAGAGATAAGTGTGTGTGAAAGCCGTCCTTCACCTAGCTTGATGGGAACACAAAGTTTCTCTTCAGTTGCAAACCCCACTCCATACATATATATGGGGTGGTACTAGCTCCAACTCGGTTTTACAGTGAAAACTGCAGGAACTTCAAACCGGCACTAGGAAACAGACCGAGAAACCAGAGTAAAAGTTTCTCCTGCAACCCGTTCCCTTTGTGCTAGATGAACGAACGTCTCTCCACATGCTCAGTTCTGAGAGATAATGTGTGTGAAAGCCGTTCTTCACCTAGCTTGTTGGGAACACAAAGATTCTCTTCAGTTGAAAATACCACTCCATACATATATATGGGGAGGTACCAGCTCCAACTCGGTTTTACAGTGAAAACTGCAGGAACTTCAAACCGGCACTAGGAAACAGACCGATTTACCAGAGTAAATGTTTCTCCTTCAATCCGTTCCCTTTGTGCTAGATGAACGTACGTCTCTTCACATGCTCATTTCTGAGAGATAAGTGTGTGTGAAAGCCGTACTTCACCTAGCTTGTTGGGAACACAAAGTTTCTCTTCAGTTGCTAACACCTCTACATACAAATATATGGGGAGGTACTTGCTCCAACTCGGTTTTACAGTGAAAACTGCAGGAAATTCAAAATGGCGCTAGGAAACAGACTGAGAAACCAGAGTAAAAGTTTCTCCTGCAACCCGTTCCCTTTGTGCTAGATGAACGAACGTCTCTCCACATGCTTATTTCTGAGAGATAAGTGTGTGTGAAAGCCGTCATTCACCTAGCTTGTTGGGAACACAAAGATACTCTTCAGTAGCAAAATCCACTCCGTACATATATATGGGGAAGTACTAGCTCCAACTCGGTTTTACAGTGAAAACTGCAGGAACTTCAAACAGGCACAAGGAAACAGACCGAGAAACCAGAGTAAAAGTTTCTCCTGCAACCCGTTCCCTTTGTGCTAGATGAACGAACGTCTCTCCACATGCTCAGTTCTGAGAGATAATGTGTGTGAAAGCCGTCCTTCTTCTAGCTTGTTGGGAACACAAAGTTTCTTTTCAGTTGCAAACACCACTCCATACATATATATGGGGAGGTACCAGCTCCAACTCGGTTTTACAGTGAAAACTGCAGGAACTTCAAACCGGCACTAGGAAACAGACCGAGATACCAGAGTAAATGTTTCTCCTGCAACCCGTTCCCTTTGGGCTAGATGAACGAACGTCTCTCCACATGCTAATTTCTGAGAGATAAGTGTGTGTGAAAGCCGTCTTTCACCTAGCTTGTTGGGAACACAAAGTTTCTCTTCAGTTGCAAACACCTCTACATACATATATATGGGGAGGTACTAGCTCCAACTCGGATTTACAGTGAAAACTGCAGGAATTTCAAACCGGCCCTAGGAAACAGACCGAGAAACCAGAGTAAAAGTTTCTCCTGCAACACTTTCCCTTTGTGCTAAATGAAAGAACGTCTCTCAACATGCTCAGATCTGAGAGATAAGTGTGTGTGAAAGCCGTCCTTCACCTGGCTTTTTGAGAAAACAAAGTTTCTCTTCAGTTGCAAACTCCACTCCCTACATATATATGGGGAGGTACTAGCTCCAACTCGGTTTTACAGTGAAAACTGCAGGAACATCAAACCGGCACTAGAAAACAGACCGAGAATCCAGAGTAATTGTTTCTCCTGCAAACATTTCCCTTTGTGCTAGATGAACGAATGTCTCTCCACATGCTCAGTACTGATAGATAAGTGTGTGTGAAAACCGTCCTTCACCTAGCTTGTTGGGAACACAAAATTTCTCTTCAGTTGCAAACTCCACTCCATACATATATATGGGGAGGTACTAGCTCCAACTCGGTTTTACAGTCAAAACTGCAGGAACTTCAAACCGGCTCTAGGAAACAGACCAAGACACCAGAATAAAAGTTTCTCCTGGAAACCGTTCCCTTTGTGCTAGATGAACGAACGTCTCTCCACATGCTCAGTTCTGAGAGATAAGTGTGTTTGAAAGCCGTCCTTCACCTAGCTTGTTGGGAACACATAGTTTGTGTTCAGATGCAAACTCCACTCCATATATATATGGGGAGGTACTAGCTCCAACTAGGTTGTACAGTGAAAACTGCAGGAAAATCAAACCGGCACTAGGAAACCGACAGAGAAACCAGAGTAAAAGTTTCCCCTTCAACCCTTTCCCTTTGTTCTAAATGAACGAACGTCTCTCCACATGCTCAGTTCTGAGAGATAAGTGTCTGTGAAAGCCATCCTTCACCTAGCTTGTTGGGAACACAAAGATTCTCTTCAGTTGCAAACTCCATTCCATACATATATATGGGGAAGTACTAGCTCCAACTCGGTTTTACAGTGAAAACTGCAGGAACTTCAAACCGGCACTAGGAAACAAACCGAGAAACCAGAGTAAAAGTTTCTCCTGCAACCCGTTCCCTTTGTGCTAGATGAACGAACGTCTCTCCACATGCTCAGTTCTGAGAGATAATGTGTTTGAAAGCCGTTCTTCACCCAGCTTGTTGGGAACACAAAGTTTCTCTTCAGTTGCAAACTCCACTCCATACATATATATGGGGAGGTACCAGCTCCAACTCGGTTTTACAGTGAAAACTGCAGGGACTTCAAACCGGCACTAGGAAACAGACCGAGATACCAGAGTAAATGTTTCTCCTGCAACCCGTTCCCTTTGTGCTAGATGAACGATCGTCTCTTCACATGCTCATTTCTGAGAGATAAGTGTGTTTGAAAGCCGTCCTTCACCTAGCTTGTTGGGAACACAAAGTTTCTCTTCAGTTGCTAACACCTCTACATACAAATATATGGGGAGGTACTAGCTCCAACTCGGTTTTACAGTGAAAACTGCAGGAATTTCAAACCAGCACTAGGAAACAGACTGAGAAACCAGAGTAAAAGTTTCTCCTGCAACACTTTCCCTTTGTGCTAGATGAAAGAACGTCTCTCCACATGCTCAGATCTGAGAGATAAGTGTGTGTGAAAGCCGTCCTTCACCTAGCTTGTTGGGAACACAAAGATTCTCTTCAGTTGCAAACTCCACTCCATATATATATATGATGATGTACTAGCTCCAACTCAGTTTTACAGTGAAAACTGCAGGAACTTCAAACCGGTACTAGGATACAGACCGAGAAACCAGAGTAATAGTTTCTCCTGCAACCTGTTCCCTTTGTGCTACATGAACGAACGTCTCTCCACATGCTCAGTTCTGAGAGATAATTGTGTGTGAAAGCCGTCCTTCACCTAGCTTGTTGGGAACACAAAGTTTCTCTTCATTTGCAAACTCCAGTCCGTACATATATAAGGGGAGGTACTAGCTCCAACTCGGTTTTACAGTGAAAACTGCAGGAACTTCAAACCGGCACTAGGAAACAGACTGAGAAACCAGAGTAAAAGATTCTCCTGCAACCCGTTCCATTTGTGCTTGATGAACGAACTTCTCTCCACATGCTCAGTTACGACAGATACGTGTGTTTGAAAGCCGTCCTTCACCTAGCTTGTTGGGAACACATAGTTTCTCTTCAGTAGCAAACTCCACTCCGTACATATATATGGGGAGGTACAAGCTCCAACTCGGTTTTACAGTGAAAACTGCAGGAACATCAAACCGGCACTAGGAAACAGACCGAGAAACCACAGTAAAAGTTTCTCCTGCAACCCGTTCACTTTGTGCTAGATGAACGAACGTCTCTCCACATGCTCAGTTCTGAGAGATAATGTGTGTGAAAGCCGTCCTTCTCCTAGCTTGTTGGGAACACAAAGATTCTCTTCAGTTGCAAACTCCACTCCATACATATATATTGGGATGTACTAGCTCCAACACGGTTTTACAGTGAAAACTGCAGGAACTTCAACCCGGCACTAGGATACAGACCGAGAAACTAGAGTAACAGTTTCTCCTGCAACCCGTTCCCTTTGTGCTACATGAACGAAAGTCTCTCCACATGCTCAGTTCCGACAGATAAGTGTGTGTGAAAGCCGTCTTTCACCTAGCTTGTTGGGAACACAAAGTTTCTCTTCAGTTGCAAACTCCAGTCCGTACATATATATGGGGAGGTACTAGCTCCAACTCGTTTTTACAGTGAAAACTGCAGGAACTTCAAACCGGCACTAGGAAAAAGACTGAGAAACCAGAGTAAAAGTTTCTCCTGCAACACGTTCCATTTGTGCTTGATGAACGAACGTCTCTCCACATGCTCAGTTCTGAGAGATAATGTGTTAGAAAGCCGTCCTTCACCTAGCTTGTTGGGAACACAAAGTTTCTCTTCAGTAGCAAACTCCACTCCGTACATATATATGGGGAGGTACAAGCTCCAACACGGTTTTACAGTGAAAACTGCAGGAACATCAAACCGGCACTAGGAAACAGACCGAGAAACCAGAGTAAAAGTTTCTCCTGCAACCCGTTCACTTTGTGCTAGATGAACGAACGTCTCTCCACATGCTCAGTTCTGAGAGATAATGTGTGTGAAAGCCGTCCTTCTCCTAGCTTGTTGGGAACACAAAGTTTCTCTTCAGTTGCAAACTCCACTCCATACATATATATTGGGATGTACTAGCTCCAACACGGTTTTACAGTGAAAACTGCAGGAACTTCAACCCGGCACTAGGATACAGACCGAGAAACCAGAGTAACAGTTTCTCCTGCAACCCGTTCCCTTTGTGCTACATGAACGAAAGTCTCTCCACATGCTCAGTTCTGAGAGATAAGTGTGTGTGAAAGCCGTCCTTCAACTAGCTTGTTGAGAACACAAAGTTTCTCTTCAGTTGCAAACTCCAGTCCGTACATATATAAGGGGAGGTACTAGCTCCAACTCGGGTTTACAGTGAAAAATGCAGGAACTTCAAACCGGCACTAGGAAACAGACTGAGAAACCAGAGTAAATGTTTCTCCTGCAACCCGTTCCATTTGTGCTTGATGAACGAACGTCTCTCCACATGCTCAGTTCCGACAGATAAGTGTGTGTGAAAGCCGTACTTCACTTAGTTTGTTGGGAACACAAAGTTTCTCTTCAGTAGCAAACTCCACTCCGTACATATATATGGGGATGTACTAGCTCCAACACGGTTTTACAGTGAAAACTGCAGGAACTTCAAAATGGCACTAGGAAACAGACTGCAAAAACAGAGTAAAAGTTTCTCCAGCAACCCGTTCCTTTTTTGCTGGATGAACGAACGTCTCTCCACATGCTCAGTTCTGAGAGATAAGTGTGTGTGAAAGCCGTCCTTCACCTAGCTTGTTGGGAACACAAAGCTTCTCTTCAGTTGCAAACTCCACTCCATACATATATATGGGGAGGTACTAGCTCCAACTCGGTTTTACAGTGAAAACTGCAGGAACTTCAAACCGGCACTAGGAAACAGACTGAGAAACCAGAGTAAAAGTTTCTCCTGCAAACCGTTCCATTTGTGCTTGATGAACGAACGTCTCTCCACATGCTGAGTTCCGACAGATAAGTGTGTTTGAAAGCCGTCCTTCACCTAGCTTGTTGGGAACACAAAGTTTCTCTTCAGTAGCAAACTCCACTCCGTACATATATATGGGGAGGTACAAGCTCCAACTCGGTTTTACAGTGAAAACTGCAGGAACATCAAACCGGCACTAGGAAACAGACCGAGAAACCAGAGTAAAGGTTTCTCCTGCAACCCGTTCAATTTGTGCTAGATGAACGAACGTCTCTCCACATGCTCAGTTCTGAGAGATAATGTGTGTGAAAGCCGTCCTTCACCTAGCTTGTTGGGAACACAAAGTTTCTCTTCAGTTGCAAACACCACTCCATACATATATATTGGGAGGTACCAGCTCCAACTCGGTTTTACAGTGAAAACTGCAGGAACTTCAAACCGGCACTAGGAAACAGACCGTGAAACCAGAGTAAAAGTTTCTCCTGCAAACCGTTCCCTTTGTGCTAGATGAACGAACGTCTCTCCACATGCTCATTTCTGAGAGATAAGTGTGTGTGAAAGCCGTCCTTCACCTAGCTTGATGGGAACACAAAGTTTCTCTTCAGTTGCAAACCCCACTCCATACATATATATGGGGTGGTACTAGCTCCAACTCGGTTTTACAGTGAAAACTGCAGGAACTTCAAACCGGCACTAGGAAACAGACCGAGAAACCAGAGTAAAAGTTTCTCCTGCAACCCGTTCCCTTTGTGCTAGATGAACGAACGTCTCTCCACATGCTCAGTTCTGAGAGATAATGTGTGTGAAAGCCGTTCTTCACCTAGCTTGTTGGGAACACAAAGATTCTCTTCAGTTGAAAATACCACTCCATACATATATATGGGGAGGTACCAGCTCCAACTCGGTTTTACAGTGAAAACTGCAGGAACTTCAAACCGGCACTAGGAAACAGACCGATTTACCAGAGTAAATGTTTCTCCTTCAATCCGTTCCCTTTGTGCTAGATGAACGTACGTCTCTTCACATGCTCATTTCTGAGAGATAAGTGTGTGTGAAAGCCGTCCTTCACCTAGCTTGTTGGGAACACAAAGTTTCTCTTCAGTTGCTAACACCTCTACATACAAATATATGGGGAGGTACTTGCTCCAACTCGGTTTTACAGTGAAAACTGCAGGAAATTCAAACCGGCGCTAGGAAACAGACTGAGAAACCAGAGTAAAAGTTTCTCCTGCAACCCGTTCCCTTTGTGCTAGATGAACGAACGTTTCTCCACATGCTTATTTCTGAGAGATAAGTGTGTGAGAAAGCCGTCATTCACCTAGCTTGTTGGGAACACAAAGATACTCTTCAGTAGCAAAATCCACTCCGTACATATATATGGGGAGGTACTTGCTCCAACTCGGTTTTACAGTGAAAACTGCAGGAACTTCAAACCGGCACAAGGAAACAGACCGAGAAACCAGAGTAAAAGTTTCTCCTGCAACCCGTTCACTTTGTGCTAGATGAACGAACGTCTCTCCACATGCTCAGTTCTGAATGATAATGTGTGTGAAAGCCGTCCTTCTCCTAGCTTGTTGGGAACACAAAGTTTCTCTTCAGTTGCAAACTCCACTCCATACATATATATTGGGATGTACTAGCTCCAACACGGTTTTACAGTGAAAACTGCAGGAACTTCAACCCGGCACTAGGATACAGACCAAGAAACCAGAGTAACAGTTTCTCCTGCAACCCGTTCCCTTTGTGCTACATGAACGAAAGTCTCTCCACATGCTCAGTTCTGAGAGATAAGTGTGTGTGAAAGCCGTCCTTCAACTAGCTTGTTGAGAACACAAAGTTTCTCTTCAGTTGCAAACTCCAGTCCGTACATATATAAGGGGAGGTACTAGCTCCAACTCGGTTTTACAGTGAAAAATGCAGGAACTTCAAACCGGCACTAGGAAACAGACTGAGAAATCAGACTAAAAGTTTCTCCTGCAACCCGTTCCATTTGTGCTTGATGAACGAACGTCTCTCCACATGCTCAGTTCCGACAGATAAGTGTGTGTGAAAGCCGTACTTCACTTAGTTTGTTGGGAACACAAAGTTTCTCTTCAGTAGCAAACTCCACTCCGTACATATATATGGGGATGTACTAGCTCCAACACGGTTTTACAGTGAAAACTGCAGGAACTTCAAAATGGCACTAGGAAACAGACTGCAAAAACAGAGTAAAAGTTTCTCCAGCAACCCGTTCCTTTTTTGCTGGATGAACGAACGTCTCTCCACATGCTCAGTTCTGAGAGATAAGTGTGTGTGAAAGCCGTCCTTCACCTAGCTTGTTGGGAACACAAAGCTTCTCTTCAGTTGCAAACTCCACTCCATACATATATATGGGGAGGTACTAGCTCCAACTCGGTTTTACAGTGAAAACTGCAGGAACTTCAAACCGGCACTAGGAAACAGACTGAGAAACCAGAGTAAAAGTTTCTCCTGCAAACCGTTCCATTTGTGCTTGATGAACGAACGTCTCTCCACATGCTCAGTTCCGACAGATAAGTGTGTTTGAAAGCCGTCCTTCACCTAGCTTGTTGGGAACACAAAGTTTCTCTTCAGTAGCAAACTCCACTCCGTACATATATATGGGGAGGTACAAGCTCCAACTCGGTTTTACAGTGAAAACTGCAGGAACATCAAACCGGCACTAGGAAACAGACCGAGAAACCAGAGTAAAGGTTTCTCCTGCAACCCGTTCACTTTGTGCTAGATGAACGAACGTCTCTCCACATGCTCAGTTCTGAGAGATAATGTGTGTGAAAGCCGTCCTTCACCTAGCTTGTTGGGAACACAAAGTTTCTCTTCAGTTGCAAACACCACTCCATACATATATATTGGGAGGTACCAGCTCCAACTCGGTTTTACAGTGAAAACTGCAGGAACTTCAAACCGGCACTAGGAAACAGACCGAGAAACCAGAGTAAAAGTTTCTCCTGCAAACCGTTCCCTTTTTGCTAGATGAACGAACGTCTCTCCACATGCTCATTTCTGAGAGATAAGTGTGTGTGAAAGCCGTCCTTCACCTAGCTTGATGGGAACACAAAGTTTCTCTTCAGTTGCAAACCCCACTCCATACATATATATGGGGTGGTACTAGCTCCAACTCGGTTTTACAGTGAAAACTGCAGGAACTTCAAACCGGCACTAGGAAACAGACCGAGAAACCAGAGTAAAAGTTTCTCCTGCAACCCGTTCCCTTTGTGCTAGATGAACGAACGTCTCTCCACATGCTCAGTTCTGAGAGATAATGTGTGTGAAAGCCGTTCTTCACCTAGCTTGTTGGGAACACAAAGATTCTCTTCAGTTGAAAATACCACTCCATACATATATATGGGGAGGTACCAGCTCCAACTCGGTTTTACAGTGAAAACTGCAGGAACTTCAAACCGGCACTAGGAAACAGACCGATTTACCAGAGTAAATGTTTCTCCTTCAATCCGTTCCCTTTGTGCTAGATGAACGTACGTCTCTTCACATGCTCATTTCTGAGAGATAAGTGTGTGTGAAAGCCGTCCTTCACCTAGCTTGTTGGGAACACAAAGTTTCTCTTCAGTTGCTAACACCTCTACATACAAATATATGGGGAGGTACTTGCTCCAACTCGGTTTTACAGTGAAAACTGCAGGAAATTCAAACCGGCGCTAGGAAACAGACTGAGAAACCAGAGTAAAAGTTTCTCCTGCAACCCGTTCCCTTTGTGCTAGATGAACGAACGTCTCTCCACATGCTTATTTCTGAGAGATAAGTGTGTGTGAAAGCCGTCATTCACCTAGCTTGTTGGGAACACAAAGATACTCTTCAGTAGCAAAATCCACTCCGTACATATATATGGGGAGGTACTAGCTCCAACTCGGTTTTACAGTGAAAACTGCAGGTACTTCAAACCGGCACAAGGAAACAGACCGAGAAACCAGAGTAAAAGTTTCTCCTGCAACCCGTTCCCTTTGTGCTAGATGAACGAACGTCTCTCCACATGCTCAGTTCTGAGAGATAATGTGTGTGAAAGCCGTCCTTCTTCTAGCTTGTTGGGAACACAAAGTTTCTTTTCAGTTGCAAACACCACTCCATACATATATATGGGGAGGTACCAGCTCCAACTCGGTTTTACAGTGAAAACTGCAGGAACTTCAAACCGGCACTAGGAAACAGACCGAGATACCAGAGTAAATGTTTCTCCTGCAACCCGTTCCCTTTGGGCTAGATGAACGAACGTCTCTCCACATGCTAATTTCTGAGAGATAAGTGTGTGTGAAAGCCGTCCTTCACCTAGCTTGTTGGGAACACAAAGTTTCTCTTCAGTTGCAAACACCTCTACATACATATATATGGGGAGGTACTAGCTCCAACTCGGATTTACAGTGAAAACTGCAGGAATTTCAAACCGGCCCTAGGAAACAGACCGAGAAACCAGAGTAAAAGTTTCTCCTGCAACACTTTCCCTTTGTGCTAAATGAAAGAACGTCTCTCAACATGCTCAGATCTGAGAGATAAGTGTGTGTGAAAGCCGTCCTTCACCTGGCTTTTTGAGAAAACAAAGTTTCTCTTCAGTTGCAAACTCCACTCCCTACATATATATGGGGAGGTACTAGCTCCAACTCGGTTTTACAGTGAAAACTGCAGGAACATCAAACCGGCACTAGAAAACAGACCGAGAATCCAGAGTAATTGTTTCTCCTGCAAACATTTCCCTTTGTGCTAGATGAACGAATGTCTCTCCACATGCTCAGTACTGATAGATAAGTGTGTGTGAAAACCGTCCTTCACCTAGCTTGTTGGGAACACAAAATTTCTCTTCAGTTGCAAACTCCACTCCATACATATATATGGGGAGGTACTAGCTCCAACTCGGTTTTACAGTCAAAACTGCAGGAACTTCAAACCGGCTCTAGGAAACAGACCAAGACACCAGAATAAAAGTTTCTCCTGGAAACCGTTCCCTTTGTGCTAGATGAACGAACGTCTCTCCACATGCTCAGTTCTGAGAGATAAGTGTGTTTGAAAGCCGTCCTTCACCTAGCTTGTTGGGAACACATAGTTTGTGTTCAGATGCAAACTCCACTCCATATATATATGGGGAGGTACTAGCTCCAACTAGGTTGTACAGTGAAAACTGCAGGAAAATCAAACCGGCACTAGGAAACCGACAGAGAAACCAGAGTAAAAGTTTCCCCTTCAACCCTTTCCCTTTGTTCTAAATGAACGAACGTCTCTCCACATGCTCAGTTCTGAGAGATAAGTGTCTGTGAAAGCCATCCTTCACCTAGCTTGTTGGGAACACAAAGTTTCTCTTCAGTTGCAATCTCCCCTCTATACATATATATGGGGAGGTTCTAGCTCCAACTCGGTTTTACAGTGTAAACTGCAGGAACTTCAAACCGGCACTAGGAAACAGACCGAGAAACCAGAGTAAAGTTTCTCCTGCAACCCGTTCCCTTTGTGCTAGATGAACGAACGTCTCTCCACATGCTCAGATCTGAGACATAAGTGTGTGTGAAAGCCGTCCTTCACCTAGCTTGTTGGGAACACAAAGTTTCTCTTCAGTTGCAAACTCCACTCCATACATATATATGGGGAGGTACTAGCTCCAACTCGGTTTTATAGTGAAAACTGCAGGAACTTCAAACCGGCAGTAGGATACAGACCGAGAAACCAGAGTAGTAGTTTCACATGCAACCCGTTCCCTTTGTGCTAGATGAACGAACGTCTCTCCACATGCTCAGTTCTGAGAGATAATTATGTGTGAAAGCCGTCCTTCACCTAGCTTGTTGGGAACACAAAGTTTCTCTTCAGTTGCAAATTCCACTCCGTACATATATATGGGGAGGTACTAGCTCCAACTCGGTTTTACAGTGAAAACTTCAGGAACTTCAAACCGGCACTTGGAAACAGACTGAGAAACCAGAGTAAAAGTTTCTCCTGCAACCCGTTCCCTTTGTGCTAGATGAACGAACGTCTCTCCACATGCTCAGTTCTGAGAGATAAGTGTGTGTGAAAGCCGTCCTTCACCAAGCTTTTGGGAACAAAAATTTTCTCTTCAGTTGCAACCTCCACTCCATACATATATATGGGGAGGTACTAGATCCAACTCGGTTTTACAGTGAAAACTGCAGGAGCTTCAAACCGGCACTAGGAAACAGACCGAGAAACCAGAGTAAAGTTTCTCCTGCAACCCGTTCCCTTTGTGCTAGATGAACGAACGTCTCTCCACATGCTCAGTTCTGAGAGATAAGTGTGTGTGAAGCCGTCCTTCACCTTGCTTGTTGGGAACACAAAGTTTCTCTTCAGTTGCAAACTATAATCGATACATATATATGGGGAGGTACTAGCTCCAACTCGGTTTTATAATGAAAACTGCAGGAACTTCAAACCGGCAGTAGGAAACAGACCGAGAAACCAGAGTAAAAGTTTCTCCTGCAACCCGTTCCCTTTGTGCTAGATGAACGAACGTCTCTCCACATGCTCAGTTCTGAGAGATAAGTGTGTGTGAAAGCCGTCCTTCACCTAGCTTGTTGGGAACACAAAGTTTCTCTTCGGTTGCAAACTCCACTCCGTATATATATATGGGGAGGTACTAGCTCCAACTCGGTTTTACAGTGAAAACTGCAGGAACTTCAAACCGACACTAGGAAACAGACTGAGAAACCAGAGTAAAAGTTTCTCCTGCAACCCATTCCCTTTGTGCTAGATGAATGAACGTCTCTCCACATGCTCAGTTCTGAGAGATAAGTGTGTGTGAAAACCGTCCTTCACCTAGCTTGTTGGGAACACAAATTTTCTCTTCAGTTGCAAACTCCACTCCATACATATATATGGGGAGGTACTAGCTCCAACTCGGTTTTACAGTGAAAACTGCAGGAACTTCAAACAGGTACTAGGAAACAGACCGAGAAACCAGAGTAAAAGTTTCCCCTGCAACCCG
Organism: Camelus bactrianus; assembly: GCF_048773025.1. Lineage (NCBI taxonomy): Eukaryota > Metazoa > Chordata > Mammalia > Artiodactyla > Camelidae > Camelus > Camelus bactrianus. The sequence goes on from NC_133565.1 coordinate 4,422,015, forward strand.
TTCCCTTTGTGCTAGATGAACGAACGTCTCTCCACATGCTCAGTTCTGAGAGATAAGTGTGTGTGAAAGCCGTCCTTCACCTAGCTTGTTGGGAACACAAAGTTTCTCTTCAGTTGCAAACTCCAATCCATACATATATATGTGGAGGTACAAGCTCCAACTCTGTTTTACAGTGAAAGTGCAGGAACTTCAAACCGGCACTAGGATACAGAACGAGAAACCAGAGTAATAGTTTCTCCTGCATCCGGTTCACTTTGTGCTACATGAACGAACGTCTCTCCACATGCTCAGTTCTGAGAGATAAGTGTGTGTGAAAGCCGTCCTTCACCTAGCTTGTTGGGAACACAAAGTTTCTCTTCAGTTGCAAACTCCACTCCGTACATATATATGGGGAGGTACTAGCTCCAACTCGGTTTTACAGTGAAAACTGCAGGTACTTCAAACCGGTACTGGGAAACAGACTGAGAAACCAGAGTAAAAGTTTCTCCTGCAACCCTTTCCATTTGTGCTTGATGAACGAACGTCTCTCCACATGCTCATTTCCGAAAGATATGTGTGTGTGAAAGCCGTCCTTCACCAATCTTGTTGGGAACACAAAGTTTCTCTTCAGTAGCAAACTCCACTCCGTACATATATATGGGGAGGTACAAGCTCCAACTCGGTTTTACAGTGAAAACTGCAGGAACGTCAAACCGGCACTAGGAAACAGACTGAGAAACCAGAGTAAAAGTTTCTCCTGCAATCCGTTCCGCTTGTGCTAGATGAACGAACGTCTCTCCACATGCTCAGTTCTGACAGATAAGTGTGTGTGAAGCCGTCCTTCACCTTGCTTGTTGGGAACACAAAGTTTCTCTTCAGTTGCAAACTATAATCGATACATATATATGGGGAGGTACTAGCTCCAACTCGGTTTTATAATGAAAACTGCAGGAACTTCAAACCGGCAGTAGGAAACAGACCGAGAAACCAGAGTAAAAGTTTCTCCTGCAACCCGTTCCCTTTGTGCTAGATGAACGAACGTCTCTCCACATGCTCAGTTCTGAGAGATAAGTGTGTGTGAAAGCCGTCCTTCACCTAGCTTGTTGGGAACACAAAGTTTCTCTTCGGTTGCAAACTCCACTCCGTACATATATATGGGGAGGTACTAGTTCCAACTCGGTTTTACAGTGAAAACTGCAGGAACTTCAAACTGGCACTAGGAAACAGACCGAGAAACCAGAGTAAAAGTTTCTCCTGCAACCCGTTCCCTTTGTGCTAGATGAACGAACGTCTCTCCACATGCTCAGTTCTGAGAGATAATGTGTGTGAAAGCCGTCCTTCTTCTAGCTTGTTGGGAACACAAAGTTTCTCTTCAGTTGCAAACACCACTCCATACATATATATGGGGAGGTACCAGCTCCAACTCGGTTTTACAGTGAAAACTGCAGGAACTTCAAACCGGCACTAGGAAACAGACCGAGATACCAGAGTAAATATTTCTCCTGCAAACCGTTCCCTTTGAGCTAGATGAACGAACGTCTCTCCACATGCTCAGTTCTGAGAGATAAGTGTGTGTGAAAGCCGTCCTTCACCTAGCTTGTTGGGAACACAAAGTTTCTCTTCAGTTGCAAACTCCACTCCATACATATATATGGGGATGAACTAGCTCCAACTCGGTTTTACAGTGAAAACTGCAGGAACTTCAAACCGGCACTAGGAAACAGACCGAGAAACCAGAGTAAAAGTTTCTCCTGCAACCCGTTCCCTTTGTGCTAGATGAACGAACGTCTCTCCACATGCTCATTTCTGAGAGATAAGTGTGTGTGAAAGCCGTCCTTCACCTAGATTTTTGGGAACACAAAGTTTCTCTTCAGTTGCAAACTCCAATCCATACATGTATATGGGGAGGTACTAGCTCCAACTCGGTTTTACAGTGAAAACTGCAGGAACTTCAAACCGGCACTAGGAAACAGACTGAGAAACCAGAGTAAAAGTTTCTCCTACAACCCGTTCCATTTGTGCTTGATGAACGAACGCTCTCCACATGCTCAGTTCCGAGAGATATGTGTGTGTGAAAGCCGTCCTTCACCTGGCTTTTTGAGAACACAAAGTTTCTCTTCAGTTGCAAACTCCACTCCGTACATATATATGGGGAGGTACTAGCTCCAACTCGGTTTTACAGTGAAAACTGCAGGAACTTCAAACCGGCACTAGAAAACAGACCGAGAAACCAGAGTAATTGTTTCTCCTGCAAACATTTCCCTTTGTGCTAGATGAACGAACGTCTCTCCACATGCTCAGTACTGAGAGATAAGTGTGTGTGAAAGCCGTCCTTCACCTAGCTTGTTGGGAACACAAAGTTTCTCTTCAGTTGCACACTCCCCCCCATACATACATATGGGGAGGTACTAGCTCCAACTCGGTTTTACAGTGAAACTGCAGGAACTTCAAACCGGCACTAGGAAACAGACCGAGAAACCAGAGTAAAAGTTTCTCCTGCAACCCGTTCCCTTTGTGCTAGATGAACGAACGTCTCTCCACATGCTCAGTTTTTAGAGATAAGTTTGTGTGAAGCCGTCCTTTACCTAGCTTGTTGGGAACACAAAGTTTCTCTTCAGTAGCAAACTATAATCCATACATATATATGGGGAGGTACTAGCTCCAACTCGATTTTATAATGAAAACTGCAGGAACTTCAAACCGGCAGTAGGAAACAGACCGAGAAACCAGAGTAAAAGTTTCTCCTGCAACCCGTTCCCTTTGTGCTAGATGAACGAACGTCTCTCCACATGCTCAGTTCTGAGAGATAAGTGTGTGTTAAAGCCGTCCTTCACCTAGCTTGTTGGGAACACAAAGTTTCTCTTCAGTTGCAAACTATAATCCATACATATATATGGGGTGGTACTAGCTCCAACTCGGTTTTACAGTGAAAACTGCAGGAACTTCAAACAGGTACTAGGAAACAGACCGAGAAACCAGAGTAAAAGTTTCTCCTGCAACCCGTTCCCTTTGTGCTAGATGAACGAACGTCTCTCCACATGCTCAGTTCTGAGAGATAAGTGTGTGTGAAAGCCGTCCTTCACCTAGCTTGTTGGGAACATAAAGTTTCTCTTCAGTTTCAAACTCCAATCCATACATATATATGGGTAGGTACTAGCTCCAACTCTGTTTTACAGTGAAAAGTGCAGGAACTTCAAACCGGCACTAGGATACAGACCGAGAAACCAGAGTAATAGTTTCTCCTGCAACCCGTTCCCTTTGTGCTACATGAACGAACGTCTCTCCACATGCTCAGTTCTGAGAGATAAGTGTGTGTGAAAGCCGTCCTTCAACTAGCTTGTTGGGAACACAAAGTTTCTCTTCAGTTGCAAACTCCACTCCGTACATATATATGGGGAGGTACTAGCTCCAACTCGGTTTTACAGTGAAAACTGCAGGTACTTCAAACCGGCACTGGGAAACAGACTGAGAAACCAGAGTAAAAGTTTCTCCTGCTACCCTTTCCATTTGTGCTTGATGAACGAACGTCTCTCCACATGCTCAGTTCCGAAAGATAAGTGTGTGTGAAAGCCGTCTTTCACCCAGCTTGTTGGGAACTCACAATTTCTCTTCATGTGCAAACACCTCTTCATATATATATATGGTGAGGTACTAGCTCCAAATCGGGTTTACAGTGAAAACTGCAGGAACTTCAAACCGGCACTAGGAAACAGACTGAGAAACCAGAGTAAAAGTTTCTCCTGCAACCCGTTCCCTTTGTGCTAGATGAACGAACGTCTCTCCACATGCTCAGTTCTGAGAGATAAGTGTGTGTGAAAGCCGTCCTTCACCTAGCTTGTTGGGAACACAAAGTTTCTCTTCAGTTGCAAACTCCAATCCATACATATATATGGGGAGGTACAAGCTCCAACTCTGTTTTACAGTGAAAGTGCAGGAACTTCAAACCGACACTAGGATACAGAACGAGAAACCAGAGTAATAGTTTCTCCTGCAACCGGTTCACTTTGTGCTACATGAACGAACGTCTCTCCACATGCTCAGTTCTGAGAGATAAGTGTGTGTGAAAGCCGTCCTTCACCTAGCTTGTTGGGAACACAAAGTTTCTCTTCAGTTGCAAACTCCACTCCGTACATATATATGGGGAGGTACTAGCTCCAACTCGGTTTTACAGTGAAAACTGCAGGTACTTCAAACCGGTACTGGGAAACAGACTGAGAAACCAGAGTAAAAGTTTCTCCTGCAACCCTTTCCATTTGTGCTTGATGAACGAACGTCTCTCCACATGCTCAGTTCCGAAAGATATGTGTGTGTGAAAGCCGTCCTTCACCAATCTTGTTGGGAACACAAAGTTTCTCTTCAGTAGCAAACTCCACTCCGTACATATATATGGGGAGGTACAAGCTCCAACTCGGTTTTACAGTGAAAACTGCAGGAACTTCAAACCGGCACTAGGAAACAGACTGAGAAACCAGAGTAAAAGTTTCTCCTGCAATCCGTTCCGCTTGTGCTAGATGAACGAACGTCTCTCCACATGCTCAGTTCTGACAGATAAGTGTGTGTGAAGCCGTCCTTCACCTTGCTTGTTGGGAACACAAAGTTTCTCTTCAGTTGCAAACTATAATCGATACATATATATGGGGAGGTACTAGCTCCAACTCGGTTTTATAATGAAAACTGCAGGAACTTCAAACCGGCAGTAGGAAACAGACCGAGAAACCAGAGTAAAAGTTTCTCCTGCAACCCGTTCCCTTTGTGCTAGATGAACGAACGTCTCTCCACATGCTCAGTTCTGAGAGATAAGTGTGTGTGAAAGCCGTCCTTCACCTAGCTTGTTGGGAACACAAAGTTTCTCTTCGGTTGCAAACTCCACTCCGTACATATATATGGGGAGGTACTAGTTCCAACTCGGTTTTACAGTGAAAACTGCAGGAACTTCAAACCGGCACTAGGAAACAGACCGCGAAACCAGAGTAAAAGTTTCTCCTGCAACCCGTTCCCTTTGTGCTAGATGAACGAACGTCTCTCCACATGCTCAGTTCTGAGAGATAATGTGTGTGAAAGCCGTCCTTCTTCTAGCTTGTTGGGAACACAAAGTTTCTCTTCAGTTGCAAACACCACTCCATACATATATATGGGGAGGTACCAGCTCCAACTCGGTTTTACAGTGAAAACTGCAGGAACTTCAAACCGGCAGTAGGAAACAGACCGAGATACCAGAGTAAATATTTCTCCTGCAAACCGTTCCCTTTGAGCTAGATGAACGAACGTCTCTCCACATGCTCATTTCTGAGAGATAAGTGTGTGTGAAAGCCGTCCTTCACCTAGCTTGTTGGGAACACAAAGTTTCTCTTCAGTTGCAAACTCCACTCCATACATATATATGGGGATGAACTAGCTCCAACTCGGTTTTACAGTGAAAACTGCAGGAACTTCAAACCGGCACTAGGAAACAGACCGAGAAACCAGAGTAAAAGTTTCTCCTGCAACCCGTTCCCTTTGTGCTAGATGAACGAACGTCTCTCCACATGCTCATTTCTGAGAGATAAGTGTGTGTGAAAGCCGTCCTTCACCTAGATTTTTGGGAACACAAAGTTTCTCTTCAGTTGCAAACTCCAATCCATACATGTATATGGGGAGGTACTAGCTCCAACTCGGTTTTACAGTGAAAACTGCAGGAACTTCAAACCGGCACTAGGAAACAGACTGAGAAACCAGAGTAAAAGTTTCTCCTACAACCCGTTCCATTTGTGCTTGATGAACGAACGCTCTCCACATGCTCAGTTCCGAGAGATATGTGTGTGTGAAAGCCGTCCTTCACCTGGCTTTTTGAGAACACAAAGTTTCTCTTCAGTTGCAAACTCCACTCCGTACATATATATGGGGAGGTACTAGCTCCAACTCGGTTTTACAGTGAAAACTGCAGGAACTTCAAACCGGCACTAGAAAACAGACCGAGAAACCAGAGTAATTGTTTCTCCTGCAAACATTTCCCTTTGTGCTAGATGAACGAACGTCTCTCCACATGCTCAGTACTGAGAGATAAGTGTGTGTGAAAGCCGTCCTTCACCTAGCTTGTTGGGAACACAAAGTTTCTCTTCAGTTGCACACTCCCCCCCATACATACATATGGGGAGGTACTAGCTCCAACTCGGTTTTACAGTGAAAACTGCAGGAACTTCAAACCGGCACTAGGAAACAGACCGAGAAACCAGAGTAAAAGTTTCTCCTGCAACCCGTTCCCTTTGTGCTAGATGAACGAACGTCTCTCCACATGCTCAGTTTTTAGAGATAAGTTTGTGTGAAGCCGTCCTTTACCTAGCTTGTTGAGAACACAAAGTTTCTCTTCAGTAGCAAACTATAATCCATACATATATATGGGGAGGTACTAGCTCCAACTCGATTTTATAATGAAAACTGCAGGAACTTCAAACCGGCAGTAGGAAACAGACCGAGAAACCAGAGTAAAAGTTTCTCCTGCAACCCGTTCCCTTTGTGCTAGATGAACGAACGTCTCTCCACATGCTCAGTTCTGAGAGATAAGTGTGTGTTAAAGCCGTCCTTCACCTAGCTTGTTGGGAACACAAAGTTTCTCTTCAGTTGCAAACTATAATCCATACATATATATGGGGTGGTACTAGCTCCAACTCGGTTTTACAGTGAAAACTGCAGGAACTTCAAACAGGTACTAGGAAACAGACCGAGAAACCAGAGTAAAAGTTTCTCCTGCAACCCGTTCCCTTTGTGCTAGATGAACGAACGTCTATCCACATGCTCAGTTCCGAGAGATAAGTGTGTGTGAAAGCCGTCCTTCACCTAGCTTGTTGGGAACATAAAGTTTCTCTTCAGTTTCAAACTCCAATCCATACATATATATGGGTAGGTACTAGCTCCAACTCTGTTTTACAGTGAAAAGTGCAGGAACTTCAAACCGGCACTAGGATACAGACCGAGAAACCAGAGTAATAGTTTCTCCTGCAACCCGTTCCCTTTGTGCTACATGAACGAACGTCTCTCCACATGCTCAGTTCTGAGAGATAAGTGTGTGTGAAAGCCGTCCTTCAACTAGCTTGTTGGGAACACAAAGTTTCTCTTCAGTTGCAAACTCCACTCCGTACATATATATGGGGAGGTACTAGCTCCAACTCGGTTTTACAGTGAAAACTGCAGGTACTTCAAACCGGCACTGGGAAACAGACTGAGAAACCAGAGTAAAAGTTTCTCCTGCTACCCTTTCCATTTGTGCTTGATGAACGAACGTCTCTCCACATGCTCAGTTCCGAAAGATAAGTGTGTGTGAAAGCCGTCTTTCACCCAGCTTGTTGGGAACTCACAATTTCTCTTCATGTGCAAACACCTCTTCATATATATATATGGTGAGGTACTAGCTCCAAATCGGGTTTACAGTGAAAACTGCAGGAACTTCAAACCGGCACTAGGAAACAGACTGAGAAACCAGAGTAAAAGTTTCTCCTGCAACCCGTTCCCTTTGTGCTAGATGAACGAACGTCTCTCCACATGCTCAGTTCTGAGAGATAAGTGTGTGTGAAAGCCGTCCTTCACCTAGCTTGTTGGGAACACAAAGTTTCTCTTCAGTTGCAAACTCCACTCCGTACATATATATGGGGAGGTACTAGGTCCAACTCGGTTTTACAGTGAAAACTGCAGGAACTTCAAACCGGCACTAGGAAACAGACCGAGAAACCAGAGTAATAGTTTCTCCTGCAAACATTTCCCTTTGTGCTAGATGTACGAACGTCTCTCCACATGCTTAGTTCTGAGAGATAAGTGTGTGTGAAAGCCGTCCTTCACCTAGCTTGTTGGGAACACAAAGTTTCTCTTCTGTTGCAAACTCCCCTCCATACATATATATGGGGAGGTACTAGCTCCAACTCGATTTTACAGTGAAAACTGCAGGAATTTCAAACCGGCACTAGGAAACAGACCGAGAAACCAGAGTAAAAGTTTCTCCTGCAACCCGTTCCCTTTGTGCTAGATGAACGAACGTCTCTCCACATGCTCAGTTCTGAGAGATAAGTGTGTGTGAAAGCCGTCCTTCACCTAGCTTGTTGGGAACACAAAGTTTCTCTTCAGTTGCAAACTCCACTCCGTACATATATATGGGGAGGTACAAGCTCCAAATCGGTTTTACAGTGAAAACTGCAGGAACTTCAAAACGGCACTAGGAAACAGACCGAGAAACCAGAGTAAAAGTTTCCCCTGCAACCCGTTCCCTTTGTGCTAGATGAACGAACGTCTCTCCACATGCTCAGTTCTGAGAGATAAGTGTGTGTGAAAACCGTCCTTCAACTAGCTTGTTGGGAACACAAATTTTCTCTTCAGTTGCAAACTCCACTCCATACATATATATGGGGAGGTACTAGCTCCAACTCGGTTTTACAGTGAAAACTGCAGGAACTTCAAACAGGCTCTAGGAAACAGACCGAGAAACCAGAGTAAAAGTTCCTCCTGCAACCCGTTCCCTTTGTGCTACATGAACGAACGTCTCTCCACATGCTCAGTTCTGAGAGATAAGTGTGTGTGAAAGCCGTCCTTCACCTAGCTTGTTGGGAACACAAAGTTTCTCTTCAGTTGCAAACACCACTCCATACATATATATTGGGGGGTACCAGCTCCAACTCGGTTTTACAGTGAAAACTGCAGGAATTTCAAACCGGCACTAGGAAACAGACTGAGAAACCAGAGTAAATGTTTCCCCTGCAACCCGTTCCCTTTGTGATAGATGAACGAAAGTCTCTCCACATGTTCATTTCTGAGAGATAAGTGTGTGTGAAAGCCGTCCTTCACCTAGCTTGTTGGGAACACAAAGTTTCTCTTCAGTTGCAAACCCTTCTACATACATATATATGGGGAGGTAATAGCTCAAACCCGGTTTTACAATGAAAACTGTAGGAATTTCAAACCGGCACTAGGAAACAGACTGAGAAACCAGAGTAAAAGTTTCTCCTGCAACCCGTTCCATTTGTGCTAGATGAACGAACGTCTCTCCACATGCTCAGTTCTGAGAGATAAGTGTGTGTGAAAGCCATCCTTCACCTAGCTTGTTGGGAACACAAAGTTTCTCTTCAGTTGCAAACTCCACTCCATACATATATATGGGGAGGTACTAGCTCCAACTCGGTTTTACAGTGAAAACTGCAGGAACTTCAAACAGGCACTAGGAAACAGACTGAGAAACCAGAGTAAAAGTTTCTCCTGCAACCCTTTCCCTTTGTGCTAGATGAACGAACGTCTCGCCACATGCTCAGTTCTGAGAGATAAGTGTGTGTGAAAGCCGTCCTTCACCTAGCTAGTTGGGAACACAAAGTTTCTCTTCAGTTGCAAACTCCACTCCATACATATATATGGGGAGGTACTAGCTCCAACTCGGTTTTACAGTGAAAACTGCAGGAACTTCATACCGGCACTAAGAAACAGACAGAGAAACCAGAGTAAAAGTTTCTCCTGCAACCCTTTCCCTTTGTGCTAGATGAACGAACGTCTCTCCACATGCTCAGTTCTGAGAGATAATGTGTGTGAAAGCCGTCCTTCACCTAGCTTGTTGGGAACACAAAGTTTCTCTTCAGTTGCAAACACCACTCCATACATATATATTGGGGGGTACCAGCTCCAACTCGGTTTTACAGTGAAAACTGCAGGAACTTCAAACCGGCACTAGGAAACAGACCGAGATACCAGAGTAAATGTTTCCCCTGCAACCCGTTCCCTTTGTGTTAGATGAACGAAAGTCTCTCCACATGTTCATTTCTGAGAGAAAAGTGTGTGTGAAAGACGTCCTTCACCTAGCTTGTTGGGAACACAAAGTTTCTTTTCAGTTTCAAATCCCACTACATACATATATATGGGGAGGTACTAGCTCCAAATCGGTTTTATAGTGAAAACTGTAGGAATTTCAAACCAGCACTAGGAAACAGACTGAGAAACCAGAGTAAAAGTTTCTCCTGCAACACTTTCCTTTTGTGCTAGATGAAAGAACGTCTCTCCACATGCTCAGATCTGAGAGATAATTGTGTGTGAAAGCCGTCCTTCACCTAGCTTGTTGTAAACACAAAGATACTCTTCAGTTGCAAACTCCACTCCATACATATATATGGGGATGAACTAGCTCCAAACCGGTTTTACATTGAAAACTGCAGGAACTTCAAACCGGCACTAGGAAACAGACCGAGAAACCAGAGTAAAAGTTTCTCCTGCAACCCGTTCCCTTTGTGCTACATGAACGAACGTCTCTCCACATGCTCAGTTCTGAGAGATAAGTGTGTGTGAAAGCCGTCCTTCACCTAGCTTGTTGGGAACACAAAGTTTCTCTTCAGTTGCAAACTCCAATCCATACATGTATACGGGGAGGTACTAGCTCCAACTCGGTTTTACAGTGAAAACTGCAGGAACTTCAAACCGGCACTAGGAAACAGACTGAGAAACCAGAGTAAAAGTTTCTCCTGCAGCGCGTTCCTTTTGTGCTAGATGAGAGAACGTCTCTCCACTTGCTCAGTTCTGAGAGATAAGTGTGTGTGAAAGCCGTCCTTCACCTAGCTTGTTGGGAACACAAAGTTTCTCTTCAGTTGCAAACTCCACTCCGTACATATATATGGGGAGGTACTAGGTCCAACTCGGTTTTACAGTGAAAACTGCAGGAACTTCAAACCGGCACTAGGAAACAGACCGAGAAACCAGAGTAATAGTTTCTCCTGCAAACATTTCCCTTTGTGCTAGATGTACGAACGTCTCTCCACATGCTTAGTTCTGAGAGATAAGTGTGTGTGAAAGCCGTCCTTCACCTAGCTTGTTGGGAACACAAAGTTTCTCTTAAGTTGCAAACTCCCCTCCATACATATATATGGGGAGGTACTAGCTCCAACTCGATTTTACAGTGAAAACTGCAGGAATTTCAAACCGGCACTAGGAAACAGACCGAGAAACCAGAGTAAAAGTTTCTCCTGCAACCCGTTCCCTTTGTGCTAGATGAACGAACGTCTCTCCACATGCTCAGTTCTGAGAGATAAGTGTGTGTGAAAGCCGTCCTTCACCTAGCTTGTTGGGAACACAAAGTTTCTCTTCAGTTGCAAACTCCACTGCGTACATATATATGGGGAGGTACAAGCTCCAAATCGGTTTTACAGTGAAAACTGCAGGAACTTCAAAACGGCACTAGGAAACAGACCGAGAAACCAGAGTAAAAGTTTCCCCTGCAACCCGTTCCCTTTGTGCTAGATGAACGAACGTCTCTCCACATGCTCAGTTCTGAGAGATAAGTGTGTGTGAAAACCGTCCTTCAACTAGCTTGTTGGGAACACAAATTTTCTCTTCAGTTGCAAACTCCACTCAATACATATATATGGGGAGGTACTAGCTCCAACTCGGTTTTACAGTGAAAACTGCAGGAACTTCAAACAGGCTCTAGGAAACAGACCGAGAAACCAGAGTAAAAGTTCCTCCTGCAACCCGTTCCCTTTGTGCTACATGAACGAACGTCTCTCCACATGCTCAGTTCTGAGAGATAAGTGTGTGTGAAAGCCGTCCTTCACCTAGCTTGTTGGGAACACAAAGTTTCTCTTCAGTTGCAAACACCACTCCATACATATATATTGGGGGGTATCAGCTCCAACTCGGTTTTACAGTGAAAACTGCAGAAACTTCAAACCGGCACTAGGAAACATACTGAGAAACCAGAGTAAATGTTTCCCCTGCAACCCGTTCCCTTTGTGATAGATGAACGAAAGTCTCTCCACATGTACATTTCTGAGAGATAAGTGTGTGTGAAAGCCGTCCTTCACCTAGCTTGTTGGGAACACAAAGTTTCTCTTCAGTTGCAAACCCCTCTACATACATATATATGGGGAGGTAATAGCTCAAACCCGGTTTTACAGTGAAAACTGTAGGAATTTCAAACCGGCACTAGGAAACAGACTGAGAAACCAGAGTAAAAGTTTCTCCTGCAACACTTTCCTTTTGTGCTAGATGAAAGAACGTCTCTCCACATGCTCAGATCTGAGAGATAAGTGTGTGTGAAAGCCGTCCTTCACCTAGCTTGTTGTAAACATAAAGATACTCTTCAGTTGCAAACTCCACTCCATACATATATATGGGGATGAACTAGCTCCAAATCGGTTTTACATTGAAAACTGCAGGAACTTCAAACAGGCACTAGGAAACAGACCGAGAAACCAGAGTAAAAGTTTCTCCTGCAACCCGTTCCCTTTGTGCTAGATGAACGAACGTCTCTCCACATGCTCATTTCTGAGAGATATGTGTGTGTGAAAGCCGTCCTTCACCTAGCTTGTTGGGAACACAAAGTTTCTCTTCAGTTGCAAACTCCACTCCATACATGTATACGGGGAGGTACTAGCTCCAACTCGGTTTTACAGTGAAAACTGCAGGAACTTCAAACCGGCACTGGGAAACAGACTGAGAAACCAGAGTAAAAGTTTCTCCTGCAACCCGTTCCTTTTGTGCTCGATGAGAGAACGTCTCTCCACATGCTCAGTTCTGAGAGATAAGTGTGTGTGAAAGCCGTCCTTCACCTAGCTTGTTGGGAACACAAAGTTTCTCTTCAGTTGCAAACTCCACTCCGTACATATATATGGGGAGGTACTAGCTCCAACTCGGTTTTACAGTGAAAACTGCAGGAACTTCAAACCGGCACTAGGAAACAGACCGAGAAACCAGAGTAATAGTTTCTCCTGCAAACATTTCCCTTTTTGCTAGATGAACGAACGTCTCTCCACATGCTCAGTTCTGAGAGATATGTGTGTGTGAAAGCCGTCCTTCACCTAGCTTGTTGGGAACACAAAGTTTCTCTTCAGTTGCAAACTCCACTCCATACATATATATGGGGAGGTACTATCTCCAACTCTGTTTTACAGACAAAACTGCAGAAACTTCAAACCGGCTCTGGGAAACAGACCGAGATACCAGAGTAAAAGTTTCTTCTGGAAACCGTTCCCATTGTGCTAGATGAACGAACGTCCCTCCACATGCTCAGTTCTGAGAGATAAGTGTGTTTGAAAGCCGTCCTTCACCTAGCTTGTTGGGAACACATAGTTTCTGTGCAGATGCAAACTCCACTCCATATATATATGGGGAGGTACTAGCTCCAACTCGGTTTTACAGTGAAAACTGCAGGAAAATCAAACCGGCACTAGGAAACAGACTGAGAAACCAGACTAAAAGTTTCCCCTTCAACCCGTTCCCTTTGTTCTAGATGAACGAACGTCTCTCCACATGCTCAGTTCTGAGAGATAAGTGTGTGTGAAAGCCATCCTTCACCTAGCTTGTTGGGAACACAAAGTTTCTCTTCAGTTGCAAACTCCCCTCCATACATATATATGGGGAGGTACTAGCTCCAACACGATTTTACAGTGAAAACTGTAGGAATTTCATACCGGCACTAGGAAACAGACCGAGAAACCAGAGTAAAAGTTTCTCCTGCAACCCGTTCCCTTTGTGCTAGATGAACGAACGTCTCTCCACATGCTCAGTTCTGAGAGATAAGTGTGTGTGAAAGCCGTCCTTCACCTAGCTAGTTGGGAACACAAAGTTTCTCTTCAGTTGAAAACTCCACTCCATACATATTTAGGGGGAGGTACTAGCTCCAACACGGTTTTACAGTGAAAACTGCAGGAACTTCAAACCGGCAGTAGGAAACAGACCGAGAAAGCAGAGTAATAGTTTCTTCTGCAACCAGTTCCCTTTGTGCTAGATGAACGAACGTCTCTCCACATGCTCAGTTCTAAGAGATAATTGTGTGTGAAAGCCGTCCTTCACCTAGCTTGTTGGGAACACAAAGTTTCTCTTCATTTGCAAACTCCACTCCATACATATATATGGGGAGGTACTAGCTCCAAATCGGTTTTACAGTGAAAACTGCAGGAACTTCATACCGGCACTAGGAAACAGACTGAGAAACCAGAGAAATGTTTCTCCTGCAACCAGTTCCCTTTGTGCTAGATGAACGAATGTCTCTCCACATGCTCATTTCTGAGAGATAATTGTGTGTGAAAGCCGTCCTTCACGTAGCTTGTTGGGAACACAAAGTTTCTCTTCAGTTGCAAACCCCTCTACATACATATATATGGGGAGGTACTAGCTCCAACTCGGTTTTACAGTGAAAACTGTAGGAATTTCAAACCGGCACTAGGAAACAGACTGAGAAACCAGAGTAAAAGTTTCTCCTGCAACACTTTCCCTTAGTGCTAGATGAAAGAACGTCTCTCCACATGCTCAGATCTGAGAGATAATTGTGTGTGAAAGCCGTCCTTCACCTAACTTGTTGTAAACACAAAGATTCTCTTCAGTTGCAAACTCCACTCCATACATATATATGGGAATGAACTAGCTCCAAATCGGTTTTACATTGAAAAATGCAGGAACTTCAAACCGGCACTAGGAAACAGACCGAGAAACCAGAGTAAAAGTTTCTCCTGCAACCCGTTCCCATTGTGCTAGATGAACGAACGTCTCTCCACATGCTCATTTCTGAGAGATAAGTGTGTGTGAAAGCCGTCCTTCACCTAGCTTGTTGGGAACACAAAGTTTCTCTTCAGTTGCAAACTCCAATCCATACATTTATACGGGGAGGTAGAAGCTCCAACTCGGTTTTACAGTGAAAAGTGCAGGAACTTCAAACCGGCACTAGGAAACAGTCCGAAAAACCAGAGTAATAATTTCTCTTGCAACCCGTTCCTTTTGTGTTAGATGAGAGAACGTCTCTCCACATGCACAGTTCTTAGAGATAAGTGTGTGTGAAAGCCGTACTTCACCTAGCTTGTTGGGAACACAAAGTTTCTCTTCAGTTGCAAACCCCACTCCGTACATATATATGGGGAGGTACTAGCTCCAACTCGGTTTTACAGTGAAAACTGCAGGAACTTCAAACCGGCTCTGGGAAACAGACCGAGATACCAGAGTAAAAGTTTCTCCTGGAAACCGTTCCCATTGTGCTAGATGAACGACCGTCTCTCCACATGCTCAGTTCTGAGAGATAAGTGTGTTTGAAAGCCGTCCTTCACCTAGCTTGTTGGGAACACATAGTTTCTGTTCAGATGCAAACTCCACTCCATATATATATGGGGAGGTACTAGCTCCAAATCGGTTTTACAGTGAAAACTGCAGGAAAATCAATCCGGCCCTAGGAAACAGACTGAGAAACCAGACTAAAAGTTTCCCCTTCAACCCGTTCCCTTTGTTCTAGATGAACGAACGTCTCTCCACATGCTCAGTTCTGAGAGATAAGTGTGTGTGAAAGCCATCCTTCACCTAGCTTGTTGGGAACACAAAGTTTCTCTTCAGTTGCAAACTCCCCTCCATACATATATATGGGGAGGTACTAGCTCCAACTCGATTTTACAGTGAAAACTGCAGGAATTTCAAACCGGCACTAGGAAACAGACCGAGAAACCAGAGTAAAAGTTTCCACTGCAACCCGTTCCCTTTGTGCTAGATGAACGAACGTCTCTCCACATGCTCAGTTCTGAGAGATAAGTGTGTGTGAAAACCGTCCTTCAACTAGCTTGTTGGGAACACAAATTTTCTCTTCAGTTGCAAACTCCACTCCATACATATATATGGGGAGGTACTAGCTCCAACTCGGTTTTACAGTGAAAACTGCAGGAACTTCAAACAGGCTCTAGGAAACAGACCGAGAAACCAGAGTAAAAGTTTCTCCTGCAACCCGTTCCCTTTGTGCTACATGAACGAACGTCTCTCCACATGCTCAGTTCTGAGAGATAAGTGTGTGTGAAAGCCGTCCTTCACCTAGCTTGTTGGGAACACAAAGTTTCTCTTCAGTTGCAAACACCACTCCATACATATATATTGGGGGGTACCAGCTCCAACTCGGTTTTACAGTGAAAACTGCAGGAACTTCAAACCGGCACTAGGAAACAGACCGAGATACCAGAGTAAATGGTTCCCCTGCAACCCGTTCCCTTTGTGATAGATGAACGAAAGTCTCTCAACATGTTCATTTCTGAGAGATAAGTGTGTGTGAAAGCCGTCCTTCACCTAGCTTGTTGGGAACACAAAGTTTCTCTTCAGTTGCAAACCCCTCTACATACATATATATGGGGAGGTACTAGCTCCAACTCGATTTTACAGTGAAAACTGTAGGAATTTCAAACCGGCACTAGGAAACAGACTGAGAAACCAGAGTAAAAGTTTATCCTGCAACACTTTCCTTTTGTGCTAGATGAAAGAACGTCTCTCCACATGCTCAGATCTGAGAGATAAGTGTGTGTGAAAGCCGTCCTTCAACTAGCTTGTTGTAAACACAAAGATACTCTTCAGTTGCAAACTCCACTCCATACATATATATGGGGATGAACTAGCTCCATATCGGTTTTACATTGAAAACTGCAGGAACTTCAAACCGGCACTAGGAAACAGACCGAGAAACCAGAGTAAAAGTTTCTCCTGCAACCCGTTCCCTTTGTGCTAGATGAACGAACGTCTCTCCACATGCTCATTTCTGAGAGATATGTGTGTGTGAAAGCCGTCCTTCACCTAGCTTGTTGGGAACACAAAGTTTCTCTTCAGTTGCAAACTCCACTCCATACATGTATACGGGGAGGTACTAGCTCCAACTCGGTTTTACAGTGAAAACTGCAGGAACTTCAAACCGGCACTGGGAAACAGACTGAGAAACCAGAGTAAAAGTTTCTCCTGCAACCCGTTCCTTTTGTGCTCGATGAGAGAACGTCTCTCCACATGCTCAGTTCTGAGAGATAAGTGTGTGTGAAAGCCGTCCTTCACCTAGCTTGTTGGGAACACAAAGTTTCTCTTCAGTTGCAAACTCCACTCCGTACATATATATGGGGAGGTACTAGCTCCAACTCGGTTTTACAGTGAAAACTGCAGGAACTTCAAACCGGCACTAGGAAACAGACCGAGAAACCAGAGTAATAGTTTCTCCTGCAAACATTTCCCTTTTTGCTAGATGAACGAACGTCTCTCCACATGCTCAGTTCTGAGAGATATGTGTGTGTGAAAGCCGTCCTTCACCTAGCTTGTTGGGAACACAAAGATTCTCTTCAGTAGCAAACTCCACTCCATACATATATATGGGGAGGTACTAGCTCCAACTCTGTTTTACAGGCAAAACTGCAGGAACTTCAAACCGGCTCTGGGAAACAGACCGAGATACCAGAGTAAAAGTTTCTCCTGGAAACCGTTCCCTTTGTGCTAGATGAACGAACGTCTCTCCACATGCTCAGTTCTGAGAGATAAGTGTGTTTGAAAGCCGTCCTTCACCTAGCTTGTTGGGAACACATAGTTTCTGTTCAGATGCAAACTCCACTCCATATATATATGGGGAGGTACTAGCTCCAACTCGGTTTTACAGTGAAAACTGCAGGAAAATCAAAGCGGCACTAGGAAACAGACTGAGAAACCAGAATAAAAGTTTCCCCTTCAACCCGTTCCCTTTGTTCTAGATGAACGAACGTCTCTCCACATGCTCAGTTCTGAGAGATAAGTGTGTGTGAAAGCCATCCTTCACCTAGCTTGTTGGGAACACAAAGTTTCTCTTCAGTTGCAAACTCCCCTCCATATATATATATGGGGAGGTACTAGCTCCAACACGATTTTACAGTGAAAACTGCAGGAATTTCAAACCGGCACTAGGAAACAGACCGAGAAACCAGAGTAAAAATTTCTCCTGCAACCCGTTCCCTTTGTGCTAGATGAACGAACGTCTCTCCACATGCTCAGTTCTGAGGGATAAGTGTGTGTGAAAGCCGTCCTTCACCTAGCTTGTTGGGAACACAAAGTTTCTCTTCAGTTGAAAACTCCACTCCATACATATTTAGGGGGAGGTACTAGCTCCAACTCGGTTTTACAGTGAAAACTGCAGGAACTTCAAACCGGCAGTAGGAAACAGACCGAGAAAGCAGAGTAATAGTTTCTCCTGCAACCAGTTCCCTTTGTGCTAGATGAACGAACGTCTATCCACATGCTCAGTTCTAAGAGATAATTGTGTGTGAAAGCCGTCCTTCACCTAGCTTGTTGGGAACACAAAGTTTCTCTTCATTTGCAAACTCCACTCCATACATATATATGGGGAGGTACTAGCTCCAAATCGGTTTTACAGTGAAAACTGCAGGAACTTCAAACCGGCACTAGGAAACAGACTGAGAAACCAGAGTAAAAGTTTCTCCTGCAACCCGTTCCCTTTGTGCTAGATGAACGAATGTCTCTCCACATGCTCATTTCTGAGAGAAAATTGTGTGTGAAAGCCGTCCTTCACGTAGCTTGTTGGGAACACAAAGTTTCTCTTCAGTTGCAAACCCCTCTACATACATATATATGGGGAGGTACTAGCTCCAACTCGGTTTTACAGTGAAAACTGTAGGAATTTCAAACCGGCACTAGGAAACAGACTGAGAAACCAGAGTAAAAGTTTCTCTGCAACACTTTCCCTTAGTGCTAGATGAAAGAACGTCTCTCCACATGCTCAGATCTGAGAGATAATTGTGTGTGAAAGCCGTCCTTCACTTAACTTTTTGTAAACACAAAGATTCTCTTCAGTTGCAAACTCCACTCCATACATATATATGGGAATGAACTAGCTCCAAATCGGTTTTACATTGAAAACTGCAGGAACTTCAAACCGGCACTAGGAAACAGACCGAGAAACCAGAGTAAAAGTTTCTCCTGCAACCCGTTCCCTTTGTGCTACATGAACGAACGTCTCTCCACATGCTCATTTCTGAGAGATAATTGTGTGTGAAAGCCGTCCTTCACCTAGCTTGTTGGGAACACAAAGTTACTCTTCAGTTGCAAACTCCAATCCATACATGTATACGGGGAGGTACTAGCTCCAACTCGGTTTTACAGTGAAAACTGCAGGAACTTCAAACCGGCACTAGGAAACAGTCCGAAAAACCAGAGTAATAGTTTCTCTTGCAACCCGTTCCTTTTGTGCTAGATGAGAGAACGTCTCTCCACATGCACAGTTCTTAGAGATATGTGTGTGTGAAAGCCGTCCTTCACCTAGGTTGTTGGGAACACAATGTTTCTCTTCAGTTGCAAACTCCACTCCGTACATATATATGGGGAGGTACTAGCTCCAACTCGGTTTTACAGTGAAAACTGCAGGAACTTCAAACCGGCACTAGGAAACAGACCGAGAAACCAGAGTAAAAGTTTCTCCTGCAACCCGTTCCCTTTGTGCTAGATGAACGAACGTCTCTCCACATGCTCAGTTCTGAGAGATAAGTGTGTGTGAAAGCCGTCCTTCACCTAGCTTGTTGGGAACACAAAGTTTCTCTTCAGTAGAAAACTCCACTCCATACATTTATAGGGGGAGGTACTAGCTCCAACTCGGTTTTACAGTGAAAACTGCAGGAACTTCAAACCGGCACTAAGAAACACACCGAGAAAGCAGAGTAATAGTTTCTCCTGCAACCAGTTCCCTTTGTGCTAGATGAACGAACGTCTCTCCACATGCTCAGCTCTAAGAGATAATTGTGTGTGAAAGCCGTCCTTCACCTAGCTTGTTGGGAACACAAAGTTTCTCTTCAGATGCAAACTCCAATCCATACATATATATGGGGAGGTACTAGCTCCAAATCGGTTTTACAGTGAAAACTGCAGGAACTTCAAACCGGCACTAGGAAACAGACTGAGAAACCAGAGTAAATGTTTCTCCTGCAACCCGTTCCGTTTGTGCTAGATGAACGAACGTCTCTCCACATGCTCAGTTCTGAGAGATAAGTGTGTGTGAAAGCCGTCCTTCAACTAGCTTGTTGGGAACAAAAATTTTCTCTTCAGTTGCAACCTCCACTCCATACATATATATGGGGAGGTACTAGATCCAACTCTGTTTTACAGTGAAAACTGCAGGAACTTCAAACCGGCACTAGGAAACAGACTGAGAAACCAGAGTAAAAGTTTCTCCTGCAACCCGTACCCTTTGTGCTAGATGAACGAACGTCTCACCACATGCTCAGTTCTGAGAGATAAGTGTGTGTGAAAGCCGTCCTTCACCTAGCTTGTTGGGAACAAAAATTTTCTCTTCAGTTGCAACCTCCACTCCATACATATATATGGGGAGGTATTAGATCCAACTCGGTTTTACAGTGAAAACTGCAGGAGCTTCAAACCGGCACTAGGAAACAGACCTATAAACCAGAGTAAAGTTTCTCCTGCAACACGTTCCCTTTGTACTAGATGAACGAACGTCTCTCCACATGCTCAGTTCTGAGAGATAAGTGTGTGTGAAAGCCGTCCTTCACCTAGCTTGTTGGGAACACAAAGTTTCTCTTCAGTTGCAAACTCCACTCCGTACATATATATGGGGAGGTACTAGCTCCAACTCGGTTTTACAGTGAAAACTGCAGGAACTTCAAACCGGCACTAGGAAACAGACCGAGAAACCAGAGTAAAAGTTTCCCCTGCAACCCGTTCCCTTTGTGCTACATGAACGAACGTCTCTCCATATGTTCAGTTCTGAGAGATAAGTGTGTGTGAAAACCGTCCTTCACCTAGCTTGTTGGGAACACAAATTTTCTCTTCAGTTGCAAACTCCACTCCATACATATATATGGGGAGGTACTAGCTCCAACTCGGTTTTACAGTGAAAACTGCAGGAACTTCAAACCGGCAGTAGGATACAGACCGAGAAACCAGTGTAATAGTTTCTCCTGCAACCAGTTCCCTTTGTGCTACATGAACGAACGTCTCTCCACATGCTCATTTCTGAGAGATAAGTGTGTGTGAAAACCGTCCTTCACCTAGCTTGTTGGGAACACAAAGTTTCTCTTCAGTTGCAAACTCCACTCCATACATATATATGGGGAGGTACTAGCTCCAACTCGGTTTTACAGTGAAAACTGTAGGAATTTCAATCCGGCACTAGGAAACAGACTGAGAAACCAGAGTATAAGTTTCTCCTGCAACACTTTCCCTTAGTGCTAGATGAAAGAACGTCTCTCCACATGCTCAGATCTGAGAGATAATTGTGTGTGAAAGCCATCCTTCACCTAACTTTTTGTAAACACAAAGATTCTCTTCAGTTGCAAACGCCACTCCATACATATATATGGGAATGAACTAGCTCCAAATCGGTTTTACATTGAAAACTGCAGGAACTACAAACCGGCACTAGGAAACAGACCGAGAAACCAGAGAAAAAGTTTCTCCTGCAACCCGTTCCCTTTGTGCTAGATGAACGAACGTCTCTCCACATGCTCATTTCTGAGAGATAAGTGTGTGTGAAAGCCGTCCTTCACCTAGCTTGTTGGGAACACAAAGTTTCTCTTCAGTTGCAAACTCCAATCCATACATGTATACGGGGAGGTACAAGCTCCAACTCGGTTTTACAGTGAAAACTGCAGGAACTTCAAACCGGCACTAGGAAACAGTCCGAAAAACCAGAGTAATAGTTTCTCTTGCAACCCGTTCCTTTTGTGCTAGATGAGAGAACGTCTCTCCACATGCACATTTCTTAGAGATAAGTGTGTGTGAAAGCCGTCCTTCACCTAGCTTGTTGGGAACACAAAGTTTCTCTTCAGTTGCAAACTCCACTCCGTACATATATATGGGGAGGTACTAGCTCCAACTCGGTTTTACAGTGAAAACTGCAGGAACTTCAAACCGGCACTAGGAAACAGACCGAGAAACCAGAGTAAAAGTTTCTCCTGCAACCCGTTCCCTTTGTGCTAGATGAACGAACGTCTCTCCACATGCTCAGTTCTGAGAGATAAGTGTGTGTGAAAGCCGTCCTTCACCTAGCTTTTTGGGAACACAAAGTTTCTCTTCAGTAGAAAACTCCACTCCATACATATATAGGGGGAGGTACTAGCTCCAACTCGGTTTTACAGTGAAAACTGCAGGAACTTCAAACCGGCACTAAGAAACACACCGAGAAAGCAGAGTAATAGTTTCTCCTGCAACCAGTTCCCTTTGTGCTAGATGAACGAACGTCTCTCCACATGCTCAGCTCTAAGAGATAATTGTGTGTGAAAGCCGTCCTTCACCTAGCTTGTTGGGAACACAAAGTTTCTCTTCAGATGCAAACTCCAATCCACACATATATATGGGGAGGTACTAGATCCAAATCGGTTTTACAGTGAAAACTGCAGGAACTTCAAACCGGCACTAGGAAACAGACTGAGAAACCAGAGTAAAAGTTTCTCCTGCAACCCGTTCCCTTTGTGCTAGATGAACGAACGTCTCTCCACATGCTCAGTTCTGAGAGATAAGTGTGTGTGAAAGCCGTCCTTCAACTAGCTTGTTGGGAACAAAAATTTTCTCTTCAGTTGCAACCTCCACTCCATACATATATATGGGGAGGTACTAGCTCCAACTCTGTTTTACAGTGAAAACTGCAGGAACTTCAAACCGGCACTAGGAAACAGACTGAGAAACCAGAGTAAAAGTTTCTCCTGCAACCCGTTCCCTTTGTGCTAGATGAACGAACGTCTCTCCACATGCTCAGTTCTGAGACATAAGTGTGTGTGAAAGCCGTCCTTCACCTAGCTTGTTGGGAACACAAATTTTCTCTTCAGTTGCAAACTCCACTCCATACATATATATGGGGGGTACTAGCTCCAACTCGGTTTTACAGTGAAAACTGCAGGAACTTCAAACCGGCACTAGGAAACAGACCGAGAAACCAGAGTAAAGTTTCTCCTGCAACCCGTTCCCTTTGTGCTAGATGAACGAAGGTCTCTCCACATGCTCAGTTCTGAGAGATAAGTGTGTGTGAAAGCCGTCCTTCACATAGCTTGTTGGGAAAACAAAGTTTCTCTTCAGTTGCAAACTCCACTCCATACATATATATGGGGAGGTACCAGCTCCAACTCGGTTTTACAGTGAAAACTTCAGGAACTTCAAACCGGCACTAGGAAACAGACCGAGATACCAGAGTAAATGTTTCTCCTGCAACCCGTTCCCTTTGTGCTAGATGAACGAACGTCTCTCCACATGCTCATTTCTGAGAGAAAAGTGTGTGTGAAAGCCGTCCTTCACCTAGCTTGTTGGGAACACAAAGTTTCTCTTCAGTTGCAAACACCTCTACATACATATATATGGGGAGGTACTAGCTCCAACTCGGTTTTACAGTGAAAACTGCAGGAATTTCGAACCGGCACTAGGAAACAGACTGAGAAACCAGAGTAAAAGTTTCTCCTGCAACACTTTCCCTTTGTGCTAGATGAAAGAACGTCTCTCCACATGCTCAGATCTGAGAGATAAATGTCTCTGAATGCCGTCCTTCACCTAGATTGTTGGGAACACATAGATTCTCTTAAGTTGCAAACTCCACTCCATACATATATATGGGGAGGTACTAGCTCCAACTCGGTTTTACAGTTAAAACTGCAGGAACTTCAAACCGGCACTAGGAAACAGACCGAGAAACCAGAGTAAAAGTTTCTCCTGCAACCCGTTCCCTTTGTGCTAGATGAACGAACGTCTCTCCACATGCTCAGTTCTGAGTGATAAGTGTGTGTGAAAGCCGTCCTTCATATAGCTTGTTGGGAACACAAAGTTTCTCTTCAGTTGCAAACTCCACTCCGTACATATATATGGGGAGGTACTACCTCCAACTCGGTTTTACAGTGAAAACTGCAGGAACTTCAAACCGGCACTAGGAAACAGACTGAGAAACCAGAGTAAAAGTTTCTCCTGCAACCCGTTCCATTTGTGCTTGATGAACGAACGTCTATTCACATGCTCAGTTCCGACAGATAATTGTGTGTGAAAGCCGTCTTTCACCTAGCTTGTTGGGAACACAAAGTTTCTCTTCAGTAGCAAACTCCACTCCGTACATATATATGGGGAGGTACTAGCTCCAACTCGGTTTTACAGTGAAAACTGCAGGAACTTCAAACCGGCACTAGGAAACAGACTGCGAAACCAGAGTAAAGTTTCTCCTGCAACACGTTCCGTTTGTGCTAGATGAACGAACGTCTCTCCACATGCTCATTTCTGAGAGATAATTGTGTGTGAAAGCCGTCCTTCAACTAGCTTGTTGGGAACACAAAGTTTCTCTTCAGTTGCAAACTCCACTCCATACATATATATGGGGAGGTACTAGCTCCAACTCGGTTTTACAGTGAAAACTGTAGGAATTTCAATCCGGCACTAGGAAACAGACTGAGAAACCAGAGTATAAGTTTCTCCTGCAACACTTTCCCTTAGTGCTAGATGAAAGAACGTCTCTCCACATGCTCAGATCTGAGAGATAATTGTGTGTGAAAGCCATCCTTCACCTAACTTTTTGTAAACACAAAGATTCTCTTCAGTTGCAAACTCCACTCCATACATATATATGGGAATGAACTAGCTCCAAATCGGTTTTACATTGAAAACTGCAGGAACTACAAACCGGCACTAGGAAACAGACCGAGAAACCAGAGAAAAAGTTTCTCCTGCAACCCGTTCCCTTTGTGCTAGATGAACGAACGTCTCTCCACATGCTCATTTCTGAGAGATAAGTGTGTGTGAAAGCCGTCCTTCACCTAGCTTGTTGGGAACACAAAGTTTCTCTTCAGTTGCAAACTCCAATCCATACATGTATACGGGGAGGTACAAGCTCCAACTCGGTTTTACAGTGAAAACTGCAGGAACTTCAAACCGGCACTAGGAAACAGTCCGAAAAACCAGAGTAATAGTTTCTCTTGCAACCCGTTCCTTTTGTGCTAGATGAGAGAACGTCTCTCCACATGCACATTTCTTAGAGATAAGTGTGTGTGAAAGCCGTCCTTCACCTAGCTTGTTGGGAACACAAAGTTTCTCTTCAGTTGCAAACTCCACTCCGTACATATATATGGGGAGGTACTAGCTCCAACTCGGTTTTACAGTGAAAACTGCAGGAACTTCAAACCGGCACTAGGAAACAGACCGAGAAACCAGAGTAAAAGTTTCTCCTGCAACCCGTTCCCTTTGTGCTAGATGAACGAACGTCTCTCCACATGCTCAGTTCTGAGAGATAAGTGTGTGTGAAAGCCGTCCTTCACCTAGCTTTTTGGGAACACAAAGTTTCTCTTCAGTAGAAAACTCCACTCCATACATATATAGGGGGAGGTACTAGCTCCAACTCGGTTTTACAGTGAAAACTGCAGGAACTTCAAACCGGCACTAAGAAACACACCGAGAAAGCAGAGTAATAGTTTCTCCTGCAACCAGTTCCCTTTGTGCTAGATGAACGAACGTCTCTCCACATGCTCAGCTCTAAGAGATAATTGTGTGTGAAAGCCGTCCTTCACCTAGCTTGTTGGGAACACAAAGTTTCTCTTCAGATGCAAACTCCAATCCACACATATATATGGGGAGGTACTAGATCCAAATCGGTTTTACAGTGAAAACTGCAGGAACTTCAAACCGGCACTAGGAAACAGACTGAGAAACCAGAGTAAAAGTTTCTCCTGCAACCCGTTCCCTTTGTGCTAGATGAACGAACGTCTCTCCACATGCTCAGTTCTGAGAGATAAGTGTGTGTGAAAGCCGTCCTTCAACTAGCTTGTTGGGAACAAAAATTTTCTCTTCAGTTGCAACCTCCACTCCATACATATATATGGGGAGGTACTAGCTCCAACTCTGTTTTACAGTGAAAACTGCAGGAACTTCAAACCGGCACTAGGAAACAGACTGAGAAACCAGAGTAAAAGTTTCTCCTGCAACCCGTTCCCTTTGTGCTAGATGAACGAACGTCTCTCCACATGCTCAGTTCTGAGAGATAAGTGTGTGTGAAAGCCGTCCTTCACCTAGCTTGTTGGGAACACAAATTTTCTCTTCAGTTGCAAACTCCACTCCATACATATATATGGGGGGTACTAGCTCCAACTCGGTTTTACAGTGAAAACTGCAGGAACTTCAAACCGGCACTAGGAAACAGACCGAGAAACCAGAGTAAAGTTTCTCCTGCAACCCGTTCCCTTTGTGCTAGATGAACGAAGGTCTCTCCACATGCTCAGTTCTGAGAGATAAGTGTGTGTGAAAGCCGTCCTTCACATAGCTTGTTGGGAAAACAAAGTTTCTCTTCAGTTGCAAACTCCACTCCATACATATATATGGGGAGGTACCAGCTCCAACTCGGTTTTACAGTGAAAACTTCAGGAACTTCAAACCGGCACTAGGAAACAGACCGAGATACCAGAGTAAATGTTTCTCCTGCAACCCGTTCCCTTTGTGCTAGATGAACGAACGTCTCTCCACATGCTCATTTCTGAGAGAAAAGTGTGTGTGAAAGCCGTCCTTCACCTAGCTTGTTGGGAACACAAAGTTTCTCTTCAGTTGCAAACACCTCTACATACATATATATGGGGAGGTACTAGCTCCAACTCGGTTTTACAGTGAAAACTGCAGGAATTTCGAACCGGCACTAGGAAACAGACTGAGAAACCAGAGTAAAAGTTTCTCCTGCAACACTTTCCCTTTGTGCTAGATGAAAGAACGTCTCTCCACATGCTCAGATCTGAGAGATAAATGTCTCTGAATGCCGTCCTTCACCTAGATTGTTGGGAACACATAGATTCTCTTAAGTTGCAAACTCCACTCCATACATATATATGGGGAGGTACTAGCTCCAACTCGGTTTTACAGTTAAAACTGCAGGAACTTCAAACCGGCACTAGGAAACAGACCGAGAAACCAGAGTAAAAGTTTCTCCTGCAACCCGTTCCCTTTGTGCTAGATGAACGAACGTCTCTCCACATGCTCAGTTCTGAGTGATAAGTGTGTGTGAAAGCCGTCCTTCATATAGCTTGTTGGGAACACAAAGTTTCTCTTCAGTTGCAAACTCCACTCCGTACATATATATGGGGAGGTACTACCTCCAACTCGGTTTTACAGTGAAAACTGCAGGAACTTCAAACCGGCACTAGGAAACAGACTGAGAAACCAGAGTAAAAGTTTCTCCTGCAACCCGTTCCATTTGTGCTTGATGAACGAACGTCTATTCACATGCTCAGTTCCGACAGATAATTGTGTGTGAAAGCCGTCTTTCACCTAGCTTGTTGGGAACACAAAGTTTCTCTTCAGTAGCAAACTCCACTCCGTACATATATATGGGGAGGTACTAGCTCCAACTCGGTTTTACAGTGAAAACTGCAGGAACTTCAAACCGGCACTAGGAAACAGACTGCGAAACCAGAGTAAAGTTTCTCCTGCAACACGTTCCGTTTGTGCTAGATGAACGAACGTCTCTCCACATGCTCATTTCTGAGAGATAATTGTGTGTGAAAGCCGTCCTTCAACTAGCTTGTTGGGAACACAAAGTTTCTCTTCAGTTGCAAACTCCACTCCATACATGTATATGGTGAGGTACTAGCTCCAAATCGGTTTTACAGTGAAAACTGCAGGAACATAAAACCGGCACTAGGAAACAGACCGAGAAACCAGAGTAAAAGTTTCTCCTGCAACCCGTTCCCTTTGTGCTAGATGAACGAACGTCTCTCCACATGCTCAGTTCCGAGAGATAAGTGTGTGTGAAATCCGTCCTTCACCTAGCTTGTTGGGAACACAAAGTTTCTCTTCAGTTGCAAACTCCACTCCGTACATATATATGGGGAGGTACTAGATCCAACTCGGTTTTACAGTGAAAACTGCAGGAATTTCAAACCGGCACTAGGAAACAGACTGAGAAACCAGAGTAACAGTTTCTCCTGCAACACTTTCACTTTGTGATAGATGAAAGAACGTCTCTCCACATGCTCAGTTCTGAGAGATAAATGTGTGTGAAAGCTGTCCTTCATCTAGCTTGTTGGGAAAACAGAGTTTCACTTCAGTTGCAAACTCCACTTCATACATATATATGGGGAGGTACTAGCTCCAAATCTGTTTTACAGTGAAAACTGCAGGAACTTAAAACCGGCACTAGGAAACAGACCGAGAAACCAGAGTAATAGTTTCTCCTGCAACCCGTTCCCTTTGTGCTAGATGAACGAACGTCTCTCCACATGCTCAGTTCTGAGAGATAAGTGTGTTTGAAAGCCGTACTTCACCTAGCTTGTTGGGAAAAAAAAGTTTCTCTTCAGTTGCAAACTCCACTCCATACATATATATGGGGAGGTACTAGCTCCAACTCGGTTTTACAGTGAAAACTGCAGGAATTTCAAACCGGCACTAGGAAACAGACTGAGAAACCAGAGTAAAAGTTTCCCCTGCAACCCGTTCCTTTTGCGCTAGATGAACGAACGTCTCTCTACATGCTCATTTCTGAGAGATAAGTGTGTGTGAAAGCCGTCCTTCACCTAGCTTGTTGGGAACACAAAGTTTCTCTTCATTTGCAAACACCTATCCATATATATATATGGGGAGGTACTTGCTCCAACTCGGTTTTACAGTGAAAACTGCAGGAATTTCAAACCGGCACTAGGAAACAGACTGAGAAACCAGAGTAAAAGTTTCTCCTGCAACACTTTCCCTTTGTGCTAGATGAAACAACGTCTCTCCACATGCTCAGTTCTGAGAGATAAGTGTGTGAGAAAGGCGTCCTTCATCTAGCTTGTTGGGAACACAGAGATTCTCTTCAGTTGCAAACTCCACTCCATACATATATATGGGGAGGTACTAGCTCCAACTCGGTTTTACAGTGAAAACTGCAGGAATTTCAAACCGGCACTAGGAAACAGACCGAGATACCAGAGTAAATGTTTCTCCTGCAACCCGTTCCCTTTGTGCTAGATGAACGAACGTCTCTCCACATGCTCATTTCTGAGAGAAAAGTGTGTGTGAAAGCCGTCCTTCACCTAGCTTGTTGGGAACACAAAGTTTCTCTTCATTTGCAAACACCTATCCATATATATATATGGGGAGGTACTTGCTCCAACTCGGTTTTACAGTGAAAACTGCAGGAATTTCAAACCGGCACTAGGAAACAGACTGAGAAACCAGAGTAAAAGTTTCTCCTGCAACACTTTCCCTTTGTGCTAGATGAAACAAAGTCTCTCCACATGCTCAGTTCTGAGAGATAAGTGTGTGAGAAAGGCGTCCTTCATCTAGCTTGTTGGGAACACAGAGATTCTCTTCAGTTGCAAACTCCACTCCATACATATATATGGGGAGGTACTAGCTCCAACTCGGTTTTACAGTGAAAACTGCAGGAATTTCAAACCGGCACTAGGAAACAGACCGAGATACCAGAGTAAATGTTTCTCCTGCAACCCGTTCCCTTTGTGCTAGATGAACGAACGTCTCTCCACATGCTCATTTCTGAGAGAAAAGTGTGTGTGAAAGCCGTCCTTCACCTAGCTTGTTGGGAACACAAAGTTTCTCTTCAGTTGCAAACACCTCTACATACATATATATGGGGAGGTACTAGCTCCAACTCGGTTTTACAGTGAAAACTGCAGGAATTTCGAACCGGCACTAGGAAACAGACTGAGAAACCAGAGTAAAAGTTTCTCCTGCAACACTTTCCCTTTGTGCTAGATGAAAGAACGTCTCTCCACATGCTCAGATCTGAGAGATAAATGTCTCTGAATGCCGTCCTTCACCTAGATTGTTGGGAACACAAAGATTCTCTTAAGTTGCAAACTCCACTCCATACATATATATGGGGAGGTACTAGCTCCAACTCGGTTTTACAGTGAAAACTGCAGGAACTTCAAACAGGCACTAGGAAACAGACCGAGAAACCAGAGTAAAAGTTTCTCCTGCAACCCGTTCCCTTTGTGCTAGATGAACGAACGTCTCTCCACATGCTCAGTTCTGAGTGATAAGTGTGTGTGAAAGCCGTCCTTCATATAGCTTGTTGGGAACACAAAGTTTCTCTTCAGTTGCAAACTCCACTCCGTACATATATATGGGGAGGTACTACCTCCAACTCGGTTTTACAGTGAAAACTGCAGGAACTTCAAACCGGCACTAGGAAACAGACTGAGAAACCAGAGTAAAAGTTTCTCCTGCAACCCGTTCCATTTGTGCTTGATGAACGAACGTCTATCCACATGCTCAGTTCCGACAGATAATTGTGTGTGAAAGCCGTCTTTCACCTAGCTTGTTGGGAACACAAAGTTTCTCTTCAGTAGCAAACTCCACTCCGTACATATATATGGGGAGGTACTAGCTCCAACCCGGTTTTACAGTGAAAACTGCAGGAACTTCAAACCGGCACTAGGAAACAGACTGCGAAACCAGAGTAAAGTTTCTCCTGCAACACGTTCCGTTTGTGCTAGATGAACGAACGTCTCTCCACATGCTCATTTCTGAGAGATAAGTGTGTGTGAAAGCCGTCCTTCAACTAGCTTGTTGGGAACACAAAGTTTCTCTTCAGTTGCAAACTCCACTCCATACATGTATATGGTGAGGTACTAGCTCCAAATCGGTTTTACAGTGAAAACTGCAGGAACATAAAACCGGCACTAGGAAACAGACTGAGAAACCAGAGTAAAAGTTTCTCCTGCAACCCGTTCCCTTTGTGATAGATGAACGAACGTCTCTCCACATGCTCAGTTCCGAGAGAAAAGTGTGTGTGAAATCCGTCCTTCACCTAGCTTGTTGGGAACACAAAGTTTCTCTTCAGTTGCAAACTCCACTCCGTACATATATATGGGGAGGTACTAGATCCAACTCGGTTTTACAGTGAAAACTGCAGGAATTTCAAACCGGCACTAGGAAACAGACTGAGAAACCAGAGTAACAGTTTCTCCTGCAACACTTTCACTTTGTTATAGATGAAAGAACGTCTCTCCACATGCTCAGTTCTGAGAGATAAATGTGTGTGAAAGCTGTACTTCATCTAGCTTGTTGGGAAAACAGAGTTTCACTTCAGTTGCAAACTCCACTTCATACATATATATGGGGAGGTACTAGCTCCAAATCTGTTTTACAGTGAAAACTGCAGGAACTTAAAACCGGCACTAGGAAACAGACCGAGAAACCAGAGTAAAAGTTTCTCCTGCAACCCGTTCCCTTTGTGCTAGATGAACGAACGTCTCTCCACATGCTCAGTTCTGAGAGATAAGTGTGTGTGAAAGCCGTACTTCACCTAGCTTGTTGGGAAAAAAAAGTTTCTCTTCAGTTGCAAACTCCACTCCATACATATATATGGGGAGGTACTAGCTCCAACTCGGTTTTACAGTGAAAACTGCAGGAATTTCAAACCGGCACTAGGAAACAGACTGAGAAACCAGAGTAAAAGTTTCCCCTGCAACCCGTTCCTTTTGCGCTAGATGAACGAACGTCTCTCCACATGCTCATTTCTGAGAGATAAGTGTGTGTGAAAGCCGTCCTTCACCTAGCTTGTTGGGAACACAAAGTTTCTCTTCAGTTGCAAACTCCACTCCATACATATATATGGGGTGGTACAAGCTCCAACTCGGTTTTACAGTGAAAACTGCAGGAACTTCAAACCGGCACTAGGAAACAGACCGAGATACCAGAGTACAAGTTTCTCCTGCAACCCGTTCCCTTTGTGCTAGATGAACGAACGTCTCTCCACATGCTCAGTTCTGAGAGATAAGTGTGTGTGAAAGCCGTACTTCACCTAGCTTGTTGGGAACACAAAGTTTCTCTTCAGTTGCATACTCCACTCCATACATATATAAGGGGGGTACTAGCTCCAACACGGTTTTACAGTGAAACCTGCAGGAAATTCAAACCGGCACTAGGAAACAGACTGAGAAACCGGAGTAATAGTTTCTCCTGCAACCCGTTCCCTTTGTGCCAGATGAACGATCGTCTCTCCACATGCTCAGTTCTGAGAGATAAGTATGTGTGAAAGCCGTCCTTCACCTAGCTTGTTGGGAACACAAAGTTCTCTTCATTTGCAAACACCTATCCATATATATATATGGGGAGGTACTTGCTCCAACTCGGTTTTACAGTGAAAACTGCAGGAATTTCAAACCGGCACTAGGAAACAGACTGAGAAACCAGAGTAAAAGTTTCTCCTGCAACACTTTCCCTTTGTGCTAGATGAAACAACGTCTCTCCACATGCTCAGTTCTGAGAGATAAGTGTGTGAGAAAGGCGTCCTTCATCTAGCTTGTTGGGAACAGAGAGATTCTCTTCAGTTGCAAACTCCACTCCATACATATATATGGGGAGGTACTAGCTCCAACTCGGTTTTACAGTGAAAACTGCAGGAATTTCAAACCGGCACTAGGAAACAGACCGAGAAACCAGATTAAAAATTTCTCCTGCAACCCGTTCCATTTGTGCTAGATGAACGAACGTCTCTCCACATGCTCAGTTCTGAGAGAAAAGTGTGTGTGAAAGCCGTCCTTCACCTAGCTTGTTGGGAACACAAAGTTTCTCTTCAGTTGCAAACTCCACTCCATACATTTATATGGGGAGGTACTAGCTCCAACTCGGTTTTACAGTGAAAACTGCAGGAACTTCAAACAGGCACTAGGAAAAAGACCGAGAAACCAGAGTAAAAGTTTCTCCTGCAACCCGTTCCCTTTGTGCTAGATGAACGAACGTCTCTCCACATGCTCAGTTCTGAGAGATAAGTATGTGTGAAACCGTCCTTCACCTAGCTTGTTGGGAACTCACATTTTCTCTTCAGTTGCAAACACCTCTTCATATATAAATATGGGGAGGTACTAGCTCCAACGCGGGTTTACAGTGAAAACTGCAGGAACTTGAAACCGGCACTAGGAAACAGACCGAGAAACCAGAGTAAAAGTTCCTCCTGCAACCCGTTCTCTTTGTGCTACATGAACGAACGTCTCTCCACATGCACAGTACTGAGAGATAAGTGTGTGTGAAAGCCGTCCTTCACCTAGCTTGTTGGGAACACAAAGTTTCTCTTCAGTTGCAAACTCCACTCCACACATATATATGGGGAGGTACTAGCTCCAACTCGGTTTTACAGTGAAAACTGCAGGAACTTCAAACCGGCACTAGGAAACAGACCGAGAAACCAGAGTAAAAGTTTCTACTGCAACCCGTTCCCTTTGTGCTAGATGAACGAACGTCTCTCCACATGCTCAGTTCTGAGAGATAAGTGTGTGTGAAAGCCGTCCTTCACCTAGCTTGTTGGGAACACAAAGTTTCTCTTCAGTTGCAAACTCCACTCCATACATATATATGGGGAGGTACTAGCTCCAACTCGGTTTTACAGTGAAAACTGCAGGAACTTCAAACCGGCACTAGGAAACAGACCGAGAAACCAGAGTAAAAGTTTCTCTTGCAACCCGTTCCCTTTGTGCTAGATGAATGAACGTCTCTCCACATGCTCAGTTCTGAGAGATAAGTGTGTGTGAAAGCCGTCCTTCACCTAGCTTGTTGGGAACACAAAGTTTCTCTTCAGTTGCAAACTCCACTCCATACATATATATGGGGAGGTACTAGCTCCAACTCGGTTTTACAGTGAAAACTGCAGGAACTTCAAACCGGCACTAGGAAACAGACCGAGAAACCAGAGTAAAAGTTTCTTCTGCAACCCGTTCCATTTGTGCTAGATGAACGAACGTCTCTCCACATGCTCATTTCTGAGAGATAAGTGTGTGTGAAAGCCGTCCTTCATCTAGCTTTTTGGGAACACAGTTTCTCTTCAGTTGCAAACTCCACTCCATACATATATATGGGGAGGTACTAGCTCCAACTCGGTTTTACAGTGAAAACTGCAGGAACTTCAAACCGGCACTAGGAAACATACTGAGAAACCAGAGTAAAATTTTCTCCTGCAACCCGTTCCCTTTGTGCTAGATGAACGAACGTCTCTCCACATGCTCAGTTCTGAGAGATAATGTGTGTGAAAGCCGTCCTTCA
Organism: Camelus bactrianus; assembly: GCF_048773025.1. Taxonomy (NCBI): domain Eukaryota; kingdom Metazoa; phylum Chordata; class Mammalia; order Artiodactyla; family Camelidae; genus Camelus; species Camelus bactrianus. Next base: position 4,455,675 of record NC_133565.1, read on the forward strand.
CCTAGTTTGTTGGGAACACAAAGTTTCTCTTCAGTTGCAAACTACACTCCATACATATATATGGGGAGGTACCAGCTCCAACTCGGTTTTACAGTGAAAACTGCAGGAACTTCAAACCGGCACTAGGAAACAGACCGAGATACCAGAGTAAATGTTTCTCCTGCAACCCGTTCCCTTTGTGCTAGATGAACGAACGTCTCTCCACATGCTCAGTTCTGAGAGATAAGTGTGTGTGAAAGCCATCCTTAACCTAGCTTGTTGGGAACACAAAGTTTCTCTTCAGTTGCAAACACCTCTACATACATATATATGGGGAGGTAGTAGCTCCAACTCGGTTTTACAGTGAAAACTGCAGGAATTTCAAACCGGCACTAGGAAACAGACTGAGAAACCAGAGTAACAGTTTCTCCTGCAACACTTCACTTTGTGCTAGATGAAAGAACGTCTCTCCACATGCTCAGTTCTGAGAGATAAATGTGTGTTAAAGCTGTCCTTCATCTAGCTTGTTGGGAAAACAGAGATTCTCTTCAGTTGCAAACTCCACTCCATTCATATATATGGGTAGGTACTAGCTCCAAATCGGTTTTACAGTGAAAACTGCAGGAACTTCAAACCGGCACTAGGAAACAGACCGAGAAACCAGAGTAAAAGTTTCTCCTGCAACCCGTTCCCTTTGTGCTAGATGAACGAACGTCTCTCCACATGCTCAGTTCTGAGAGATAAGTGTGTGTGAAAGCCGTCCTTCACCTAGCTTGTTGGGAACAAAAAGTTTCTCTTCAGTTGCAAACTCCACTCCATACATATATATGGGGAGGTACTACCTCCAACTCTGTTTTACAGTTAAAACTGCAGGAATTTCAAACCGGCACTAGGAAACAGACTGAGAAACCAGAGTAAAAGTTTCTCCTGCAACCCGATCTTTTTGTGCTAGATGAACGAACGTCTCTCCACATGCTCAGTTCTGAGAGATAAGTGTGTGTGAAAGCCGTCCTTCACCTAGCTTGTTGGGAACACAAAGTTTCTCTTCAGTTGCAAACTCCACTCCATACATATATAAGGGGGGTACTAGCTCCAACTCGGTTTTACAGTGAAACCTGCAGGAACTTCAAACCGGCACTAGGAAACAGACTGAGAAACCAGAGTAAAAGTTTCTCCTGCAACCCGTTCCCTTTGTGCCAGATGAACGATCGTCTCTCCACATGCTCAGTTCAGAGAGATAAGTGTGTGTGAAAGCCGTGCTTCACATAGCTTGTTAGGAACACAAAGTATCTTTACAGATGCAAACTCCACTCCATACATATATATGGGGAGGTACTAGCCCCAACTCGGTTTTACAGTGAAAACTGCAGGAACTTCAAACCGGCACTAGGAAACAGACCGAGAAACCAGAGTATAAGTTTCTCCTGCAACCCGTTCCATTTGTGCTAGATGAACGAACGTCCATACACATGCTCAGTTCTGAGAGAAATTTGTGTGTGAAAGACGTCCTTCACCTAGCTTGTTGGGAACACAAAGTTTCTCTTCAGTTGCAAACTCCACTCCATATATATATATGGGGAGTTACTAGCTCCAACTCGGTTTTACCGTGAAAACTGCAGGAACTTCAAACAGGCACTAGGAAACAGACTGAGAAACCAGAGTAAAATTTTCCACTGCAAACCGTTCCCTTTGTGCTAGATGAACGAACGTCTCTCCACATGCTCAGTTCTGAGAGATTAGTGTGTGTTAAAGCCGTCCTTCACCTAGCTTGTTGGGAACACATAGTTTCTCTTCAGTTGCAAACTCCATTCCATACATATATATGGGGAGGTACTAGCTCCAACTCGGTTTTACAGTGAAAACTGCAGGAAATTCAAACCGGCACTAGGAAACAGCCCGAGAAACCAGAGAAAATGTTTCTCCTGCAACCCGTTCCCTTTGTGCTAGATGAACGAACGTCACTCCACATGCTCAGTTCTGAGAGATAAGTGTTAGTGAAAGCCGTCCTTCACCTAGCTTGTTGGGAACAAAAAGTTTCTCTTCAGTTGCAAACTCCACTCCATACATATATATGGGGAGGTACTACCTCCAACTCTGTTTTACAGTGAAAACTGCAGGAATTTCAAACCGGCACTAGGAAACAGACTGAGAAACCAGAGTAAAAGTTTCTCCTGCAACCCGTTCCCTTTGTGCTAGATGAACGAACGTCTCTCCACATGCTCAGTTCTGAGAGATAAGTGTGTGTGAAAGCCGTCCTTCATCTAGCTTGTTGGGAACACAATTTCTCTTCAGTTGCAAACTCCACTCCATACATATATATGGGGAGGTACTAGCTCCAACTCGGTTTTACAGTGAAAACTGCAGGAACTTCAAACCGGCAGTAGGATACAGAAGGAGAAACCAGTGTAATAGATTCTCCTGCAACCCGTTCCCTTTGTGCTAGATGAACGAACGTCTCTCCACATGCTCAGTTCTGAGAGATAAGTGTGTGTGAAAGCCGTCCTTCACCAAGCTTGTTGGGAACACAAAGTTTCTCTTCAGTTGTAAACTCCACTCCGTACATATATATGGGGAGGTACTACCTCCAACTCGGTTTTACAGTGAAAACTGCAGGAACTTCAAACCGGCACTAGGAAACAGACTGAGAAACCAGAGTAAAAGTTTCTCCTGCAACCCGTTCCCTTTGTGCTTGATGAACGAACGTCTCTCCACATGCTCAGTTCCGACAGATAAGTGTGTGTGAAAGCCGTCTTTCACCTAGCTTGTTGGGAACACAAAGTTTCTCTTCAGTAGCAAACTCCACTCCGTACATATATATGGGGAGGTACTAGCTCCAACTCGGTTTTACAGTGAAAACTGCAGGAACTTCAAACCGTCACTAGGAAACAGACTGCGAAACCAGAGTAAATTTTCTCCTGCAACCCGTTCCGTTTGTGCATGATGAACGAACGTCTCTCCACATGCTCAGTTCTGAGAGATAAGTGTGTGTGAAAGCCGTCCTTCACCTAGCTTGTTGGGAACACAAAGTTTCTCTTCAGTTGCAAACTCCAGTCCATACATATATATGGGTAGGTACTAGCTCCAACTCGGTTTTACAGTGAAAACTGCAGGAACTTCAAACCGGCACTAGGAAACAGACTGAGAAACCAGAGTAAAAGTTTCTCTTGCAACCCGTTCCCTTTGTGTTAGATGAACGAACGTCTCTCCACATGCTCAGGTCTGAGAGATAAGTGTGTGTGAAAGCCGTCCTTCACCTAGCTAGTTGGGAACACAAAGTATCTCTTCAGTTGCAAACTCCACTCCATACATATATATGGGGAGGTACTAGCTCCAACTCGGTTTTACAGTGAAAACTGCAGGAACTTCAAACCGGCACTAGGAAACATACTGAGAAACCAGAGTAAAATTTTCTCCTGCAACCCGTTCCCTTTGTGCTAGATGAACGAACGTCTCTCCACATGCTCAGTTCTGAGAGATAATGTGTGTGAAAGCCGTCCTTCACCTAGTTTGTTGGGATCACAAAGTTTCTCTTCAGTTGCAAACTACACTCCATAAATATATATGGGGATGTACCAGCTCCAACTCGGTTTTACAGTGAAAACTGCAGGAACTTCAAACCGGCACTAGGAAACAGACCGAGATACCAGAGTAAATGTTTCTCCTGCAACCCGTTCCCTTTGTGCTAGATGAATGATCGTCTCTCCACATGCTCAGTTCTGAGAGATAAGTGTGTGTGAAAGCCATCCTTAACCTAGCTTGTTGGGAACACAAAGTTTCTCTTCAGTTGCAAACACCTCTACATACATATATATGGGGAGGTAGTAGCTCCAACTCGGTTTTACAGTGAAAACTGCAGGAATTTCAAACCGGCACTAGGAAACAGACTGAGAAACCAGAGTAACAGTTTCTCCTGCAACAATTTCACTTTGTGCTAGATGAAAGAACGTCTCTCCACATGCTCAGTTCTGAGAGATAAATGTGTGTTAAAGCTGTCCTTCATCTAGCTTGTTGGGAAAACAGAGATTCTCTTCAGTTGCAAACTCCACTCCATTCATATATATGGGTAGGTACTAGCTCCAAATCGGTTTTACAGTGAAAACTGCAGGAACTTCAAACCGGCACTAGGAAACAGACCGAGAAACCAGAGTAAAAGTTTCTCCTGCAACCCGTTCCCTTTGTGCCAGATGAACGATCGTCTCTCCACATGCTCAGTTCAGAGAGATAAGTGTGTGTGAAAGCCGTGCTTCACATAGCTTGTTAGGAACACAAAGTATCTTTACAGATGCAAACTCCACTCCATACATATATATGGGGAGGTACTAGCCCCAACTCGGTTTTACAGTGAAAACTGCAGGAACTTCAAACCGGCACTAGGAAACAGACCGAGAAACCAGAGTATAAGTTTCTCCTGCAACCCGTTCCATTTGTGCTAGATGAACGAACGTCCATACACATGCTCAGTTCTGAGAGAAATTTGTGTGTGAAAGACGTCCTTCACCTAGCTTGTTGGGAACACAAAGTTTCTCTTCAGTTGCAAACTCCACTCCATACATATATATGGGGAGTTACTAGCTCCAACTCGGTTTTACCGTGAAAACTGCAGGAACTTCAAACAGGCACTAGGAAACAGACTGAGAAACTAGAGTAAAATTTTCCACTGCAAACCGTTCCCTTTGTGCTAGATGAACGAACGTCTCTCCACATGCTCAGTTCTGAGAGATAAGTGTGTGTTAAAGCCGTCCTTCACCTAGCTTGTTGGGAACACAAAGTTTCTCTTCAGTTGCAAACTCCATTCCATACATATATATGGGGAGGTACTAGCTCCAACTCGGTTTTACAGTGAAAACTGCAGGAAATTCAAACCGGCACTAGGAAACAGACCGAGAAACCAGAGTAAAAGTTTCTCCTGCAACCCGTTCCCTTTGTGCTAGATGAACGAACGTCACTCCACATGCTCAGTTCTGAGAGATAAGTGTGTGTGAAAGCCGTCCTTCACCTAGCTTGTTGGGAACAAAAAGTTTCTCTTCAGTTGCAAACTCCACTCCATACATATATATGGGGAGGTACTACCTCCAACTCTGTTTTACAGTGAAAACTGCAGGAATTTCAAACCGGCACTAGGAAACAGACTGAGAAACCAGAGTAAAAGTTTCTCCTGCAAACCGTTCTTTTTGTGCTAGATGAACGAACGTCTCTCCACATGCTCAGTTCTGAGAGATAAGTGTGTGTGAAAGCCGTCCTTCACCTAGCTTGTTGGGAACACAAAGTTTCTCTTCAGTTGCAAACTCCACTCCATACATATATAAGGGGGGTACTAGCTCCAACTCGGTTTTACAGTGAAACCTGCAGGAACTTCAAACCGGCACTAGGAAACAGACTGAGAAACCAGAGTAAAAGTTTCTCCTGCAACCTGTTCCCTTTGTGCCAAATGAATGATCGTCTCTCCACATGCTCAGTTCAGAGAGATAAGTGTGTGTGAAAGCCGTGCTTCACATAGCTTGTTGGGAACACAAAGTATCTTTACAGTTGCAAACTCCACTCCATACATATATATGGGGAGGTACTAGCCCCAACTACATTTTACACTGAAAACTGCAGGAACTTCAAACCGGCACTAGGAAACAGACCGAGAAACCAGAGTATAAGTTTCTCCTGCAACCCGTTCCATTTGTGCTAGATGAACGAACGTCCATACACATGCTCAGTTCTGAGAGAAATTTGTGTGTGAAAGACGTCCTTCACCTAGCTTGTTGGGAACACAAAGTTTCTCTTCAGTTGCAAACTCCACTCCATACATATATATGGGGAGTTACTAGCTCCAACTCGGTTTTACCGTGAAAACTGCAGGAACTTCAAACAGGCACTAGGAAACAGACTGAGAAACCAGAGTAAAATTTTCCACTGCAAACCGTTCCCTTTGTGCTAGATGAACGAACGTCTCTCCACATGCTCAGTTCTGAGAGATAAGTGTGTGGTAAAGCCGTCCTTCACCTAGCTTGTTGGGAACACAAAGTTTCTCTTCAGTTGCAAACTCCATTCCATACATATATATGGGGAGGTACTAGCTCCAACTCGGTTTTACAGTGAAAATTGCAGGAACTTCAAACCGGCACTAGGAAACAGACCGAGAAACCAGAGTAAAAGTTTCTCCTGCAACCCGTTCCCTTTGTGCTAGATGAACGAACGTCACTCCACATGCTCAGTTGTGAGAGATAAGTGTGTGTGAAAGCCGTCTTTCACCAAGCTTGTTGGGAAAACAAAGTTTCTCTTTAGTTGCAAACTCCACTCCATACATATATATGGGGAGGTACTAGCTCCAACTCGGGTTTACAGTGAAAACTGCAGGAACTTCAAACCGGCACTAGGAAAAAACTGAGAAACCAGAGTAAAGTTTCTCCTGCAACCCGTTCCCTTTGTGCTAGATGAACGAAGGTCTCTCCAAATGCTCACTTCTGAGAGGTAAGTGTGTGTGAAAGCCGTACATCACATAGCTTGTTGGGAACACAAAGTTTCTCTTCAGTTGCAAACTCCACTCCATACATATATATGGGGTTGTACAAGCTCAAAATCGATTTTACAGTGAAAACTGCAGGAATTTCAAACCGGCACTAGGAAACAGACCGAGAATCCAGAGTAAAATTTCCTCCGGCAACCCGTTCCCTTTGTGCTAGATGAACGAACGTCTCTCCACATGCTCAGTTCTGAGAGATAAGAGTGTGAAAGCCGTACTTCACCTAGCTTGTTGGGAACACAAAGATTCTCTTCAGTTGCAAACTCCACTGCATACATATATATGGGGATGTACTAGCTCCAACTCGGTTTTACTGTGAATACTGCAGGAACTTCAAACCGGCACTAGGAAACAGACCGAGAAACCAGAGTAAAAGTTTCTCCTGCAACCCGTTCCCTTTGTGCTAGATGAACGAACGTCTCTACACATGCTCATTTCTGAGAGATAAGTGTGTGTGAAAGCCGTCCTTCACCTAGCTTGTTGGGAACACAAAGTTTCTCTTCAGCTGCAGACTCCACTCCATACATGTATATGGGGAGGTACTAGCTCCAACTCGGTTTTACAGTGAAAACTGCAGGAACTTCAAACCGGCCCTAGGAAACAGACCGAGAAACCAGAGTAAAAGTTTCTCCTGCAACACGTTCCCTTTGTGCTAGATGAACGAACGTCTCTCCACATGCTCAGTTCCGAGAGATAATTGTGTGTGAAAGCCGTCCTTCACCTAGCTTGTTGGGAACACAAAGTTTCTCTTCAGTTGCAAACTCCACTCCGTACATATATATGGGGAGGTACTAGCTCCAACTCGGTTTTACAGTGAAAACTGCAGGAATTTCAAACCGGCACTAGGAAACAGACTGAGAAACCAGAGTAACAGTTTCTCCTGCAAAACTTTCATTTTGTGCTAGATGAAAGAACGTCTCTCCACATGCTCAGTTCTGAGAGATAAATGTGTGTGAAAGCTGTCCTTCATCTAGCTTGTTGGGAAAACAGAGATTCTCTTCAGTTGCAAACTCCACTCCATACATATATATGGGGAGGTACTAGCTCCAAATCGGTTTTACAGTGAAAACTGCAGGAACTTCAAACCGGCACTAGGAAACAGACCGAGATACCAGAGTAAAAGTTTCCCCTGCAACCCGTTGCCTTTGTGCTAGATGAACGAACGTCTCTCCACATGCTCAGTTCGGAGAGATAAGTGTGTGTGAAAGCCGTCCTTCAACTAGCTTGTTGGGAACACAAAGTTTCTCTTCAGTTGCAAACTCCACTCCATACATACATATGGGGAGGTACTAGCTCCAACTCGGTTTTACAGTGAAAACTGCAGGAACTTCAAACCGGAACTAGGAAACAGACTGAGAAACCAGAGTAAAAGTTCCTCCTGCAACCTGTTCCCTTTGTGCTAGATGAACGAACGTCTCTCCACATGCTCAGTTCTGAGAGATAAGTATGTGTGAATGCCGTCCTTCAACTAGATGTTGGGAACACAAAGTTTCTCTTCAGTTGCAAACTCCACTCCATACATATATATGGGGAGGTACTAGCTCCAACTCGGGTTTACAGTGAAAACTGCAGGAACTTCAAACCAGAACTAGGAAACAGACCGAGATACCAGAGTACTAGTTTCCCCTTCAACCCGTTCCCTTTGTGCTAGATGAACGAACGTCTCTCCATATGCTCAGTTCTGAGAGATAAGTATGTGTGAAAGCCGTCCTTCACCTAGATGTTGGGAACACAAAGTTTCTCTTCAGTTGCAAACTCCACTCCATACATATATATGGGGAGGTACTAGCTCCAACTCGGGTTTACAGTGAAAACTGCAGGAACTTCAAACCTGCACTAGGAAACAGACTGAGAAAACAGAGTAAAAGTTTCTCCTGCAACCCGTTCCCTTTGTGCTAGATGAACGAACGTCTCTCCACATGCTCAGTTCTGAGAGTTAAGTGTGTATGAAAGCCGTCCTTAACCTAGCTTGTGGGGAACACAAAGTTTCCCTTCAGTTGCAAACTCCACTCCATACATATATATGGGGAGGTACTAGCTCCAACTCGGTTTTACAGTGAAAACTGCAGGAAATTCAAACCGGCACAAGGAAACAGACTGAGAAACCAGAGTAAAAGTTTCCCCTGCAACCCGTTCCCTTTGTGCTAGATGAACGAACGTCTCTCCACATGCTCAGTTCGGAGAGATAAATGTGTGTGAAAGCCGTCCTTCACCTAGCTTGTTGGGAACACAAAGTTTCTCTTCTGTTGCAAACTCCACTACATACATACATATGGGGAGGCACTAGCTCCAACTCGGTTTTACAGTGAAAACTGCAGGAACTTCAAACTGGCACTAGGAAACAGACTGAGAAACCAGAGCAAAGTTTCTCCTGCAACCCGTTCCATTTGTGCTAGATGAACGAACGTCTATCCACATGCTCATTTCTGAGAGATAAGTGTGTGTGAAAGCCGTCCTTCACTTAGCTTGTTGGGAACACAAAGTTTCTCTTCAGTTGCAAACTCCACTCCATACATATATATGGGTAGGTACTAGCTCCAATCGGTTTTACAGTGAAAACTGCAGGAACTTCAAACCGGCACTAGGAAACAGACTGAGAAACCAGAGTTAAAGATTCTCCTGCAACCCGTTCCCTTTGTGCTAGATGAACGAACGTCTCTCCACATGCTCAGTTCGGAGAGATAAGTGTGTGTGAAAGCCGTCCTTCACCTAGCTTGTTGGGAACACAAAGTTTCTCTTCAGTTGCAAACTCCACTCCATACATACATATGGGGAGGTACTAGCTCCAACTCGGTTTTACAGTGAAAACTGCAGGAACTTCAAACCGGAACTAGGAAACAGACTGAGAAACCAGAGTAAAAGTTTCTCCTGCAACCTGTTCACTTTGTGCTAGATGAACGAACGTCTCTCCACATGCTCAGTTCCGAGAGATAAGTATGTGTGAATGCCGACCTTCAACTAGATGTTGGGAACACAAAGTTTCTCTTCAGTTGCAAACTCCACTCCATACATATATATGGGGAAGTACTAGCTCCAACTCGGGTTTACAGTGAAAACTGCAGGAACTTCAAACCAGAACTAGGAAACAGACCGAGATACCAGAGTACTAGTTTCTCCTTCAACCCGTTCCCTTTGTGCTAGATGAACGAAAGTCTCTCCACATGCTCAGTTCTGAGAGAAAACTGTGTGTGAAAGCCGTCCTTCACCTAGCTTGTTGGGAACACAAAGTTTCTCTTCAGTTGCAAACTTCACTCCATACATATATATAGGGAGGTACTAGCTCCAACTCGGTTTTACAGTGAAAACTGCAGGAACTTCAAACCTACACTAGGAAACAGATCGAGATACCAGAGTAAAAGATTCTCCTGCAACCCGTTCCCTTTGTGCTAGATGAACAAACGTCTCTCCACATGCTCATTTCTGAGAGATAAGTGTGTGTGAAAGCCGTCCTTCACCTAGCTTGTTGGGAACACAAAGTTTCTCTTCAGTTGCAAACTCCTCTCCATACATATATATGGGGAGGTACTAGCTCCAACTCGGTTTTACAGTGAAAACTGCAGGAACTTCAAACCTACACTAGGAAACAGATCGAGATACCAGAGTAAAAGTTTCACCTGCAACCCTTTCCCTTTGTGCTAGATGAACGAACGTCTCTCCACATGCTCAGTTCTGAGAGATAAGTGTGTGTGAAAGCCGTACTTCAACTAGCTTGTTGGGAACACAAAGTTTCTCTTCAGTTGCAAACTCCACTCCATACATATATATGGGTAGGTACTAGCACCAACTCGGTTTTACAGTGAAAACTGCAGGAACTTCAAACCGGCACTAGGAAACAGACTGAGAAACCAGAGTTAAAGATTCTCCTGCAACCCGTTCCTTTTGTGCTAGATGAACGAACGTCTCTCCACATGCTCAGTTCGGAGAGATAAGTGTGTGTGAAAGCCGTCCTTCACCTAGCTTGTTGGGAACACAAAGTTTCTCTTCAGTTGCAAACTCCACTCCATACATACATATGGGGAGGTACTAGCTCCAACTCGGTTTTACAGTGAAAACTGCAGGAACTTCAAACCGGAACTAGGAAACAGACTGAGAAACCAGAGTAAAAGTTTCTCCTGCAACCCGTTCCCTTTGTGCTAGATGAACGAACGTCTCACCATATGCTCAGTTCTGAGAGATAAGTATGTGTGAAAGCCGTCCTTCACCTAGATGTTGGGAACACAAAGTTTCTCTTCAGTTGCAAACTCCACTCCATACATATATATGGGGAGGTACTAGCTCCAACTCGGGTTTACAGTGAAAACTGCAGGAACTTCAAACCTGCACTAGGAAACAGACTGAGAAAACAGAGTAACAGTTTCTCCTGCAACCCGTTCCCTTTGTGCTAGATGAACGAACGTCTCTCCACATGCTCAGTTCTGAGAGTTAAGTGTGTATGAAAGCCGTCCTTAACCTAGCTTGTGGGGAACACAAAGTTTCCCTTCAGTTGCAAACTCCACTCCATACATATATATGGGGAGGTACTAGCTCCAACTCGGTTTTACAGTGAAAACTGCAGGAACTTCAAACCGGCACAAGGAAACAGACTGAGAAACCAGAGTAAAAGTTTCTCCTGCAACCCGTTCCGTTTGTGCTAGATGAACGAACGTCTCTCCACATGCTCAGTTCGGAGAGATAAATGTGTGTGAAAGCCGTCCTTCACCTAGCTTGTTGGGAACACAAAGTTTCTCTTCTGTTGCAAACTCCACTACATACATACATATGGGGGGCACTAGCTCCAACTCGGTTTTACAGTGAAAACTGCAGGAACTTCAAACTGGCACTAGGAAACAGACTGAGAAACCAGAGCAAAGTTTCTCCTGCAACCCGTTCCATTTGTGCTAGATGAACGAACGTCTATCCACATGCTCATTTCTGAGAGATAAGTGTGTGTGAAAGCCGTCCTTCACCTAGCTTGTTGGGAACACAAAGTTTCTCTTCAGTTGCAAACTCCACTCCATACATATATATGGGTAGGTACTAGCTCCAACTCGGTTTTACAGTGAAAACTGCAGGAACTTCAAACCGGCACTAGGAAACACACTGAGAAACCAGAGTTAAAGATTCTCCTGCAACCCGTTCCCTTTGTGCTAGATGAACGAACGTCTCTCCACATGCTCAGTTCGGAGAGATAAGTGTGTGTGAAAGCCGTCCTTCACCTAGCTTGTTGGGAACACAAAGTTTCTCTTCAGTTGCAAACTCCACACCATACATACATATGGGGTGGTACTAGCTCCAACTCGTTTTTACAGTGAAACTGCAGGAACTTCAAACCGGAACTAGGAAACAGACTGAGAAACCAGAGTAAAAGTTTCTCCTGCAACCTGTTCCCTTTGTGCTAGATGAACGAACGTCTCTCCACATGCTCAGTTCTGAGAGATAAGTATGTGTGAATGCCGTCCTTCACCTAGATGTTGGGAACACAAAGTTTCTCTTCAGTTGCAAACTCCACTCCATACATATTTATGGGGAGGTACTAGCTCCAACTCGGGTTTACAGTGAAAACTGCAGGAACTTCAAACCAGAACTAGGAAAAAGACCGAGATACCAGAGTACAAGTTTCTCCTTCAACCCGTTCCCTTTGTGCTAGATGAACGAAAGTCTCTCCACATGCTCAGTTCTGAGAGAAAATTGTGTGTGAAAGCCGTCCTTCACCTAGCTTGTTGGGAACACAAAGTTTCTCTTCAGTTGCAAACTTCACTCCATACATATATATGGGGAGGTACTAGCTCCAACTCGGTTTTACAGTGAAAACTGCAGGAACTTCAAACCGGCAGTAGTAAACAGACTAAGAAACCAGAGTAAAAGTTTCAACTGCAACCCGTTCCCTTTGTGCTAGATGAACAAACGTCTTTCCACATGCTCATTTCTGAGAGATAAGTGTGTGTGAAAGCCGTCCTTCACCTAGCTTGTTGGGAACACAAAGTTTCTCTTCAGTTGCAAACTCCTCTCCATACATATATATGGGGAGGTACTAGCTCCAACTCGGTTTTACAGTGAAAACTGCAGGAACTTCAAACCTGCACTAGGAAACAGACTGAGAAAACAGAGTAATAGTTTCTGCTGCAACCCGTTCCCTTTGTGCTAGATGAACGAACGTCTCACCACATGCTCAGTTCTGAGAGTTAAGTGTGTATGAAAGCAGACCTTAACCTAGCTTGTGGGGAACACAAAGTTTCCCTTCAGTTGCAAACTCCACTCCATACATATATATGGGGAGGTACTAGCTCCAACTCGGTTTTACAGTGAAAACTGCAGGAACTTCTAACCGGCACTAGGAAACAGACTGAGAAACCAGAGTAAAAGTTTCCCCTGCAACCCGTTCCCTTTGTGCTAGATGAACGAAATTCTCTCCACATGCTCAGTTCGGAGAGTTAAATGTGTGTGAAAGCCGTCCTTCACCTAGCTTGTTGGGAACACAAAGTTTCTCTTCTGTTGCAAACTCCACTACATACATACATATGGGGAGGCACTAGCTCCAACTCGGTTTTACAGTGAAAACTGCAGGAACTTCAAACTGGCACTAGGAAACAGACTTAGAAACCAGAGCAAATTTCTCCTGCATCCCGTTCCATTTGTGCTAGATGAACGAACGTCTATCCACATGCTCATTTCTGAGAGATAAGTGTGTGTGAAAGCCGTCCTTCACCTAGCTTGTTGGGAACACAAAGTTTCTCTTCAGTTGCAAACTCCACTCCATACATATATATGGGGAGGTACTAGCTCCAACTCGGTTTTACAGTGAAAACTGCAGGAACTTCAAACCGGCACTAGGAAACAGACTGAGAAACCAGAGTTAAAGATTCTCCTGCAACCCGTTCCCTTTGTGCTAGATGAACGAACGTCTCTCCACATGCTCAGTTCGGAGAGATAAGTGTGTGTGAAAGCCGTCCTTCACCTAGCTTGTTGGGAACACCAAGTTTCTCTTCAGTTGCAAACTCCACTCAATACATACATATGGGGAGGTACTAGCTCCAACTCGGTTTTACAGTGAAAACTGCAGGAACTTCAAACCGGTACTAGGAAACAGACTGAGAAACCAGAGTAAAAGTTTCTCCTGCAACCCGTTCCCTTTGTGCTAGATGAACGAACGTCTCTCCACATGCTAAGTTCTGAGAGATAATTGTGTGTGAAAGCCGTCCTTCACCTAGCTTGATGGGAACACAAAGTTTCTCTTCAGTTGCAAACTCCACTCCATACATATATATGGGGAGGTACTAGCTCCAACTCGGTTTTACAGTGAAAACTGCAGGAACTTCAAACCGGCACTAGGAAACAGACTGAGAAACCAGAGTAAAAGTTTCTCCTGCAACCCGTTCCGTTTGTGCTAGATGAACGAACGTCTATCCACATGCTCAGTTCTGTGAGATATGTGTGTGTGAAAGCCGTCCTTCAACAAGCTTGTTGGGAACACAAAGTTTCTCTTCAGTTGCAAACTCCACTCCTTACATATATATGGGGAGGTACTAGCTCCAACTCGGTTTTACAGTGAAAAGTGCAGGAACTTCATACCGGCACTAGGAAACAGACTGAGAAACCAGAGTAAAAGTTTCTCCTGCAACACGTTCCCTTTGTGATAGATGAACGAACGTCTCACCACATGCTCAGTTCTGAGAGATAATTGTGTATGAAAGCCGTCCTTCACCTAGCTTGTTGGGAAAACAAAGTTTCTCTTCAGTAGCAAACTCCACTCCATATATATATATGGGGAGGTACTAGCTCCAACTCTGTTTTACAGAGAAAACTGCAGGAACTTCAAACCGGCACTAGGAAACAGACAGAGAAACCAGAGTAATAGATTCTCCTGCAACCTGTTCCCTTTGTGCTAGATGAAAAAAACGTCTCTCCACAAGCTCATTTCTGAGAGATAATTGAGTGTGAAAGCCGTCCTTCATCTAGCTTGTTGGGAACACAAAGTTTCTCTTCAGTTGCAAACTCCACTCCATACATACATATGGGGAGGTACTAGCTCCAACTCGGTTTTACAGTGAAAACTGCAGGAACTTCAAACCGGAACTAGGAAACAGACTGAGAAACCAGAGTAAAAGTTTCTCCTGCAACCCGTTCCCTTTGTGCTAGATGAACGAACTTCTCTCCACATGCTCAGTTCTGAGAGATAAGTGTGTGTGAAAGCCATACTTCACCTAGCTTGTTGGGAACACAAAGTTTCTCTTCAGTTGCAAACTCCAATCCATACATATATATGGGGAGGTACTAGCTCCAACTCGGTTTTACAGTGAAAACTGCAGGAACTTCAAACCGGCACTAGGAAACAGACTGAGAAACCAGAGTAAAAGTTTCTCCTGCAACCCGTTCCCTTTGTGCTAGATGAACGAACGTCTCTCCACATGCTCAGTTCTGAGAGATAAGTGTGTGTGAAAGCCGTCCTTCAACTAGCTTGTTGGGAACACAAAGTTTCTCTTCAGTTGCAAACTCCACTCCTTACATATATATGGGGAGGTACTAGCTCCAACTCGGTTTTACAGGGAAAAGTGCAGGAACTACATACCGGCACTAGGAAACAGACTGAGATACCAGAGTAAAAGTTTCTCCTGCAACCCGTTCCCTTTGTGCTAGATGAACGAACGTCTCACCACATGCTCAGTTCTGAGAGATAATTGTGTATGAAAGCCGTCCTTCATCTAGCTTGTTGGGAACACAAAGTTTCTCTTCAGTTGCAAATTCCACTCCATACAAATATATGGGGAGGTACTAGCTCCAACTCTGTTTTACAGTGAAAACTGCAGGAACTTCAAACCGGCACTAGGAAACAGACAGAGAAACCAGAGTAAAAGTTTCTCCTGCAACCCGTTCTTTTTGTGCTAGATGAACGAACGTCTATCCACATGCTCAGTTCTGAGAGATAAGTGTGTGTGAAAGCCGTCCTTCACCTAGCTTGTTGGGAACACAAAGTTTCTCTTCAGTTGCAAACTCCACTCCATACATATATAAGGGGGGTACTAGCTCCAACTCGGTTTTACAGTGAAACCTGCAGGAACTTCAAACCGGCACTAGGAAACAGACTGAGAAACCAGAGTAAAAGTTTCTCCTGCAACCTGTTCCCTTTGTGCCAGATGAACGATCGTCTCTCCACATGCTCAGTTCAGAGAGATAAGTGTGTGTGAAAGCCGTGCTTCACATAGCTTGTTGGGAACACAAAGTATCTTTACAGTTGCAAACTCCACTCCATACATATATATGGGGAGGTACTAGCCCCAACTACGTTTTACACTGAAAACTGCAGGAACTTCAAACCGGCACTAGGAAACAGACCGAGAAACCAGAGTATAAGTTTCTCCTGCAACCCGTTCCATTTGTGCTAGATGAACGAACGTCCATACACATGCTCAGTTCTGAGAGAAATTTGTGTGTGAAAGACGTCCTTCACCTAGCTTGTTGGGAACACAAAGTTTCTCTTCAGTTGCAAACTCCACTCCATACATATATATGGGGAGTTACTAGCTCCAACTCGGTTTTACCGTGAAAACTGCAGGAACTTCAAACAGGCACTAGGAAACAGACTGAGAAACCAGAGTAAAATTTTCCACTGCAAACCGTTCCCTTTGTGCTAGATGAACGAACGTCTCTCCACATGCTCAGTTCTGAGAGATAAGTGTGTGGTAAAGCCGTCCTTCACCTAGCTTGTTGGGAACACAAAGTTTCTCTTCAGTTGCAAACTCCATTCCATACATATATATGGGGAGGTACTAGCTCCAACTCGGTTTTACAGTGAAAACTGCAGGAACTTCAAACCGGCACTAGGAAACAGACCGAGAAACCAGAGTAAAAGTTTCTCCTGCAACCCGTTCCCTTTGTGCTAGATGAACGAACGTCACTCCACATGCTCAGTTCTGAGAGATAAGTGTGTGTGAAAGCCGTCTTTCACCAAGCTTGTTGGGAAAACAAAGTTTCTCTTTAGTTGCAAACTCCACTCCATACATATATATGGGGAGGTACTAGCTCCAACTCGGGTTTACAGTGAAAACTGCAGGAACTTCAAACCGGCACTAGGAAAAAACTGAGAAACCAGAGTAAAGTTTCTCCTGCAACCCGTTCCCTTTGTGCTAGATGAACGAAGGTCTCTCCAAATGCTCACTTCTGAGAGGTAAGTGTGTGTGAAAGCCGTACATCACATAGCTTGTTGGGAACACAAAGTTTCTCTTCAGTTGCAAACTCCACTCCATACATATATATGGGGTTGTACAAGCTCAAAATCGAGTTTACAGTGAAAACTGCAGGAATTTCAAACCGGCACTAGGAAACAGACCGAGAATCCAGAGTAAAATTTCCTCCGGCAACCCGTTCCCTTTGTGCTAGATGAACGAACGTCTCTCCACATGCTCAGTTCTGAGAGATAAGTGTGTGAAAGCCGTACTTCACCTAGCTTGTTGGGAACACAAAGTTTCTCTTCAGTTGCAGACTCCACTCCATACATGTATATGGGGAGGTACTAGCTCCAACTCGGTTTTACAGTGAAAACTGCAGGAACTTCAAACCGGCCCTAGGAAACAGACCGAGAAACCAGAGTAAAAGTTTCTCCTGCAACACGTTCCCTTTGTGCTAGATGAACGAACGTCTCTCCACATGCTCAGTTCCGAGAGATAATTGTGTGTGAAAGCCGTCCTTCACCTAGCTTGTTGGGAACACAAAGTTTCTCTTCAGTTGCAAACTCCACTCCGTACATATATATGGGGAGGTACTAGCTCCAACTCGGTTTTACAGTGAAAACTGCAGGAATTTCAAACCGGCACTAGGAAACAGACTGAGAAACCAGAGTAACAGTTTCTCCTGCAACACTTTCATTTTGTGCTAGATGAAAGAACGTCTCTCCACATGCTCAGTTCTGAGAGATAAATGTGTGTGAAAGCTGTCCTTCATCTAGCTTGTTGGGAAAACAGAGATTCTCTTCAGTTGCAAATTCCACTCCATACATATATATGGGGAGGTACTAGCTCCAAATCGGTTTTACAGTGAAAACTGCAGGAACTTCAAACCGGCACTAGGAAACAGTCCGAGATACCAGAGTAAAAGTTTCTCCTGCAACCCGTTCCCTTTGTGCTAGATGAACGAACGTCTCTCGACATGCTCAGTTCTGAGAGATAAGTGTGTGTTAAAGCCGTCCTTCACCTAGCTTATTGGGAACAAAAAGATTCTCTTCAGTTGCAAAGTCCACTCCATACATATATATGGGGAGGTACTACCTCCAACTCTGTTTTACAGTGAAAACTGCAGGAATTTCAAACCGGCACTAGGAAACAGACTGAGAAACCAGAGTAAAAGTTTCTCCTGCAACCCGTTCCCTTTGTGCTAGATGAACGAACGTCTCTCCACATGCTCAGTTCTGAGAGATAAGTGTGTGTGAAAGCCGTCCTTCACCTAGCTTGTTGGGAACACAAAGTTTCTCTTCAGTTGCAAACTCCACTCCACACATATATATGGGTAGGTACAAGCTCCAACTCGGTTTTACAGTGAAAACTGCAGGAACTTCAAACCGGCACTAGGAAACAGACTGAGAAACCAGAGTTAAAGATTCTCCTGCAACCCGTTCCTTTTGTGCTAGATGAACGAACGTCTCTCCACATGCTCAGTTCGGAGAGATAAGTGTGTGTGAAAGCCGTCCTTCACCTAGCTTGTTGGGAACACAAAGTTTCTCTTCAGTTGCAAACTCCACTCCATACATACATATGGGGAGGTACTAGCTCCTACTCGGTTTTACAGTGAAAACTGCAGGAACTTCAAACCGGAACTAGGAAACAGACTGAGAAACCAGAGTAAAAGTTTCTCCTGCAACCAGTTCCCTTTGTGCTAGATGAAAGAACGTCTCACCATATGCTCAGTTCTGAGAGATAAGTATGTGTGAAAGCCGTCCTTCACCTAGATGTTGGGAACACAAAGTTTCTCTTCAGTTGCAAACTCCACTCCATACATATATATGGGGAGGTACTAGCTCCAACTCGGGTTTACAGTGAAAACTGCAGGAACTTCAAACCTGCACTAGGAAACAGACTGAGAAAACAGAGTAAAAGTTTCTCCTGCAACCCGTTCCCTTTGTGCTAGATGAACGAACGTCTCTCCACATGCTCAGTTCTGAGAGTTAAGTGTGTATGAAAGCCGTCCTTAACCTAGCTTGTGGGGAACACAAAGTTTCCCTTCAGTTGCAAACTCCAATCCATACATATATATGGGGAGGTACTAGCTCCAACTCGGTTTTACAGTGAAAACTGCAGGAACTTCAAACCGGCACAAGGAAACAGACTGAGAAACCAGAGTAAAAGTTTCCCCTGCAACCCGTTCCCTTTGTGCTAGATGAACGAACGTCTCTCCACATGCTCAGTTCGGAGAGATAAATGTGTGTGAAAGCCGTCCTTCACCTAGCTTGTTGGGAACACAAAGTTTCTCTTCTGTTGCAAACTCCACTACATACATACATATGGGGAGGCACTAGCTCCAACTCGGTTTTACAGTGAAAACTGCAGGAACTTCAAACTGGCACTAGGAAACAGACTGAGAAACCAGAGCAAAGTTTCTCCTGCAACCCGTTCCATTTGTGCTAGATGAACGAACGTCTATCCACATGCTCATTTCTGAGAGATAAGTGTGTGTGAAAGCCGTCCTTCACCTAGCTTGTTGGGAACACAAAGTTTCTCTTCAGTTGCAAACTCCACTCCATACATATATATGGGTAGGTACTAGCTCCAATCGGTTTTACAGTGAAAACTGCAGGAACTTCAAACCGGCACTAGGAAACAGACTGAGAAACCAGAGTTAAAGTTTCTCCTGCAACCCGTTCCCTTTGTGCTAGATGAACGAACGTCTCTCCACATGCTCAGTTCGGAGAGATAAGTGTGTGTGAAAGCCGTCCTTCACCTAGCTTGTTGGGAACACAAAGTTTCTCTTCAGTTGCAAACTCCACTCCATACATACATATGGGGAGGTACAAGCTCCAACTCGGTTTCACAGTGAAAACTGCAGGAACTTCAAACCGGAACTAGGAAACAGACTGAGAAACCAGAGTAAAAGTTTCTCCTGCAACCTGTTCACTTTGTGCTAGATGAACGAACGTCTCTCCACATGCTCAGTTCTGAGAGATAAGTATGTGTGAATGCCGACCTTCAACTAGATGTTGGGAACACAAAGTTTCTCTTCAGTTGCAAACTCCACTCCATACATATATATGGGGAGGTACTAGCTCCAACTCGGGTTAACAGTGAAAACTGCAGGAACTTCAAACCAGAACTAGGAAACAGACCGAGATACCAGAGTACTAGTTTCTCCTTCAACCCGTTCCCTTTGTGCTAGATGAACGAAAGTCTCTCCACATGCTCAGTTCTGAGAGAAAACTGTGTGTGAAAGCCGTCCTTCACCTAGCTTGTTGGGAACACAAAGTTTCTCTTCAGTTGCAAACTTCACTCCATACATATATATAGGGAGGTACTAGCTCCAACTCGGTTTTACAGTGAAAACTGCAGGAACTTCAAACCGGCAGTAGTAAACAGACTAAGAAACCAGAGTAAAAGATTCTCCTGCAACCCGTTCCCTTTGTGCTAGATGAACAAACGTCTCTCCACATGCTCATTTCTGAGAGATAAGTGTGTGTGAAAGCCGTCCTTCACCTAGCTTGTTGGGAACACAAAGTTTCTCTTCAGTTGCAAACTCCTCTCCATACATATATATGGGGAGGTACTAGCTCCAACTCGGTTTTACAGTGAAAACTGCAGGAACTTCAAACCTACACTAGGAAACAGACTGAGAAAACAGAGTAAAAGTTTCTCCTGCAACCCGTTCCCTTTGTGCTAGATGAACGAACGTCTCTCCACATGCTCAGTTCTGAGAGATAAGTGTGTGTGAAAGCCGTACTTCAACTAGCTTGTTGGGAACACAAAGTTTCTCTTCAGTTGCAAACTCCACTCCATACATATATATGGGTAGGTACAAGCTCCAACTCGGTTTTACAGTGAAAACTGCAGGAACTTCAAACCGGCACTAGGAAACAGACTGAGAAACCAGAGTTAAAGATTCTCCTGCAACCCGTTCCTTTTGTGCTAGATGAACGAACGTCTCTCCACATGCTCAGTTCGGAGAGATAAGTGTGTGTGAAAGCCGTCCTTCACCTAGCTTGTTGGGAACACAAAGTTTCTCTTCAGTTGCAAACTCCACTCCATACATACATATGGGGAGGTACTAGCTCCAACTCGGTTTTACAGTGAAAACTGCAGGAACTTCAAAACGGAACTAGGAAACAGACTGAGAAACCAGAGTAAAACTTTCTCCTGCAAACCGTTCCCTTTGTGCTAGATGAACGAACGTCTCACCATATGCTCAGATCTGAGAGATAAGTATGTGTGAAAGCCGTCCTTCACCTAGATGTTGGGAACACAAAGTTTCTCTTCAGTTGCAAACTCCACTCCATACATATATATGGGGAGGTACTAGCTCCAACTCGGGTTTACAGTGAAAACTGCAGGAACTTCAAACCTGCACTAGGAAACAGACTGAGAAAACAGAGTAAAAGTTTCTCCTGCAACCCGTTCCCTTTGTGCTAGATGAACGAACGTCTCTCCACATGCTCAGTTCTGAGAGTTAAGTGTGTATGAAAGCCGTCCTTAACCTAGCTTGTGGGGAACACAAAGTTTCCCTTCAGTTGCAAACTCCACTCCATACATATATATGGGGAGGTACTAGCTCCAACTCGGTTTTACAGTGAAAACTGCAGGAACTTCAAACCAGCACAAGGAAACAGACTGAGAAACCAGAGTAAAAGTTTCCCTGCAACCCGTTCCCTTTGTGCTAGATGAACGAACGTCTCTCCACATGCTCAGTTCGGAGAGATAAATGTGTGTGAAAGCCGTCCTTCACCTAGCTTGTTGGGAACACAAAGTTTCTCTTCTGTTGCAAACTCCACTACATACATACATATGGGGAGGCACTAGCTCCAACTCGGTTTTACAGTGAAAACTGCAGGAACTTCAAACTGGCACTAGGAAACAGACTGAGAAACCAGAGCAAAGTTTCTCCTGCAACCCGTTCCATTTGTGCTAGATGAACGAACGTCTATCCACATGCTCATTTCTGAGAGATAAGTGTGTGTGAAAGCCGTCCTTCACCTAGCTTGTTGGGAACACAAAGTTTCTCTTCAGTTGCAAACTCCACTCCATACATATATATGGGTAGGTTCTAGCTCCAACTCGGTTTTACAGTGAAAACTGCAGGAACTTCAAACCGGCACTAGGAAACACACTGAGAAACCAGAGTTAAAGATTCTCCTGCAACCCGTTCCCTTTGTGCTAGATGAACGAACGTCTCTCCACATGCTCAGTTCGGAGAGATAAGTGTGTGTGAAAGCCGTCCTTCACCTAGCTTGTTGGGAACACAAAGTTTCTCTTCAGTTGCAAACTCCACTCCATACATACATATGGGGAGGTACTAGCTCCAACTCGGTTTTACAGTGAAAACTGCAGGAACTTCAAACCGGAACTAGGAAACAGACTGAGAAACCAGAGTAAAAGTTTCTCCTGCAACCTGTTCACTTTGTGCTAGATGAACGAACGTCTCTCCACATGCTCAGTTCTGAGAGATAAGTATGTGTGAATGCCGACCTTCAACTAGATGTTGGGAACACAAAGTTTCTCTTCAGTTGCAAACTCCACTCCATACATATATATGGGGAGGTACTAGCTCCAACTCGGGTTTACAGTGAAAACTGCAGGAACTTCAAACCTACACTAGGAAACAGACTGAGAAAACAGAGTAAAAGTTTCTCCTGCAACCCGTTCCCTTTGTGCTAGATGAACGAACGTCTCTCCACATGCTCAGTTCTGAGAGATAAGTGTGTGTGAAAGCCGTACTTCAACTAGCTTGTTGGGAACACAAAGTTTCTCTTCAGTTGCAAACTCCACTCCATACATATATATGGGTAGGTACAAGCTCCAACTCGGTTTTACAGTGAAAACTGCAGGAACTTCAAACCGGCACTAGGAAACAGACTGAGAAACCAGAGTTAAAGATTCTCCTGCAACCCGTTCCTTTTGTGCTAGATGAACGAACGTCTCTCCACATGCTCAGTTCGGAGAGATAAGTGTGTGTGAAAGCCGTCCTTCACCTAGCTTGTTGGGAACACAAAGTTTCTCTTCAGTTGCAAACTCCACTCCATACATACATATGGGGAGGTACTAGCTCCAACTCGGTTTTACAGTGAAAACTGCAGGAACTTCAAACCGGAACTAGGAAACAGACTGAGAAACCAGAGTAAAAGTTTCTCCTGCAACCCGTTCCCTTTGTGCTAGATGAACGAACGTCTCACCATATGCTCAGTTCTGAGAGATAAGTATGTGTGAAAGCCGTCCTTCACCTAGATGTTGGGAACACAAAGTTTCTCTTCAGTTGCTAACTCCACTCCATACATATATATGGGGAGGTACTAGCTCCAACTCGGGTTTACAGTGAAAACTGCAGGAATTTCAAACCTGCACTAGGAAACAGACTGAGAAAACAGAGTAAAAGTTTCTCCTGCAACCCGTTCCCTTTGTGCTAGATGAACGAACGTCTCTCCACATGCTCAGTTCTGAGAGTTAAGTGTGTATGAAAGCCGTCCTTAACCTAGCTTGTGGGGAACACAAAGTTTCCCTTCAGTTGCAAACTCCACTCCATACATATATATGGGGAGGTACTAGCTCCAACTCGGTTTTACAGTGAAAACTGCAGGAACTTCAAACCGGCACAAGGAAACAGACTGAGAAACCAGAGTAAAAGTTGCCCCTGCAACCCGTTCCCTTTGTGCTAGATGAACGAACGTCTCTCCACATGCTCAGTTCGGGGAGATAAATGTGTGTGAAAGCCGTCCTTCACCTAGCTTGTTGGGAACACAAAGTTTCTCTTCTGTTGCAAACTCCACTACATACATACATATGGGGAGGCACTAGCTCCAACTCGGTTTTACAGTGAAAACTGCAGGAACTTCAAACTGGCACTAGGAAACAGACTGAGAAACCAGAGCAAAGTTTCTCCTGCAACCCGTTCCATTTGTGCTAGATGAACGAACGTCTATCCACATGCTCATTTCTGAGAGATAAGTGTGTGTGAAAGCCGTCCTTCACCTAGCTTGTTGGGAACACAAAGTTTCTCTTCAGTTGCAAACTCCACTCCATACATATATATGGGTAGGTACTAGCTCCAACTCGGTTTTACAGTGAAAACTGCAGGAACTTCAAACCGGCACTAGGAAACACACTGAGAAACCAGAGTTAAAGATTCTCCTGCAACCCGTTCCCTTTGTGCTAGATGAACGAACGTCTCTCCACATGCTCAGTTCGGAGAGATAAGTGTGTGTGAAAACCGTCCTTCACCTAGATGTTGGGAACACAAAGTTTCTCTTCAGTTGCAAACTCCACTCCATACATACATATGGGGAGGTACTAGCTCCAACTCGTTTTTACAGTGAAAACTGCAGGAACTTCAAACCGGAACTAGGAAACAGACTGAGAAACCAGAGTAAAAGTTTCTCCTGCAACCTGTTCCCTTTGTGCTAGATGAACGAACGTCTCTCCACATGCTCAGTTCTGAGAGATAAGTATGTGTGAATGCCGTCCTTCACCTAGATGTTGGGAACACAAAGTTTCTCTTCAGTTGCAAACTCCACTCCATACATATATATGGGGAGGTACTAGCTCCAACTCGGGTTTACAGTGAAAACTGCAGGAACTTCAAACCAGAACTAGGAAAAAGACCGAGATACCAGAGTACAAGTTTCTCCTTCAACCCGTTCCCTTTGTGCTAGATGAAAGAAAGTCTCTCAACATGCTCAGTTCTGAGAGAAAATTGTGTGTGAAAGCCGTCCTTCACCTAGCTTGTTGGGAACACAAAGTTTCTCTTCAGTTGCAAACTTCACTCCATACATATATATGGGGAGGTACTAGCTCCAACTCGGTTTTACAGTGAAAACTGCAGGAACTTCAAACCGGCAGTAGTAAACAGACTAAGAAACCAGAGAAAAAGTTTCACCTGCAACCCGTTCCCTTTGTGCTAGATGAACAAACGTCTCTCCACATGCTCATTTCTGAGAGATAAGTGTGTGTGAAAGCCTTCCTTCACCTAGCTTGTTGGGAACACAAAGTTTCTCTTCAGTTGCAAACTCCACTCCATACATATATATGGGTAGGTACAAGCTCCAACTCGGTTTTACAGTGAAAACTGCAGGAACTTCAAACCGGCACTAGGAAACAGACTGAGAAACCAGAGTTAAAGATTCTCCTGCAACCCGTTCCTTTTGTGCTAGATGAACGAACGTCTCTCCACATGCTCAGTTCGGAGAGATAAGTGTGTGTGAAAGCCGTCCTTCACCTAGCTTGTTGGGAACACAAAGTTTCTCTTCAGTTGCAAACTCCACTCCATACATACATATGGGGAGGTACTAGCTCCAACTCGGTTTTACAGTGAAAACTGCAGGAACTTCAAACCGGAACTAGGAAAAAGACTGAGAAACCAGAGTAAAAGTTTCTCCTGCAACCCGTTCCCTTTGTGCTAGATGAACGAACGTCTCACCATATGCTCAGTTCTGAGAGATAAGTATGTGTGAAAGCCGTCCTTCACCTAGATGTTGGGAACACAAAGTTTCTCTTCAGTTGCAAACTCCACTCCATACATATATATGGGGAGGTACTAGCTCCAACTCGGGTTTACAGTGAAAACTGCAGGAACTTCAAACCTGCACTAGGAAACAGACTGAGAAAACAGAGTAAAAGTTTCTCCTGCAACCCGTTCCCTTTGTGCTAGATGAACGAACGTCTCTCCACATGCTCAGTTCTGAGAGTTAAGTGTGTATGAAAGCCGTCCTTAACCTAGCTTGTGGGGAACACAAAGTTTCCCTTCAGTTGCAAACTCCACTCCATACATATATATGGGGAGGTACTAGCTCCAACTCGGTTTTACAGTGAAAACTGCAGGAACTTCAAACCGGCACTAGGAAACAGACTGAGAAACCAGAGTAAAAGTTTCCCCTGCAACCCGTTCCCTTTGTGCTAGATGAACGAACTTCTCTCCACATGCTCAGTTCGGAGAGTTAAATGTGTGTGAAAGCCGTCCTTCACCTAGCTTGTTGGGAACACAAAGTTTCTCTTCTGTTGCAAACTCCACTACATACATACATATGGGGAGGCACTAGCTCCAACTCGGTTTTACAGTGAAAACTGCAGGAACTTCAAACTGGCACTAGGAAACAGACTTAGAAACCAGAGCAAATTTCTCCTGCATCCCGTTCCATTTGTGCTAGATGAACGAACGTCGATCCACATGCTCATTTCTGAGAGATAAGTGTGTGTGAAAGCCGTCGTTCACCTAGCTTGTTGGGAACACAAAGTTTCTCTTCAGTTGCAAACTCCACTCCATACATACATATGGGGAGGTACTAGCTCCAACTCGGTTTTACAGTGAAAACTGCAGGAACTTCAAACCGGAACTAGGAAACAGACTGAGAAACCAGAGTAAAAGTTTCTCCTGCAACCCGTTCCCTTTGTGCTAGATGAACGAACGTCTCACCATATGCTCAGTTCTGAGAGATAAGTATGTGTGAAAGCCGTCCTTCACCTAGATGTTGGGAACACAAAGTTTCTCTTCAGTTGCAAACTCCACTCCATACATATATATGGGGAAGTACTAGCTCCAACTCGGGTTTACAGTGAAAACTGCAGGAACTTCAAACCTGCACTAGGAAACAGACTGAGAAAACAGAGTAAAAGTTTCTCCTGCAACCCGTTCCCTTTGTGCTAGATGAACGAACGTCTCTCCACATGCTCAGTTCTGAGAGTTAAGTGTGTATGAAAGCCGTCCTTAACCTAGCTTGTGGGGAACACAAAGTTTCCCTTCAGTTGCAAACTCCACTCCATACATATATATGGGGAGGTACTAGCTCCAACTCGGTTTTACAGTGAAAACTGCAGGAACTTCAAACCGGCACTAGGAAACAGACTGAGAAACCAGAGTAAAAGTTTCCCCTGCAACCCGTTCCCTTTGTGCTAGATGAACGAACTTCTCTCCACATGCTCAGTTCGGAGAGTTAAATGTGTGTGAAAGCCGTCCTTCACCTAGCTTGTTGGGAACACAAAGTTTCTCTTCTGTTGCAAACTCCACTACATACATACATATGGGGAGGCACTAGCTCCAACTCGGTTTTACAGTGAAAACTGCAGGAACTTCAAACTGGCACTAGGAAACAGACTTAGAAACCAGAGCAAATTTCTCCTGCATCCCGTTCCATTTGTGCTAGATGAACGAACGTCTATCCACATGCTCATTTCTGAGAGATAAGTGTGTGTGAAAGCCGTCCTTCACCTAGCTTGTTGGGAACAGAAAGTTTCTCTTCAGTTGCAAACTCCACTCCATACATATATATGGGTAGGTACGAGCTCCAACTCGGTTTTACAGTGAAAACTGCAGGAACTTCAAACCGGCACTAGGAAACAGACTGAGAAACCAGAGTTAAAGATTCTCCTGCAACCCGTTCCCTTTGTGCTAGATGAACGAACGTCTCTCCACATGCTCAGTTCTGAGAGATAAGTGTGTGTGAAAGCCGTCCTTCACCTAGCTTGTTGGGAACACAAAGTTTCTCTTCAGTTGCAAACTCCACTCCATACATACATATGGGTAGGTACTAGCTCCAACTCGGTTTTACAGTGAAAACTGCAGGAACTTCAAACCGGAACTAGGAAACAGACTGAGAAACCAGAGTAAAAGTTTCTCCTGCAACCCGTTCCCTTTGTGCTAGATGAACGAACGTCTCACCATATGCTCAGTTCTGAGAGATAAGTATGTGTGAAAGCCGTCCTTCACCTAGATGTTGGGAACACAAAGTTTCTCTTCAGTTGCAAACTCCACTCCATACATATATATGGGGAGGTACTAGCTCCAACTCGGGTTTACAGTGAAAACTGCAGGAACTTCAAACCTGCACTAGGAAACAGACTGAGAAAACAGAGTAAAAGTTTCTCCTGCAACCCGTTCCCTTTGTGCTAGATGAACGAACGTCTCTTCACATGCTCAGTTCTGAGAGTTAAGTGTGTATGAAAGCCGTCCTTAACCTAGCTTGTGGGGAACACAAAGTTTCCCTTCAGTTGCAAACTCCACTCCATACATATATATGGGGAGGTACTAGCTCCAACTCGGTTTTACAGTGAAAACTGCAGGAACTTCAAACCGGCACTAGGAAACAGACTGAGAAACCAGAGTAAAAGTTTCCCCTGCAACCCGTTCCCTTTGTGCTAGATGAACGAACTTCTCTCCACATGCTCAGTTCGGAGAGTTAAATGCGTGTGAAAGCCGTCCTTCACCTAGCTTGTTGGGAACACAAAGTTTCTCTTCTGTTGCAAACTCCACTACATACATACATATGGGGAGGTACTAGCTCCAACTCGGTTTTACAGTGAAAACTGCAGGAACTTCAAACTGGCACTAGGAAACAGACTTAGAAACCAGAGCAAATTTCTCCTGCATCCCGTTCCATTTGTGCTAGATGAACGAACGTCTATCCACATGCTCATTTCTGAGAGATAAGTGTGTGTGAAAGCCGTCCTTCACCTAGCTTGTTGGGAACACAAAGTTTCTCTTCAGTTGCAAACTCCACTCCATACATATATATGGGTAGGTACAAGCTCCAACTCGGTTTTACAGTGAAAACTGCAGGAACTTCAAACCGGCACTAGGAAACAGACTGAGAAACCAGAGTTAAAGATTCTCCTGCAACCCGTTCCTTTTGTGCTAGATGAACGAACGTCTCTCCACATGCTCAGTTCGGAGAGATAAGTGTGTGTGAAAGCCGTCCTTCACCTAGCTTGTTGGGAACACAAAGATCCTCTTCAGTTGCAAACTCCACTCCATACATACATATGGGGAGGTACTAGCTCCAACTCGGTTTTACAGTGAAAACTGCAGGAACTTCAAACCGGAACTAGGAAACAGACTGAGAAACCAGAGTAAAAGTTTCTCCTGCATCCCGTTCCCTTTGTGCTAGATGAACGAACGTCTCACCATATGCTCAGTTCTGAGAGATAAGTATGTGTGAAAGCCGTCCTTCACCTAGATGTTGGGAACACAAAGTTTCTCTTCAGTTGCAAACTCCACTCCATACATATATATGGGGAGGTACTAGCTCCAACTCGGGTTTACAGTGAAAACTGCAGGAACTTCAAACCTGCACTAGGAAACAGACTGAGAAAACAGAGTAAAAGTTTCCCCTGCAACCCGTTCCCTTTGTGCTAGATGAACGAACGTCTCTCCACATGCTCAGTTCTGAGAGTTAAGTGTGTATGAAAGCCGTCCTTAACCTAGCTTGTGGGGAACACAAAGTTTCCCTTCAGTTGCAAACTCCACTCCATACATATATATGGGGTGGTACTAGCTCCAACTCGGTTTTACAGTGAAAACTGCAGGAACTTCAAACCGGCACTAGGAAACAGACTGAGAAACCAGAGTAAAAGTTTCCCCTGCAACCCGTTCCCTTTGTGCTAGATGAACGAACTTCTCTCCACATGCTCAGTTCGGAGAGTTAAATGTGTGTGAAAGCCGTCCTTCACCTAGCTTGTTGGGAACACAAAGTTTCTCTTCTGTTGCAAACTCCACTACATACATACATATGGGGAGGCACTAGCTCCAACTCGGTTTTACAGTGAAAACTGCAGGAACTTCAAACTGGCACTAGGAAACAGACTTAGAAACCAGAGCAAATTTCTCCTGCATCCCGTTCCATTTGTGCTAGATGAACGAACGTCTATCCACATGCTCATTTCTGAGAGATAAGTATGTGTGAAAGCCGTCCTTCACCTAGCTTGTTGGGAACACAAAGTTTCTCTTCAGTTGCAAACTCCACTCCATACATACATATGGGGAGGTACTAGCTCCAACTCGGTTTTACAGTGAAAACTGCAGGAACTTCAAACCGGAACTAGGAAACAGACTGAGAAACCAGAGTAAAAGTTTCTCCTGCAACCCGTTCCCTTTGTGCTAGATGAACGAACGTCTCACCATATGCTCAGTTCTGAGAGATAAGTATGTGTGAAAGCCGTCCTTCACCTAGATGTTGGGAACACAAAGTTTCTCTTCAGTTGCAAACTCCACTCCATACATATATATGGGGAGGTACTAGCTCCAACTCGGGTTTACAGTGAAAACTGCAGGAACTTCAAACCTGCACTAGGAAACAGACTGAGAAAACCGAGTAAAAGTTTCTCCTGCAACCCGTTCCCTTTGTGCTAGATGAACGAACGTCTCTCCACATGCTCAGTTCTGAGAGTTAAGTGTGTATGAAAGCCGTCCTTAACCTAGCTTGTGGGGAACACAAAGTTTCCCTTCAGTTGCAAACTCCACTCCATACATATATATGGGGAGGTACTAGCTCCAACTCGGTTTTATAGTGAAAACTGCAGGAACTTCAAACCGGCACTAGGAAACAGACTGAGAAACCAGAGTAAAAGTTTCCCCTGCAACCCGTTCCCTTTGTGCTAGATGAACGAACTTCTCTCCACATGCTCAGTTCGGAGAGTTAAATGTGTGTGAAAGCCGTCCTTCACCTAGCTTGTTGGGAACACAAAGTTTCTCTTCTGTTGCAAACTCCACTACATACATACATATGGGGAGGCACTAGCTCCAACTCGGTTTTACAGTGAAAACTGCAGGAACTTCAAACTGGCACTAGGAAACAGACTTAGAAACCAGAGCAAATTTCTCCTGCATCCCGTTCCATTTGTGCTAGATGAACGAACGTCTATCCACATGCTCATTTCTGAGAGATAAGTGTGTTTGAAAGCCGTCCTTCACCTAGCTTGTTGGGAACACAAAGTTTCTCTTCAGTTGCAAACTCCACTCCATACATATATATGGGTAGGTACGAGCTCCAACTCGGTTTTACAGTGAAAACTGCAGGAACTTCAAACCGGCACTAGGAAACAGACTGAGAAACCAGAGTTAAAAATTCTCCTGCAACCCGTTCCCTTTGTGCTAGATGAACGAACGTCTCTCCACATGCTCAGTTCGGAGAGATAAGTGTGTGTGAAAGCCGTCCTTCACCTAGCTTGTTGGGAACACAAAGTTTCTCTTCAGTTGCAAACTCCACTCCATACATACATATGGGGAGGTACTAGCTCCAACTCGGTTTTACAGTGAAAACTGCAGGAACTTCAAACCGGAACTAGGAAACAGACTGAGAAACCAGAGTAAAAGTTTCTCCTGCAACCCGTTCCCTTTGTGCTAGATGAACGAACGTCTCACCATATGCTCAGTTCTGAGAGATAAGTATGTGTGAAAGCCGTCCTTCACCTAGATGTTGGGAACACAAAGTTTCTCTTCAGTTGCAAACTCCACTCCATACATATATATGGGGAGGTACTAGCTCCAACTCGGGTTTACAGTGAAAACTGCAGGAACTTCAAACCTGCACTAGGAAACAGACTGAGAAAACAGAGTAAAAGTTTCTCCTTCAACCCGTTCCCTTTGTGCTAGATGAACGAACGTCTCTCCACATGCTCAGTTCTGAGAGTTAAGTGTGTATGAAAGCCGTCCTTAACCTAGCTTGTGGGGAACACAAAGTTTCCCTTCAGTTGCAAACTCCACTCCATACATATATATGGGGAGGTACTAGCTCCAACTCGGTTTTACAGTGAAAACTGCAGGAACTTCAAACCGGCACTAGGAAACAGACTGAGAAACCAGAGTAAAAGTTTCCCCTGCAACCCGTTCCCTTTGTGCTAGATGAACGAACTTCTCTCCACATGCTCAGTTCGGAGAGTTAAATGTGTGTGAAAGCCGTCCTTCACCTAGCTTGTTGGGAACACAAAGTTTCTCTTCTGTTGCAAACTCCACTACATACATACATATGGGGAGGCACTAGCTCCAACTCGGTTTTACAGTGAAAACTGCAGGAACTTCAAACTGGCACTAGGAAACAGACTTAGAAACCAGAGCAAATTTCTCCTGCATCCCGTTCCATTTGTGCTAGATGAACGATCGTCTATCCACATGCTCATTTCTGAGAGATAAGTGTGTGTGAAAGCCGTCCTTCACCTAGCTTGTTGGGAACACAAAGTTTCTCTTCAGTTGCAAACTCCACTCCATACATATATATGGGTAGGTACAAGCTCCAACTCGGTTTTACAGTGAAAACTGCAGGAACTTCAAACCGGCACTAGGAAACAGACTGAGAAACCAGAGTTAAAGATTCTCCTGCAACCCGTTCCTTTTGTGCTAGATGAACGAACGTCTCTCCACATGCTCAGTTCGGAGAGATAAGTGTGTGTGAAAGCCGTCCTTCAACTAGCTTGTTGGGAACACAAAGTTTCTCTTCAGTTGCAAACTCCACTCCATACATACATATGGGGAGGTACTAGCTCCAACTCGGTTTTACAGTGAAAACTGCAGGAACTTCAAACCGGAACTAGGAAACAGACTGAGAAACCAGAGTAAAAGTTTCTCCTGCAACCCGTTCCCTTTGTGCTAGATGAACGAACGTCTCACCATATGCTCAGTTCTGAGAGATAAGTATGTGTGAAAGCCGTCCTTCACCTAGATGTTGGGAACACAAAGTTTCTCTTCAGTTGCAAACTCCACTCCATACATATATATGGGGAGGTACTAGCTCCAACTCGGGTTTACAGTGAAAACTGCAGGAACTTCAAACCTGCACTAGGAAACAGACTGAAAAAACAGAGTAAAAGTTTCTCCTGCAACCCGTTCCCTTTGTGCTACATGAACGAACGTCTCTCCACATGCTCAGTTCTGAGAGTTAAGTGTGTATGAAAGCCGTCCTTAACCTAGCTTGTGGGGAACACAAAGTTTCCCTTCAGTTGCAAACTCCACTCCATACATATATATGGGGAGGTACTAGCTCCAACTCGGTTTTACAGTGAAAACTGCAGGAACTTCAAACCGGCACTAGGAAACAGACTGAGAAACCAGAGTAAAAGTTTCCCCTGCAACCCGTTCCCTTTGTGCTAGATGAACGAACTTCTCTCCAAATGCTCAGTTCGGAGAGTTAAATGTGTGTGAAAGCCGTCCTTCACCTAGCTTGTTGGGAACACAAAGTTTCTCTTCTGTTGCAAACTCCACTACATACATACATATGGGGAGGCACTAGCTCCAACTCGGTTTTACAGTGAAAACTGCAGGAACTTCAAACTGGCACTAGGAAACAGACTTAGAAACCAGAGCAAATTTCTCCTGCATCCCGTTCCATTTGTGCTAGATGAACGAACGTCTATCCACATGCTCATTTCTGAGAGATAAGTGTGTGTGAAAGCCGTCCTTCACCTAGCTTGTTGGGAACACAAAGTTTCTCTTCAGTTGCAAACTCCACTCCATACATATATATGGGTAGGTACAAGCTCCAACTCGGTTTTACAGTGAAAACTGCAGGAACTTCAAACCAGCACTAGGAAACAGACTGAGAAACCAGAGTTAAAGATTCTCCTGCAACCCGTTCCTTTTGTGCTAGATGAACGAACGTCTCTCCACATGCTCAGTTCGGAGAGATAAGTGTGTGTGAAAGCCGTCCTTCACCTAGCTTGTTGGGAACACAAAGTTTCTCTTCAGTTGCAAACTCCACTCCATACATACATATGGGGAGGTACTAGCTCCAACTCGGTTTTACAGTGAAAACTGCAGGAACTTCAAACCGGAACTAGGAAACAGACTGAGAAACCAGAGTAAAAGTTTCTCCTGCAACCCGTTCCCTTTGTGCTAGATGAACGAACGTCTCACCATATGCTCAGTTCTGAGAGATAAGTATGTGTGAAAGCCATCCTTCACCTAGATGTTGGGAACACAAAGTTTCTCTTCAGTTGCAAACTCCACTCCATACATATATATGGGGAGGTACTAGCTCCAACTCGGGTTTACAGTGAAAACTGCAGGAACTTCAAACCTGCACTAGGAAACAGACTGAGAAAACAGAGTAAAAGTTTCTCCTGCAACCCGTTCCCTTTGTGCTAGATGAACGAACGTCTCTCCACATGCTCAGTTCTGAGAGTTAAGTGTGTATGAAAGCCGTCCTTAACCTAGCTTGTGGGGAACACAAAGTTTCCCTTCAGTTGCAAACTCCACTCCATACATATATATGGGGAGGTACTATCTCCAACTCGGTTTTACAGTGAAAACTGCAGGAACTTCAAACCGGCACTAGGAAACAGACTGAGAAACCAGAGTAAAAGTTTCCCCTGCAACCCGTTCCCTTTGTGCTAGATGAACGAACTTCTCTCCACATGCTCAGTTCGGAGAGTTAAATGTGTGTGAAAGCCGTCCTTCACCTAGCTTGATGGGAACACAAAGTTTCTCTTCTGTTGCAAACTCCACTACATACATACATATGGGGAGGCACTAGCTCCAACTCGGTTTTACAGTGAAAACTGCAGGAACTTCAAACTGGCACTAGGAAACAGACTTAGAAACCAGAGCAAATTTCTCCTGCATCCCGTTCCATTTGTGCTAGATGAACGAACGTCTATCCACATGCTCATTTCTGAGAGATAAGTGTGTGTGAAAGCCGTCCTTCACCTAGCTTGTTGGGAACACAAAGTTTCTCTTCAGTTGCAAACTCCACTCCATACATATATATGGGTAGGTACAAGCTCCAACTCGGTTTTACAGTGAAAACTGCAGGAACTTCAAACCAGCACTAGGAAACAGACTGAGAAACCAGAGTTAAAGATTCTCCTGCAACCCGTTCCTTTTGTGCTAGATGAACGAACGTCTCTCCACATGCTCAGTTCGGAGAGATAAGTGTGTGTGAAAGCCGTCCTTCACCTAGCTTGTTGGGAACACAAAGTTTCTCTTCAGTTGCAAACTCCACTCCATACATACATATGGGGAAGTACTAGCTCCAACTCGGTTTTACAGTGAAAACTGCAGGAACTTCAAACCGGAACTAGGAAACAGACTGAGAAACCAGAGTAAAAGTTTCTCCTGCAACCCGTTCCCTTTGTGCTAGATGAACGAACGTCTCACCATATGCTCAGTTCTGAGAGATAAGTATGTGTGAAAGCCGTCCTTCACCTAGATGTTGGGAACACAAAGTTTCTCTTCAGTTGCAAACTCCACTCCATACATATATATGGGGAGGTACTAGCTCCAACTCGGGTTTACAGTGAAAACTGCAGGAACTTCAAACCTGCACTAGGAAACAGACTGAGAAAACAGAGTAAAAGTTTCTCCTGCAACCCGTTCCCTTTGTGCTAGATGAACGAACGTCTCTCCACATGCTCAGTTCTGAGAGTTAAGTGTGTATGAAAGCCGTCCTTAACCTAGCTTGTGGGGAACACAAAGTTTCCCTTCAGTTGCAAACTCCACTCCATACATATATATGGGGAGGTACTAGCTCCAACTCGGTTTTACAGTGAAAACTGCAGGAACTTCAAACCGGCACTAGGAAACAGACTGAGAAACCAGAGTAAAAGTTTCCCCTGCAACCCGTTCCCTTTGTGCTAGATGAACGAACTT
Organism: Camelus bactrianus; assembly: GCF_048773025.1. Lineage (NCBI taxonomy): Eukaryota > Metazoa > Chordata > Mammalia > Artiodactyla > Camelidae > Camelus > Camelus bactrianus. Next base: position 4,490,668 of record NC_133565.1, read on the forward strand.
CTCTCCACATGCTCAGTTCGGAGAGTTAAATGTGTGTGAAAGCCGTCCTTCACCTAGCTTGTTGGGAACACAAAGTTTCTCTTCTGTTGCAAACTCCACTACATACATACATATGGGGAGGCACTAGCTCCAACTCGGTTTTACAGTGAAAACTGCAGGAACTTCAAACTGGCACTAGGAAACAGACTTAGAAACCAGAGCAAATTTCTCCTGCATCCCGTTCCATTTGTGCTAGATGAACGAACGTCTATCCACATGCTCATTTCTGAGAGATAAGTGTGTGTGAAAGCCGTCCTTCACCTAGCTTGTTGGGAACACAAAGTTTCTCTTCAGTTGCAAACTCCACTCCATACATATATATGGGTAGGTACAAGCTCCAACTCGGTTTTACAGTGAAAACTGCAGGAACTTCAAACCGGCACTAGGAAACAGACTGAGAAACCAGAGTTAAAGATTCTCCTGCAACCCGTTCCTTTTGTGCTAGATGAACGAACGTCTCTCCACATGCTCAGTTCGGAGAGATAAGTGTGTGTGAAAGCCGTCCTTCACCTAGCTTGTTGGGAACACAAAGTTTCTCTTCAGTTGCAAACTCCACTCCATACATACATATGGGGAAGTACTAGCTCCAACTCGGTTTTACAGTGAAAACTGCAGGAACTTCAAACCGGAACTAGGAAACAGACTGAGAAACCAGAGTAAAAGTTTCACCTGCAACCCGTTCCCTTTGTGCTAGATGAACGAACGTCTCACCATATGCTCAGTTCTGAGAGATAAGTATGTGTGAAAGCCGTCCTTCACCTAGATGTTGGGAACACAAAGTTTCTCTTCAGTTGCAAACTCCACTCCATACATATATATGGGGAGGTACTAGCTCCAACTCGGGTTTACAGTGAAAACTGCAGGAACTTCAAACCTGCACTAGGAAACAGACTGAGAAAACAGAGTAAAAGTTTCTCCTGCAACCCGTTCCCTTTGTGCTAGATGAACGAACGTCTCTCCACATGCTCAGTTCTGAGAGTTAAGTGTGTATGAAAGCCGTCCTTAACCTAGCTTGTGGGGAACACAAAGTTTCCCTTCAGTTGCAAACTCCACTCCATACATATATATGGGGAGGTACTAGCTCCAACTCGGTTTTACAGTGAAAACTGCAGGAACTTCAAACCGGCACTAGGAAACAGACTGAGAAACCAGAGTAAAAGTTTCCCCTGCAACCCGTTCCCTTTGTGCTAGATGAACGAACTTCTCTCCACATGCTCAGTTCGGAGAGTTAAATGTGTGTGAAAGCCGTCCTTCACCTAGCTTGTTGGGAACACAAAGTTTCTCTTCTGTTGCAAACTCCACTACATACATACATATGGGGAGGCACTAGCTCCAACTCGGTTTTACAGTGAAAACTGCAGGAACTTCAAACTGGCACTAGGAAACACACTTAGAAACCAGAGCAAATTTCTCCTGCATCCCGTTCCATTTGTGCTAGATGAACGAACGTCTATCCACATGCTCATTTCTGAGAGATAAGTGTGTGTGAAAGCCGTCCTTCACCTAGATTGTTGGGAACACAAAGTTTCTCTTCAGTTGCAAACTCCACTCCATACATATATATGGGTAGGTACGAGCTCCAACTCGGTTTTACAGTGAAAACTGCAGGAACTTCAAACCGGCACTAGGAAACAGACTGAGAAACCAGAGTTAAAGATTCTCCTGCAACCCGTTCCCTTTGTGCTAGATGAACGAACGTCTCTCCACATGCTCAGTTCGGAGAGATAAGTGTGTGTGAAAGCCGTCCTTCACCTAGCTTGTTGGGAACACCAAGTTTCTCTTCAGTTGCAAACTCCACTCAATACATACATATGGGGAGGTACTAGCTCCAACTCGGTTTTACAGTGAAAACTGCAGGAACTTCAAACCGGTACTAGGAAACAGACTGAGAAACCAGAGTAAAAGTTTCTCCTGCAACCCGTTCCCTTTGTGCTAGATGAACGAACGTCTCTCCACATGCTCAGTTCTGAGAGATAATTGTGTGTGAAAGCCGTCCTTCACCTAGCTTGATGGGAACACAAAGTTTCTCTTCAGTTGCAAACTCCACTCCATACATATATATGGGGAGGTACTAGCTCCAACTCGGTTTTACAGTGAAAACTGCAGGAACTTCAAACCGGCACTAGGAAACAGACTGAGAAACCAGAGTAAAAGTTTCTCCTGCAACCCGTTCCGTTTGTGCTAGATGAATGAACGTCTATCCACATGCTCAGTTCTGTGAGATATGTGTGTGTGAAAGCCGTCCTTCAACAAGCTTGTTGGGAACACAAAGTTTCTCTTCAGTTGCAAACTCCACTCCTTACATATATATGGGGAGGTACTAGCTCCAACTCGGTTTTACAGTGAAAAGTGCAGGAACTTCATACCGGCACTAGGAAACAGACTGAGAAACCAGAGTAAAAGTTTCTCCTGCAACCCGTTCCCTTTGTGCTAGATGAACGAACGTCTCACCACATGCTCAGTTCTGAGAGATAATTGTGTATGAAAGCCGTCCTTCACCTAGCTTGTTGGGAACACAAAGTTTCTCTTCAGTAGCAAACTCCACTCCATATATATATATGGGGAGGTACTAGCTCCAACTCTGTTTTACAGAGAAAACTGCAGGAACTTCAAAACGGCACTAGGAAACAGACAGAGAAACCAGAGTAAAAGTTTCTCCTGCAACCTGTTCCCTTTGTGCTAGATGAAAAAAACGTCTCTCCACAAGCTCATTTCTGAGAGATAATTGAGTGTGAAAGCCGTCCTTCATCTAGCTTGTTGGGAACACAAAGTTTCTCTTCAGTTGCAAACTCCACTCCATACATACATATGGGGAGGTACTAGCTCCAACTCGGTTTTACAGTGAAAACTGCAGGAACTTCAAACCGGAACTAGGAAACAGACTGAGAAACCAGAGTAAAAGTTTCTCCTGCAACCCGTTCCCTTTGTGCTAGATGAACGAACTTCTCTCCACATGCTCAGTTCTGAGAGATAAGTGTGTGTGAAAGCCATACTTCACCTAGCTTGTTGGGAACACAAAGTTTCTCTTCAGTTGCAAACTCCACTCCATACATATATATGGGGAGGTACTAGCTCCAACTCGGTTTTACAGTGAAAACTGCAGGAACTTCAAACCGGCACTAGGAAACAGACTGAGAAACCAGAGTAAAAGTTTCTCCTGCAACCCGTTCCCTTTGTGCTAGATGAACGAACGTCTCTCCACATGCTCAGTTCTGAGAGATAAGTGTGTGTGAAAGCCGTCCTTCAACTAGCTTGTTGGGAACACAAAGTTTCTCTTCAGTTGCAAACTCCACTCCTTACATATATATGGGGAGGTACTAGCTCCAACTCGGTTTTAAAGGGAAAAGTGCAGGAACTACTTACCGGCACTAGGAAACAGACTGAGAAACCAGAGTAAAAGTTTCTCCTGCAACCCGTTCCTTTGTGCTAGATGAACGAACGTCTCTCTACATGCTCAGTTCTGAGAGATAAGTGTTTGAAAGCCGTGCTTCACCTAGCTTGTTGGGAACACAAATATTCTCTTCAGTTGCAAACTCCACTCCATACATATATATGGGGATGTACTAGCTCCAACTCGGTTTTACTGTGAATACTGCAGGAACTTCAAACCGGCACTAGGAAACAGACCGAGAAACCAGAGTAAAAGTTTCTCCTGCAACCCGTTCCCTTTGTGCTAGATGAACGAACGTCTCTCCACATGCTCATTTCTGAGGGATAAGTGTGTGTGAAAGCCGTCCTTCACCTAGCTTGTTGGGAACACAAAGTTTCTCTTCAGTTGCCGACTCCACTCCATACATGTATATGGGGAGGTACTAGCTCCAACTCGGTTTTACAGTGAAAACTGCAGGAACTTCAAACCGGCCCTAGGAAACAGACCGAGAAACCAGAGTAAAAGTTTCTCCTGCAACACGTTCCCTTTGTGCTAGATGAACGAACGTCTCTCCACATGCTCAGTTCCGAGAGATAATTGTGTGTGAAAGCCGTCCTTCACCTAGCTTGTTGGGAACACAAAGTTTCTCTTCAGTTGCAAACTCCACTCCGTATATATATATGGGGAGGTACTAGCTCCAACTCGGTTTTACAGTGAAAACTGCAGGAATTTCAAACCGGCACTAAGAAACAGACTGAGAAACCAGAGTAACAGTTTCTCCTGCAACACTTTCACTTTGTGCTAGATGAAAGAACGTCTCTCCACATGCTCAGTTGTGAGAGATAAGTGTGTGTGAAAGCCGTCCTTCACCTAGCTTGTTGGGAACAAAAAGATTCTCTTCAGTTGCAAAGTCCACTCCATACATATATATGGGGAGGTACTACCTCCAACTCTGTTTTACAGTGAAAACTGCAGGAATTTCAAACCGGCACTAGGAAACAGACTGAGAAACCAGAGTAAAAGTTTCTCCTGCAAACCGTTCCTTTTGTGCTAGATGAACGAACGTCTCTCCACATGCTCAGTTCTGAGAGATAAGTGTGTGTGAAAGCCGTCCTTCACCTAACTTGTTGGGAACACAAAGTTTCTCTTCAGTTGCAAACTCCACTCCATACATATATATGGGGTAGTACTAGCTCCAACTCGGTTTTACAGTGAAAACTGCAGGAACTTCAAACAGGCACTAGGAAACAGACTGAGAAACCAGAGTTAAAGATTCTCCTGCAACCCGTTCCATTTGTGCTAGATGAACGAACGTCTCTCCACATGCTCAGTTCGGAGAGATAAGTGTGTGTGAAAGCCGTCCTTCACCTAGGTTGTTGGGAACACAAAGTTTCTCTTCAGTTGCAAACTCCACTCCATACATATATATGGGGAGGTACTAGCTCCAACTCGGGTTTACAGTGAAAACTGCAGGAACTTCAAACCTGCACTAGGAAACAGACTGAGAAAACAGAGTAAAAGTTTCTCCTGCAACCCGTTCCCTTTGTGCTAGATGAACGAACGTCTCTCCACATGCTCAGTTCTGAGAGTTAAGTGTGTATGAAAGCCGTCCTTCACCTAGCTTGTGGGGAACACAAAGTTTCCCTTCAGTTGCAAACTCCACTCCATACATATATATGGGGAGGTACTAGCTCCAACTCTGTTTTACAGTGAAAACTGCAGGAACTTCAAACCGGCACAAGGAAACAGACTGAGAAACCAGAGTAAAAGTTTCCCCTGCAACCCGTTCCCTTTGTGCTAGATGAACGAACGTCTCTCCAAATGCTCAGTTCGGAGAGATAAATGTGTGTGAAAGCCGTCCTTCACCTAGCTTGTTGGGAACACAAAGTTTCTCTTCTGTTGCAAACTCCACTACATACATACATATGGGGAGGCACTAGCTCCAACTCGGTTTTACAGTGAAAACTGCAGGAACTTCAAACTGGCACTAGGAAACAGACTGAGAAACCAGAGCAAAGTTTCTCCTGCAACCCGTTCCATTTGTGCTAGATGAACGAACGTCTATCCACATGCTCATTTCTGAGAGATAACTGTGTGTGAAAGCCGTCCTTCACCTAGCTTGTTGGGAACACAAAGTTTCTCTTCAGTTGCAAACTCCACTCCATACATATATATGGGTAGGTACTAGCTCCAACTCGGTTTTACAGTGAAAACTGCAGGAACTTCAAACCGGCACTAGGAAACAGACTGAGAAACCAGAGTTAAAGATTCTCCTGCAACCCGTTCCCTTTGTGCTAGATGAACGAACGTCTCTCCACATGCTCAGTTCGGAGAGATAAGTGTGTGTGAAAGCCGTCCTTCACCTAGCTTGTTGGGAACACAAGGTTTCTCTTCAGTTGCAAACTCCACTCCATACATACATATGGGGAGGTACTAGCTCCAACTCGGTTTTACAGTGAAAACTGCAGGAACTTCAAACCGGAACTAGGAAACAGACTGAGAAACCAGAGTAAAAGTTTCTCCTGCAACCTGTTCCCTTTGTGCTAGATGAACGAACGTCTCTCCACATGCTCAGTTCTGAGAGATAAGTATGTGTGAATGCCGTCCTTCACCTAGATGTTGGGAACACAAAGTTTCTCTTCAGTTGCAAACTCCACTCCATACATATATATGGGGAGGTACTAGCTCCAACTCGGATTTACAGTGAAAACTGCAGGAACTTCAAACCAGAACTAGGAAACAGACTGAGATACCAGAGTACAAGTTTCTCCTTCAACCCGTTCCCTTTGTGCTAGATGAACGAAAGTCTCTCCACATGCTCAGTTCTGAGAGAAAATTGTGTGTGAAAGCCGTCCTTCACCTAGCTTGTTGGGAACACAAAGTTTCTCTTCAGTTGCAAACTTCACTCCATACATATATATGGGGAGGTACTAGCTCCAACTCGGTTTTACAGTGAAAACTGCAGGAACTTCAAACCGGCAGTAGTAAACAGACAAAGAAACCAGAGTAAAAGTTTCTCCTGCAACCCGTTCCCTTTGTGCTAGATGAAAAAACGTCTCTCCACATGCTCATTTCTGAGAGATAAGTGTGTGTGAAAGCCGTCCTTCACCTAGCTTGTTGGGAACACAAAGTTTCTCTTCAGTTGCAAACTCCTCTCCATACATATATATGGGGAGGTACTAGCTCCAACTCGGTTTTACAGTGAAAACTGCAGGAACTTCAAACCTGCACTAGGAAACAGAATGAGAAAACAGAGTAAATGTTTCTCCTGCAACCCGTTCCCTTTGTGCTAGATGAACGAACGTCTCTCCACATGCTCAGTTCTGAGAGATAAGTGTGTGTGAAAGCCGTCCTTCACCTAGCTTGTTGGGAACACAAAGTTTCTCTTCAGTTGCAAACTCCACTCCATACATATATATGGGTAGGTACTAGCTCCAACTCGGTTTTACAGTGAAAACTGCAGGAACTTCAAACCGGCACTAGGAAACAGACTGAGAAACCAGAGTAAAAGTTTCCCCTGCAACCCGTTCCCTTTGTGCTAGATGAACGAACGTCTCTCCACATGCTCAGTTCTGAGAGATAAGTGTGTGTGAAAGCCGTCCTTCACCTAGCTTGTTGGGAACACAAAGTTTCTCTTCAGTTGCAAACTCCACTCCATACATACATATGGGGAGGTACTAGCTCCAACTCGGTTTTACAGTGAAAACTGCAGGAACTTCAAACCGGAACTAGGAAACAGACTGAGAAAAAAGAGTAAAAGTTTCTCCTGCAACCCGTTCCCTTTGTGCTAGATGAACGAACGTCTCTCCATATGCTCAGTTCTGAGAGATAAGTATGTGTGAAAGCCGTCCTTCACCTAGATGTTGGGAACACAAAGTTTCTCTTCAGTTGCAAACTCCACTCCATACATATATATGGGTAGGTACTAGCTCCAACTCGGTTTTACAGTGAAAACTGCAGGAACTTCAAACCGGCACTAGGAAACAGACTGAGAAACCAGAGTTAAAGATTCTCCTGCAACCCGTTCCCTTTGTGCTAGATGAACGAACGTCTCTCCACATGCTCAGTTCGGAGAAATAATTGTGTGTGAAAGCCGTCCTTCACCTAGCTTGTTGGGAACACAAAGTTTCTCTTCAGTTGCAAACTCCACTCCATACATACATATGGGGAGGTACTAGCTCCAACTCGGTTTTACAGTGAAAACTGCAGGAACTTCAAACCGGTACTAGGAAACAGACTGAGAAACCAGAGTAAAAGTTTCTCCTGCAACCCGTTCCCTTTGTGCTAGATGAACGAACGTCTCTCCATATGCTCAGTTCTGAGAGATAAGTGTGTGTGAAAGCCGTCCTTCACCTAGCTTGTTGGGAACACAAAGTTTCTCTTCAGTTGCAAACTCCACTCCATACATATATATGGGGAGGTACTAGCTCCAACTCGGTTTTACAGTGAAAACTGCAGGAACTTCAAACCGGCACTAGGAAACAGACTGAGAAACCAGAGTAAAAGTTTCTCCTGCAACCCGTTCCGTTTGTGCTAGATGAACGGACGTCTATCCACATGCTCAGTTCTGTGAGATATGTGTGTGTGAAAGCCGTCCTTCAACAAGCTTGTTGGGAACACAAAGTTTCTCTTCAGTTGCTAACTCCACTCCTTACATATATATGGAGAGGTACTAGCTCTAACTCGGTTTTACAGCGAAAACTGCAGGAACTTCAAACCGGCAGTTGTAAACAGACTGAGAAACCAGAGTAAAAGTTTCCCCTGCAACCCGTTCCCTTTGTGCTAGATGAACGAAACTCTCTCCACATGCTCAGTTCTGAGAGATAAGTGTGTGTGAAAGCCGTCCTTCACCTAGCTTGTTGGGAACACAAAGTTTCTCTTAAGTTGCAAACTCCACTCCATACATATATATGGGGAGGTACTAGCTCCAACTCGGTTTTACAGTGAAAACTGCAGGAACTTCAAACCGTCACTAGGAAACAGACTGAGAAACCAGAGAAAAATTTCTCCTGCAACCAGTTCCCATTGTGCTAGATGAACGAATGTCTCTCCACATGCTCAGTTCTGAGAGATAAGTGTGTGTGAAAGCCGTCCTTCACCTAGCTTGTTGGGAACACAAAGTTTCTCTTCAGTTGCAAACTCCACTCCATACATATATATGGGGAGGTACTAGCTCCAACTCGGTTTTACAGTGAAAACTGCAGGAACTTCTAACCGGCAGTAGTAAACAGACTGAGAAACCAGAGAAAAAGTTTCTCCTGCAACTCGTTCCCTTTGTGCTAGATGAACGAAAGTCTCTCCACATGCTCAGTTCTGAGAGATAAGTGTGTGTGAAAGCCGTCCTTAACCTAGCTTGTTGGGAACACAAAGTTTCTCTTAGGTTGCAAACTCCACTCCATACATATATATGGGGAGGTACTAGCTCCAACTCGGTTTTACAGTGAAAACTGCAAGAACATCAAACCGGCACCAGGAAACAGACTGAGATACCAGAGTAAAAATTTCTCCTGCAACCAGTTCCCATTGTGCTAGATGAACGAACGTCTCTCCACATGCTCAGTTCTGAGAGATAAGTGTGTGTGAAAGCCGTCCTTCACCTAGCTTGTTGGGAACACAAAGTTTCTCTTCAGTTGCAAACTCCACTCCATACATATATATGGGGAGGTACTAGCTCCAACTCGGTTTTACAGTGAAAACTGCAGGAACATCAAACCGACACTAGGAAACATACCGAGAAACCAGAGTAAAAGATTCTCCTGCAACCCGTTCCCTTTGTGCTAGATGAACGAACGTCTCTCCACATGCTCAGTTCTGAGAGATAAGTGTGTGTGAAAGCCGTCCTTCACCTAGCTTGTTGGGAACACAAAGTTTCTCTTCAGTTGCAAACTCCTCTCCATACATATATATGGGGAGGTACAAGCTCCAACTCGGTTTTACAGTGAAAACTGCAGGAACTTCAAACCTGCACTAGGAAACAGACTGAGATAACAGAGTAAAAGTTTCTCCTGCAACCCGTTCCCTTTGTGCTAGATGAACGAACGTCTCTCCACATGCTCAGTTCTGAGAGTTAAGTGTGTATGAAAGCCGTCCTTAACCTAGCTTGTGGGGAACACAAAGTTTCCCTTCAGTTGCAAACTCCACTCCATACATATATATGGGGAGGTACTAGCTCCAACTCGGTTTTACAGTGAAAACTGCAGGAACTTCAAACCGGCACTAGGAAACAGACTGAGAAACCAGAGTAAAAGTTTCTCCTGCAACCCGTTCCCTTTGTGCTAGATGAACGAACGTCTCTCCACATGCTCAGTTCTGAGAGATAAGTGTGTGTGAAAGCCGTCCTTCACCTAGCTTGTGGGGAACACAAAGTTTCTCTTCAGTTGCAAATTTCACTCCATACATATATATGGGTAGGTACTAGATCCAACTCGGTTTTACAGTGAAAACTGCAGGAACTTCAAACCGGCACTAGGAAACAGACTGAGAAACCAGAGTTAAAGTTTCTCCTGCAACCCGTTCCCTTTGTGCTAGATGAAAGAACGTCTCTCCACATGCTCAGTTCTGAGAGATAAGTGTGTGTGAAAGCCGTCCTTCACCTAGCTTGTTGGGAACACAAAGTTTCTCTTCAGTTGCAAACTCCACTCCATACATACGTATGGGGAGGTACTAGCTCCAACTCGGTTTTACAGTGAAAACTGCAGGAACTTCAAACCGGCACTAGGAAACAGACTGAGAAACCAGAGTAAAAGTTTCTCCTGCAACCCGTTCCCTTTGTGCTAGATGAATGAACGTCTCTCCACATGCTCAGTTCTGAGAGATAAGTGTGTGTGAAAGCCATACTTCACCTAGCTTGTTGGGAACACAAAGTTTCTCTTCAGTTGCAAACTCCACTCCATACATATATATGGGGAGGTACTAGCTCCAACTCGGTTTTACAGTGAAAACTGCAGTAACTTCAAACCAGCACTTGGAAACAGACTGAGAAACCAGAGTAAAAGTTTCTCCTGCAACCCGTTCAATTTGTGCTAGATGAACGAACGTCTCTCCACATGCTCAGTTCTGATAGGTAAGTGTGTGTGAAAGCCGTCCTTCAACTAGCTTGTTGGGAACACAAAGTTTCTCTTCAGTTGCAAACTCCACTCCTTACATATATATGGGGAGGTACTAGCTCCAACTCGGTTTTACAGTGAAAAGTGCAGGAACTTCATACCGGCACTAGGAAACAGACTGAGAAACCAGAGTAAAAGTTTCTCCTGCAACCCGTTCCCTTTGTGCTAGATGAACGAACGTCTCACCACATGCTCAGTTCTGAGAGATATTTGTGTATGAAAGCCGTCCTTCATCTAGCTTGTTGGGAACACAAAGTTTCTCTTCAGTTGCAAATTCCACTCCATACAAATATATGGGGAGGTACTAGCTCCAACTCTGTTTTACAGTGAAAACTGCAGGAACTTCTAACCGGCACTAGGAAACAGACAGAGAAACCAGAGTAAAAGTTTCTCCTGCAACCTGTTCCCTTTGTGCTAGATGAAAAAATCGTCTCTCCACAAGCTCATTTCTGAGAGATAATTGAGTGTGAAAGCCGTCCTTCATCTAGCTTGTTGGGAACACAAAGTTTCTCTTCAGTTGCAAACTCCACTCCATACATATATATGGGTAGGTACTAGCTCCAACTCGGTTTTAGAGTGAAAACTGCAAGAACTTCAAACCAGCAGTAGGAAACAGACTGAGAAACCAGAGTAAAAGTTTCTCCTGCAACACGTTCCCTTTGTGCTAGATGAACGAACGTCTCTCCACATGCTCAGTTCTGAGAGATAAGTGTGTGTGAAAGCCGTCCTTCACCTAGCTTGTTGGGAACACAAAGTTTCTCTTAGGTTGCAAACTCCACTCCATACATATATATGGGGAGGTAGTAGCTCCAACTCGGTTTTACAGTGAAAACTGCAAAAACTTCAAACCGGCACTAGGAAACAGACTGAGAAACCAGAGAAAAATTTCTCCTGCAACCAGTTCCCATTGTGCTAGATGAACGAACGTCTCTCCACATGCTCAGTTCTGAGAGATAAGTGTGTGTGAAAGCCGTCCTTCACCTAGCTTGTTGGGAACACAAAGTTTCTCTTCAGTTGCAAACTCCACTCCATACATATATATGGGTAGGTAAAAGCTCCAACTCGGTTTTACAGTGAAAACTGCAGGAACTTCAAACCGGCAGTAGTAAACAGACTGAGACACCAGAGTAAAAGTTTCTCCTGCAACCCGTTCCCTTTGTGCTAGATGAACGAAAGTCTCTCCACATGCTCAGTTCTGAGAGATAAGTGTGTGTGAAAGCCGTCCTTCACCTAGCTTGTTGGGAACACAAAGTTTCTCTTAGGTTGCAAACTCCACTCCATACATATATGTGGGGAGGTACTAGCTCCAACTCGGTTTTACAGTGAAAACTGCAAGAAATTCAAACCGGCACTAGGAAACAGACTGAGAAACCAGAGTAAAAATTTCTCCTGCAACCAGTTCCCATTGTGCTAGATGAACGAACGTCTCTCCACATGCTCAGTTCTGAGAGATAAGTGTGTGTGAAAGCCGTCCTTCACCTAGCTTGTTGGGAACACAAAGTTTCTCTTCAGTTGCAAACTCCACTCCATACATATATATGGGGAGGTACTAGCTCCAACTCTGTTTTACAGTGAAAACTGCAGGAACTTCAAACCGGCAGTAGTAAACAGACTAAGAAACCAGAGTAAAAGATTCTCCTGCAACCCGTTCCCTTTGTGATAGATGAACGAACGTCTCTCCACATGCTCAGTTCTGAGAGATAAGTGTGTGTGAAAGCGGTCCTTCACCTAGCTTGTTGGGAACACAAAGTTTCTCTTCAGTTGCAAACTCCTCTCCATACATATATATGGTTAGGTACTAGCTCCAACTCGGTTTTACAGTGAAAACTGCAGGAAATTCAAACCTGCACTAGGAAACAGACTGAGAAAACAGAGTAAAAGTTTCTCCTGCAACCCGTTCCCTTTGTGCTAGATGAACGAACGTCTCTCCACATGCTCAGTTCTGAGAGATATGTGTGTGTGAAAGCCGTACTTCAACTAGCTTGTTGGGAACAAATGTTTCTCTTCAGTTACAAACTCCACACCATACATATGTATGGGGAGGTACAAGCTCCAACTCAGTTTTACAATGAAAACTGCAGGAGCTTCAAACCGGCACTAGGAAACAGACTGAGAATCCAGAGTATAAGTTTCTCCTTCAACCCGTTCCCTTTGGGCTAGATAAACGAACGTCTCTCCACATGCTCAGTTCTGAGTGATAAGTGTGTGTGAAAGCCGTCCTTCAACTAGCTTGTTGGGAACACAAAGTTTCTCTTCAGTTGCAAACTCCACTCCATACATATATATGGGGAGGTACTAGCTCCAACTCGGATTTACAGTGAAAAGTGCAGGAACTTCAAACAGGCACTAGGAAACAGACTGAGAAACCAGAGTAAAAGTTTCTCCTGCAACCCGTTCCCATTGTGCTAGATGAACGAACGTCTCTCCACATGCTCAGTTCTGAGAGATAAGTGTGTGTGAAAGCCGTACTTCACCTAGCTTGTTGGGAACACAAAGTTTCTCTTCAGTTGCAAACTCCACTCCATACATATATATGGGGAGGTACTATCTCCAACTCGGTTTTACAGTGAAAACTGCAGGAAATTCAAACCGGCACTAGAAAACAGACTGAGAAACCAGAGTAAAAGTTTCTCCTGCAACCCGTTCCATTTGTGCTAGATAAACGAACGTCTCTCCACATGCTCAGTTCTGAGAGGTAAATGTGTGTGAAAGCCGTCCTTCACCTAGCTTGTTGGGAACACAAAGTTTCTCTTCAGTTGCAAATTCCACTCCTTACATATATATGGTGAGGTACTAGCTCCAACTCGGGTTTACAGTGAAAAGTGCAGGAACTTCATACCGGCACTAGGAAACAGACTAAGAAACCAGAGTAAAAGTTTCTCTTGCAACCCGTTCCCATTGTGCTAGATGACGAACGTCTCACCACATGCTCAGTTCTGAGAGATAATTGTGTATGAAAGCCGTTCTTCACCTAGCTTGTTGGGAACACAAATTTTCTCTTCAGTTGCAAACTCCACTCCATACATATATATGGGGAGGTACTAGCTCCAACTCTGTTTTACAGTGAAAACTGCAGGAACTTCAAACCGGCACTAGGAAACAGACTGAGAAACCAGAGTAAAAGTTTCTCCTGCAACCTGTTCCCTTTGTTCTAGATGAACGAACGTCTCTCCACAAGCTCATTTCTGAGAGATAATTGTGTGTGAAAGCCGTCCTTCACCTAGCTTGTTGGGAAAACAAAGTTTCTCTTCAGTTGCAAACTCCACCCCATACATATATATGGGGAGGTACTAGCTCCAACTCGGTTTTACAGTGAAAACTGCAGGAACTTCAAACCGGCAGTAGTAAACAGACTGAGAAACCAGAGTAAAAGTTTCTCCTGCAACCCGTTCCCTTTGTGCTAGATGAACGAACGTCTCTCCACATGCTCAGTTCTGAGAGATAAGTGTGTGTGAAAGCCGTCCTTCACCTAGCTTGTTGGGAACACAAAGTTTCTCTTCAGTTGTAAACTCCACTCCATACATATATATGGGGAAGTACTAGCTCCAACTCTGTTTTACAGTGAAAACTGCAGGAACTTCAAACCTGCACTAGGAAACAGACTGAGAAACCAGAGTAAAAGTTTCTCCTGCAACCCGTTCCCTTTGTGCTAGATGAACGAACGTCTCTCCACATGCTCAGTTCTGAGAGTTAAGTGTGTATGAAAGCCGTCCTTCACCTAGCTTGTGGGGAACACAATGTTTCCCTTCAGTTGCAAACTCCAATCCATACATATATATGGGGAGGTACTAGCTCCAACTCGGTTTTACAGTGAAAACTGCAGGAACTTCAAACCGGCACTAGGAAACAGACTGAGAAACCGGAGTAAAAGTTTCTCCTGCAACCCGTTCCCTTTGTGCTAGATGAACGAACGTCTCACCACATGCTCAGTTCTGGGAGATAATTGTGTATGAAAGCCGTCCTTCACCTAGCTTGTTGGGAACACAAAGTTTCTCTTCAGTTGCAAACTCCATTCCATACATATATATGGGGAGGTACTAGCTCCAACTCTGTTTTACAGTGAAAACTGCAGGAAATTAAAACCGGCACTACGAAACTGACAAAGAAACCAGAGTAAAAGTTTCTCCTGCAACCTGTTCCCTTTGTGCTAGATGAAAAAAACGTCTCTCCACAAGCTCATTTCTGAGAGATAATTGAGTGTGAAAGCCGTCCTTCAACTAGCTTGTTGGGAACACAAAGTTTCTCTTCAGTTGCAAACTCCACTCCATACATATATATGGGGAGGTACTAGCTCCAACTCGGTTTTACAGTGAAAACTGCAGGAACTTCAAACCTGCACTAGGAAACAGACTGAGAAACCAGAGTAAAAGTTTCTCCTGCAACCCGTTTCTTTGTGCTAGATGAACTAAAGTCTCTCCACATGCTCAGTTCTGAGAGATAAGTGTGTGTGAAAGCCGTCCTTCACCTAGCTTGTTGGGAACACAAAGTTTCTCTTAGGTTGCAAACTCCAATCCATACATATATATGGGGAGGTACTAGCTCCAACTCGGTTTTACAGTGAAAACTGCAGGAACTTCAAACCGGCACTAGGAAACAGACTGAGAAAGCAGATTAAAGTTTCTCCTGCAACACGTTCCCTTTGTGCTAGATGAACGAACGTCTCTCCACATGCTCATTTCTGAGAGATAAGTGTGTGTGAAAGCCGTCCTTCACCTAGCTTGTTGGGAACACAAAGTTTCTCTTCAGTTGCAAACTCCAGTCCATACATATATATGGGGAGGTACTAGCTCCAACTCGGTTTTACAGTGAAAACTGCAGGAACTTCAAACCGGCACTAGGAAACAGAGTGAGAATCCAGAGTAAAAGTTTCTCCTGCAACCCGTTCCCTTTGTGCTAGATGAACGAACGTCTCTCCACATGCTCAGTTCTGAGAGATAAGGGTGTGTGAAATCCGTCCTTCACCTAGCTTGTTGGGAACACAAAGTTTCTCTTCAGTTGCAAACTCCACTCCATACATATATATGGGGAGGTACTAGCTCCAACTCGGTTTTACAGTGAAAACTGCAGGAACTTCAAACCGGCACTAGGAAACAGACTGAGAATCCAGAGTAAAAGTTTCTCCTGCAACCCGTTCCCTTTGTGCTAGATGAACGAACGTCTCACCACATGCTCAGTTCTGAGAGATAATTGTGTATGAAAGCCGTCCTTCACCTAGCTTGTTGGGAACACAAAGTTTCTCTTCAGTTGCAAAATCCACTCCATACATATATATGGGGAGGTACTAGCTCCAACTCTGTTTTACAGTGAAAACTGCAGGAAATTCAAACCGGCACTAGGAAACAGACAGAGAAACCAGAGTAAAAGTTTCTCCTGCATCCTGTTCCCTTTGTGCTAGATGAAAAAAACGTCTCTCCACAAGCTCATTTCTGAGAGATAATTGAGTGTGAAAGCCGTCCTTCATCTAGCTTGTTGGCAACACAAAGTTTCTCTTCAGTTGCAATCTCCACTCCATACATATATATGGGGAAGTACTAGCTCCATCTCGGTTTTACAGTGAAAACTGCTGGAACTCAAACCGGCAGTAGTAAACAGACTGAGAAACCAGAGTAAAAGTTTCTCCTGCAACCAGTTCCCTTTGTGCTAGATGAACGAAAGTCTCTCCACATGCTCAGTTCTGAGAGATAAGTGTGTGTGAAAGCTGTCCTTCACCTAGCTTGTTGGGAACACAAAGTTTTTCTTAGGTTGCAAACTCCACTCCATACATATATATGGGGAGGTACTAGCTCCAACTCGGTTTTACAGTGAAAACTGCAAGAACTTCAAACCGGCACTAGGAAACAGACTGAGAAACCAGAGTAAAAGTTTCTCCTGCAACCAGTTCCCATTGTGCTAGATGAACGAACGTCTCTCCACATGCTCAGTTCTGAGAGAAAAGTGTGTGTGAAAGCCGTCCTTCACCTAGCTTGTTGGGAACACAAAGTTTCTCTTCAGTTGCAAACTCCACTCCATACATATATATGGGGAGGTACTAGCTCCAACTCGGTTTTACAGTGAAAACTGCAGGAACTTCAAACCGGCACTAGGAAACAGACTAAGAAACCAGAGTAAAAGTTTCTCCTGCAACCCGTTCCCTTTGTGCTAGATGAACAAACGTCTCTCCACATGCTCAGTTCGGAGAGATAAGTGTGTGTGAAAGCCGTCCTTCACCTAGCTTGTTGGGAACACAGAGTTTCTCTTCAGTTGCAAACTCCTCTCCATACATATATATGGTTAGGTACTAGCTCCAACTCGGTTTTACAGTGAAAACTGCAGGAAATTCAAACCTGCACTAGGAAACAGACTGAGAAACCAGAGTAAAAGTTTCCCCTGCAACCCGTTCCCTTTGTGCTAGATGAACGAACGTCTCTCCACATGCTCAGTTCAGAGAGATAAGTGTGTGTGAAAGCCGTCCTTCACCTAGCTTGTTGGGAACACAAAGTTTCTCTCCTTTTGCCAACTCCAATCCATACATACATATGGGGAGGTACTAGCTCCAACTCGGTTTTACAGTGAAAACTGCAGGAAATTCAAACCGGCACTACGAAACAGACTGAGAATCCAGAGTAAAAGTTTCTCCTGCAACCCGTTCCCTTTGTGCTAGATGAACGAACGTCTCACCACATGCTCAGTTCTGAGAGATAATTGTGTATGAAAGCCGTCCTTCACCTAGCTTGTTGGGAACACAAAGTTTCTCTACAGTTGCAAACTCCACTCCATACATATATATGGGGAGGTACTAGCTCCAACTCTGTTTTACAGTGAAAACTGCAGGAACTTCAAACCGGCACTAGGAAACAGACAGAGAAACCAGAGTAAAAGTTTCTCCTGCAACCTGTTCCCTTTGTGCTAGATGAAAAAAACGTCTCTCCACAAGCTCATTTCTGAGAGATAATTGAGTGTGAAAGCCGTCCTTCATCTAGCTTGTTGGGAACACAAAGTTTCTCTTCAGTTGCAAACTCCACTGCATACATATATATGGGGAGGTACTAGCTCCAACTCGGTTTTACAGTGAAAACTGCAGGAACTTCAAACCGGCAGTAGTAAACAGACTGAGAAACTAGAGTAAAAGTTTCTCCTGCAACCCGTTCCCTTTGTGCTAGATGAACGAAAGTCTCTCCACATGCTCAGTTCTGAGAGATAAGTGTGTGTGAAAGCTGTCCTTCACCTAGCTTGTTGGGAACACAGAGTTTCTCTTAGGTTGCAAACTCCACTCCATACATATATATGGCGAGGTACTAGCTCCAAGTAGGTTTTACAGTGAAAACTGAAAGAACTTCAAACCAGCACTTGGAAACAGACTGAGAAACCAGAGTAAAAGTTTCTCCTGCAACCCGTTCCCTTTGTGCTAGATGAACGAACGTCTCTCAACATGCTCAGTTCTGAGAGATAAGTGTTTCTGAAAGCCGTCCTTCACCTAGCTTGTTGGGAGCACAAAGATTCTCTTCAGTTGCAAACTCCACTCCATTCATATATATGGGGAGGTACTAGCTCCAACTCGGTTTTACAGTGAAAACTGCAGGAACTTCAAACCGGCACTAGGAAACAGACTAAGAAACCAGAGTAAAAGTTTCTCCTGCAACCCGTTCCCTTTGTGCTAGATGAACGAACGTCTCACCACATGCTCAGTTCAGGGAGATAATTGTGTATGAAAGCCGTCCTTCACCTAGCTTGTTGGGAACACAAAGTTTCTCTTCAGTTGCAAACTCCAGTCCATACATATATATGGGGAGGTACTAGCTCCAACTCTGTTTTACAGTGAAAACTGCAGGAAATTAAAACCGGCACTACGAAACTGACAGAGAAACCAGAGTAAAAGTTTCTCCTGCAACCTGTTCCCTTTGTGCTAGATGAAAAAAACGTCTCTCCACAAGCTCATTTCTGAGAGATAATTGAGTGTGAAAGCCGTCCTTCAACTAGCTTGTTGGGAACACAAAGTTTCTCTTCAGTTGCAAACTCCACTCCATACATATATATGGGGAGGTACTAGCTCCAACTCGGTTTTACAGTGAAAACTGCAGGAACTTCAAACCTGCACTAGGAAACAGACTGAGAAACCAGAGTAAAAGTTTCTCCTGCAACCCGTTTCTTTGTGCTAGATGAACTAAAGTCTCTCCACATGCTCAGTTCTGAGAGATAAGTGTGTGTGAAAGCCGTCCTTCACCTAGCTTGTTGGGAACACAAAGTTTCTCTTAGGTTGCAAACTCCAATCCATACATATATATGGGGAGGTACTAGCTCCAACTCTGTTTTACAGTGAAAACTGCAGGAACTTCAAACCGGCACTAGGAAACAGACTGAGAAAGCAGATTAAAGTTTCTCCTGCAACCCGTTCCCTTTGTGCTAGATGAACGAACGTCTCTCCACATGCTCATTTCTGAGAGATAATTGTGTGTGAAAGCCGTCCTTCACCTAGCTTGTTGGGAACACAAAGTTTCTCTTCAGTTGCAAACTCCAGTCCATACATATATATGGGGAGGTACTAGCTCCAACTCGGTTTTACAGTGAAAACTGCAGGAACTTCAAACCGGCACTAGGAAACAGAGTGAGAATCCAGAGTAAAAGTTTCTCCTGCAACCCGTTCCCTTTGTGCTAGATGAACGAACGTCTCTCCACATGCTCAGTTCGGAGAGATAAGGGTGTGTGAAATCCGTCCTTCACCTAGCTTGTTGGGAACACAAAGTTTCTCTTCAGTTGCAAACTCCACTCCATACATATATATGGGGAGGTACTAGCTCCAACTCGGTTTTACAGTGAAAACTGCAGGAACTTCAAACCGGCACTAGGAAACAGACTGAGAATCCAGAGTAAAAGTTTCTCCTGCAACCCGTTCCCTTTGTGCTAGATGAACGAACGTCTCACCACATGCTCAGTTCTGAGAGATAATTGTGTATGAAAGCCGTCCTTCACCTAGCTTGTTGGGAACACAAAGTTTCTCTTCAGTTGCAAAATCCACTCCATACATATATATGGGGAGGTACTAGCTCCAACTCTGTTTTACAGTGAAAACTGCAGGAAATTCAAACCGGCACTAGGAAACAGACAGAGAAACCAGAGTAAAAGTTTCTCCTGCATCCTGTTCCCTTTGTGCTAGATGAAAAAAACGTCTCTCCACAAGCTCATTTCTGAGAGATAATTGAGTGTGAAAGCCGTCCTTCATCTAGCTTGTTGGCAACACAAAGTTTCTCTTCAGTTGCAATCTCCACTCCATACATATATATGGGGAGGTACTAGCTCCATCTCGGTTTTACAGTGAAAACTGCTGGAACTCAAACCGGCAGTAGTAAACAGACTGAGAAACCAGAGTAAAAGTTTCTCCTGCAACCAGTTCCCTTTGTGCTAGATGAACGAAAGTCTCTCCACATGCTCAGTTCTGAGAGATAAGTGTGTGTGAAAGCCGTCCTTCACCTAGCTTGTTGGGAACACAAAGTTTTTCTTAGGTTGCAAACTCCAATCCATACATATATATGGGGAGGTACTAGCTCCAACTCGGTTTTACAGTGAAAACTGCAAGAACTTCAAACCGGCACTAGGAAACAGACTGAGAAACCAGAGTAAAAGTTTCTCCTGCAACCAGTTCCCATTGTGCTAGATGAACGAACGTCTCTTCACATGCTCAGTTCTGAGAGAAAAGTGTGTGTGAAAGCCGTCCTTCACCTAGCTTGTTGGGAACACAAAGTTTCTCTTCAGTTGCAAACTCCACTCCATACATATATATGGGGAGGTACTAGCTCCAACTCGGTTTTACAGTGAAAACTGCAGGAACTTCAAACCGGCACTAGGAAACAGACTAAGAAACCAGAGTAAAAGTTTCTCCTGCAACCCGTTCCCTTTGTGCTAGATGAACAAACGTCTCTCCACATGCTCAGTTCTGAGAGATAAGTGTGTGTGAAAGCCGTCCTTCACCTAGCTTGTTGGGAACACAGAGTTTCTCTTCAGTTGCAAACTCCTCTCCATACATATTTATGGTTAGGTACTAGCTCCAACTCGGTTTTACAGTGAAAACTGCAGGAAATTCAAACCTGCACTAGGAAACAGACTGAGAAACCAGAGTAAAAGTTTCTCCTGCAACCCGTTCCCTTTGTGCTAGATGAACGAACGTCTCACCACATGCTCAGTTCTGAGAGATAATTGTGTATGAAAGCCGTCCTTCACCTAGCTTGTTGGGAACACAAAGTTTCTCTTCAGTTGCAAACTCCACTACATACATACATATGGGGAGGTAATAGCTCCAACTCTGTTTTACAGTGAAAACTGCAGGAACTTCAAACCGGCACTAGGAAACAGACTGAGAAACCAGAGTAAAAGTTTCTCCTGCAACCCGTTCCCTTTGTGCTAGATGAACAAACGTCTCTCCACATGCTCAGTTCTGAGAGATAAGTGTGTGTGAAAGCCGTCCTTCACCTAGCTTGTTGGGAACACAAAGTTTTTCTTAGGTTGCAAACTCCAATCCATACATATATATGGGGAGGTACTAGCTCCAACTCGGTTTTACAGTGAAAACTGCAAGAACTTCAAACCGGCACTAGGAAACAGACTGAGAAACCAGAGTAAAAGTTTCTCCTGCAACCAGTTCCCATTGTGCTAGATGAACGAACGTCTCTTCACATGCTCAGTTCTGAGAGAAAAGTGTGTGTGAAAGCCGTCCTTCACCTAGCTTGTTGGGAACACAAAGTTTCTCTTCAGTTGCAAACTCCACTCCATACATATATATGGGGAGGTACTAGCTCCAACTCGGTTTTACAGTGAAAACTGCAAGAACTTCAAACCGGCACTAGGAAACAGACTGAGAAACCAGAGTAAAAGTTTCTCCTGCAACCAGTTCCCATTGTGCTAGATGAACGAACGTCTCTTCACATGCTCAGTTCTGAGAGAAAAGTGTGTGTGAAAGCCGTCCTTCACCTAGCTTGTTGGGAACACAAAGTTTCTCTCCTTTTGCCAACTCCACTCCATACATACATATGGGGAGGTACTAGCTCCAACTCGGTTTTACAGTGAAAACTGCAGGAACTTCAAACCGGCACTACGAAACAGACTGAGAATCCAGAGTAAAAGTTTCTCCTGCAACCCGTTCCCTTTGTGCTAGATGAACGAACGTCTCACCACATGCTCAGTTCTGAGAGATAATTGTGTATGAAAGCCGTCCTTCACCTAGCTTGTTGGGAACACAAAGTTTCTCTTCAGTTGCAAACTCCACTCCATACATATATATGGGGTGGTAGTAGCTCCAACTCTGTTTTACAATGAAAACTGCAGGAACTTCAAACCGGCACTAGGAAACAGACAGAGAAACCAGAGTAAAAGTTTCTCCTGCAACCTGTTCCCTTTGTGCTAGATGAAAAAAACGTCTCTCCACAAGCTCATTTCTGAGAGATAATTGAGTGTGAAAGCCGTCCTTCATCTAGCTTGTTGGGAACACAAAGTTTCTCTTCAGTTGCAAACTCCACTCCATACATATATATGGGGAGGTACTAGCTCCAACTCGGTTTTACAGTGAAAACTGCAGGAACTTCAAACCGGCAGTAGTAAACAGACTGAGAAACTAGAGTAAAAGTTTCTCCTGCAACCCGTTCCCTTTGTGCTAGATGAACGAAAGTCTCTCCACATGCTCAGTTCTGAGAGATAAGTGTGTGTGAAAGCTGTCCTTCACCTAGCTTGTTGGGAACACAGAGTTTCTCTTAGGTTGCAAACTCCACTCCATACATGTATATGGGGAGGTACTAGCTCCAACTCGGTTTTACAGTGAAAACTGAAAGAACTTCAAACCAGCACTAGGAAACAGACTGAGAAACCAGAGTAAAAGTTTCTCCTGCAACCCGTTCCCTTTGTGCTAGATGAACGAACGTCTCTCAACATGCTCAGTTCTGAGAGATAAGTGTTTCTGAAAGCCGTCCTTCACCTAGCTTGTTGGGAGCACAAAGTTTCTCTTCAGTTGCAAACTCCACTCCATTCATATATATGGGTAGGTACTAGCTCCAACTCGGTTTTACAGTGAAAACTGCAGGAACTTCAAACCGGCACTAGGAAACAGACTAAGAAACCAGAGTAAAAGTTTCTCCTGCAACCCGTTCCCTTTGTGCTAGATGAACGAACGTCTCTCCACATGCTCAGTTCTGAGAGATAAGTGTGTGTGAAAGCCGTCCTTCACCTAGCTTGTTGGGAACACAAAGTTTCTCTTCAGTTGCAAACTCCCATCCATATATATATATGGGGAGGTACTAGCTCCAACTCGGTTTTACACTGAAAACTGCAGGAACTTCAAACCTGCACTAGGAAACAGACTGAGAAAACAGAGTAAAAGTTTCTCCTGCAAACCGTTCCCTTTGTGCTAGATGAACGAACGTCTCTCCACATACTCAGTTCTGAGAGTTAAGTGTGTATGAAAGCCGTCCTTCACCTAGCTTGTGGGGAACACAAAGAGTCCCTTCAGTTGCAAACTCCACTCCATACATATATATGGGGTGGTACTAGCTCCAACTCGGTTTTACAGTGAAAACTGCAGGAACTTCAAACCGGCACTAGGAAACAGACTGAGAAACCAGAGTAAAAGTTTCTCCTGCAACCCGTTCCCTTTGTGCTAGATGAACGAACGTCTCTCCACATGCTCAGTTCTGAGATATAAGTGTGTGTGAAAGCCGTCCTTCACCTAGCTTGTTGGGAACACAAAGTTTCTCTTCAGTTGCAAACTCCACTCCATACATATATATGGGTAGGTACTAGATCCAACTCGGTTTTACAGTGATAAGTGCAGGAACTTCATACCGGCACTAGGAAACAGACTGAGAAACCAGAGTAAACTTTCTCCTGCAACCCGTTCCCTTTGTGCTAGATGAACGAACGTCTCACCACATGCTCAGTTCTGAGAGATAATTGTGTATGAAAGCCGTCCTTCACCTAGCTTGTTGGGAACACAAAGTTTCTCTTCAGTTGCAAACTCCACTACATACATACATATGGGGAGGTAATAGCTCCAACTCTGTTTTACAGTGAAAACTGCAGGAACTTCAAACCGGCACTAGGAAACAGACTGAGAAACCAGAGTAAAAGTTTCTCCTGCAACCTGTTCCCTTTGTGCTAGATGAACGAACGTCTCTCCACAAGCTCATTTCTGAGAGATAATTGTGTGTGAAAGCCTTCCTTCACCTAGCTTGTTGGGAACACAAAGTTTCTCTTCAATTGCAAACTCCACTCCTTACATATATATGGGGAGGTACTAGCTCCAACTCAGTTCTACAGTGTCAACTGCAGGAACTTCAAACCGGCACTAGGAAACAGACTTAGAAACCAGAGTAAAAGTTTCTCCTGCAACCCGTTCCCTTTGTGCTAGATGAATGAACGTCTCTCCACATGCTCATTTCTGAGAGATATGTGTGTGTGTAAGCCGTCCTTCACCTAACTTGTTGGGAACACAAAGTTTCTCTTCAGTTGCAAACTCCTATCCATACATATATATGGGGAGGTACTAGCTCCAACTCGGTTTTACACTGAAAACTGCAGGAACTTCAAACCTGCACTAGGAAACAGTACGAGAAACCAGAGTATATGTTTCTCCTGCAACCCGTTCCCTTTGTGCTAGATGAACGAACGTCTCTCCACATACTCAGTTCTGAGAGTTAAGTGTGTATGAAAGCCGTCCTTCACCTAGCTTGTGGGGAACACAAAGTTTCCCTTCAGTTGCAAACTCCACTCCATACATATATATGGGGAGGTACTAGCTCCAAATCGGTTTTACAGTGAAAACTGCAGGAACTTCAAACCGGCACTAGGAAACAGACTGAGAAACCAGAGTAAAAGTTTCTCCTGCAACCCGTTCCCTTTGTGCTAGATGAACGAACGTCTCTCCACATGCTCAGTTCTGAGATATAAGTGTGTGTGAAAGCCGTCCTTCAGCTAGCTTGTTGGGAACACAAAGTTTCTCTTCAGTTGCAAACTCCACTCCATACATATATATGGGTAGGTACTAGCTCCAACTCGGTTTTACAGTGATAAGTGCAGGAACTTCATACCGGCACTAGGAAACAGACTGAGAAACCAGAGTAAACTTTCTCCTGCAACCCGTTCCCTTTGTGCTAGATGAACGAACGTCTCACCACATGCTCAGTTCTGAGAGATAATTGTGTATGAAAGCCGTCCTTCACATAGCTTGTTGGGAACACAAAGTTTCTCTTCAGTTGCAAACTCCACTACATTCATACATATGGGGAGGTAATAGCTCCAACTCTGTTTTACAGTGAAAACTGCAGGAACTTCAAACCGGCACTAGGAAACAGACTGAGAAACCAGAGTAAATGTTTCTCCTGCAACCTGTTCCCTTTGTGCTAGATGAACGAACGTCTCTCCACAAGCTCATTTCTGAGAGATAATTGTGTGTGAAAGCCTTCCTTCACCTAGCTTGTTGGGAACACAAAGTTTCTCTTCAATTGCAAACTCCACTCCATACATATATATGGGGAGGTACTAGCTCCAACTCGGTTTTACAGTGAAAACTGCAGGAACTTCAAACCGGCAGTAGTAAACAGACTGAGAAACCAGAGTTAAAGTTTCACCTGCAAACCGTTCCCTTTTTGCTAGATGAACGAACGTCTCTCCACATGCTCAGATCTGAGAGATATCTGTGTGTGAAAGCCGTCCTTCACCTAACTTGTTGGGAACACAAAGTTTCTCTTCAATTGCAAACTCCACTCCTTACATATATATGGGGAGGTACTAGCTCCAACTCAGTTCTACAGTGACAACTGCAGGAACTTCAAACCGGCACTAGGAAACAGACTTAGAAACCAGAGTAAAAGTTTCTCCTGCAACCCGTTCCCTTTGTGCTAGATGAATGAACGTCTCTCCACATGCTCATTTCTGAGAGATATGTGTGTGTGTAAGCCTTCCTTCACCTAGCTTGTTGGGAACACAAAGTTTCTCTTCAGTTGCAAACACCACTCCATATGTATATATGGGGAGGTACTAGCTCCAACTCGGTTTTACAGTGAAAACTGCAGGAACTTCAAACCGGCACTAGGAAACAGACTGAGAAACCAGAGTAAAAGTTTCTCCTGCAACCCGTTCCCTTTGTGCTAGATGAACGAACGTCTCTCCACATGCTCAGTTCAGAGAGATAAGTGTGTGTGAAAGCCGTCCTTCACCTAGCTTGTTGGGAACACAAAGTTTCTCTTCTATTGCAAACTCCACTCCATACATACATATGGGGAGGTACTAGCTCCAACTCGGTTTTACAGTGAAAACTGCAGGAACTTCAAACCGGCACTAGGAAACAGACTGAGAAACCAGAGAAAAGTTTCTCCTGCAACCCGTTCCCTTTGTGCTAGATGAACGAACGTCTCTCCACATGCTCAGTTCTGAGAGATTAGTGTGTGTGAAAGCCGTCCTTCACCTAGCTTGTTGGGTACACAAAGTTTCTCTTCAGTTGCAAACTCCACTCCATACATATATATGGGGGGTACTAGCTGCAACTCGGATTTACAGTGAAAACTGCAGGAAATTCAAACCGGCACTAGGAAACAGACTGAGAAAACAGAGTAAAAGTTTCTCCTGCTACCCGTTCCCTTTGTGCTAGATGAACGAACGTCTCTCCACATGCTCAGTTCTGAGAGATAAGTGTGTGTGAAAGCCGTCCTTCAACTAGCTTGTTTGAAACACAAAGTTTCTCTTCAGTTGCAAACTCCACTCCTTACATATATATGGGGAGGTACTAGCTGAAACTCGGTTTTACAGTGAAAAGTGCAGGAACTTCATACCGGCACTAGGAAACAGACTGAGAAACCATAGTAAAAGTTTCTCCTGCAACCCGTTCCCTTTGTGCTAGATGAACGAACGTCTCACCACATGCTCAGTTCTGAGAGATAATTGTGTATGAAAGCCGTCCTTCACCTAGCTTGTTGGGAACACAAAGTTTCTCTTCAGTTGCAAACTCCACTCCATACATATATATGGGGAGGTACTAGCTCCAACTCTGTTTTACAGTGAAAACTGCAGGAACTTCAAACCGGCACTAGGAAACAGACTGAGAAACCAGAGTAAAAGTTTCTCCTGCAACCCGTTCCCTTTGTTCTAGATGAACGAAAGTCTCTCCACAAGCTCATTTCTGAGAGATATTTGTGTGTGAAAGCCGTCCTTCACCTAGCTTGTTGGGAACACAAAGTTTCTCTTCAGTTGCAAACTCCCCCCCATACATATATATGGGGAGGTACTAGCTCCAACTCGGTTTTACAGTGAAAACTGCAGGAACTTCAAACCGGCAGTAGTAAACAGACTGAGAAACCAGAGTAAAAGTTTCTCCTGCAAACCGTTCCCTTTGTGCTAGATGAACGAACGTCTCTCCACATGCTCAGTTCTGAGATATAAGTGTGTGTGAAAGCCGTCCTTCACCTAGCTTGTTGGGAACACAAAGTTTCTCTTCAGTTGCAAACTCCACTCCATACATATATATGGGTAGGTACTAGATCCAACTCGGTTTTACAGTGATAAGTGCAGGAACTTCATACCGGCACTAGGAAACAGACTGAGAAACCAGAGTAAACTTTCTCCTGCAACCCGTTCCCTTTGTGCTAGATGAACGAACGTCTCACCACATGCTCAGTTCTGAGAGATAATTGTGTATGAAAGCCGTCCTTCACCTAGCTTGTTGGGAACACAAAGTTTCTCTTCAGTTGCAAACTCCACTACATACATACATATGGGGAGGTAATAGCTCCAACTCTGTTTTACAGTGAAAACTGCAGGAACTTCAAACCGGCACTAGGAAACAGACTGAGAAACCAGAGTAAAAGTTTCTCCTGCAACCTGTTCCCTTTGTGCTAGATGAACGAACGTCTCTCCACAAGCTCATTTCTGAGAGATAATTGTGTGTGAAAGCCTTCCTTCACCTAGCTTGTTGGGAACACAAAGTTTCTCTTCAATTGCAAACTCCACTCCTTACATATATATGGGGAGGTACTAGCTCCAACTCAGTTCTACAGTGTCAACTGCAGGAACTTCAAACCGGCACTAGGAAACAGACTTAGAAACCAGAGTAAATGTTTCTCCTGCAACCCGTTCCCTTTGTGCTAGATGAATGAACGTCTCTCCACATGCTCATTTCTGAGAGATATGTGTGTGTGTAAGCCGTCCTTCACCTAACTTGTTGGGAACACAAAGTTTCTCTTCAGTTGCAAACTCCTATCCATACATATATATGGGGAGGTACTAGCTCCAACTCGGTTTTACACTGAAAACTGCAGGAACTTCAAACCTGCACTAGGAAACAGTACGAGAAACCAGAGTATATGTTTCTCCTGCAACCCGTTCCCTTTGTGCTAGATGAACGAACGTCTCTCCACATACTCAGTTCTGAGAGTTAAGTGTGTATGAAAGCCGTCCTTCACCTAGCTTGTGGGGAACACAAAGTTTCCCTTCAGTTGCAAACTCCACTCCATACATATATATGGGGAGGTACTAGCTCCAAATCGGTTTTACAGTGAAAACTGCAGGAACTTCAAACCGGCACTAGGAAACAGACTGAGAAACCAGAGTAAAAGTTTCTCCTGCAACCCGTTCCCTTTGTGCTAGATGAACGAACGTCTCTCCACATGCTCAGTTCTGAGATATAAGTGTGTGTGAAAGCCGTCCTTCAGCTAGCTTGTTGGGAACACAAAGTTTCTCTTCAGTTGCAAACTCCACTCCATACATATATATGGGTAGGTACTAGCTCCAACTCGGTTTTACAGTGATAAGTGCAGGAACTTCATACCGGCACTAGGAAACAGACTGAGAAACCAGAGTAAACTTTCTCCTGCAACCCGTTCCCTTTGTGCTAGATGAACGAACGTCTCACCACATGCTCAGTTCTGAGAGATAATTGTGTATGAAAGCCGTCCTTCACATAGCTTGTTGGGAACACAAAGTTTCTCTTCAGTTGCAAACTCCACTACATTCATACATATGGGGAGGTAATAGCTCCAACTCTGTTTTACAGTGAAAACTGCAGGAACTTCAAACCGGCACTAGGAAACAGACTGAGAAACCAGAGTAAATGTTTCTCCTGCAACCTGTTCCCTTTGTGCTAGATGAACGAACGTCTCTCCACAAGCTCATTTCTGAGAGATAATTGTGTGTGAAAGCCTTCCTTCACCTAGCTTGTTGGGAACACAAAGTTTCTCTTCAATTGCAAACTCCACTCCATACATATATATGGGGAGGTACTAGCTCCAACTCGGTTTTACAGTGAAAACTGCAGGAACTTCAAACCGGCAGTAGTAAACAGACTGAGAAACCAGAGTTAAAGTTTCACCTGCAAACCGTTCCCTTTTTGCTAGATGAACGAACGTCTCTCCACATGCTCAGATCTGAGAGATATCTGTGTGTGAAAGCCGTCCTTCACCTAACTTGTTGGGAACACAAAGTTTCTCTTCAATTGCAAACTCCACTCCTTACATATATATGGGGAGGTACTAGCTCCAACTCAGTTCTACAGTGACAACTGCAGGAACTTCAAACCGGCACTAGGAAACAGACTTAGAAACCAGAGTAAAAGTTTCTCCTGCAACCCGTTCCCTTTGTGCTAGATGAATGAACGTCTCTCCACATGCTCATTTCTGAGAGATATGTGTGTGTGTAAGCCTTCCTTCACCTAGCTTGTTGGGAACACAAAGTTTCTCTTCAGTTGCAAACACCACTCCATATGTATATATGGGGAGGTACTAGCTCCAACTCGGTTTTACAGTGAAAACTGCAGGAACTTCAAACCGGCACTAGGAAACAGACTGAGAAACCAGAGTAAAAGTTTCTCCTGCAACCCGTTCCCTTTGTGCTAGATGAACGAACGTCTCTCCACATGCTCAGTTCAGAGAGATAAGTGTGTGTGAAAGCCGTCCTTCACCTAGCTTGTTGGGAACACAAAGTTTCTCTTCTATTGCAAACTCCACTCCATACATACATATGGGGAGGTACTAGCTCCAACTCGGTTTTACAGTGAAAACTGCAGGAACTTCAAACCGGCACTAGGAAACAGACTGAGAAACCAGAGAAAAGTTTCTCCTGCAACCCGTTCCCTTTGTGCTAGATGAACGAACGTCTCTCCACATGCTCAGTTCTGAGAGATTAGTGTGTGTGAAAGCCGTCCTTCACCTAGCTTGTTGGGTACACAAAGTTTCTCTTCAGTTGCAAACTCCACTCCATACATATATATGGGGGGTACTAGCTGCAACTCGGATTTACAGTGAAAACTGCAGGAAATTCAAACCGGCACTAGGAAACAGACTGAGAAAACAGAGTAAAAGTTTCTCCTGCTACCCGTTCCCTTTGTGCTAGATGAACGAACGTCTCTCCACATGCTCAGTTCTGAGAGATAAGTGTGTGTGAAAGCCGTCCTTCAACTAGCTTGTTTGAAACACAAAGTTTCTCTTCAGTTGCAAACTCCACTCCTTACATATATATGGGGAGGTACTAGCTGAAACTCGGTTTTACAGTGAAAAGTGCAGGAACTTCATACCGGCACTAGGAAACAGACTGAGAAACCATAGTAAAAGTTTCTCCTGCAACCCGTTCCCTTTGTGCTAGATGAACGAACGTCTCACCACATGCTCAGTTCTGAGAGATAATTGTGTATGAAAGCCGTCCTTCACCTAGCTTGTTGGGAACACAAAGTTTCTCTTCAGTTGCAAACTCCACTCCATACATATATATGGGGAGGTACTAGCTCCAACTCTGTTTTACAGTGAAAACTGCAGGAACTTCAAACCGGCACTAGGAAACAGACTGAGAAACCAGAGTAAAAGTTTCTCCTGCAACCCGTTCCCTTTGTTCTAGATGAACGAAAGTCTCTCCACAAGCTCATTTCTGAGAGATATTTGTGTGTGAAAGCCGTCCTTCACCTAGCTTGTTGGGAACACAAAGTTTCTCTTCAGTTGCAAACTCCCCCCCATACATATATATGGGGAGGTACTAGCTCCAACTCGGTTTTACAGTGAAAACTGCAGGAACTTCAAACCGGCAGTAGTAAACAGACTGAGAAACCAGAGTAAAAGTTTCTCCTGCAAACCGTTCCCTTTGTGCTAGATGAACGAACGTCTCTCCACATGCTCAGTTCTGAGTGTTAAGTGTGTATGAAAGCCGTCCTTCACCTAGCTTGTGGGGAACACAAAGTTTCCCTTCAGTTGCAAACTCCACTCCATACATATATATGGGGAGGTACTAGCTCCAACTCGGTTTTACAGTGAAAACTGCAGGAACTTCAAACCGGCACTAGGAAACAGACTGAGAAACCAGAGTAAAAGTTTCTCCTGCAACCCGTTCCCATTGTGATAGATGGACGAACGTCTCTCCACATGCTCAGATCTGAGAGATATGTGTGTGTGAAAGCCGTCCTTCATCTAGCTTGTTGGGAACACAAAGTTTCTCTTCAGTTGCCAACTCCAATCCATACATATATATGGGGATGTACTAGCTCCAACTCGGTTTTACAGTGAAAACTGCAGGAACTTCAAACCGGCACTAGGAAACAGACCGAGAAACCAGAGTAAAAGTTTCTCCTGCAACCCATTCCCTTTGTGCTAGATGAACGAACTTCTCTCCACATTCTCAGTTCTGAGAGATAAGTGTGTGTGAAAGCCGTCCTTCACCTAGCTTGTTGGGAACACAAAGTTTCTCTTCAGTTGCCAACTCCATTCCATACATATATATGGGGAGTTACTAGCTCCAACTAGGTTTTACAGTGAAAACTGCAGGAACTTCAAACCGGCACTAGGAAACAGACCGAGAAACCAGAGTAAAAGTTTCACCTGCAACCCGTTCCCTTTGTGCTAGATGAACGAACGTCTCTCCACATGCTCAGTTCTGAGAGATAAGTGTGTGTGAAAGCCTTCCTTCACCTAGCTTGTTGGGAACACAAAGTTCGTCTTCAGTTGCAAACTCCACTTCATACATATATATGGGGAGGTACAAACTCCAACTCGGTTTTACAGTGAAAACTGCAGGAACTTCAAACCGGCACTAGGAAACAGACTGAGATACCAGAGTAAAAGTTTCTCCTGCAACCCGTTACCTTTGTGCTAGATGAACGAACGTCTCTCCACATGCTCAGTTCTGAGAGATAAGTGTGTGTGAAAGCCGTCCTTCATCTAGCTTGTTGGGAACACAAAGTTTCTCTTCACTTGCCAACTCCAATCCATACATATATATGGGGAGGTACTAGCTCCAACTCGGTTTTACAGTGAAAACTGCAGGAACTTCAAACCGGCACTAGGAAACAGACCGAGAAACCAGAGTAAAAATTTCTCCTGCAACCCGTTCCCATGGTGCTAGATGAACGAACGTCTCTCCACATGCTCAGTTCTGAGAGATAAGTGTGTGTGAAAGCCGTCCTTCACCTAGCTTGTTGGGAACACAAAATTTCTCTTCAGTTTCCAACTCCATTCCATACATATATATGGGGAGTTAATAGCTCCAACTAGGTTTTACAGTGAAAACTGCAGGAACTTCAAACCGGCACTAGGAAACAGACCGAGAAACCAGAGTAAATGTTTCTCATGCAACCCGTTCCCTTTGTGCTAGATGAAAGAACGTCTCTCCACATGCTCAGTTCTGAGAGATAAGTGTGTGTGAAAGCCGTCCTTCACCTAGCTTGTTGGGAACACAAAGTTTCTCTTCAGTTGCAAACTCCACTTCATAAATATATATGGGGAGGTACTAATTCCAACTTGGTTTTACAGTGAAAACTGCAGGAACTTCAAACCGGCACTAGGAAACAGACCGAGATACCAGAGTAAAAGTTTCCCTGCAACCCGTTCCCTTTGTGCTAGATGAACGAACGTCTCTCCACATGCTCAGTTCTGAGAGATAAGTGTGTGTGAAAGCCGTCCTTCATCTAGCTTGTTGGGAACACAAAGTTTCTATTCAGTTGCCAACTCCAATCCATACATATATACGGGGAGGTACTAGCTCCAACTCGGTTTTACAGTGAAAACTGCAGGAACTTCAAACCGGCACTAGGAAACAGACCGACAAACCAGAGTAAAAGTTTCTCCTGCAACCCGTTCCCTTTGTGCTAGATGAACGAACGTCTCTCCACATGCTCAGTTCTGAGAGATAAGTGTGTGTGAAAGCCGTCCTTCAACTAGCTTGTTGGGAACACAAAGTTTCTCTTCAGTTGCCAACTCCATTCCATACATATGTATGGGGAGTTACTAGCTCCAACTAGGTTTTACAGTGAAAACTGCAGGAACTTCAAACCGGCACTAGGAAACAGACCGAGAAACCAGAGTAAAAGTTTCTCCTGCAACCCGTTCCCTTTGTGCTAGATGAACGAACGTCTCTCCACATGCTCAGTTCTGAGAGATAAGTGTGTGTGAAAGCCGTCCTTCACCTAGCTTGTTGGGAACACAAAGTTTGTCTTCAGTTGCAAACACCACTTCATACATATATATGGGGAAGTACTAACTCCAACTCGGTTTTACAGTGAAAACTGCAGGAACTTCAAACCGGCACTAGGAAACAGACCGAGATACCAGAGTAAAAGTTTCTCCTGCAACCCGTTCCCTTTGTGCTAGATGAACGAAGGTCTCTCCACATGCTCATTTCTGAGAGATAAGTGTGTGTGAAAGCCGTCCTTCACCTAGCTTGTTGGGAACACAAAGTTCCTCTTCAGTTGCAAACTCCACTCCATACATATATATGGGGAGGTACAAGCTCCAACTAGGTTTTACAGTGAAAACTGCAGGAACTTCAAACCGGCACTAGGAAACAGACCGAGAAACCAGAGCAATGTTTCTCCTGCAAACAGTTCCATTTGTGATAGATAAACGAACGTCTCTCCACATGCTCAGTTCTGAGAGATAAGTGTGTGTGAAAGCCGCCCTTCACCTAACTTCTTTGGAACACAAAGTTTCTCTTCAGTTGCAAACTCAACTCCATACGTATATATGGGGAGGTACAAGCTCCAACTCGGTTTTACATTGAAAACTTTAGGAATTTAAAACCGGCACTAGGAAACAGACCGAGAAACCAGAGTAAAAGTTTCCACTGCAACCCGTTCCCTTTGTGCTAGATGAACGAACGTCTCTCCACATGCTCAGTTCTGAGATATAAGTGTGTGTGAAAGCCGTCCTTCACCTAGCTTGTTGGTAACACAAAGTTCCTCTTTAGTTGCAAACTCCACTCCATACATATATATGGGGAGGTACTAGCTCCAACTCGGTTTTACAGTGAAAACTGCAGGAACATCAAACAGGCACTAGGAAACAGACTTAGAAACCAGAGTAAAAGTTTCCCCTGCACCCCGTTCCCTTTGTTCTAGATGAACGAACGTCTCTCCACATGCTCAGTTCTGAGAGATAAGTGTGTGTTGAAGACATCCTTCATCTAGTTTGTTGGGAACACAGATTCTCTACAGTTGCATACTCCACTCCATACATATATATGGGGAGGTACTTGCTCCAAATCGGTTTAACAGTGAAAACTGCAGGAACTTCTAACAGGCACTAGGAAACAGACCTAGAAACCAGAGTAAAGTTTCTCCTGCAATCAGTTCCATTTGTGCTAGATGAACGAAAGTCTCTCCACATGCTTAGTTCTAAGAGATAAGTGTGTGTGAAAGCCGTCCTTCACCTAGCTTGTTGGGAACACAAAGTTTCTCTTCAGTTGCAAACTCCACTCCGTAAATATATATATGGAGAGGTACTAGCTCCAACACGGTTTTACAGTGAAAACTGCAGGAACTTCAAACCGGCACTTGGAAACAGACCGAGAAACCAGAGTAAAAGTTTCTCCTTCAACCCGTTCCCTTTGTGCTAGGTGAACGAACGTCTCTCCACATGCTCAGTTCTGAGAGATAAGTGTGTGTGAAAGCCGTCTTTCACCTAGCTTCTTGGGAATACAAAGCTTCTCTTCAGTTGCAAACTCCACTCCATACATGTATATGGGGAGGTACTAGCTCCAACTCGCTTTTACAGTGAAAACTGCAGGAACTTCAAACCGGCACTAGGAAACAGACCGAGAAACCAGAGTAAAAGTTTCTCCTGCAACCCGTTCCCTTGGTGATAGATGAACGAACGTCTCTCCACATGCTCAGTTCTGAGAGATAAGTGTGTGTGAAAGCCGTCCTTCACCTAGCTTGTTGGGAACACAAAGTTTCTCTTCAGTTGCCAACTCCACTCCATACATATATATGGTGAGGTACTAGTTCCAACTCGGTTTTACAGTGAAAAATGCAGGAACTTCAAACCGGCACTAGGAAACAGACTGAGAAACCAGAGTAAAAGTTTCTCCTGCAACCCGTTCCCATGGTGCTAGATGAACGAACGTCTCTCCACATGCTCAGTTCTGAGAGATAAGTGTGTGTGAAAGCCGTCCTTCACCTAGCTTGTTGGGAACACAAAGTTCGTCTTCAGTTGCAAACTCCACTTCATACATATATATGGGGAGGTAATAACTCCAACTCGGTTTTACAGTGAAAACTGCAGGAACTTCAAACCGGCACTAGGAAACAGATCGAGATACCAGAGTAAAAGTTTCTCCTGCAAACCGTTCCCTTTGTGCTAGATGAACGAACGTCTCTCCACATGCTCAGTTCTGAGAGATAAGTGTGTGTGAAAGCCGTCCTTCACCTAGCTTGTTGGGAACACAAAGTTCCTCTTCAGTTGCAAACTCCAATCCATACATATATATGGGTAGGTACAAGCTACAACTCGGTTTTACAGTGAAAACTGCAGGAACTTCAAACCGGCACTAGGAAACAGACCGAGAAACCAGAGTAATGTTTCTCCTGCAAACAGTTCCCTTTGTGCTAGATGAACGAACGTCTCTCCACATGCTCAGTTCTAAGATATAAGTGTGTGTGAAAGCCGCCCTTCAACTAACTTGTTGGGAACACAAAGTTTCTCTTCAGTTGCAAACTCCACTCCATACGTATATATGGGGAGGTACTAGCTCCAACTCGGTTTTACAGTGAAAACTGCAGGAACTTAAAACCGGCACTAGGAAACAGACCGAGAAACCAGAGTAAAAGTTTCCACTGCAACCCGTTCCCTTTGTGCTAGATGAACGAACGTCTCTCCACATGCTCAGTTCTGAGAGAAAATTGTGTGTGAAAGCCGTACTTCATCTAACTTGTTGGGAACACAAAGTTTCTCTTCAGTTGCAAACTCCACTCCATACATATATATGGGGAGGTACTAGCTCCAACTCGGTTTTACATTGAAAACTGCAGGAACTTCAAACCGGCACTAGGAAACACACCGAGAAACCAGAGTAAATGTTTCTCTTGCAACCCGTTCCCTTTGTGATAGAAGAACGAACGTCTCTCCACATGCTCAATTCTGAGAGGTAAGTGTGTGTTAAAGCCGTCCTTCACCTAGCTTGTTGGGAACACAAAGTTTCTCTTCAGTTGCAAACTCCAATCCATATATATATATGGGAAGGTACTAGCTCCAACTCGGATTTACAGTGAAAACTGCAGGAACTTCAAACCGGCACTAGGAAACAGACCGAGAAACCAGAGTAAAAGTTTCTCCTGCAACCCGTTCCCTTTGTGCTAGATGAACGAACGTCTCTCCACATGCTCAGTTCTGAGAGATAAGTGTGTGTGGAAGCCGTCCTTCACCTAGCTTGTTGGGAACACAAAGTTTCTCTTCAGTTGCAAACTCCAATCCATACATATATATGGGTAGGTACTAGCTCCAACTCGGTTTTACAGTGAAAACTGCAGGAACATCAAACCGGCCCTAGGAAT
Source organism: Camelus bactrianus (assembly GCF_048773025.1). Taxonomy (NCBI): domain Eukaryota; kingdom Metazoa; phylum Chordata; class Mammalia; order Artiodactyla; family Camelidae; genus Camelus; species Camelus bactrianus. The sequence continues at coordinate 4,526,930 of NC_133565.1, forward strand.
CATACTGAGAAACCAGAGTAAAAGTTTCTCCTGCAACCCGTTCCCTTTGTTCTAGATGAACGAACTTCTCTCCACATGCTCAGTTCTGAGAGATATGTGTGTGTGAAAGCCGTCCTTAACCTTGCTTGTTGGGAACACAAATTTTCTATACAGTTGCAAACTCCACTCCATACATATATATGGGGAGGTACAATCTCCAACTCGGTTTTACAGTGAAAACTGCAGGAACTTCAAACCGGAACTAGGAAACAGACTTAGAAACCAGAGTAAAAGTTTTCCTGCAACCCGTTCCCATTGTGATAGAAGAACGAACGTCTCTCCACATGTTCTGTTCTGAGAGATAAGTGTGTGTGAAAGCCGTACTTCATCTAGCTTGTTGGGAACACAAAGTTTCTTTTCAGTTGCAAACTCCACTCCATACATATATAAGGGGAAGTCCTAGCTCCAACTCGGTTTTACAGTGAAATCTGCAGGAACTTAAACCGGCACTAGGAAACAGACCGAGAAACCAGAGTAAAGGTTTCTCCTGCAAACCGTTCCCTTTGTGCTAGATGAACGAACTTCTCTCCACATGCTCAGTTCTGAGAGATAAGTGTGTGTGAAAGCCGTCCTTCACCTAGCTTGTTGGGAACACAAAGTATCTCTTCAGTTGCAAACCCCACTCCATACATATATATTGGGAGGTACTAGTTCCAACTCGGTTTTACAGTGAAAACTGCAGGAACTTCAAACCGGCACTAGGAAACAGACCGAGAAACCAGAGTAAAAGTTTCTCCTGCAACCCGTTCCCTTTGTGCTAGATGAACGAACGTCTCTCCACATGCTCAGTTCTGAGAGATAAGTGTGTGTGGAAGCCGTCCTTCACCTAGCTTGTTGGGAACACAAAGTTTCTCTTCAGTTGCAAACTCCAATCCATACATATATATGGGTAGGTACTAGCTCCAACTCGGTTTTACAGTGAAAACTGCAGGAACATCAAACCGGCCCTAGGAAACATACTGAGAAACCAGAGTAAAAGTTTCTCCTGCAACCCGTTCCCTTTGTTCTAGATGAACGAACTTCTCTCCACATGCTCAGTTCTGAGAGATATGTGTGTGTGAAAGCCGTCCTTAACCTTGCTTGTTGGGAACACAAATTTTCTATACAGTTGCAAACTCCACTCCATACATATATATGGGGAGGTACAAGCTCCAACTCGGTTTTACAGTGAAAACTGCAGGAACTTCTAACCGGAACTATGAAACAGACTGAGAAACCAGAGTAAAAGTTTTTCCTGCAACCCGTTCCCATTGTGATAGAAGAACGAACGTCTCTCCACATGTTCTGTTCTGAGAGATAAGTGTGTGTGAAAGCCGTACTTCATCTAGCTTGTTGGGAACACAAAGTTTCTTTTCAGTTGCAAACTCCACTCCATACATATATAAGGGGAGGTCCTAGCTCCAACTCGGTTTTACAGTGAAATCTGCAGGAACTTAAACCGGCACTAGGAAACAGACCGAGAAACCAGAGTAAAGGTTTCTCCTGCAAACCGTTCCCTTTGTGCTAGATGAACGAACTTCTCTCCACATGCTCAGTTCTGAGAGTTAAGTGTGTGTGAAAGCCGTCCTTCACCTAGCTTGTTGGGAACACAAAGTATCTCTTCAGTTGCAAACTCCACTCCATACATATATATTGGGAGGTACTAGTTCCAACTCGGTTTTACAGTGAAAACTGCCGGAACTTCAAACCTGCACTAGGAAACAGACCGATAAACCAGAGTAAATGTTTCTCCTGCAACCCGTTCCCTTTGTGCTAGATGAACGAACGTCTCTCCACATGCTCAGTTCTGAGAGATAAGTGTGTGTGAAAGCCGTACTTCACCTATGTTGTTGGGAACACAAAGTTACTCTTCAGTTGCAAACTCCACTCCATACATATATATGGGGTTGGTACTAACTCCAACTCGGTTTTACAGTGAAAACTGCAGGAACTTCAAACCGGCACTAGGAAACAGACCGAAAATCCAGAGTAAAAGTTTCTCCTGCAACCCGTTCCCTTTGTGCTAGATGAACGAACGTCTCCCCACATGCTCAGTTCTGAGAGATAAGTGTGTGTGAAAGCCGTACTTCATCTAGCTTGTTGGGAACACAAAGGTTCTCTGCACTTGCAAACTCCACTCCATACATATATATGGGGATTTACTGGCTCCAAATCGGTTTTACAGTGAAAACTGCAGGAAATTGAATCCGGCACTAGGAAACAGACCGAAAACCAGAGTAAAAATTTCTCTTGCAACCCGTTCCCTTTGTGCTAGATGAACGAACGTCTCTCCACATGCTCAGTTCTGAGAGATAAGTGTGTGTGAAAGCCGTCCTTCATCTAGCTTGTTGGGAACACAAAGTTTCTCTTCAGTTGCAAACTCCACTCCATATATATATATGGGGAGGTAAAAGCTCCAAATCGGTTTTACAGTGAAAACTGCAGGAACTTCAAACCGGCACTAGGAAACAGACCGAGAAACCAGAGTAAAAGTTTCTCCTGCAACCCGTTCCCTTTGTGCTAGATGAACGAACGTGTCTCCACATGCTCAGTTCTGAGAGATAAGTGTGTGTGAAAACCGTCCTTCACCTAGCTTGTTGGGAACACAAAGTTTCTCTTCAGTTGCAAACTCCACACCATACATATATATGGGGAGGTACAAGCTCCAACTCAGTTTTACAGTGAAAAATGCAGGAACATCAAACCGGCACTAGGAAACAGACTGAGAAACCAGAGTAAAATTTTCTCCTGCAACCCGTTCCCTTTGTTCTAGATGAACGAACGTCTCTCCACATGCTCAGTTCTGAGAGATAAGTGTGTGTGAAAGCCGTACTTAATTTAGCTTGTTGGGAACACAAAGATTCTCTTCAGTTGCAAACTCCACTCCATACATATATATGGGGAGGTAATAGCTCCAACTCGTTTTAATAGTGAAAACTGCAGTAACTTCAAACCTGCACTAGGAAACAGACCGAGAAACCAGAGTAAATGTTTCTCCTGCAACCCGTTCCCTTTCTGCTAGATGAACGAACGTCTCTACACATGCTCAGTTCTGAGAGATAAGTGTGTGTGAAAGCCGTCCTTCACCTAGCTTGTTGGGAACACAAAGTTTCTCTTCAGTTGCAAACTACACTCCATAGATATATATGGGGTTGGTACTAGTTCCAACTCGGTTTTACAGTGAAAATTGCAGGAACTTCAAACCGGCACTAGGAAACAGACCGAGATACCAGAGTAAAAGTTTCTCCTGCAACCCGTTCCCTTTGTGCTAGATGATCGATCGTCTCCCCACATGCTCATTTCTGACAGATAAGTGTGTGTGAAAGCCGTCCTTCACCTAGCTTGTTGGGAACACAAATTTTCTATACAGTTGCAAACTCCACTCCATACATATATATGGGGTGGTACAAGCTCCAACTCAGTTTTACAGTGAAAACTGCAGGATCATCAAACCGGTACTAGGAAACATAGTGAGAAAACAGAGTAAAAGTTTCTCCTGCAACCCGTTCCCTTTGTTCTAGATGAACGAACGTCTCTCCACATGCTCAGTTCTGAGAGATAAGTGTGTGTGAAAGCCGTCCTTCATCTAGCTTCTTGGGAACACAAATTTTCTATACAGTTGCAAACTCCACTCCATACATATATATGGGGTGGTACAAGCTCCAACTCAGTTTTACAGTGAAAACTGCAGGAACTTCAAACCGGCACTAGGAAACAGACTGAGAAACCAGAGTAAAAGTTTCTCCTGCAACCCTTTCCCTTTGGGCTAGATGAACGAACGTCTCTCCACATGCAGAGTTCTGAGAGATAAGTGTGTGTGAAAGCCGTCCTTCACCTAGCTTGTTGGGAACACAAAGTTTCTCTTCAGTTGCAAACTCCACTCCATACATATATATGGGGAGGTACTAGCTCCAACTCGGTTTTACAGTGAAAACTGCAGGAACATCAAACCGGCACTAGGAAACAGACTGAGAAACCAGAGTAAAAGTTTCTCCTGCAACCCGTTCCCTTTGTGCTAGGTGAACGAACGTCTCTCCACATGCTCAGTTCTGAGAGATAAGTGTGTGTTAAAGCCGTCCTTCACATAGCTTGTTGGGAACACAAAGTTTCTCTTCAGTTGCAAACTCCACTCCATACATATATATGGGGAGGTACAAGCTCCAACTCCGTTTTACATGAAAAATGCAGGAACATCAAACCGGCACTAGGAAACAGACTGAGAAACCAGAGTAATTGTTTCTCCTGCAACCCGTTCCCTTTGTGCTAGATGAACGAACGTCTCTCCACATGCCCAGTTCTGAGAGATAAGTGTGTGTGAAAGCCGTACTTAATCTAGCTTGTTGGGAACACAAATATTCTCTTCAGTTGCCAACTCCACTCCATACATATATATGGGGAGGTACTAGCTCCAACTCGTTTTTATAGTGAAAACTGCAGGAACATCAATCTGGCACTAGGAATCAGACCGAGAAACCAGAGTAAAAATTTCTCCTGCAACCCGTTCCCTTTGTGCTAGATGAAAGAATGACTCTCCACATGCTCAGTTCTGAGAGATAAGTGTGTGTGAAAGCAGTCCTTCACCTATCTTGTTGGGAACACAAAGTTTCTCTTCAGTTGCAAACACCACTCCATACATATATATGGGGGGGTATTAGCTCCAACTCAGTTTTACAGTGAAAACTGCCAGAACTTCAAACCTGCACTAGGAAACAGACCGATAAACCAGAGTAAATGTTTCTCCTGCAACCCGTTCCCTTTGTGCTAGATGAACGAACATCTCTCCACATGCTCAGTTCTGAGAGATAATTGTGTGTGAAAGCCGTCCTTCACCTAGCTTGTTGGGAACACAAAGTTTCTCTTCAGTTGCAAACTACTCTCCATAGATATATATGGGGTTGGTACTAGTTCCAACTCGGTTTTACAGTGAAAACTGCAGGAACTTCAAAACGGCACTAGGAAAAAGACCGAGATACCAGAGTAAAAGTTTCTCCTGCAACCCGTTCCCTTTGTGCTAGATGAACGAACGTCTCCCCACATGCTCATTTCTGACAGATAAGTGTGTGTGAAAGCCGTCCTTCACCTAGCTTGTTGGGAACACAAAGCTTCTCTTCAGTTGCAAAATCCACTCCATACATATATACGGGGAGGTACTAGCTCCAACTCGGTTTTACAGTGAAAACTGCAGGAACATCAAACCGGCACTAGGAAATATACTGAGAAACCAGAGTAAAAGTTTCCCCTGCAACCCGTTCCCTTTGTTCTAGATGAACGAAAGTCTCTCCACATGCTCAGTTCTGAGAGATAAGTGTGTGTGAAAGCCGTCCTTCACCTAGCTTGTTGGGAACACAAAGTTTCTCTTCAGTTGCAAACTCCACTCTATACATATATATGGGGATGTACTAGCTCCAACTCGGTTTTACAGTGAAAACTGCAGGAACTTCAAACCGGCACTAGGAAACAGACCGAGAAACCAGAGTAAAAGTTTCTCCTGCAAACCGTTCCCTTTGTGCTACATGAACGAACTTCTCTCCACATGCTCAGTTTTCAGAGATAAGTGTGTGTGAAAGCCGTACTTAATCTAGCTTGTTGGGAACACAAAGATTCTCTTCAGTTGCCAACTCCACTCCATACATATATATGGGGAATTACTAGCTCCAACTCGTTTTTATAGTGAAAACTGCAGGAACATCAATCTGGCACTAGGAAACAGACCGAGAAACCAGAGTAAAAATTTCTCCTGCAACCCGTTCCCTTTGTGCTAGATGAACGAACGTCTCTCCACATGCTCAGTTCTGAGAGATAAGTATGTGTGAAAGCAGTCCTTCACCTAGCTTGTTGGGAACACAAAGTTTCTCTTCAGTTGCAAACACCACTCCATACATATATATGGGGAGGTATTAGCTCCAACTCGGTTTTACAGTGAAAACTGCCGGAACTTCAAACCTGCACTAGGAAACAGACCGATAAACCAGAGTAAATGTTTCTCCTGCAACCCGTTCCCTTTGTGCTAAATGAACGAACGTCTCTCCACATGCTCAGTTCTGAGAGATAAGTGTGTGTGAAAGCCGTCCTTCACCTAGCTTGTTGGGAACACAAAGTTCCTCTTCAGTTGCAAACTCCAATCCATACATATATATGGGGAGGTACAAGCTACAACTCGGTTTTACAGTGAAAACTGCAGGAACTTCAAACCGGCACTAGGAAACAGACCGAGAAACCAGAGTAATGTTTCTCCTGCAAACAGTTCCCTTTGTGCTAGATGAACGAACGTCTCTCCACATGCTCAGTTCTAAGATATAAGTGTGTGTGAAAGCCGCCCTTCAACTAACTTGTTGGGAACACAAAGTTTCTCTTCAGTTGCAAACTCCACTCCATACGTATATATGGGGAGGTACTAGCTCCAACTCGGTTTTACAGTGAAAACTGCAGGAACTTAAAACCGGCACTAGGAAACAGACCGAGAAACCAGAGTAAAAGTTTCCACTGCAACCCGTTCCCTTTGTGCTAGATGAACGAACGTCTCTCCACATGCTCAGTTCTGAGAGAAAATTGTGTGTGAAAGCCGTACTTCATCTAACTTGTTGGGAACACAAAGTTTCTCTTCAGTTGCAAACTCCACTCCATACATATATATGGGGAGGTACTAGCTCCAAATCGGTTTTACATTGAAAACTGCAGGAACTTCAAACCGGCACTAGGAAACACACCGAGAAACCAGAGTAAATGTTTCTCTTGCAACCCGTTCCCTTTGTGATAGAAGAACGAACGTCTCTCCACATGCTCAATTCTGAGAGGTAAGTGTGTGTTAAAGCCGTCCTTCACCTAGCTTGTTGGGAACACAAAGTTTCTCTTCAGTTGCAAACTCCAATCCATATATATATATGGGAAGGTACTAGCTCCAACTCGGTTTTACAGTGAAAACTGCAGGAACTTCAAACCGGCACTAGGAAACAGACCGAGAAACCAGAGTAAAAGTTTCTCCTGCAACCCGTTCCCTTTGTGCTAGATGAACGAACGTCTCTCCACATGCTCAGTTCTGAGAGATAAGTGTGTGTGGAAGCCGTCCTTCACCTAGCTTGTTGGGAACACAAAGTTTCTCTTCAGTTGCAAACTCCAATCCATACATATATATGGGTAGGTACTAGCTCCAACTCGGTTTTACAGTGAAAACTGCAGGAACATCAAACCGGCCCTAGGAAACATACTGAGAAACCAGAGTAAAAGTTTCTCCTGCAACCCGTTCCCTTTGTTCTAGATGAACGAACTTCTCTCCACATGCTCAGTTCTGAGAGATATGTGTGTGTGAAAGCCGTCCTTAACCTTGCTTGTTGGGAACACAAATTTTCTATACAGTTGCAAACTCCACTCCATACATATATATGGGGAGGTACAAGCTCCAACTCGGTTTTACAGTGAAAACTGCAGGAACTTCAAACCGGAACTAGGAAACAGACTTAGAAACCAGAGTAAAAGTTTTTCCTGCAACCCGTTCCCATTGTGATAGAAGAACGAACGTCTCTCCACATGTTCTGTTCTGAGAGATAAGTGTGTGTGAAAGCCGTACTTCATCTAGCTTGTTGGGAACACAAAGTTTCTCTTCAGTTGCAAACTCCACTCCATACATATATAAGGGGAGGTCCTAGTTCCAACTCGGTTTTACAGTGAAATCTGCAGGAACTTAAACCGGCACTAGGAAACAGACCGAGAAACCAGAGTAAAGGTTTCTCCTGCAAACCGTTCCCTTTGTGCTAGATGAACGAACTTCTCTCCACATGCTCAGTTCTGAGAGATAAGTGTGTGTGAAAGCCGTCCTTCACCTAGCTTGTTGGGAACACAAAGTATCTCTTCAGTTGCAAACCCCACTCCATACATATATATTGGGAGGTACTAGTTCCAACTCGGTTTTACAGTGAAAACTGCAGGAACTTCAAACCGGCACTAGGAAACAGACCGAGAAACCAGAGTAAAAGTTTCTCCTGCAACCCGTTCCCTTTGTGCTAGATGAACGAACGTCTCTCCACATGCTCAGTTCTGAGAGATAAGTGTGTGTGGAAGCCGTCCTTCACCTAGCTTGTTGGGAACACAAAGTTTCTCTTCAGTTGCAAACTCCAATCCATACATATATATGGGTAGGTACTAGCTCCAACTCGGTTTTACAGTGAAAACTGCAGGAACATCAAACCGGCCCTAGGAAACATACTGAGAAACCAGAGTAAAAGTTTCTCCTGCAACACGTTCCCTTTGTTCTAGATGAACGAACTTCTCTCCACATGCTCAGTTCTGAGAGATATGTGTGTGTGAAAGCCGTCCTTAACCTTGCTTGTTGGGAACACAAATTTTCTATACAGTTGCAAAGTCCACTCCATACATATATATGGGGAGGTACAAGCTCCAACTCGGTTTTACAGTGAAAACTGCAGGAACTTCTAACCGGAACTATGAAACAGACTGAGAAACCAGAGTAAAAGTTTTTCCTGCAACCCGTTCCCATTGTGATAGAAGAACGAACGACTCTCCACATGTTCTGTTCTGAGAGATAAGTGTGTGTGAAAGCCGTACTTCATCTAGCTTGTTGGGAACACAAAGTTTCTTTTCAGTTGCAAACTCCACTCCATACATATATAAGGGGAGGTCCTAGCTCCAACTCGGTTTTACAGTGAAATCTGCAGGAACTTAAACCGGCACTAGGAAACAGACCGAGAAACCAGAGTAATGGTTTCTCCTGCAAACCGTTCCCTTTGTGCTAGATGAACGAACTTCTCTCCACATGCTCAGTTCTGAGAGATAAGTGTGTGTGAAAGCCGTCCTTCACCTAGCTTGTTGGGAACACAAAGTATCTCTTCAGTTGCAAACTCCACTCCATACATATATATTGGGAGGTACTAGTTCCAACTCGGTTTTACAGTGAAAACTGCCGGAACTTCAAACCTGCACTAGGAAACAGACCGATAAACCAGAGTAAATGTTTCTCCTGCAACCCGTTCCCTTTTTGCTAGATGAACGAACGTCTCTCCACATGTTCAGTTCTGAGAGATAAGTGTGTGTGAAAGCCGTACTTCACCTATGTTGTTGGGAACACAAAGTTTCTCTTCAGTTGCAAACTCCACTCCATACATATATATGGGGTTGGTACTAACTCCAACTCGGTTTTACAGTGAAAACTGCAGGAACTTCAAACCGGCACTAGGAAACAGACCGAAAATCCAGAGTAAAAGTTTCTCCTGCAACCCGTTCCCTTTGTGCTAGATGAACGAACGTCTCCCCACATGCTCAGTTCTGAGAGATAAGTGTGTGTGAAAGCCGTACTTCATCTAGCTTGTTGGGAACACAAAGGTTCTCTGCACTTGCAAACTCCACTCCATACATATATATGGGGATTTACTGGCTCCAAATCGGTTTTACAGTGAAAACTGCAGGAAATTGAATCCGGCACTAGGAAACAGACCGAAAACCAGAGTAAAAATTTCTCTTGCAACCCGTTCCCTTTGTGCTAGATGAACGAACGTCTCTCCACATGCTCAGTTCTGAGAGATAAGTGTGTGTGAAAGCCGTCCTTCATCTAGCTTGTTGGGAACACAAAGTTTCTCTTCAGTTGCAAACTCCACTCCATATATATATATGGGGAGGTAAAAGCTCCAAATCGGTTTTACAGTGAAAACTGCAGGAACTTCAAACCGGCACTAGGAAACAGACCGAGAAACCAGAGTAAAAGTTTCTCCTGCAACCCGTTCCCTTTGTGCTAGATGAACGAACGTGTCTCCACATGCTCAGTTCTGAGAGATAAGTGTGTGTGAAAACCGTCCTTCACCTAGCTTGTTGGGAACACAAAGTTTCTCTTCAGTTGCAAACTCCACACCATACATATATATGGGGAGGTACAAGCTCCAACTCAGTTTTACAGTGAAAAATGCAGGAACATCAAACCGGCACTAGGAAACAGACTGAGAAACCAGAGTAAAAGTTTCTCCTGCAACCCGTTCCCTTTGTGCTAGGTGAACGAACGTCTCTCCACATGCTCAGTTCTGAGAGATAAGTGTGTGTGAAAGCCGTACTTAATTTAGCTTGTTGGGAACACAAAGATTCTCTTCAGTTGCAAACTCCACTCCATACATATATATGGGGAGGTACTAGCTCCAACTCGTTTTAATAGTGAAAACTGCAGTAACTTCAAACCTGCACTAGGAAACAGACCGAGAAACCAGAGTAAATGTTTCTCCTGCAAACCGTTCCCTTTCTGCTAGATGAACGAACGTCTCTACACATGCTCAGTTCTGAGAGATAAGTGTGTGTGAAAGCCGTCCTTCACCTAGCTTGTTGGGAACACAAAGTTTCTCTTCAGTTGCAAACTACACTCCATAGATATATATGGGGTTGGTACTAGTTCCAACTCGGTTTTACAGTGAAAATTGCAGGAACTTCAAACCGGCACTAGGAAACAGACCGAGATACCAGAGTAAAAGTTTCTCCTGCAACCCGTTCCCTTTGTGCTAGATGATCGATCGTCTCCCCACATGCTCATTTCTGACAGATAAGTGTGTGTGAAAGCCGTCCTTCACCTAGCTTGTTGGGAACACAAATTTTCTATACAGTTGCAAACTCCACTCCATACATATATATGGGGTGGTACAAGCTCCAACTCAGTTTTACAGTGAAAACTGCAGGATCATCAAACCGGTACTAGGAAACATAGTGAGAAAACAGAGTAAAAGTTTCTCCTGCAACCCGTTCCCTTTGTTCTAGATGAACGAACGTCTCTCCACATGCTCAGTTCTGAGAGATAAGTGTGTGTGAAAGCCGTCCTTCATCTAGCTTCTTGGGAACACAAATTTTCTATACAGTTGCAAACTCCACTCCATACATATATATGGGGTGGTACAAGCTCCAACTCAGTTTTACAGTGAAAACTGCAGGAACTTCAAACCGGCACTAGGAAACAGACTGAGAAACCAGAGTAAAAGTTTCTCCTGCAACCCTTTCCCTTTGGGCTAGATGAACGAACGTCTCTCCACATGCAGAGTTCTGAGAGATAAGTGTGTGTGAAAGCCGTCCTTCACCTAGCTTGTTGGGAACACAAAGTTTCTCTTCAGTTGCAAACTCCACTCCATACATATATATGGGGAGGTACTAGCTCCAACTCGGTTTTACAGTGAAAACTGCAGGAACATCAAACCGGCACTAGGAAACAGACTGAGAAACCAGAGTAAAAGTTTCTCCTGCAACCCGTTCCCTTTGTGCTAGGTGAACGAACGTCTCTCCACATGCTCAGTTCTAAGAGATAAGTGTGTGTTAAAGCCGTCCTTCACATAGCTTGTTGGGAACACAAAGTTTCTCTTCAGTTGCAAACTCCACTCCATACATATATATGGGGAGGTACAAGCTCCAACTCCGTTTTACATGAAAAATGCAGGAACATCAAACCGGCACTAGGAAACAGACTGAGAAACCAGAGTAATTGTTTCTCCTGCAACCCGTTCCCTTTGTGCTAGATGAACGAACGTCTCTCCACATGCCCAGTTCTGAGAGATAAGTGTGTGTGAAAGCCGTACTTAATCTAGCTTGTTGGGAACACAAATATTCTCTTCAGTTGCCAACTCCACTCCATACATATATATGGGGAGGTACTAGCTCCAACTCGTTTTTATAGTGAAAACTGCAGGAACATCAATCTGGCACTAGGAAACAGACCGAGAAACCAGAGTAAAAATTTCTCCTGCAACCCGTTCCCTTTGTGCTAGATGAAAGAATGACTCTCCACATGCTCAGTTCTGAGAGATAAGTGTGTGTGAAAGCAGTCCTTCACCTATCTTGTTGGGAACACAAAGTTTCTCTTCAGTTGCAAACACCACTCCATACATATATATGGGGGGGTATTAGCTCCAACTCAGTTTTACAGTGAAAACTGCCAGAACTTCAAACCTGCACTAGGAAACAGACCGATAAACCAGAGTAAATGTTTCTCCTGCAACCCGTTCCCTTTGTGCTAGATGAACGAACATCTCTCCACATGCTCAGTTCTGAGAGATAAGTGTGTGTGAAAGCCGTCCTTCACCTAGCTTGTTGGGAACACAAAGTTTCTCTTCATTTGCAAACTACTCTCCATAGATATATATGGGGTTGGTACTAGTTCCAACTCGGTTTTACAGTGAAAACTGCAGGAACTTCAAAACGGCACTAGGAAAAAGACCGAGATACCAGAGTAAAAGTTTCTCCTGCAACCCGTTCCCTTTGTGCTAGATGAACGAACGTCTCCCCACATGCTCATTTCTGACAGATAAGTGTGTGTGAAAGCCGTCCTTCACCTAGCTTGTTGGGAACACAAAGCTTCTCTTCAGTTGCAAAATCCACTCCATACATATATACGGGGAGGTACTAGCTCCAACTCGGTTTTACAGTGAAAACTGCAGGAACATCAAACCGGCACTAGGAAACATACTGAGAAACCAGAGTAAAAGTTTCCCCTGCAACCCGTTCCCTTTGTTCTAGATGAACGAAAGTCTCTCCACATGCTCAGTTCTGAGAGATAAGTGTGTGTGAAAGCCGTCCTTCACCTAGCTTGTTGGGAACACAAAGTTTCTCTTCAGTTGCAAACTCCACTCTATACATATATATGGGGATGTACTAGCTCCAACTCGGTTTTACAGTGAAAACTGCAGGAACTTCAAACCGGCACTAGGAAACAGACCGAGAAACCAGAGTAAAAGTTTCTCCTGCAAACCGTTCCCTTTGTGCTACATGAACGAACTTCTCTCCACATGCTCAGTTTTGAGAGATAAGTGTGTGTGAAAGCCGTACTTAATCTAGCTTGTTGGGAACACAAAGATTCTCTTCAGTTGCCAACTCCACTCCATACATATATATGGGGAATTACTAGCTCCAACTCGTTTTTATAGTGAAAACTGCAGGAACATCAATCTGGCACTAGGAAACAGACCGAGAAACCAGAGTAAAAATTTCTCCTGCAACCCGTTCTCTTTGTGCTAGATGAACGAACGTCTCTCCACATGCTCAGTTCTGAGAGATAAGTATGTGTGAAAGCAGTCCTTCACCTAGCTTGTTGGGAACACAAAGTTTCTCTTCAGTTGCAAACACCACTCCATACATATATATGGGGAGGTATTAGCTCCAACTCGGTTTTACAGTGAAAACTGCCGGAACTTCAAACCTGCACTAGGAAACAGACCGATAAACCAGAGTAAATGTTTCTCCTGCAACCCGTTCCCTTTGTGCTAAATGAACGAACGTCTCTCCACATGCTCAGTTCTGAGAGAAAAGTGTGTGTGAAAGCCGTCCTTCACCTAGCTTGTTGGGAACACAAAGTTTCTCTTGAGTTGCAAACTGTACTCCATAGATACATATGGGGTTGGTACTAGTTCCAACTCGGTTTTACAGTGAAAACTGCAGGAACTTCAAACCGGCACTAGGAAACAGACCGAGATTCCAGAGTATAAGTTTATCCTGCAACCCGTTCCCTTTGTGCTAGATGAACGAACGTCTCCCCACATGCTCATTTCTGACAGATAAGTGTGTGTGAAAGCCGTCCTTCACCTAGCTTGTTGGGAACACAAAGCTTCTCTTCAGTTGCAAAATCCACTCCATACATATATACGGGGAGGTAATAGCTCCAACTCGGTTTTACAGTGAAAACTGCAGGAACATCAAACCGGCAAAAGGAAACATACTGAGAAACCAGAGTAAAAGTTTCTCCTGCAACCCGTTCCCTTTGTTCTAGATAAATGAAAGTCTCTCCACATGCTCAGTTCTGAGAGATAAGTGTGTGTGAAAGCCGTCCTTCACATAGCTTGTTGGGAACACAAAGTTTCTCTTCAGTTGCAAACTCCACTCCATACATATATATAGGGAGGTACTAGCTCCAACTCGGTTTTACAGTGAAAACTGCAGGAACTTCAAACCGGCACTAGGAAACAGACAGAGAAACCAGAGTAAAAGTTTCTCCTGCAACCCGTTCCCTTTGTGCTTGATGAACGAACGTCTCCACACATGCTCAGTTCTGAGAGATAAGTGTGTGTGAAAGCCGTACTTCATCTAACTTGTTGGGAACACAAAGGTTCTCTGCACATGCAAACTCCACTCCATACATATATATGGGGATTTACTGGCTCCAAATCGGTTTTACAGTGAAAACTGCAGGAACTTGAATCCGGCACTAGGAAACAGACCGAGAAACCAAAGTAAAAATTTCTCCTTCAACCCGTTCCCTTTGTGCTAGATGAACGAACGTCTCTCCACATGCTCAGTTCTGAGAGATAAGTGTGTGTGAAAGCCGTCCTTCATCTAGCTTGTTGGGAACACAAAGTTTCTCTTCAGTTGCAAACTCCACTCCATATATATATATGCGGAGGTAAAAGCTCCAAATCGGTTTTACAGTGAAAACTGCAGGAAATTCAAACTGGCACTGGGAAACAAACCGAGATACCAGAGTAAAAGTTTCTCCTTTAAACCGTTCCCTTTGTGCTAGTTGAACGAACGTCTCTCCACATGCTCAGTTCTGAGAGATAAGTGTGTGTGAAAGCCGTCCTTCACCTAGCTTGTTGGGAACACAAAGTTTCTCTTCAGTTGCAAACTCCACTCCATACATATATATGGGGAGGTACAAGCTCCAACTCCGTTTTACAGTGAAAAATGCAGGAACTTCAAACCGGCACTAGGAAACAGACTGAGAAACCAGAGTAAAAGTTTATCCTGCAACCCGTTCCCTTTGTTCTAGATGAACTAACGTCTCTCCACATGCTGAGTTCTGAGAGATAAGTGTGTGTGAAAGCCGTACTTAATCTAGCTTGTTGGGAACACAAAGATTCTCTTCAGTTGCAAACTCCACTCCATACATATATATGGGGAGGTTCAAGCTCCAACTCGTTTTTATAGTGAAAACTGCAGGAACATCAATCTGGCACTAGGAAACAGACCGAGAATCCAGAGTAAAAATTTCTCCTGCAACCCGTTCCCTTTGTGCTAGATGAACGAAAGTCTGTCCACATGCTCAGTTCTGAGAGATAAGTGTGTGTGAAAGCAGTCCTTCACCTAGCTTGTTGGGAACACAAAGTTTCTCTTCAGTTGCAAACACCACTCCATACATATATATGGGGAGGTACAAGCTCCAACTCTGTTTTACAGTGAAAACTGCAGGAACTTCAAACCGGCACTAGGAAACAGACCGAGAAACCAGAGTAAAAGATTCCCCTGCAACCCGTTCGCTTTGTGATAGATGAAAGAACGTCTCTCCACATGCACAGTTCTGAGAGATAAGTGTGTGTTTAAGCCGTCCTTCACCTAGCTTGTTGGGAACACAAAGTTTCTCTTCAGTCGCAAACTCCACTCCATACATATATATGGGGAGGTACTATCTCCAAATCGGTTTTACAGTGAAAACTGCAGGAACTTCAAACCGGGACTAGGAAACAGACCGAGAAACCAGAGTAAAAGTTTCTCCTGCAACCCGTTCCTTTTGTGCTAGATGAACGAACGTCTCTCCACATGCTCAGTTCTGAGAGATAAGTGTGTGTGAAAGCCGTCCTTCATCTAGCTGGTTGGGAACACAAAGTTTCTCTTCAGTTGCAAACTCCACTCCATACATATATATGGGGAGGTACTAGCTCCAACTCTGTTTTACAGTGAAATCTGCAGGAACTTAAACCGGCACTAGGAAACAGACCGAGAAACCAGAGTAAAGGTTTCTCCGGCAAACCGTTCCCTTTGTGCTAGATGAACGAACGTCTCTCCACATGCTCAGTTCTGAGAGATAAGTGTGTGTGAAAGCCGTAATTCATCTAGCTGGTTGGGAACACAAAGTTTCTATACAGTTGCAAACTCCACTCCATACATATATATGGGTTGGTACAAGCTCCAACTCAGTTTTACAGTGAAAACTGCAGGAACTTCAAACCGGCACTAGGAAACAGACTGAGAAACCAGAGTAAAAGTTTCACCTGCAACCCGTTCCCTTTGTGCTAGATGAACGAACGTCTCTCCACATGCAGAGTTCTGAGAGATAAGTGTGTGTGAAAGCCGTCCTTCACCTAGCTTGTTGGGAACACAAAGTTTCTCTTCAGATGCAAACTCCACTCCATACATATATATGGTGAGGTACTAGCTCCAACTCGGTTTTACAGTGAAAACTGCAGGAACTTCAAACCGGCACTAGGAAACAGACTGAGAAACCAGAGTAAAAGTTTCTCCTGCAACCCGTTCCCTTTGTGCTACATGAACGAAATTCTCTCCACATGCTCAGTTCTGATAGATAAGTGTGTGTGAAAGCCGTACTTAATCTAGCTTGTTGGGAACACAAAGATTCTCTTCAGTTGCCAACTCCACTCCATACATATATATGGGGAGGTACTAGCTCCAACTCGTTTTTATAGTGAAAACTGCAGGAACATCAATCTGGCACTAGGAAACAGACCGAGAAACCAGAGTACAAATTTCTCCTGCAACCCGTTCCCTTTGTGCTAGATGAACGAACGTCTCTCCACATGCTCAGTTCTGAGAGATAAGTATGTGTGAAAGCAGTCCTTCACCTAGCTTGTTGGGAACACAAAGTTTCTCTTCAGTTGCAAACACCACTCCATACATATATATGGGGAGGTATTAGCTCCAACTCGGTTTTACAGTGAAAACTGCCGGAACTTCAAACCTGCACTAGGAAACAGACCGATAAACCAGAGTAAATGTTTCTCCTGCAACCCGTTCCCTTTGTGCTAAATGAACGAACGTCTCACCACATGCTCAGTTCTGAGAGATAAGTGTGTGTGAAAGCCGTCCTTCACCTAGCTTGTTGGGAACACAAAGTTTCTCTTGAGTTGCAAACTACACTCCATAGATAGATATGGGGTTGGTACTAGTTCCAACTCGGTTTTACAGTGAAAACTGCAGGAACTTCAAACAGGCACTAGGAAACAGACCGAGATACCAGAGTAAAAGTTTATCCTGCAACCCGTTCCCTTTGTGCTAGATGAACGAACGTCTCCCCACATGCTCATTTCTGACAGATAAGTGTGTGTGAAAGCCGTCCTTCACCTAGCTTGTTGGGAAGACAAAGCTTCTCTTCAGTTGCAAAATCCACTCCATACATATATACGGGGAGGTACTATCTCCAACTCGGTTTTACAGTGAAAACTGCAGGAACATCAAACCGGCAAAAGTAAACATACTGAGAAACCAGAGTAAAAGTTTCTCCTGCAACCCGTTCCCTTTGTTCTAGATAAATGAACGTCTCTCCACATGCTCAGTTCTGAGAGATAAGTGTGTGTGAAAGCCGTCCTTCACATAGCTTGTTGGGAACACAAAGTTTCTCTTCAGTTGCAAATTCCACTCCATACATATATATAGGGAGGTACTAGCTCCAACTCGGTTTTACAGTGAAAACTGCAGGAACTTCAAACCGGCACTAGGAAACAGACCGAGAAACCAGAGTAAAAGTTTCTCCTGCAACCCGTTCCCTTTGTGCTTGATGAACGAACGTCTCCCCACATGCTCAGTTCTGAGAGATAAGTGTGTGTGAAAGCCGTACTTCATCTAACTTGTTGGGAACACAAAGGTTCTCTGCACATGCAAACTCCACTCCATACATATATATGGGTATTTACTGGCTCCAAATCGGTTTTAAAGTGAAAACTGCAGGAACTTGAATCCGGCACTAGGAAACAAACCGAGAAACCAGAGTAAAAATTTCTCCTGCAACCCGTTCCCTTTGTGCTAGATGAACGAACGTCTCTCCACATGCTCAGTTCTGAGAGATAAGTGTGTGTGAAAGCCATCCTTCATCTAGCTGGTTGGGAACACAAAGTTTCTCTTCAGTTGCAAACTCCACTCCATACATATATATGGGGAGGTACTAGCTCCTACTCTGTTTTACTGTGAAATCTGCAGGAACTTAAACCGGCACTAGGAAACAGACCGAGAAACCAGAGTAAAGGTTTCTCCTGCAAACCGTTCCCTTTGTGCTAGATGAACGAACATCTCTCCACATGCTCAGTTCTGAGTGATAAGTGTGTGTGAAAGCCGTCCTTCACCTAGCTTGTTGGGAACAGAAAGTTTCTCTTCAGTTGCAAACTCAACTCCATACATATATATGGGGAGGTACTAGCTCCAACTCGGTTTTACAGTGAACACTGCAGGAACTTCAAACCGGCACTAGGAAACAGACCGAGAAACCAGAGTAAAAGTTTCTTCTGCAATCCGTTCCCTTTGTGCTAGATGAATGAACGTCTCTCCACATGCTCAATTCTGAGGGATAAGTGTGTGTGAAAGCCGTCCTTCACCTAGCTTGTTGGGAACACAAAGTTTCTCTTCAGTTGCAAACTCCACTCCATACATATATATGGGGAGGTACTAGCTCCAACTCTGTTTTACAGTGAAAACTGCAGGAACATCAATCCGGCACTAGGAAACAGACCGAGAAACCAGAGTAAAAGTTTCTCATGCAACCCGTTCCCTTTGGGCTAGATGAACGAACGTCTCTCCACATGCTGAGTTCTGAGAGATAAGTGTGTGTGAAAGCAGTCCTTCACCTAGCTTGTTGGGAACACAAAGTTTCTCTTCAGTTGCAAACACCACTCCATACATATATATGGGGAGGTACTAGCTCCAACTCGGTTTTACAGTGAAAACTGCAGGAACTTCAAACCTGCACTAGGAAACAGACCGAGAAACCAGAGTAAGTGTTTCTCCTGCAACCCGTTCCCTTTGTGCTAGATGAACGAACGTCTCTCCACATGCTCAGTTCTGAGAGATAAGTGTGTGTGAAAGCCGTCCTTCACCTAGCTTGTTGGGAACACAAAGTTTCTCTTCAGTTGCAAACTCCACTCCGTACATATATATGGGGATGTTCTAGCTCCAACACGGTTTTACAGTGAAAACTGCAGGAACTTCAAACCGGCACTAGGAAACAGACCGAGAAACGAGAGTAAAAGTTTCTCCTGCAACCCGTTCCCTTTGTGCTAGATGAACGAACGTCTCTCCACATGCTCAGTTCTGAGAGATAAGTGTGTGTGAAAGCCGTCCTTCACCTAGCTTGTTGGGAAAACAAAGATTCTCTTCAGTTGCAAACTCCACTCCATACATATATATGGGGTTGGTACTAGCTCCAACTCAATTTTACAGTGAAAACTGCAGGAACTTCAAACCGGCACTAGGAAACAGAACGAGAATCAAGGGTAAAAGTTTCTCCTGAAACCCGTTCCCTTTGGGCTAGATGAACGAACGTCTCTCCACATGCTCAGTTCTGAGAGATAAGTGTGTGTGAAAGCAGTCCTTCACCTAGCTTGTTGGGAACACAAAGTTTCTCTTCAGTTGCAAACACCACTCCATACATATATATGGGTAGGTACTAGCTCCAACTCGGTTTTACAGTGAAAACTGCAGGAACTTCAAACCGGCACTAGGAAACAGACCGAGAAACCAGAGTAAAAGTTTCTCCTGCAACCCGTTCCATTTGTGCTAGATGAACGAAAGTCTCTCCACATGCTCAGTTCTGAGAGATAAGTGTGTGTGAAAGCCGTCCTTCACCTAGCTTGTTGGGAACACAAAGATTCTCTTCAGTTGCAAACTCCACTCCATACATATATATTTGGTTGGTACTAGCTCCAACTCAATTTTACAGTGAAAACAGCAGGAACTTCAAACAGGCACTAGGAAACAGAACGAGAATGCAGAGTGAAAGTTTTTCCTGAACCCGTTCCTTTGTGCTACATGAACGAACGTCTCTCCACATGCTCAGTTCTGAGAGATAAGTGTGTGTGAAAGCCGTCCTTCACCTAGCTTGTTGGGAACACAAAGTTTCTCTTCAGTTGCAAACTCCACTCCATACATATATATGGGGAGGTACAAGCTCCAACTCCGTTTTACAGTGAAAAATGCAGGAACATCAAACCGGCACTAGGAAACAGACTGAGAAACCAGAGTAAAAGTTTCTCCTGCAACCCGTTCCCTTTGTTCTAGATGAACTAACGTCTCTCCACATGCTGAGTTCTGAGAGATAAGTGTGTGTGAAAGCCGTACTTAATCTAGCTTGTTGGGAACACAAAGATTCTCTTCAGTTGCAAACTCCACTCCATACATATATATGGGGAGGTTCAAGCTCCAACTCGTTTTTATAGTGAAAACTGCAGGAACATCAATCTGGCACTAGGAAACAGACCGAGAAACCAGAGTAAAAATTTCTCCTGCAACCCGTTCCCTTTGTGCTAGATGAACGAAAGTCTTTCCACATGCTCAGTTCTGAGAGATAAGTGTGTGTGAAAGCAGTCCTTCACCTAGCTTGTTGGGAACACAAAGTTTCTCTTCAGTTGCAAACACCACTCCATACATATATATGGGGAGGTACAAGCTCCAAATCTGTTTTACAGTGAAAACTGCAGGAACTTCAAACCGGCACTAGGAAACAGACCGAGAAACCAGAGTAAAAGATTCCCCTGCAACCCGTTCGCTTTGTGATAGATGAAAGAACGTCTCTCCACATGCACAGTTCTGAGAGATAAGTGTGTGTTTAAGCCGTCCTTCACCTAGCTTGTTGGGAACACAAAGTTTCTCTTCAGTCGCAAACTCCACTCCATACATATATATGGGGAGGTACTATCTCCAAATCGGTTTTACAGTGAAAACTGCAGGAACTTCAAACCGGGACTAGGAAACAGACCGAGAAACCAGAGTAAAAGTTTCTCTGCAACCCGTTCCTTTTGTGCTAGATGAACGAACGTCTCTCCACATGCTCAGTTCTGAGAGATAAGTGTGTGTGAAAGCCGTCCTTCATCTAGCTGGTTGGGAACACAAAGTTTCTCTTCAGTTGCAAACTCCACTCCATACATATATATGGGTTGGTACAAGCTCCAACTCAGTTTTACAGTGAAAACTGCAGGAACTTCAAAGCGGCACTAGGAAACAGACTGAGAAACCAGAGTAAAAGTTTCACCTGCAACCCGTTCCCTTTGTGCTAGATGAACGAACGTCTCTCCACATGCAGAATTCTGAGAGATAAGTGTGTGTGAAAGCCGTCCTTCACCTAGCTTGTTGGGAACACAAAGTTTCTCTTCAGATGCAAACTCCACTCCATACATATATATGGTGAGGTACTAGCTCCAACTCGGTTTTACAGTGAAAACTGCAGGAACTTCTAACCGGCACTAGGAAACAGACTGAGAAACCAGAGTAAAAGTTTCTCCTGCAACCCGTTCCCTTTGTGCTACATGAACGAACTTCTCTCCACATTCTCAGTTCTGATAGATAAGTGTGTGTGAAAGCCGTACTTAATCTAGCTTGTTGGGAACACAAAGATTCTCTTCTAGTTGCCAACTCCACTCCATACATATATATGGGGAGGTACTAGCTCCAACTCGTTTTTATAGTGAAAACTGCAGGAACATCAATCTGGCACTAGGAAACAGACCGAGAAACCAGAGTACAAATTTCTCCTGCAACCCGTTCCCTTTGTGCTAGATGAACGAACGTCTCTCCACATGCTCAGTTCTGAGAGATAAGTATGTGTGAAAGCAGTCCTTCACCTAGCTTGTTGGGAACACAAAGTTTCTCTTCAGTTGCAAACACCACTCCATACATATATATGGGGAGGTATTAGCTCCAACTCGGTTTTACAGTGAAAACTGCCGGAACTTCAAACCTGCACTAGGAAACAGACCGATAAACCAGAGTAAATGTTTCTCCTGCAACCCGTTCCCTTTGTGCTAAATGAACGAACGTCTCACCACATGCTCAGTTCTGAGAGATAAGTGTGTGTGAAAGCCGTCCTTCACCTAGCTTGTTGGGAACACAAAATTTCTCTTGAGTTGCAAACTACACTCCATAGATAGATATGGGGTTGGTACTAGTTCCAACTCGGTTTTACAGTGAAAACTGCAGGAACTTCAAACCGGCACTAGGAAACAGACCGAGATACCAGAGTAAAAGTTTATCCTGCAACCCGTTCCCTTTGTGCTAGATGAACGAACGTCTCCCCACATGCTCATTTCTGACAGATAAGTGTGTGTGAAAGCCGTCCTTCACCTAGCTTGTTGGGAAGACAAAGCTTCTCTTCAGTTGCAAAATCCACTCCATACATATATACGGGGAGGTACTATCTCCAACTCGGTTTTACAGTGAAAACTGCAGGAACATCAAACCGGCAAAAGGAAACATACTGAGAAACCAGAGTAAAAGTTTCTCCTGCAACCCGTTCCCTTTGTTCTAGATAAATGAACGTCTCTCCACATGCTCAGTTCTGAGAGATAAGTGTGTGTGAAAGCCGTCCTTCACATAGCTTGTTGGGAACACAAAGTTTCTCTTCAGTTGCAAATTCCACTCCATACATATATATAGGGAGGTACTAGCTCCAACTCGGTTTTACAGTGAAAACTGCAGGAACTTCAAACCGGCACTAGGAAACAGACCGAGAAACCAGAGTAAAAGTTTCTCCTGCAACCCGTTCCCTTTGTGCTTGATGAACGAACGTCTCCCCACATGCTCAGTTCTGAGAGATAAGTGTGTGTGAAAGCCGTACTTCATCTAACTTGTTGGGAACACAAAGGTTCTCTGCACATGCAAACTCCACTCCATACATATATATGGGTATTTACTGGCTCCAAATCGGTTTTAAAGTGAAAACTGCAGGAACTTGAATCCGGCACTAGGAAACAGACCGAGAAACCAGAGTAAAAATTTCTCCTGCAACCCGTTCCCTTTGTGCTTGATGAACGAACGTCTCCCCACATGCTCAGTTCTGAGAGATAAGTGTGTGTGAAAGCCGTCCTTCATCTAGCTGGTTGGGAACACAAAGTTTCTCTTCAGTTGCAAACTCCACTCCATACACATATATGGGGAGGTACTAGCTCCTACTCTGTTTTACTGTGAAATCTGCAGGAACTTAAACCGGCACTAGGAAACAGACCGAGAAACCAGAGTAAAGGTTTCTCCTGCAAACCGTTCCCTTTGTGCTAGATGAACGAACATCTCTCCACATGCTCAGTTCTGAGAGATAAGTGTGTGTGAAAGCCGTCCTTCACCTAGCTTGTTGGGAACAGAAAGTTTCTCTTCAGTTGCAAACTCAACTCCATACATATATATGGGGAGGTACTAGCTCCAACTCGGTTTTACAGTGAACACTGCAGGAACTTCAAACCGGCACTAGGAAACAGACCGAGAAACCAGAGTAAAAGTTTCTTCTGCAATCCGTTCCCTTTGTGCTAGATGAATGAACGTCTCTCCACATGCTCAATTCTGAGGGATAAGTGTGTGTGAAAGCCGTCCTTCACCTAGCTTGTTGGGAACACAAAGTTTCTCTTCAGTTGCAAACTCCACTCCATACATATATATGGGGAGGTACTAGCTCCAACTCTGTTTTACAGTGAAAACTGCAGGAACATCAATCCGGCACTAGGAAACAGACCGAGAAACCAGAGTAAAAGTTTCTCATGCAACCCGTTCCCTTTGGGCTAGATGAACGAACGTCTCTCCACATGCTGAGTTCTGAGAGATAAGTGTGTGTGAAAGCAGTCCTTCACCTAGCTTGTTGGGAACACAAAGTTTCTCTTCAGTTGCAAACACCACTCCATACATATATATGGGGAGGTACTAGCTCCAACTCGGTTTTACAGTGAAAACTGCAGGAACTTCAAACCTGCACTAGGAAACAGACCGAGAAACCAGAGTAAGTGTTTCTCCTGCAACCCGTTCCCTTTGTGCTAGATGAACGAACGTCTCTCCACATGCTCAGTTCTGAGAGATAAGTGTGTGTGAAAGCCGTCCTTCACCTAGCTTGTTGGGAACACAAAGTTTCTCTTCAGTTGCAAACTCCACTCCGTACATATATATGGGGATGTTCTAGCTCCAACACGGTTTTACAGTGAAAACTGCAGGAACTTCAAACCGGCACTAGGAAACAGACCGAGAAACGAGAGTAAAATTTTCTCCTGCAACCCGTTCCCTTTGTGCTAGATGAACGAACGTCTCTCCACATGCTCAGTTCTGAGAGATAAGTGTGTGTGAAAGCCGTCCTTCACCTAGCTTGTTGGGAAAACAAAGATTCTCTTCAGTTGCAAACTCCACTCCATACATATATATGGGGTTGGTACTAGCTCCAACTCAATTTTACAGTGAAAACTGCAGGAACTTCAAACCGGCACTAGGAAACAGAACGAGAATCAAGGGTAAAAGTTTCTCCTGAAACCCGTTCCCTTTGGGCTAGATGAACGAACGTCTCTCCACATGCTCAGTTCTGAGAGATAAGTGTGTGTGAAAGCAGTCCTTCACCTAGCTTGTTGGGAACACAAAGTTTCTCTTCAGTTGCAAACACCACTCCATACATATATATGGGTAGGTACTAGCTCCAACTCGGTTTTACAGTGAAAACTGCAGGAACTTCAAACCTGCACTAGGAAACAGACCGAGAAACCAGAGTAAATGTTTCTCCTGCAACCCGTTCCCTTTGTGCTAGATGAACGAACGTCTCTCCACATGCTCAGTTCTGAGAGATAAGTGTGTGTGAAAGCCGTCCTTCACCAATCTTGTTGGGAACACAAAGTTTCTCTTCAGTTGCAAACTCCACTCCGTACATATATATGGGGATGTAATAGCTCCAACTCGGTTTTACAGTGAAAACTGCAGGAACTTCAAACCGGCACTAGGAAACAGACCGAGAAACCAGAGTAAAAGTTTCTCCTGCAACCCGTTCCATTTGTGCTAGATGAACGAAAGTCTCTCCACATGCTCAGTTCTGAGAGATAAGTGTGTGTGAAAGCCGTCCTTCACCTAGCTTGTTGGGAACACAAAGATTCTCTTCAGTTGCAAACTCCACTCCATACATATATATTTGGTTGGTACTAGCTCCAACTCAATTTTACAGTGAAAACAGCAGGAACTTCAAACAGGCACTAGGAAACAGAACGAGAATGCAGAGTGAAAGTTTTTCCTGAACCCGTTCCCTTTGTGCTACATGAACGAACGTCTCTCCACATGCTCAGTTCTGAGAGATAAGTGTTTGTGAATGCCGTCCTTCACCTAGCTTGTTGGGAACACAAAGCTTCTCTACAGTTGCAAACTCCACTCCATACATATATATGGGGAGGTACTAGCTCCAAATCGGTTTTACAGTGAAAACTGCAGGAACATCAACCCGGCACTAGGAAACAGACTGAGAAACCAGAGTAAAATTTTCTCCTGCAAACCGTTCCCTTTGTTCTGCATGAACGAACGTCTCTCCACATGCTCAGTTCTGAGAGATAAGTGTGTGTGAAAGCCGTCCTTTATCTAGCTTGTTGGGAACACAAAGTTTGTATACAGTTGCAAACCACAATCCATACATATATATGGGGAGGTACAAGCTTCAAAACTGTTTTACAGTGAAAACTGCAGGAACTTCAACCCGGCACTAGGAAACAGACCGAGAAACCAGAGTAAAAGATTCTCCTGCAACCCGTTCTCTTTTTGATAGATGAACGATCGTCTCTCCACATGCTCAGTTCTGAGAGTTAAGTGTGTGTTAAAGCCGTCCTTCACCTAGCTTGTTGGGAACACAAAGTTTCTCTTCAGTTGCAAACTCCACTCCATACATATATATGGGTTGATACTAGCTCCAAATCGGTTTTACAGTGAAAACTGCAGGAACTTCCAACTGGCACTAGGAAACAGACCGAGAATCCAGAGTAAAAGTTTCCCCTGCAACCCATTCCCTTTTTGCTAGATGAACGAACGTCTCTCCACATGCTCAGTTCTGAGAGATAATTTTGGGTGAAAGCCGTCCTTCACCTAGCTTGTTGGGAACACAAAGTTTCTCTTCAGTTGCAAACTCCACTCCATACATATATATGGGGAGGTACTAGCTCCAACTCGGTTTTACAGTGAAAATTGCAGGAAATTCAAACCGGCACTAGGAAACAGACTGAGAAACCAGAGTAAAAGTTTCTCCTGCAACCCGTTCCTTTGTGCTAGATGAACGAACTTCTCTCCACATGCTCAGTTCTGAGAGATAATTGTGTGTGAAAGACGTCTTTCACCTAGCTTGTTGGGAACACAAAGTTTCTCTTCAGTTGCAAACTCCACTCCATACATATATAAGGGGAGGTACTAGCCCCAACTAGGTTTTACTGTGAAAACTGCAGGAAATTCAAACCGGCACTAGGAAACAGACCGATAAAACAGAGTAAAAGTTTCTCCTGAAACCCGTTCCCTTTGTGCTAGATGAACGAACGTCTCTCCACATGCTCAGTTCTGAGAGATATGTGTGTGTGAAAGCCGTCCTTCACCTAGCTTGTTGGGAACACAAAGTTTCTCTACAGTTGCAAACTCCACTCCATACATATATATGGGGAGGTAATAGCTCCAACTCGGATTTACAGTGAAAACTGCAGGAACTTCAAACCGGCACTAGGAAACAGACCGAGAAACCAGAGTAAAAGTTTCTCCTGCAACCCGTTCCCTTTGTGCTAGATGAACGAACGTCTCTCCACATGCTCAGTTCTGAGAGATAAGTGTGTGTGAAAGCCATCCTTCACCTAGCTTGTTGGGAACACAAAGTTTCTCTTCAGTTGCAAACTCCACTCCATACATATACATGGGGAGGTACTAGCTCCAACTCGGTTTTACAGTGAAAACTGCAGGAACTTCAAACCGGCACTAGGAAACAGACTGAGAAACCAGAGAAAAGTTTCTCCTGCAACCCGTTCCCTTTGTGCTAGATGAACGAACGTCTCTCCACATGCTCAGTTCTGAGAGATAAGTGTGTGTGAAAGCCGTCCTTCACCTAGCTTGTTGGGAACCCAAAGTTTCTCTTCAGTTGCAAACTCCACTCCATACATATATATGGGGAGGTACTAGCTCCAACTCGGTTTTACAGTGAAAACTGCAGGAACTTCAACCCGGCACTAGGAAACAGACCGAGATACCAGAGTAAAAGTTTCTCCTGCAACCCGTTCCCTTTGTGCTAGATGAACGAACGTCTCTCCACATGCACAGTTCTGAGAGATAAGTGTTTGTGAAGCCGTCCTTCACCTAGCTTGTTGGGAACACAAAGTTTCTCTTCAGTTGCAAACACCACTCCATACATATATATGGGGTGGTACTAGATCCAACTCGGTTTTACAGTGAAAACTGCAGTAAATTCAAACCGGCACTAGGAAACAGACTGAGAAACCAGAGTAAAAATTTCTCCTGCAACCCTTATCCTTTGTTCTAGATGAACGAACGTCTCCCCACATGCTCAGTTCTGAGAGATAAGTGTGTGTGAAAGCCGGCCTTCATCTAGCTTGTTGGGAACACAAAGTTTCTCTTCAGTTGCAAACTCCACTCCATACATATATATGGGGAGGTACTAGCTCCAACTCGGTTTTACAGTGAAAACTGCAGGAACTTCAACCCGGCACTAGGAAACAGACCGAGATACCAGAGTAAAAGTTTCTCCTGCAACCCGTTCCCTTTGTGCTAGATGAACGAACGTCTCTCCACATGCACAGTTCTGAGAGATAAGTGTTTGTGAAAGCCGTAATTCATCTAGCTTGTTGGGAACACAAAGTTTCTCTTCAGTTGCAAACTCCACTCCATACATATATATGGGGTTGGTACTAGCTCCAACTCGGTTTTACAGTGAAAACTGCAGGAACTACAAACCGGTTCTAGGAAACAGACCGAGATACCAGAGTAAAAGTTTCTCCTGCAACCCGATCCCTTTGTGCTAGATGAACGAACGTCTCTCCACATGCTCAGTTCTGAGAGATAAGTGTGTATGAAAGCCGTCCTTCACCTAGCTTGTTGGGAACACAAAGCTTCTCTTCAGTTGCAAACTCCACTCCATACATATATATGGGGAGGTACTAGCTCCAACTCGGTTTTACAGTGAAAACTGCAGGAACTTCAAACTGGCACTAGGAAACAGACCGAGAAACCAGAGTAAAAGTTTCTACTGCAACCCGTTCCCTTTGTGCTAGATGAACGAACGTCTCTCCACATGCTCAGTTCTGAGAGATAAGTGTGTGTGAAAGCCGGTCTTCACCTAGCTTGTTGGGAACACAAAGTTTCTCTTCAGTTGCAAATTCCACTCCATACATATATATGAGGAGGTACTAGCTCCAACTCGGTTTTACAGTGAAAACTGCAGGAACTTCAAACCGGCACTAGGAAACATACTGAGAAACCAGAGTAAAAGTTTCCCCTGCAACCCGTTCCCTTTGTGCTAGATGAACGAACGTCTCTCCACATGCTCAGTTCTGAGAGGTAAGTGTGTGTGAAAGCCGTCCTTCACCTAGCTTGTTGGGAACACAAAGTTTCTCTTCAGTTGCAAACTCCACTCCATACATATATATGGGGAGGTACTAGCTCCAACTCGGTTTTACAGTGAAAACTGCAGGAAATTCAAACTGGCACTAGGAAACGGACCGAGAAACCAGAGTAAAAGTTTCCCCTGCAACCCGTTCCCTTTGTGCTAGATGAACGAACGTCTCTCCACATGCTCTGTTCTGAGAGGTAAGTGTGTGTGAAAGCCGGCCTTCACCTAACTTGTTGGGAACACAAAGTTTCTCTTCAGTTGCAAACTCCACTCCATACATATATATGGGGAGGTACTAGCTCCAACTCGGTTTTACAGTGAAAACTGCAGGAAATTCAAACTGGCACTAGGAAACGGACCGAGAAACCAGAGTAAAAGTTTCTACTGTAACCCGTTCCCTTTGTGCTAGATGAACGAACGTCTCTCCACATGCTCAGTTCTGAGAGATTATTGTGTGTGAAAGCCGTCCTTCAGCTAGCTTGTTGGGAACACAAAGTTTGTCTTCAGTTGCAAACTACACTCCATACATATATATGGGGAGGTACTAGCTCCAAATCGGTTTTACAGTGAAAACTGCAGGAACTTGTATCCGGCATTAGGAAAAAGACCGAGAAACCAGAGTAAAAGTTTCTCCTGCAACCCGTTCCCTTTGTGCTAGATGAACGAACGTCTCTCCACATGCTCAGTTCTGAGAGATAAGTGTGTAAGAAAGCCGTCCTTCACCTAGCTTGTTGGGAACACAAAGCTTCTCTTCAGTTGCAAACTCCACTCCATACATATATATGGGGAGGTACTAGCTCCAACTCGGTTTTACAGTGAAAACTGCAGGAACTTCAAACTGGCACTAGGAAACAGACCGAGAAACCAGAGTAAAAGTTTCTACTGCAACCCGTTCCCTTTGTGCTAGATGAACGAACGTCTCTCCACATGCTCAGTTGAGAGATAATTATGTGTGAAAGCCGTCCTTCACCTAGCTTGTTGGGAACACAAAGTTTCTCTTCAGTTGCAAACTCCACTCCATACATATATATGAGGAGGTACAAGCTCCAACTCGGTTTTACAGTGAAAACTGCAGGAACTTCAAACCGGCACTAGGAAACATACTGAGAAACCAGAGTAAAAGTTTCCCCTGCAAACCGTTCCCTTTGTGCTAGATGAACGAACGTCTCTCCACATGCTCAGTTCTGAGAGGTAAGTGTGTGTGAAAGACGTACTTCACCTAGCTAGTTGGGAACACAAAGTTTCTCTTCAGTTGCAAACTCCACTCCATACATATATATGGGGTGGTACTAGCTCCAAATCGGTTTTACAGTGAAAACTGCAGGAAATTCAAACTGGCACTAGGAAACGGACCGAGAAACCAGAGTAAAAGTTTCTACTGCAACCCGTTCCCTTTGTGCTAGATGAACGAACGTCTCTCCACATGCTCAGTTCTGAGAGATAATTGTGTGTGAAAGCCGTCCTTCACCTAGCTTGTTGGGAACACAAAGTTTCTCTTCAGTTGCAAACTCCACTCCATACATATATATGGGGAGGTACAAGCTCCAACTCGGTTTTACAGTGATAAATGCAGGAACTTCAAACCGGCACTAGGAAACAGACTGAGAAACCAGCGTAAAAGTTTCACATGCAACCCGTTCCCTTTGTGCTTGATGAACGAACGTCTCTCCACATGCTCATTTCTGAGAGATAAGTGTGTGTGAAAGCCGTCCTTCATCTAGCTTGTAGGGAACACAAAGTTTCTCTCAGATGCAAAATCCACTCCATACATATATATGGGGTTGGTACTACCTCCAACTCGGTTTTACAGTGATAAATGCAGGAACTTCAAACCGGCACTAGGAAACAGACTGAGAAACCAGAGTAAAAGTTTCTCCTGCAACCCGTTCCCTTTGTGCAAATGAACGAACGTCTCTACACATGCTCAGTTCTGAGAGATATGTGTGTGTGAAAGCCGTCCTTCACCTAGCTTGTTGGGAACACAAAGTTTCTCTACAGTTGCCAACTCCACTCCATACATATATATGGGGAGGTAATAGCTCCAACTCGGATTTACAGTGAAAACTGCAGGAACTTCAAACCGGCACTAGAAAACAGTACGAGAAACCAGAGTAAAAGTTTCTAATGCAACCCGTTCCCTTTGTGCTAGATGAACGAACGTCTCTCCACATGCTCAGTTCTGAGAGATAAGTGTGTGTGAAAGCCGTCCTTCACCAATCTTGTTGGGAACACAAAGTTTCTCTTCAGTTGCAAACTCCACTCCGTACATATATATGGGGATGTAATAGCTCCAACTCGGTTTTACAGTGAAAACTGCAGGAACTTCAAACCGGCACTAGGAAACAGACCGAGAAACCAGAGTAAAAGTTTCTCCTGCAACCCGTTCCATTTGTGCTAGATGAACGAAAGTCTCTCCACATGCTCAGTTCTGAGAGATAAGTGTGTGTGAAAGCCGTCCTTCACCTAGCTTGTTGGGAACACAAATATTCTCTTCAGTTGCAAACTCCACTCCATACATATATATGGGGTTGGTACTAGCTCCAACTCAATTTTACAGTGAAAACAACAGGAACTTCAAACCGGCACTAGGAAACAGAACGAGAATCCAGAGTGAAAGTTTTTCCTGAAACCCGTTCCCTTTGTGCTACATGAACGAACGTCTCTCCACATGCTCAGTTCTGAGAGATAAGTGTGTGTGAAAGCCGTCCTTCACCTAGCTTGTTGGGAACACAAAGCTTCTCTACAGTTGCAAACTCCACTCCATACATATATATGGGGAGGTACTAGCTCCAAATCGGTTTTACAGTGAAAACTGCAGGAACATCAAACCGGCACTAGGAAACAGACTGAGAAACCAGAGTAAAATTTTCTCCTGCAACCCGTTCCCTTTGTTCTGCATGAACGAACGTCTCTCCACATGCTCAGTTCTGAGAGATAAGTGTGTGTGAAAGCCGTCCTTTATCTAGCTTGTTGGGAACACAAAGTTTGTATACAGTTGCAAACCACACTCCATACATATATATGGGGAGGTACAAGCTTCAAAACTGTTTTACAGTGAAAACTGCAGGAACTTCAACCCGGCACTAGGAAACAGACCGAGAAACCAGAGTAAAAGTTTCTCCTGCAACCCGTTCTCTTTTTGATAGATGAACGATCGTCTCTCCACATGCTCAGTTCTGAGAGTTAAGTGTGTGTTAAAGCCGTCCTTCACCTAGCTTGTTGGGAACACAAAGTTTCTCTTCAGTTGCAAACTCCACTCCATACATATATATGGGTTGATACTAGCTCCAACTCGGTTTTACAGTGAAAACTGCAGGAAATTCAAACTGGCACTAGGAAACAGACCGAGAATCCAGAGTAAAAGTTTCCCCTGCAACCCGTTCCCTTTGTGCTAGATGAACGAACGTCTCTCCACATGCTCAGTTCTGAGAGATAATTGTGGGTGAAAGCCGTCCTTCACCTAGCTTGTTGGGAACACAAAGTTTCTCTTCAGTTGCAAACTCCACTCCATACATATATATGGGGAGGTACTAGCTCCAACTCGGTTTTATAGTGAAAATTGCAGGAAATTCAAACCGGCACTAGGAAACAGACTGACAAACCAGAGTAAAAGTTTCTCCTGCAACCCGTTCCTTTGTGCTAGATGAACGAACTTCTCTCCACATGCTCAGTTCTGAGAGATAATTGTGTGTGAAAGACGTCTTTCACCTAGCTTGTTGGGAACACAAAGTTTCTCTTCAGTTGCAAACTCCACTCCATAAATATATAAGGGGAGGTACTAGCTCCAACTAGGTTTTACTGTGAAAACTGCAGGAAATTCAAACCGGCACTAGGAAACAGACCGATAAACCAGAGTAAAAGTTTCTCCTGAAACCCGTTCCCTTTGTGCTAGATGAACGAACGTCTCTCCACATGCTCATTTCTGAGAGATATGTGTGTGTGAAAGCCGTCCTTCACCTAGCTTGTTGGGAACACAAAGTTTCTCTACAGTTGCAAACTCCACTCCATACATATATATGGGGAGGTAATAGCTCCAACTCGGATTTACAGTGAAAACTGCAGGAACTTCAAACCGGCACTAGGAAACAGACCGAGAAACCAGAGAAAAAGTTTCTCCTGCAACCCGTTCCCTTTGTGCTAGATGAACGAACGTCTCTCCACATGCTCAGTTCTGAGAGATAAGTGTGTGTGAAAGCCGTCCTTCACCTAGCTTGTTGGGAACACAAAGTTTCTCTTCAGTTGCAAACTCCACTCCATACATATACATGGGGAGGTACTAGCTCCAACTCGGTTTTACAGTGAAAACTGCAGGAACTTCAAACCGACACTAGGAAACAGACTGAGAAACCAGAGAAAAGTTTCTCCTGCAACCCATTCCCTTTGTGCTAGATGAACGAACGTCTATCCACATGCTCAGTTCTGAGAGCTAAGTGTGTGTGAAAGCCGTCCTTCACCTAGCTTGTTGGGAACCCAAAGTTTCTCTTCAGTTGCAAACTCCACTCCATACATATATATGGGGAGGTACTAGCTCCAACTCTGTTTTACAGTGAAAACTGCAGGAACATCAACCCGGCACTAGGAAACAGACCGAGATACCAGAGTAAAAGTTTCTCCTGCAACCCGTTCCCTTTGTGCTAGATGAACGAACGTCTCTCCACATGCACAGTTCTGAGAGATAACTGTTTGTGAAAGCCGTCCTTCACCTAGCTTGTTGGGAACACAAAGTTTCTCTTCAGTTGCAAACACCACTCCATACATATATATGGGGAGGTACTAGATCCAACTCGGTTTTACAGTGAAAACTGCAGGAAATTCAAACCGGCACTAGGAAACAGACTGAGAAACCAGAGTAAAAATTTCTCCTGCAACCCTTATCCTTTGTTCTAGATGAACGAACGTCTCCCCACATGCTGAGTTCTGAGAGATAAGTGTGTGTGAAAGCCGGCCTTCATCTAGCTTGTTGGGAACACAAAGTTTCTCTTCAGTTGCAAACTCCACTCCATACATATATATGGGGAGGTACAAGCTCCAACTCGGTTTTACTGTGAAAACTGCAGGAACTTCAACCCGGCACTAGGAAACAGACCGAGATACCAGAGTAAAAGTTTCTTCTGCAACCCGTTCCTTTGTGCTAGATGAACGAACGTCTCTCCACATGCACAGTTCTGAGAGATAAGTGTTTGTGAAAGCCGTCCTTCACCTAGCTTGTTGGGAACACAAATTTTCTCTTCAGATGCAAACTCCACTCCATACATATATATGGGGAGGTACTAGCTCCAAATCGGTTTTACAGTGAAACTGCAGGAACTTCAAACCGGCACTAGGAAACAGACTGAGAAACCAGAGTAAAAATTTCACCTGCAACCCGTATCCTTTGTTCTAGATGAACGAACGTCTCCCCACATGCTCAGTTCTGAGAGATAAGTGTGTGTGAAAGCCATAATTCATCTAGCTTGTTGGGAACACAAAGTTTCTCTTCAGTTGCAAACTCCACTCCATACATATATATGGGGTTGGTACTAGCTCCAACTCGGTTTTACAGTGAAAACTGCAGGAACTACAAACCGGTACTAGGAAACAGACCGAGATACCAGAGTAAAAGTTTCTCCTGCAACCCGATCCCTTTGTGCTAGATGAACGAACGTCTCTCCACATGCTCAGTTCTGAGAGATAAGTGTGTATGAAAGCCGTCCTTCACCTAGCTTGTTGGGAACACAAAGCTTCTCTTCAGTTGCAAACTCCACTCCATACATATATATGGGGAGGTACTAGCTCCAACTCGGTTTTACAGTGAAAACTGCAGGAACTTCAAACTGGCACTAGGAAACAGACCGAGAAACCAGAGTAAAAGTTTCTACTGCAACCCGTTCCCTTTGTGCTAGATGAACGAACGTCTCTCCACATGCTCAGTTCTGAGAGATAAGTGTGTGTGAAAGCCGGCCTTCACCTAACTTGTTGGGAACACAAAGTTTCTCTTCAGTTGCAAACTCCACTCCATACATATATATGAGGAGGTACTAGCTCCAACTCGGTTTTACAGTGAAAACTGCAGGAACTTCAAACCGGCACTAGGAAACATACTGAGAAACCAGAGTAAAAGTTTCCCCTGCAACCCGTTCCCTTTGTGCTAGATGAACGAACGTCTCTCCACATGCTCAGTTCTGAGAGGTAAGTGTGTGTGAAAGCCGTCCTTCACCTAGCTTGTTGGGAACACAAAGTTTCTCTTCAGTTGCAAACTCCACTCCATACATATATATGCGGAGGTACTAGCTCCAACTCGGTTTTACAGTGAAAACTGCAGGAAATTCAAACCGGCACTAGGAAACATACTGAGAAACCAGAGTAAAAGTTTCCCCTGCAACCCGTTCCCTTTGTGCTAGATGAACGAACGTCTCTCCACATGCTCAGTTCTGAGAGGTAAGTGTGTGTGAAAGCCGTCCTTCACCTAGCTTGTTGGGAACACAAAGTTTCTCTTCAGTTGCAAACTCCACTCCATACATATATATGGGGAGGTACTAGCTCCAACTCGGTTTTACAGTGAAAACTGCAGGAAATTCAAACTGGCACTAGGAAACGGACCGAGAAACCAGAGTAAAAGTTTCTACTGCAACCCGTTCCCTTTGTGCTAGATGAACGAACGTCTCTCCACATGCTCAATTCTGAGAGATTATTGTGTGTGAAAGCCGTCCTTCACCTAGCTTGTTGGGAACACAAAGTTTGTCTTCAGTTGCAAACTCCACTCCATACATATATATGGGGAGGTACTAGCTCCAACTCTGTTTTACAGTGAAAACTGCAGGAACATCAAACCGGCACTAGGAAACAGACTGAGAATCCAGCGTAAAAGTTTCACATGCAACCCGTTCCCTTTGTGCTAGATGAACGAACGTCTCTCCACATGCTCAGTTCTGAGAGATAAGTGTGTGTGAAAGCCGTCCTTCACCTAGCTTGTTGGGAACACAAAGTTTCTCTTCAGTTGCAAACTCCACTCCATACATATACATGGGGAGGTACTAGCTCCAACTCGGTTTTACAGTGAAAACTGCAGGAACTTCAAACCGCCACTAGGAAAAAGACCGAGAAACCAGAGAAAAGTTTCTCCTGCATCCCGTTCCCTTTGTGCTACATGAACGAAGGTCTCTCCACATGCTCAGTTCTGAGAGGTAAGTGTGTGTGAAAGCCGTCCTTCAACTAGCTTGTTGGGAACACAAAGTTTCTCTTCAGTTGAAAACTCCACTCCATACATATATATGGGGAGGTACTAGCTCCAACTCGGTTTTACAGTGAAAACTGCAGGAACTTCAAACCGGCACTAGGAAACAGACCAAGATACCAGAATAAAAGTTTCTCCTGCAACCCGTTCCCTTTGTGCTAGATGAACGAACGTCTCTCCACATGCTCAGTTCTGAGAGATAAGTGTGTGTGAAAGCCGTCCTTCACCTAGCTTGTTGGGAACACAAAGTTTCTCTTCAGTTGCAAACTCCACTCCATACATATACATGGGGAGGTACTAGCTCCAACTCGGTTTTACTGTGAAAACTGCAGGAACTTCAAACCGGCACTAGGAAACAGACTGAGAAACCAGAGAAAAGTTTCTCCTGCAAGCCGTTCCCTTTGTGCTAGATGAACGAACGTCTCTCCACATGCTCAGTTCTGAGAGCTAAGTGTGTGTGAAAGCCGTCCTTCACCTAGCTTGTTGGGAACCCAAAGTTTCTCTTCAGTTGCAAACTCCACTCCATACATATATATGGGGAGGTACTAGATCCAACTCGGTTTTACAGTGAAAACTGCAGGAACTTCAACCCGGCACTAGGAAACAGACCGAGATACCAGAGTAAAAGTTTCTCCTGCAACCCGTTCCCTTTGTGCTAGATGAACGAACGTCTCTCCACATGCACAGTTCTGAGAGATAAGTGTTTGTGAAAGCCGTCCTTCACCTAGCTTGTTGGGAACACAAAGTTTCTCTTCAGTTGCAAACACCACTCCATACATATATATGGGGAGGTACTAGATTCAACTCGGTTTTACAGTGAAAACTGCAGGAAATTCAAACCGGCACTAGGAAACAGACTGAGAAACCAGAGTAAAAATTTCTCCTGCAACCCTTATCCTTTGTTCTAGAT
The DNA here is from genome assembly GCF_048773025.1 of Camelus bactrianus. Lineage (NCBI taxonomy): Eukaryota > Metazoa > Chordata > Mammalia > Artiodactyla > Camelidae > Camelus > Camelus bactrianus. Next base: position 4,563,329 of record NC_133565.1, read on the forward strand.
GAACGAACGTCTCCCCACATGCTCAGTTCAGAGATAAGTGTGTGTGAAAGCCGGCCTTCATCTAGCTTGTTGGGAACACAAAGTTTCTCTTCAGTTGCAAACTCCACTCCATACATATATATGGGGAGGTACTAGCTCAAACTCGGTTTTACAGTGAAAACTGCAGGAACTTCAACCCGGCACTAGGAAACAGACCGAGATACCAGAGTAAAAGTTTCTTCTGCAACCCGTTCCTTTGTGCTAGATGAACGAACGTCTCTCCACATGCACAGTTCTGAGAGATAAGTGTTTGTGAAAGCCGTCCTTCACCTAGCTTGTTGGGAACACAAATTTTCTCTTCAGTTGCAAACTCCACTCCATACATATATATGGGGAGGTACTAGCTCCAAATCGGTTTTACAGTGAAAACTGCAGGAACTTCAAACCGGCACTAGGAAACAGACTGAGAAACCAGAGTAAAAATTTCTCCTGCAACCCGTATCCTTTGTTCTAGATGAACGAACGTCTCCCCACATGCTCAGTTCTGAGAGATAAGTGTGTGTGAAAGCCATAATTCATCTAGCTTGTTGGGAACACAAAGTTTCTCTTCAGTTGCAAACTCCACTCCATACATGTATATGGGGTTGGTACTAGCTCCAACTCGGTTTTACAGTGAAAACTGCAGGAACTACAAACCGGTACTAGGAAACAGACCGAGATACCAGAGTAAAAGTTTCTCCTGCAACCCGATCCCTTTGTGCTAGATGAACGAACGTCTCTCCACATGCTCAGTTCTGAGAGATAAGTGTGTATGAAAGCCGTCCTTCACCTAGCTTGTTGGGAACACAAAGCTTCTCTTCAGTTGCAAACTCCACTCCATACATATATATGGGGAGGTACTAGCTCCAACTCGGTTTTACAGTGAAAACTGCAGGAACTTCAAACTGGCACTAGGAAACAGACCGAGAAACCAGAGAAAAAGTTTCTACTGCAACCCGTTCCCTTTGTGCTAGATGAACGAACGTCTCTCCACATGCTCAGTTCTGAGAGATAAGTGTGTGTGAAAGCCGGCCTTCACCTAACTTGTTGGGAACACAAAGTTTCTCTTCAGTTGCAAACTCCTCTCCATACATATATATGAGGAGGTACTAGCTCCAACTCGGTTTTACAGTGAAAACTGCAGGAACTTCAAACCGGCACTAGGAAACATACTGAGATACCAGAGTAAATGTTTCCCCTGCAACCCGTTCCCTTTGTGCTAGATGAACGAACGTCACTCCACATGCTCAGTTCTGAGAGGTAAGTGTGTGTGAAAGCCGTCCTTCACCTAGCTTGTTGGGAACACAAAGTTTCTCTTCAGTTGCAAACTCCACTCCATACATATATATGGGGAGGTATAGCTCCAACTCGGTTTTACAGTGAAAACTGCAGGAAATTCAAACTGGCACTAGGAAACGGACCGAGAAACCAGAGTAAAAGTTTCTACTGCAACCCGTTCCCTTTGTGCTAGATGAACGAACGTCTCTCCACATGCTCAGTTCTGAGAGATTATTGTGTGTGAAAGCCGTCCTTCACCTAGCTTGTTGGGAACACAAAGTTTGTCTTCAGTTGCAAACTCCAATCCATACATATATATGGGGAGGTACTAGCTCCAACTCTGTTTTACAGTGAAAACTGCAGGAACTTCAAACCGGCACTAGGAAACAGACTGAGAAACCAGCGTAAAAGTTTCACATGCAACCCGTTCCCTTTGTGCTAGATGAACGAACGTCTCTCCACATGCTCAGTTCTGTGAGGTAAGTGTGTGTGAAAGACGTCCTTCACCTAGCTTGTTGGGAACACAAAGTTTCTCTTCAGTTGCAAACTCCACTCCATACATATATATGGGGAGGTACTAGCTCCAACTCTGTTTTACAGTGAAAACTGCAGGAACTTCAAACCGGCACTAGGAAACAGACTGAGAAACCAGAGTAAAAGTTTCTCCTGCAACCCGTTCCCTTTGTGCAAATGAACGAACGTCTCTACACATGCTCAGTTCTGAGAGATATGTGTGTTTGAAAGCCGTCCTTCACCTAGCTTGTTGGGAACACAAAGTTTCTCTACAGTTGCCAACTCCACTCCATACATATATATGGGGAAGTAATAGCTCCAACTCGGATTTACAGTGAAAACTGCAGGAACTTCAAACCGGCACTAGGAAAAAGACCAAGAATCCAGAGTAAAAGTTTCTAATGCAACCCGTTCCCTTTGTGCTACATGAACGAAGGTCTCTCCACATGCTCAGTTCTGAGAGGTAAGTGTGTGTGAAAGCCGTCCTTCACCTAGCTTGTTGGGAACACAAAGTTTCTCTTCAGTTGAAAACTCCACTCCATACATATATATGGGGAGGTACTAGCTCCAACTCGGTTTTACAGTGAAAACTGCAGGAACTTCAAACCGGCACTAGGAAACAGACCAAGATACCAGAGTAAAAGTTTCTCCTGCAACCCGTTCCCTTTGTGCTAGATGAAAGAACGTCTCTCCACATGCATAGTTCTGAGAGATAAGTGTTTGTGAAAGCCGTCCTTCACCTAGCTTGTTGGGAACACAAAGTTTCTCTTAAGTTGCAAACTCCACTCCATACATATATATGGGGAGGTACTAGCTCCAACTCGGTTTTACAATGAAAACTGCAGGAACTTCAAACCGGCACTAGGAAACAGACTGAGAAACCAGAGTAAAAATTTCTCCTGCAACCCGTTCCCTTTGTGCTAGATGAACGAACGTCTCTCCACATGCTCAGTTCTGAGAGATATGTGTGTGTGAAAGCCGTCCTTCACCTAGCTTGTAGGGAACACAAAGTTTCTCTCCAGTTGCAAACTCCACTCCATACATATATGGGGAGGTCCTAGCTCCAACTCGGTTTTACAGTGAAAACTGCAGGAACTTCAAACCGCCACTAGGAAAAAGACCGAGAAACCAGAGTATTAGTTTCTCCTGCATACCGTTCCCTTTGTGCTAGATGAACGAACGTCTCTCCACATGCTCAGTTCTGAGAGATAAGTGTGTGTGAAAGCCGTCCTTCATCTAGCTTGTTGGGAACACAAAGTTTCTCTACTGTTGAGAACTCCACTCCATACATATATATGGGGAGGTACTAGCTCCAACTCGGTTTTACAGTGAAAACTGCAGGAACTTCAAACCGGCACTAGGAAACAGACCGTGAAACCAGAGAAAAAGTTTCTCCTGCAACCCGTTCCCTTTGTGCTAGATGAACGAAAGTCTCTCCACTTGCTCAGTTCTGAGAGATAAGTGTGTGTGAAAGCCGTACTTCATCTAGCTTGTTGGGAACACAAAGTTTCCCTACAATTGCAAACTCTACTCTATACATATTTATGGGTAGGTACTAGCTCCAACTCGGTTTTACAGTGAAAACTGCAGGAACTTCAAACCGGCACTAGGAAACAGACTGAGAAACCAGAGTAAAAATTTCTCCTGCAACCCGTATCCTTTGTTCTAGATGAACGAACGTCTCTCCACTTGCTCAGTTCTGAGAGATAAGTGTGTGTGAAAGCCGTACTTCATCTAGCTTGTTGGGAACACAAAGTTTCCCTACACTTGCAAACTCTACTCTATACATATTTATGGGGAGGTACTAGCTCCAACTCGGTTTTACAGTGAAAACTGCAGGAACTTCAAACCGGCACTAGGAAACAGACCAAGATACCAGAGTAAAAGTTTCTCCTGCAACCCGTTCCCTTTGTGCTAGATGAACGAACGTCTCTCCACATGCATAGTTCTGAGAGATAAGTGTTTGTGAAAGCCGTCCTTCACCTAGCTTGTTGGGAACACAAAGTTTCTCTTAAGTTGCAAACTCCACTCCATACATATATATGGGGAGGTACTAGCTCCAACTCGGTTTTACAATGAAAACTGCAGGAACTTCAAACCGGCACTAGGAAACAGAGTGAGAAACCAGAGTAAAAATTTCTCCTGCAACCCGTTCCCTTTGTGCTAGATGAACGAACGTCTCTCCACATGCTCAGTTCTGAGAGATATGTGTGTGTGAAAGCCGTCCTTCACCTAGCTTGTAGGGAACACAAAGTTTCTCTCCAGTTGCAAACTCCACTCCATACATATATGGGGAGGTCCTAGCTCCAACTCGGTTTTACAGTGAAAACTGCAGGAACTTCAAACCGCCACTAGGAAAAAGACCGAGAAACCAGAGTATTAGTTTCTCCTGCATACCGTTCCCTTTGTGCTAGATGAACGAACGTCTCTCCACATGCTCAGTTCTGAGAGATAAGTGTGTGTGAAAGCCGTCCTTCATCTAGCTTGTTGGGAACACAAAGTTTCTCTACTGTTGAGAACTCCACTCCATACATATATATGGGGAGGTACTAGCTCCAACTCGGTTTTACAGTGAAAACTGCAGGAACTTCAAACCGGCACTAGGAAACAGACCGTGAAACCAGAGAAAAAGTTTCTCCTGCAACCCGTTCCCTTTGTGCTAGATGAACGAAAGTCTCTCCACTTGCTCAGTTCTGAGAGATAAGTGTGTGTGAAAGCCGTACTTCATCTAGCTTGTTGGGAACACAAAGTTTCCCTACACTTGCAAACTCTACTCTATACATATTTATGGGGAGGTACTAGCTCCAACTCGGTTTTACAGTGAAAACTGCAGGAACTTCAAACCGGCACTAGGAAACAGACTGAGAAACCAGAGTAAAAATTTCTCCTGCAACCCGTATCCTTTGTTCTAGATGAACGAACGTCTCTCCACTTGCTCAGTTCTGAGAGATAAGTGTGTGTGAAAGCCGTACTTCATCTAGCTTGTTGGGAACACAAAGTTTCCCTACACTTGCAAACTCTACTCTATACATATTTATGGGGAGGTACTAGCTCCAACTCGGTTTTACAGTGAAAACTGCAGGAACATCTAACCGGCACTAGGATACAGACCGAGAAACCAGAGTAAAAGTTTCACCTGCAACCCGTTCCCTTTGTGCTAGATGAATGATCGTCTCTCCACATGCTCAGTTCTGAGAGATAAGTGTGTGTGAAAACAGACCTTCACCTAGCTTGTTGGGATTACAAAGTTTCTCTTCAGTTGCAAACTCCACTCCATACATATGTATGGGGAGATACTAGCCCAACACGGTTTTACAGTGAAAACTGCAGGAACTTCAAACCGGCACTAGGAAACAGGCTGAGAAACCAGAGTAAAAGTTTCTCCTGCAACCCTTTCCCTTTGTGCTAGATGAACGAACGTCTCTCCACATGCTCAGTTCTGAGGGTTAAGTGTGTGTGAAAGCCGTCCTTCACCTAGCTTGTTGGGAACACAAAGTTTCTCTTCAGTTGCAAACTCCACTCCATACATATATATGGGGAGGTACTAGCTCCAACTCGGTTTTACAGTGAAAACTGCAGGAACTTCAAACCGCCACTACGAAAAAGACCGAGAAATCAGAGTATTAGTTTCTCCTGCATACCGTTCCCTTTGTGCTAGATGAACGAACGTCTCTCCACATGCTCAGTTCTGAGATATATGTGTGTGTGAAAGCCGTCCTTCACCTAGCTTGTAGGGAACACAAAGTTTCTTTCCAGTTGCAAACTCCACTCCATAGATATATATGGGGAGGTCCTAGCTCCAACTCGGTTTTACAGTGAAAACTGCAGGAACTTCAAACCGCCAGTAGGAAAAAGACCGAGAAACCAGAGTATTAGTTTCTCCTGCATACCGTTCCCTTTGTGCTAGATGAACGAACGTCTCTCCACATGCTAGGTTCTGAGAGATAAGTGTGTGTGAAAGCCGTCCTTCACCTAGCTTGTTGGGAACACCAAGTTTCTCTTCAGATGCAAAATCCACTCCATACATATATATGGGGAGGTACTAGCTCCAACTCGGTTTTACAGTGAAAACTGCAGGAACATCAAACCGGCACTTGGAAACAGACTGAGAAACCAGAGTAAAAGTTTCTCCTGCAACCCGTTCCCTTTGTGCTATATGAACGAACGTCTCTCCACATGCTCAGTTCTGAGAGATATGTGTGTGTGAAAGCCGTCCTTCACCTAGCTTTTTGGCAACACAAAGTTTCTCTTCAGTTGCAAACTCCATTCCACACATATATATGGGGAGTTACTAGCTCCAACTCGGTTTTACAATGAAAACTGCAGGAACTTCAAACCGGAACTAGGAAACAGACCGAGATACCAGAGTAAAAGTTTCCCCTGCAACCCGTTCCCTTTGTGCTAGATGAACGAACGCCTCTCCACATGCTCATTTCTGAGAGATAAGTGTGTGTTAAAGCCGTCCTTCACCTAGCTTGTTGGGAACACAAAGTTTCTCTTCAGTTGCAAAATCCACTCCATACATATATATGGGGTGGTACTAGCTCCAACTCTGTTTTACAATGAAAACTGCAGGAACTTCAACCCGGCGCTAGGAAACAGAGTCAGAAACCAGAGTAAAAGTTTCTCCTGCAACCCGTTCCCTTTGTGCTAGATGAACGAACGTCTCTCCACATGCTCAGTTCTGAGAGATATGTGTGTGTGAAAGCCGTCCTTCACCTAGCTTGTAGGGAACACAAAGTTTCTCTCCAGTTGCAAACTCCACTCCATACATATATATGGGGAGGTCCTAGCTCCAACTCGGTTTTACAGTGAAAACTGCAGGAACTTCAAACCGCCAGTAGGAAAAAGACCGAGAAACCAGAGTATTAGTTTCTCCTGCATACCGTTCCCTTTGTGCTAGATGAACGAACGTCTCTCCACATGCTCAGTTCTGAGAGATAAGTGTGTGTGAAAGCCGTCCTTCACCTAGCTTGTTGGGAACACCAAGTTTCTCTTCAGTTGCCAACTCCACTCCATACATATATATGGGGAGGTACTAGCTCCAACTCGGTTTTACAGTGAAAACTGCAGGAACTTCAAACCGGCACTTGGAAACAGACTGAGAAACCAGAGTAAAAGTTTCTCCTGCAACCCGTTCCCTTTGTGCTAGATGAACGAACGTCTCTCCACATGCTCAGTTCTGAGAGATATGTGTGTGTGAAAGCCGTCCTTCACCTAGCTTGTAGGGAACACAAAGTTTCTCTCCAGTTGCAAAATCCACTCCATGCATATATATGGGGAGGTCCTAGCTCCAACTCGGTTTTATAGTGAAGACTGCAGGAACTTCAAACCGGCACTAGGAAACAGACCGAGATACCAGAGTAATATTTTCCCCTGCAAACCATTCCTTTTGCGCTAGATGAACGAACGTCTCTCCACATGCTCAGTTCTGAGAGATAAGTGTGTGTGAAAGCCGTCCTTCAACTAGCTTGTTGGGAACACAAAGTTTCTCTTCAGTTGCAAACTCCACTCCATACATATATATGGGGTGGTACAAGCTCCAACTCTGTTTTACAGTGAAAACTGCAGGAACTTCAACCCGGCGCTAGGAAACAGAGTCAGAAACCAGAGTAAAAGTTTCTCCTGCAACCCGTTCCCTTTGTGCTAGATGAACGAACGTCTCTCCACATGCTCAGTTCTGAGAGATAAGTGTGTGTGAAAGCCGTCCTTCATCTAGCTTGTTGGGAACACAAAGTTTCTCTACAGTTGAAAACTCCACTCCATACATATATATGGGGAGGTACTAGCTCCAACTCGGTTTTACAGTGAAAACTGCAGGAACTTCAAACCGGCACTAGGAAACAGACCGGGAAACCAGAGAAAAAGTTTCTCCTGCAACCCGTTCCCTTTGTGCTAGATGAACGAAAGTCTCTCCACATGCTCAGTTCTGAGAGTTAAGTGTGTGTGAAAACAGACCTTCACCTAGCTTGTTGGGAACACAAAGTTTCTCTTCAGTTGCAAACTCCACTCCATACATATATATGGGGAGGTACTAGCTCCAACTCGATTTTACAGTGAAAACTGCAGGAACTTCAAAGCGGCACTAGGAAACAGACTGAGAAACCAGAGTAAAAATTTCTCCTGCAACCCGTATCCTTTATTCTAGATGAACGAACGTCTCCCCACTTGCTCAGTTCTGAGAGATAAGTGTGTTTGAAAGCCGTACTTCATCTAGCTTGTTGGGAACACAAAGTTTCCCTACACTTGCAAACTCTACTCTATACATATTTATGGGGAGGTACTAGCTCCAACTCGGTTTTACAGTGAAAACTGCAGGAACATCTAACCGGCACTAGGAAACAGACCGAGAAACCAGAGTAAATGTTTCACCTGCAACCCGTTCCCTTTGTGCTAGATGAACGATCGTCTCTCCACATGCTCAGTTCTGAGAGATAAGTGTGTGTGAAAACAGACCTTCACCTAGCTTGTTGGGATTACAAAGTTTCTCTTCAGTTGCAAACACCACTCCATACATATGTATGGGGAGATAATAGCCCAACACGGTTTTACAGTGAAAACTGCAGGAACTTCAAACCGGCACTAGGAAACAGGCTGAGAAACCAGAGTAAAATTTTCTCCTGCAACCCGTTCCCTTTGTGCTAGATGAACGATTGTCTCTCCACATGCTCAGTTCTGAGGGATAAGTGTGTGTGAAAGCCGTCCTTCACCTAGCTTGTTGGGAACACAAAGTTTCTCTTCAGTTGCAAACTCCACTCCATACATATATATGGGGTGGTACTAGCTCCAACTCTGTTTTACAGTGAAAACTGCAGGAACTTCAACCCGGCGCTAGGAAACAGAGTCAGAAACCAGAGTAAAAGTTTCTCCTGCAACCCGTTCCCTTTGTGCTAGATGAACGAACGTCTCTCCACATGCTCAGTTCTGAGAGATATGTGTGTGTGAAAGCCGTCCTTCACCTAGCTTGTAGGGAACACAAAGTTTCTCTCCAGTTGCAAACTCCACTCCATACATATATATGGGGAGGTCCTAGCTCCAACTCGGTTTTACAGTGAAAACTGCAGGAACTTCAAACCGCCAGTAGGAAAAAGACCGAGAAACCAGAGTATTAGTTTCTCCTGCATACCGTTCCCTTTGTTCTAGATGAACGAACGTCTCTCCACATGCTCAGTTCTGAGAGATAAGTGTGTGTGAAAGCCGTCCTTCACCTAGCTTGTTGGGAACACATAGTTTCTCTTCAGTTGCCAACTCCACTCCATACATATATATGGGGAGGTACTAGCTCCAACTCGGTTTTACAGTGAAAACTGCAGGAACTTCAAACCGGCACTTGGAAACAGGCTGAGAAACCAGAGTAAAAGTTTCTCCTGCAACCCGTTCCCTTTGTGCTAGATGAACGAACGTCTCTCCACATGCTCAGTTCTGAGAGATATGTGTGTGTGAAAGCCGTCCTTCACCTAGCTTGTAGGGAACACAAAGTTTCTCTCCAGTTGCAAAATCCACTCCATGCATATATATGGGGAGGTCCTAGCTCCAACTCGGTTTTATAGTGAAGACTGCAGGAACTTCAAACCGGCACTAGGAAACAGACCGAGATACCAGAGTAATAGTTTCCCCTGCAAACCGTTCCTTTTGCGCTAGATGAACGAACGTCTCTCCACATGCTCAGTTCTGAGAGATAAGTGTGTGTGAAAGCCGTCCTTCATCTAGCTTGTTGGGAACACCAAGTTTCTCTTCAGTTGCCAACTCCCCTCCATACATATATATGGGGAGGTACTAGCTCCAACTCGGTTTTACAGTGAAAACTGCAGGAACTTCAAACCGGCACTTGGAAACAGACTGAGAAACCAGAGTAAAAGTTTCTCCTGCAACCCGTTCCCTTTGTGCTAGATGAACGAACGTCTCTCCACATGCTCAGTTCTGAGAGATATGTGTGTGTGAAAGCCGTCCTTCACCTAGCTTGTAGGGAACACAAAGTTTCTCTCCAGTTGCAAAATCCACTCCATGCATATATATGGGGAGGTCCTAGCTCCAACTCGGTTTTATAGTGAAGACTGCAGGAACTTCAAACCGGCACTAGGAAACAGACCGAGATACCAGAGTAATAGTTTCCCCTGCAAACCGTTCCTTTTGCGCTAGATGAACGAACGTCTCTCCACATGCTCAGTTCTGAGAGATAAGTGTGTGTGAAAGCCGTCCTTCACCTAGCTTGTTGGGAACACAAAGTTTCTCTTCAGTTGCAAACTCCACTCCATACATATATATGGGGTGGTACTAGCTCCAACTCTGTTTTACAGTGAAAACTGCAGGAACTTCAACCCGGCGCTAGGAAACAGAGTCAGAAACCAGAGTAAAAGTTTCCCCTGCAACCCGTTCCCTTTGTGCTAGATGAACGAACGTCTCTCCACATGCTCAGTTCTGAGAGATAAGTGTGTGTGAAAGCCGTCCTTCATCTAGCTTGTTGGGAACACAAAGTTTCTCTACAGTTGAAAACTCCACTCCATACATATATATGGGGAGTTACTAGCTCCAACTCGGTTTTACAGTGAAAACTGCAGGAACTTCAAACCGGCACTAGGAAACAGACCGGGAAACCAGAGAAAAAGTTTCTCCTGCAACCCGTTCCCTTTGTGCTAGATGAACGAAAGTCTCTCCACATGCTCAGTTCTGAGAGTTAAGTGTGTGTGAAAACAGACCTTCACATAGCTTGTTGGGAACACAAAGTTTCTCTTCAGTTGCAAACTCCACTCCATACATATATATGGGGAGGTACTAGCTCCAACTCGATTTTACAGTGAAAACTGCAGGAACTTCAAACCGGCACTAGGAAACAGACTGAGAAACCAGAGTAAAAATTTCTCCTGCAACCCGTATCCTTTATTCTAGATGAACGAACGTCTCCCCACTTGCTCAGTTCTGAGAGATAAGTGTGTTTGAAAGCCGTACTTCATCTAGCTTGTTGGGAACACAAAGTTTCCCTACACTTGCAAACTCTACTCTATACATATTTATGGGGAGGTACTAGCTCCAACTCGGTTTTACAGTGAAAACTGCAGGAACATCTAACCGGCACTAGGAAACAGACCGAGAAACCAGAGTAAAAGTTTCACCTGCAACCCGTTCCCTTTGTGCTAGATGAACGATCGTCTCTCCACATGCTCAGTTCTGAGAGATAAGTGTGTGTGAAAACAGACCTTCACCTAGCTTGTTGGGATTACAAAGTTTCTCTTCAGTTGCAAACACCACTCCATACATATGTATGGGGAGATAATAGCCCAACACGGTTTTACAGTGAAAACTGCAGGAACTTCAAACCGGCACTAGGAAACAGGCTGAGAAACCAGAGTAAAATTTTCTCCTGCAACCCGTTCCCTTTGTGCTAGATGAACGATTGTCTCTCCACATGCCCAATTCTGAGGGATAAGTGTGTGTGAAAGCCGTCCTTCACCTAGCTTGTTGGGAACACAAAGTTTCTCTTCAGTTGCAAACTACACTCCATACATATATATGGGGAGGTACTAGCTCCAACTCTGATTTACATTGAAAACTGCAGGAACATCAAACCGGCACTTGGAAACAGACCGAGAAACCAGAGTAAAAGTTTCTCCTGCAACCCGTTCCCTTTGTGCTAGATGAACGAACGTCTCTCCTCATACTCAATTCTGAGAGATATGTGTGTGTGAAAGCCGTCCTTCACCAAGCTTGTAGGGAACACAAAGTTTCTCTCCAGTTGCAAACTCCACTCCATAGATATATATGGGGAGGTCCTAGCTCCAACTCGGTTTTACAGTGAAAACTGCAGGAACTTCAAACCGCCACTAGGAAAAAGACCGAGAAACCAGAGTATTAGTTTCTCCTGCATACCGTTCCCTTTGTGCTAGATGAACGAACGTCTCTCCACATGCTCAGTTCTGAGAGATAAGTGTGTGTGAAAGCCGTCCTTCACCTAGCTTGTTGGGAACACCAAGTTTCTCTTCAGTTGCAAACTCCACTCCATACATATATATGGGGAGGTACTAGCTCCAACTCGGTTTTACTGTGAAAACTGCAGGAACATCAAACCGGCACTTGCAAACAGACTGAGAAACCAGAGCAAAAGTTTCTCCTGCAACCCGTTCCCTTTGTGCTAAATGAACGAACGTCTCTCCACATGCTAGGTTCTGAGAGATATCTGTGTGTGAAAGACGTCCTTCACCTAGCTTGTAGGGAACACAAAGTTTCTCTCCAGTTGCAAACTCCACTCCATACATATATATGGGGAGGTCCTAGCTCCAACTCGGTTTTACAGTGAAAACTGCAGGAACTTCAAACCGGCACTAGGAAACAGACCGAGATACCAGAGTAAAAGTTTACCCTGCAACCCGTTCCCTTTGTGCTAGATGAACGAACGTCTCTCCACATGCTCATTTCTGAGAGATAAGTGTGTGTTAAAGCCGTCCTTCACCTAGCTTGTTGGGAACACAAAGTTTCTCTTCAGTTGCAAACTCCGCTCCATACATATATATGGGTGGTACTAGCTCCAACTCTGTTTTACAGTGATATCTGCAGGAACTTCAACCCGGTTCTAGGAAACAGAGTCAGAAACCAGAGTAAAAGTTTCTCCTGCAACCCGTTCCCTTTGTGCTAGATGAACGAACGTCTCTCCACATGCTCAGATCTGAGAGATAAGTGTGTGTGAATGCCGTCCTTCATCTAGCTTGTTGGGAACACAAAGTTTCTCTACAGTTGAAAACTCCACTCCATACGTATATATGGGGAGGTACAACCTCCAACTCGGTTTTACAGTGAAAAATGCAGGAACATCAAACCGGCACTAGGAAACAGACCGGGAAACCAGAGTAAAAGTTTCTCCTGCAACACGTTCCCTTTGTGCTAGATGAACGAAAGTCTCTCCACATGCTCAGTTCTGAGAGTTAAGTGTGTGTGAAAACAGACCTTCATCTAGCTTGTTGGGAACACAAAGTTTCTCTTCAGTTGCAAACTCCACTCCATACATATATATGAGGAGGTACTAGCTCCAACTCGATTTTACAGTGAAAACTGCAGGAACTTCAAACGGGCACTAGGAAACAGACTGAGAAACCAGAGTAATAGTTTCTCCTGCAAACCGTTCCCTTTGTGCTAGATGAACGAACGTCTCTCCACATGCTCAGTTCTGAGAGATAAGTGTGTGTGAAAACAGACCTTCACATAACTTGTTCTGAACACAAAGTTTCTCTTCAGTTGCAAACACCAATCCATACATATGTATGGGGAGGTACAAGCCCAACTCGGTTTTACAGTGAAAACTGCAGGAACTTCAAACCGGCACTAGGAAACAGGCTGAGAAACCAGAGAAAAAGTTTCTCCTGCAACCCGTTCCCTTTGTGCTAGATGAACGATCGTCTCTCCACATGCTCAGGTCTGAGGGATAAGTGTGTGTGAAAGCCGTCTTTCACCTAGCTTGTTGGGAACACTAAGTTTCTCTTCAGTTGCAAACTCCACTCCATACATATATATGGGGAGGTACTAGCTCCAACTCGGTTTTAGAGTGAAAACTGCAGGAACTTAAAACCGGCACTAGGAAAAAGACCGAGAAACCAGAGTAATAGTTTCTCCTGCAAACCTTTCCCTTTTTGCTAGATGAACGAACGTCTCTCCACATGCTCAGTTCTGAGGGATAAGTGTGTGTGAAAGCCGTCCTTCACCTAGCTTGTTGGGAACACAAAGTTTCTCTTCAGTTGCAAACTCCACTCCATACATATATATGGGGAGGTACTAGCTCCAACTCGGTTTTACAGTGAAAACTGCAGGAACTTCAAACCGGCACTAGGAAACAGACCGAGATACCAGAGTAAAAGTTTCTCCTGCAAACCGTTCCATTGTGCTAGATGAACGAACGTCTCTCCACATGCTCAGTTCTGAGAGATAAGTGTGTGTGAAAGCCGTCCTTCACCTAGCTTGTGGGGAACACAAAGTTTCTCTTCAGTTGCAAACTCAATTCCATACACATATATGGGTATGTACTAGCTCCAACTCGGTTTTACAGTGAAATCTGCTGGAACTTCAAACCGGCACTAGGAGACAGACCGAGATACCAGAGTAAAAGTTTCTCCTGCAAACCGTTCCATTGTGCTAGATGAACGAACGTCTCTCCACATGCTCAGTTCTGAGAGATAAGTGTGTGTGAAAGCCGTCCTTCACCTAGCTTGTTGGGAACACAAAGTTTCTCTTCAGTTGCAAACTCCAGTCCATATATATATACGGGGAGGTACATGCTCCAACTCCGATTTACAGTGAAAACCGCAGGAACTTCAAACCGGCACTTGGAAACATACCGAGAAACCAGAGAAATAGTATATCCTACATCCCGTTCCCTTTGTGCTAGATGAACGAACGTCTCTCCACATGCTAAGTTCTGAGAGATATGTGTGTGTGAAAGCCGTCCTTCACCTAGCTTGTTGGGAACACAAAGTTTCTCTTCAGTTGCAAACTCCAATCCATACATATATATGGGGAGGTATTAGCTCCAACTCGGTTTTACAGTGAAAACTGCAGGAACATCAAACCGGCACTAGGAAACAGACCGAGATACCAGAGTAAAAGTTTCTCCTGCAACCCGTTCCCTTTGTGCTAGATGAACGAACGTCTCTCCACATGCTCAGTTCTGAGAAATAAGTGTGTGTGAAAGCCATCCTTCACCTAGCTTGTTGGGAACACAAAGTTTCTCTTCAGTTGCAAACTCCACTCCATACATATATATGGGGATGTACTAGCTCCAACTCGGTTTTACAGTGAAAACTGCAGGAACTTCAAACCGGCACTAGGAAACAGACCGAGAATCCAGAGAAAAAGTTTCTCCTGCAACCCGTTCCCTTTGTGCTAGATGAACGAACGTCTCTCCACATGCTCAGTTCTGACAGATAAGGGTGTGTGAAAGCCGTCCTTCACCTAGCTTGTTGGGAACACAAAGTTTCTCTTCGGTTGTAAACACCACTCCATACATATATATGGGGAGGTACAAGCTCCAACTCGGTTTTAAAGTGAAAACTGCAGGAACTTCAAACCGGAACTAGGAAACAGACCGAGAAACCAGAGTAATAGTTTCACATGCAACCCGTTCCCTTTATGCTAGATGAACGTACGTCTCTCCACATGCTCAGTTCTGAGAGATATGTGTGTGTGAAAGCCGTCCTTCACCTAGCTTTTTGGGAACACAAAGATTCTCTTCAGTTGCAAACTCCTCTCCATACATATATATGGGGATGTACTAGCTCCAACTCGGTTTTACAGTGAAAAATGCAGGAACTTCAAACCGGCACTAGGAAACAGACCGAGGAACCAGAGTAAATGTTTCTCCTGCAACACGTTCCCTTTGTTCTAGACGAACGAACGTCTCTCAACATGCTCAGTTCTGAGAGAAAAATGTGTGTGAAAGTCGTCCTTCATCTAGCTTGTGGGGAACACAAAGTTTCTCTACAGTTGCAAACTCCACTACATAAATATATATGGGGAGGTACTAGCTCCAACTCGGTTTTACAGTGAAAACTGCAGGAACATCAAACCGGCACTAGGAAACAGACCGAGAAACCAGAGTAAAAGTTTCTCCTGCAACCCGTTCCCCTTGTGCTAGATGAACGAACGTCTCTCCACATGCTCAGTTCTGAGAGATAAGTGTGTGTGAATGCCGTCCTTCACCTAGCTTGTTGGGAACACAAAGTTTCTCTTCAGTTGCAAACTCCACTCCATACATATATATGGGGAGTTACTAGCTCCAACTCGGTTTTACAGTTAAAACTGCAGGAACTTCAAACAGGCACTAGGAAACAGACCGAGATACCAGAGTAAAGTTTCTCCTGCAACCCGTTCCCATTGTGCTAGATGAACGAACGTCTCTCCACATGCTCAGTTCTGAGAGATAAGTGTGTGTGAAAGCCGTCCTTCACCTTGCTTCTTGGGAACACAAAGATTCTCTTCAGATGCAAACTCCAATCCATAAATATATATGGGGAGGTACTAGCTCCAACACGGTTTTACAGTGAAAACTGCTGGAACTTCAAACCGGCACTAGGAAACAGACCGAGAAACCAGAGTAAAAGTTTCTCCTGCAACCCGTTCCCTTTGTGCTAAATGAACGAACGTCTCTCCACATGCACAGTCCTGAGAGATAAGTGAGTGTGAAAGCCGTCTTTCACATAGCTTGTTGGGAACACAAAATTTCTCTTCAGTTGTAAACTCCACTCCATACATATATATGGGGAGGTACTAGCTCCAACTCGGTTATACCGTGAAAACTGCAGGAACTTCAAACCGGCACTAGGAAACAGACCGGGAAACCAGAGTAAAAGTTTCTCCTGCAACCCGTTCCCTTTGTGCTAGATGAACGAAAGTCTCTCCACATGCTCAGTTCTGAGAGTTAAGTGTGTGTGAAAACAGACCTTCATCTAGCTTGTTGGGAACACTAAGTTTCTCTTCAGTTGCAAACTCCACTCCATACATATATATGAGGAGGTACTAGCTCCAACTCGATTTTACAGTGAAAACTGCAGGAACTTCAAACGGGCACTAGGAAACAGACTGAGAAACCAGAGTAATAGTTTCTCCTGCAAACCGTTCCCTTTGTGCTAGATGAACGAACGTCTCTCCACATGCTCAGTTCTGAGAGATAAGTGTGTGTGAAAATAGACCTTCACATAACTTGTTCTGAACACAAAGTTTCTCTTCAGTTGCAAACACCAATCCATACATATGTATGGGGAGGTACAAGCCCAACTCGGTTTTACAGTGAAAACTGCAGGAACTTCAAACCGGCACTAGGAAACAGGCTGAGAAACCAGAGTAAAACTTTCTCCTGCAACCCGTTCCCTTTGTGCTAGATGAACGATCGTCTCTCCACATGCTCAGGTCTGAGGGATAAGTGTGTGTGAAAGCCGTCTTTCACCTAGCTTGTTGGGAACACTAAGTTTCTCTTCAGTTGCAAACTCCACTCCATACATATATATGGGGAGGTACTAGCTCCAACTCGGTTTTACAGTGAAAACTGCAGGAAATTCAAACCGGCACAAGGAAAAAGACCGAGAAACCAGAGTAAAAGTTTCTCCTGCAACCCGTTCCCTTTGTGCTAGATGAACGAACGTATCTCCACATGCTTTGTTCTGAGAGAAAAGTGTGTGTGAAAGCCGTCCTTCACATAGCTTGTTGGGAACACAAAGTTTCTCTTCAGTTGCAAACTCCACTCCATACATATATATGGGGAGGTACTAGCTCCAACTCGGTTTTACAGTGAAAACTGCAGGAACATCAAACCGGCACTAGGAAACAGACCGAGAAACCAGAGTAAAAGTTTCTCCTGCAACCCGTTCCCCTTGTGCTACATGAACGAACGTCTCTCCACATGCTCAGTTCTGAGAGATAAGTGTGTATGAAAGCGTACTTCACCTAGCTTGTTGGGAACACAAAGTTTCTCTTCAGTTGCAACCTCCACTCCATATATATATATGGGGAGGTACTTGATCCAACTCGGTTTTACAGTGAAAACTGCAGGAGCTTCAAACCGGCAGTAGGAAACAGACCGAGAAAACAGAGTAATAGTTTCTCTGCAACCCGTTCCCTTTGTGCTAGATGAACGAACGTCTCTCCACATGCTCAGTTCTGAGAGATAAGTGTGTGTGAAAGCCGTCCTTCACCTAGCTTGTTGGGAACACAAAGTTTCTCTTCAGTTGCAAACTCCACTCCATACATATATATGGGGAGTTACTAGCTCCAACTCGGTTTTACAGTGAAAACTGCAGGAACTTCAAACCGGCACTAGGAAACAGACCGAGATACCAGAGTAAAGTTTCTCCTGCATCCCGTTCCCATTGTGCTAGATGAACGAACGTCTCTCCACATGCTCAGTTCTGAGAGTTAAGTGTGTGTGAAAACAGACCTTCACCTAGCTTGTTGGGAACACAAAGTTTCTCTTCGGTTGTAAACACCACTCCATACATATATATGGGGAGGTACAAGCTCCAACTCGGTTTTAAAGTGAAAACTGCAGGAACTTCAAACCGGAACTAGGAAACAGACCGAGAAACCAGAGTAATAGTTTCACATGCAACCCGTTCCCTTTATGCTAGATGAACGTACGTCTCTCCACATGCTCAGTTCTGAGAGATATGTGTGTGTGAAAGCCGTCCTTCACCTAGCTTTTTGGGAACACAAAGATTCTCTTCAGTTGCAAACTCCTCTCCATACATATATATGGGGATGTACTAGCTCCAACTCGGTTTTACAGTGAAAAATGCAGGAACTTCAAACCGGCACTAGGAAACAGACCGAGGAACCAGAGTAAATGTTTCTCCTGCAACACGTTCCCTTTGTTCTAGACGAACGAACGTCTCTCAACATGCTCAGTTCTGAGAGAAAAATGTGTGTGAAAGTCGTCCTTCATCTAGCTTGTGGGGAACACAAAGTTTCTCTACAGTTGCAAACTCCACTACATACATATATATGGGGAGGTACTAGCTCCAACTCGGTTTTACAGTGAAAACTGCAGGAACATCAAACCGGCACTAGGAAACAGACCGAGAAACCAGAGTAAAAGTTTCTCCTGCAACCCGTTCCCCTTGTGCTAGATGAACGAACGTCTCTCCACATGCTCAGTTCTGAGAGATAAGTGTGTGTGAATGCCGTCCTTCACCTAGCTTGTTGGGAACACAAAGTTTCTCTTCAGTTGCAAACTCCACTCCATACATATATATGGGGAGTTACTAGCTCCAACTCGGTTTTACAGTTAAAACTGCAGGAACTTCAAACCGGCACTAGGAAACAGACCGAGATACCAGAGTAAAGTTTCTCCTGCAACCCGTTCCCATTGTGCTAGATGAACGAACGTCTCTCCACATGCTCAGTTCTGAGAGATAAGTGTGTGTGAAAGCCGTCCTTAACCTTGCTTCTTGGGAACACAAAGATTCTCTTCAGATGCAAACTCCAATCCATAAATATATATGGGGAGGTACTAGCTCCAACACGGTTTTACAGTGAAAACTGCTGGAACTTCAAACCGGCACTAGGAAACAGACCGAGAAACCAGAGTAAAAGTTTCTCCTGCAACCCGTTCCCTTTGTGCTAAATGAACGAACGTCTCTCCACATGCACAGTCCTGAGAGATAAGTGAGTGTGAAAGCCGTCTTTCACATAGCTTGTTGGGAACACAAAATTTCTCTTCAGTTGTAAACTCCACTCCATACATATATATGGGGAGGTACTAGCTCCAACTCGGTTATACCGTGAAAACTGCAGGAACTTCAAACCGGCACTAGGAAACAGACCGGGAAACCAGAGTAAAAGTTTCTCCTGCAACCCGTTCCCTTTGTGCTAGATGAACGAAAGTCTCTCCACATGCTCAGTTCTGAGAGTTAAGTGTGTGTGAAAACAGACCTTCATCTAGCTTGTTGGGAACACTAAGTTTCTCTTCAGTTGCAAACTCCACTCCATACATATATATGAGGAGGTACTAGCTCCAACTCGATTTTACAGTGAAAACTGCAGGAACTTCAAACGGGCACTAGGAAACAGACTGAGAAACCAGAGTAATAGTTTCTCCTGCAAACCGTTCCCTTTGTGCTAGATGAACGAACGTCTCTCCACATGCTCAGTTCTGAGAGATAAGTGTGTGTGAAAATAGACCTTCACATAACTTGTTCTGAACACAAAGTTTCTCTTCAGTTGCAAACACCAATCCATACATATGTATGGGGAGGTACAAGCCCAACTCGGTTTTACAGTGAAAACTGCAGGAACTTCAAACCGGCACTAGGAAACAGGCTGAGAAACCAGAGTAAAACTTTCTCCTGCAACCCGTTCCCTTTGTGCTTGATGAACGATCGTCTCTCCACATGCTCAGGTCTGAGGGATAAGTGTGTGTGAAAGCCGTCTTTCACCTAGCTTGTTGGGAACACTAAGTTTCTCTTCAGTTGCAAACTCCACTCCATACATATATATGGGGAGGTACTAGCTCCAACTCGGTTTTACAGTGAAAACTGCAGGAAATTCAAACCGGCACAAGGAAAAAGACCGAGAAACCAGAGTAAAAGTTTCTCCTGCAACCCGTTCCCTTTGTGCTAGATGAACGAACGTATCTCCACATGCTTTGTTCTGAGAGAAAAGTGTGTGTGAAAGCCGTCCTTCACATAGCTTGTTGGGAACACAAAGTTTCTCTTCAGTTGCAAACTCCACTCCATACATATATATGGGGAGGTACTAGCTCCAACTCGGTTTTACAGTGAAAACTGCAGGAACATCAAACCGGCACTAGGAAACAGACCGAGAAACCAGAGTAAAAGTTTCTCCTGCAACCCGTTCCCCTTGTGCTACATGAACGAACGTCTCTCCACATGCTCAGTTCTGAGAGATAAGTGTGTATGAAAGCGTACTTCACCTAGCTTGTTGGGAACACAAAGTTTCTCTTCAGTTGCAACCTCCACTCCATATATATATATGGGGAGGTACTTGATCCAACTCGGTTTTACAGTGAAAACTGCAGGAGCTTCAAACCGGCAGTAGGAAACAGACCGAGAAAACAGAGTAATAGTTTCTCTGCAACCCGTTCCCTTTGTGCTAGATGAACGAACGTCTCTCCACATGCTCAGTTCTGAGAGATAAGTGTGTGTGAAAGCCGTCCTTCACCTAGCTTGTTGGGAACACAAAGTTTCTCTTCAGTTGCAAACTCCACTCCATACATATATATGGGGAGTTACTAGCTCCAACTCGGTTTTACAGTTAAAACTGCAGGAACTTCAAACCGGCACTAGGAAACAGACCGAGATACCAGAGTAAAGTTTCTCCTGCATCCCGTTCCCATTGTGCTAGATGAACGAACGTCTCTCCACATGCTCAGTTCTGAGAGTTAAGTGTGTGTGAAAACAGACCTTCACCTAGCTTGTTGGGAACACAAAGTTTCTCTTCAGTTGCAAACTCCACTCCATACATATATATGGGGAGTTACTAGCTCCAACTCGGTTTTACAGTTAAAACTGCAGGAACTTCAAACCGGCACTAGGAAACAGACCGAGATACCAGAGTAAAGTTTCTCCTGCATCCCGTTCCCATTGTGCTAGATGAACGAACGTCTCTCCACATGCTCAGTTCTGAGAGATAAGTGTGTGTGAAAGCCATCCTTCACCTTGCTTCTTGGGAACACAAAGATTCTCTTCAGATGCAAACTCCAATCCATAAATATATATGGGGAGGTACTAGCTCCAACACGGTTTTACAGTGAAAACTGCAGGAAATTCAAACCGGCACTAGGAAACAGACCGAGAAACCAGAGTAAAAGTTTCTCCTGCAACCCGTTCCCTTTATGCTAAATGAACGAACGTCTCTCCACATGCTCAGTTCTGAGAGATAAGTGAGTGTGAAAGCCGTCTTTCACATAGCTTGTTGGGAACACAAAATTTCTCTTCAGTTGTAAACTCCACTCCATACATATATATGGGGAGGTACTAGCTCCAACTCGGTTATACCGTGAAAACTGCAGGAACTTCAAACCGGCACTAGGAAACAGACCGGGAAACCAGAGTAAAAGTTTCTCCTGCAACCCGTTCCCTTTGCTAGATGAACGAAAGTCTCTCCACATGCTCAGTTCTGAGAGTTAAGTGTGTGTGAAAACAGACCTTCATCTAGCTTGTTGGGAACACAAAGTTTCTCTTCAGTTGCAAACTCCACTCCATACATATATATGAGGAGGTACTAGCTCCAACTCGATTTTACAGTGAAAACTGCAGGAACTTCAAACGGGCACTAGGAAACAGACTGAGAAACCAGAGTAATAGTTTCTCCTGCAAACCGTTCCCTTTGTGCTAGATGAACGAACGTCTCTCCACATGCTCAGTTCTGAGAGATAAGTGTGTGTGAAAGCCGTCCTTCACCTAGCTTGTTGGGAACACAAAGTTTCTCTTCAGTTGCAAACTCCACTCCATACATATATATGGGGAGTTACTAGCTCCAACTCGGTTTTACAGTTAAAAATGCAGGAACTTCAAACCGGCACTAGGAAACAGACCGAGATACCAGAGTAAAGTTTCTCCTGCAACCCGTTCCCATTGTGCTAGATGAACGAACGTCTCTCCACATGCTCAGTTCTGAGAGATAAGTGTGTGTGAAAGCCGTCCTTCACCTTGCTTCTTGGGAACACAAAGATTCTCTTCAGATGCAAACTCCAATCCATAAATATATATGGGGAGGTACTAGCTCCAACACGGTTTTACAGTGAAAACTGCAGGAACTTCAAACCGGCACTAGGAAACAGACCGAGAAACCAGAGTAAAAGTTTCTCCTGCAACCCGTTCCCTTTGTGCTAAATGAACGAACGTCTCTCCACATGCACAGTTCTGAGAGATAAGTGAGTGTGAAAGCCGTCTTTCACATAGCTTGTTGGGAACACAAAATTTCTCTTCAGTTGTAAACTCCACTCCATACATATATATGGGGAGGTACTAGCTCCAACTCGGTTATACCGTGAAAACTGCAGGAACTTCAAACCGGCACTAGGAAACAGACCGGGAAACCAGAGTAAAAGTTTCTCCTGCAACCCGTTCCCTTTGTGCTAGATGAACGAAAGTCTCTCCACATGCTCAGTTCTGAGAGTTAAGTGTGTGTGAAAACAGACCTTCATCTAGCTTGTTGGGAACACAAAGTTTCTCTTCAGTTGCAAACTCCACTCCATACATATATATGAGGAGGTACTAGCTCCAACTCGATTTTACAGTGAAAACTGCAGGAACTTCAAACGGGCACTAGGAAACAGACTGAGAAACCAGAGTAATAGTTTCTCCTGCAAACCGTTCCCTTTGTGCTAGATGAACGAACGTCTCTCCACATGCTCAGTTCTGAGAGATAAGTGTGTGTGAAAATAGACCTTCACATAACTTGTTCTGAACACAAAGTTTCTCTTCAGTTGCAAACACCAATCCATACATATGTATGGGGAGGTACAAGCCCAACTCGGTTTTACAGTGAAAACTGCAGGAACTTCAAACCGGCACTAGGAAACAGGCTGAGAAACCAGAGTAAAAGTTTCTCCTGCAACCTGTTCCCTTTGTGCTAGATGAACGATCGTCTCTCCACATGCTCAGGTCTGAGGGATAAGTGTGTGTGAAAGCCGTCTTTCACCTAGCTTGTTGGGAACACTAAGTTTCTCTTCAGTTGCAAACTCCACTCCATACATATATATGGGGAGGTACTAGCTCCAACTCGGTTTTACAGTGAAAACTGCAGGAAATTCAAACCGGCACAAGGAAAAAGACCGAGAAACCAGAGTAAAAGTTTCTCCTGCAACCCGTTCCCTTTGTGCTAGATGAACGAACGTATCTCCACATGCTTTGTTCTGAGAGAAAAGTGTGTGTGAAAGCCGTCCTTCACATAGCTTGTTGGGAACACAAAGTTTCTCTTCAGTTGCAAACTCCACTCCATACATATATATGGGGAGGTACTAGCTCCAACTCGGTTTTACAGTGAAAACTGCAGGAACATCAAACCGGCACTAGGAAACAGACCGAGAAACCAGAGTAAAAGTTTCTCCTGCAACCCGTTCCCCTTGTGCTACATGAACGAACGTCTCTCCACATGCTCAGTTCTGAGAGATAAGTGTGTATGAAAGCGTACTTCACCTAGCTTGTTGGGAACACAAAGTTTCTCTTCAGTTGCAACCTCCACTCCATATATATATATGGGGAGGTACTTGATCCAACTCGGTTTTACAGTGAAAACTGCAGGAGCTTCAAACCGGCAGTAGGAAACAGACCGAGAAAACAGAGTAATAGTTTCTCTGCAACCCGTTCCCTTTGTGCTAGATGAACGAACGTCTCTCCACATGCTCAGTTCTGAGAGATAAGTGTGTGTGAAAGCCGTCCTTCACCTAGCTTGTTGGGAACACAAAGTTTCTCTTCAGTTGCAAACTCCACTCCATACATATATATGGGGAGTTACTAGCTCCAACTCGGTTTTACAGTTAAAACTGCAGGAACTTCAAACCGGCACTAGGAAACAGACCGAGATACCAGAGTAAAGTCTCTCCTGCATCCCGTTCCCATTGTGCTAGATGAACGAACGTCTCTCCACATGCTCAGTTCTGAGAGATAAGTGTGTGTGAAAGCCATCCTTCACCTTGCTTCTTGGGAACACAAAGATTCTCTTCAGATGCAAACTCCAATCCATAAATATATATGGGGAGGTACTAGCTCCAACACGGTTTTACAGTGAAAACTGCAGGAAATTCAAACCGGCACTAGGAAACAGACCGAGAAACCAGAGTAAAAGTTTCTCCTGCAACCCGTTCCCTTTGTGCTAAATGAACGAACGTCTCTCCACATGCTCAGTTCTGAGAGATAAGTGAGTGTGAAAGCCGTCTTTCACATAGCTTGTTGGGAACACAAAATTTCTCTTCAGTTGTAAACTCCACTCCATACATATATATGGGGAGGTACTAGCTCCAACTCGGTTATACCGTGAAAACTGCAGGAACTTCAAACCGGCACTAGGAAACAGACCGGGAAACCAGAGTAAAAGTTTCTCCTGCAACCCGTTCCCTTTGCTAGATGAACGAAAGTCTCTCCACATGCTCAGTTCTGAGAGTTAAGTGTGTGTGAAAACAGACCTTCATCTAGCTTGTTGGGAACACAAAGTTTCTCTTCAGTTGCAAACTCCACTCCATACATATATATGAGGAGGTACTAGCTCCAACTCGATTTTACAGTGAAAACTGCAGGAACTTCAAACGGGCACTAGGAAACAGACTGAGAAACCAGAGTAATAGTTTCTCCTGCAAACCGTTCCCTTTGTGCTAGATGAACGAACGTCTCTCCACATGCTCAGTTCTGAGAGATAAGTGTGTGTGAAAACAGACCTTCACATAACTTGTTCTGAACACAAAGTTTCTCTTCAGTTGCAAACACCAATCCATACATATGTATGGGGAGGTACAAGCCCAACTCGGTTTTACAGTGAAAACTGCAGGAACTTCAAACCGGCACTAGGAAACAGGCTGAGAAACCAGAGTAAAAGTTTCTCCTGCAACCCGTTCCCTTTGTGCTAGATGAACGATCGTCTCTCCACATGCTCAGGTCTGAGTGATAAGTGTGTGTGAAAGCCGTCTTTCACCTAGCTTGTTGGGAACACTAAGTTTCTCTTCAGTTGCAAACTCCACTCCATACATATATATGGGGAGGTACTAGCTCCAACTCTGTTTTACAGTGAAAACTGCAGGAAATTCAAACCGGCACAAGGAAAAAGACCGAGAAACCAGAGTAAAAGTTTCTCCTGCAACCCGTTCCCTTTGTGCTAGATGAACGAACGTATCTCCACATGCTTTGTTCTGAGAGAAAAGTGTGTGTGAAAGCCGTCCTTCACATAGCTTGTTGGGAACACAAAGTTTCTCTTCAGTTGCAAACTCCACTCCATAAATTTATATGGGGAGGTACAAGCTCCAACTCTTTTTTACAGTGAAAACTGCAGGAACTTAAAACCGGCACTAGGAAAAAGACCGAGAAACCAGAGTAATAGTTTCTCCTGCAAACCTTTCCCTTTTTGCTAGATGAACGAACGTCTCTCCACATGCTCAGTTCTGAGGGATAAGTGTGTGTGAAAGCCGTCCTTCACCTAGCTTGTTGGGAACACAAAGTTTCTCTTCAGTTGCAAACTCCACTCCATACATATATATGGGGAGGTACTAGCTCCAACTCGGTTTTACAGTGAAAACTGCAGGAACTTCAAACCGGCACTAGGAAACAGACCGAGATACCAGAGTAAAAGTTTCTCCTGCAAACCGTTCCATTGTGCTAGATGAACGAACGTCTCTCCACATGCTCAGTTCTGAGAGATAAGTGTGTGTGAAAGCCGTCCTTCACCTAGCTTGTGGGGAACACAAAGTTTCTCTTCAGTTGCAAACTCAATTCCATACACATATATGGGTATGTACTAGCTCCAACTCGGTTTTACAGTGAAAACTGCTGGAACTTCAAACCGGCTCTAGGAGACAGACCGAGATACCAGAGTAAAAGTTTCTCCTGCAAACCGTTCCATTGTGCTAGATGAACGAACGTCTCTCCACATGCTCAGTTCGGAGAGATAAGTGTGTGTGAAAGCCGTCCTTCACCTAGCTTGTTGGGAACACAAAGTTTCTCTTCAGTTGCAAACTCCAGTCCATATATATATACGGGGAGGTACATGCTCCAACTCCGATTTACAGTGAAAACCGCAGGAACTTCAAACCGGCACTTGGAAACATACCGAGAAACCAGAGAAATAGTATACCTACATCCCGTTCCCTTTGTGCTAGATGAACGAACGTCTCTCCACATGCTAAGTTCTGAGAGATATGTGTTTGTGAAAGCCGTCCTTCACCTAGCTTGTTGGGAACACAAAGTTTCTCTTCAGTTGCAAACTCCAATCCATACATATATATGGGGAGGTATTAGCTCCAACTCGGTTTTACAGTGAAAACTGCAGGAACATCAAACCGGCACTAGGAAACAGACCGAGATACCAGAGTAAAAGTTTCTCCTGCAACCCGTTCCCTTTGTGCTAGATGAACGAACGTCTCTCCACATGCTCAGTTCTGAGAAATAAGTGTGTGTGAAAGCCATCCTTCACCTAGCTTGTTGGGAACACAAAGTTTCCCTTCAGTTGCAAACTCCACTCCATACATATATATGGGGAGGTACTAGCTCCAACTCGGTTTTACAGTGAAAACTGCAGGAACTTCAAACCGGCACTAGGAAACAGACCGAGAATCCAGAGTAAAAGTTTCTCCTGCAACCCGTTCCCTTTGTGCTAGATGAACGAACGTCTCTCCACATGCTCAGTTCTGACAGATAAGGGTGTGTGAAAGCCGTCCTTCACCTAGCTTGTTGGGAACACAAAGTTTCTCTTCGGTTGTAAACACCACTCCATACATATATATGGGGAGGTACAAGCTCCAACTCGGTTTTACAGTGAAAACTGCAGGAACTTCAAACCGGAACTAGGAAACAGACCGAGAAACCAGAGTAATAGTTTCACATGCAACCCGTTCCCTTTATGCTAGATGAACGTACGTCTCTCCACATGCTCAGTTCTGAGAGATATGTGTGTGTGAAAGCCGTCCTTCACCTAGCTTTTTGGGAACACAAAGATTCTCTTCAGTTGCAAACTCCACTCCATACATATATATGGGGATGTACCAGCTCCAACTCGGTTTTACAGTGAAAAATGCAGGAACTTCAAACCGGCACTAGGAAACAGACCGAGGAACCAGAGTAAAAGTTTCTCCTGCAACCCGTTCCCTTTATGCCAAATGAACGAACGTCTCTCCACATGCTCAGTTCTGAGAGATAAGTGTGTGTGAAAGCCGTCCTTCACCTAGCTTGTTGGGAACACAAAGTTTCTATTCAGTTGCCAACTCCACTCCTTACATATATAGTGGGAGGTACTAGCTCCAACTCGGTTTACAGTGAAAACTGCAGGAACTTCAAACCGGCACTAGGAAACAGACCGAGAAACCAGAGTAAAAATTTCTCCTGCAACCCGTTCTTTTTGTGCTAGGTGAACGAACGTCTCTCCACATGCTCAGTTCTGAGAGATAATTCTGTGTGAAAGCCGTCCTTCATCTAGCTTGTTGGGAACACAAAGGTTCTCTTCAGTTGCAAATTCCACTCCATAAATTTATATGGGGAAATACTAGCTCCAACTCGGTTTTACAGTGAAAACTGCAGGAACTTCAAACCGGCACTAGGAAACAGACCGAGATACCAGAGTAAAAGTTTCTCCTGCAAACCGTTCCATTGTGCAAGATGAACGAACGTCTCTCCACATGCTCAGTTCTGAGAGATAAGTGTGTGTGAAAGCCGTCCTTCACCTAGCTTGTTGGGAACACAAAGTTTCTCTTCAGTTGCAAACTCCATTCCATACACATATATGGGTATGTACTAGCTCCAACTCGGTTTTACAGTGAAAACTGCTGGAACTTCAAACCGGCCCTAGGAGACAGACCGAGATACCAGAGTAAAAGTTTCTCCTAGAAACCGTTCCATTGTGCTAGATGAACGAACGTCTCTCCACATGCTCAGTTCTGAGAGATAAGTGTGTGTGAAAGCCGTCCTTCACCTAGCTTGTTGGGAACACAAAGTTTCTCTTCAGTTGCAAACTCCACTCCATATATATATACGGGGAGGTACTTGCTCCAACTCCGATTTACAGTGAAAACCGCAGGAACTTCAAACCGGCACTTGGAAACATACCGAGAAACCAGAGAAATAGTATATCCTACATCCCGTTCCCATTGTGCTAGATGAACGAACGTCTCTCCACATGCTAAGTTCTGAGAGATATGTGTGTGTGAAAGCCGTCCTTCACCTAGCTTGTTGGGAACACAAAGTTTCTCTTCAGTTGCAAACTCCACTCCATACATATATATGGGGAGGTATTAGCTCCAACTCGGTTTTACAGTGAAAACTGCAGGAACATCAAACCGGCACTAGGAAACAGACCGAGATACCAGAGTAAAAGTTTCTCCTGCAACTCGTTCCCTTTGTGCTAGATGAACGAACGTCTCTCCACATGCTCATTTCTGAGAGATAAGTGTGTGTGAAAGCCATCCTTCACCTAGCTTGTTGGGAACACAAAGTTTCTCTTCAGTTGCAAACTCCACTCCATACATATATATGGGGATGTACTAGCTCCAACTCGGTTTTACACTGAAAACTGCAGGAACTTCAAACCGGCACTAGGAAACAGACCGAGAATCCAGAGTAAAGTTTCTCCTGCAACCCGTTCCCTTTGTGCTAGATGAACGAACGTCTCTCCACATGCTCAGTTCTGACAGATAAGTGTGTGTGAAAGCCGTCCTTCACCTAGCTTGTTGGGAACACAAAGTTTCTCTTCGGTTGTAAACACCACTCCATACATATATATGGGGAGGTACAAGCTCCAACTCGGTTTTACAGTGAAAAATGCAGGAACTTCAAACCGGAACTAGGAAACAGACCGAGAAACCAGAGTAATAGTTTCACATGCAACCCGTTCCCTTTATGCTAGATGAACGTACGTCTCTCCACATGCTCGGTTCTGAGAGATATGTGTGTGTGAAAGCCGTCCTTCACCTAGCTTGTTGGGAACACAAAGATTCTCTTCAGTTGCAAACTCCACTCCATACATATATATGGGGATGTACTAGCTCCAACTCGGTTTTACAGTGAAAAATGCAGGAACTTCAAACCGGCACTAGGAAACAGACCGAGGAACCAGAGTAAAAGTTTCTCCTGCAACCCGTTCCCTTTATGCCAAATGAACGAACGTCTCTCCACATGCTCAGTTCTGAGAGATAAGTGTGTGTGAAAGCCGTCCTTCACCTAGCTTGTTGGGAACACAAAGTTTCTATTCAGTTGCCAACACCACTCCTTACATATATAGTGGGAGGTACTAGCTCCAACTCGGTTTACAGTGAAAACTGCAGGAACTTCAAACCGGCACTAAGAAACAGACCGAGAAACCAGAGTAATATATTCTCCTGCAACCCGTTCCCTTTGTGCTAGATGAACGAACGTCTCTCCACATGCTCAGTACTGAGAGATAAGTGTGTGTGAAAGCCGTCCTTCACCTAGCTTGTTGGGAACACAAAGTTTCTCTTCAGATGCAAACTCCACTCCATACATATATATGGGAAGGTACTAGCTCCAACTCGGTTTTACAGTGACAACTGCAGGAACTTCAAACCGGCACTAGGAAACAGACCGAGATACCAGAGTAAAAGTTTCTCCTGCTACCCGTTCCCTTTGTGCTAGATGAATAAACGTCTCTCCACATGTTCAGTTCTGAGAGATAAGTGTTTGTCAAAGCCGTCCTTCACCTAGCTTGTTGGGAACACAAAGTTTCTCTTCAGTTGCAAACTCCACTCCGTACATATATATGGGGAGGTATAAGCTCTAACACGGTTTTACAGTGAAAACTGCAGGAACTTCAAACCGGCACTTGGAAACAGACCGAGAAACCAGAGTAAAAATTTTTCCTGCAACCCGTTCCTTTTGTGCTAGGTGAACGAACGTCTCTCCACATGCTCAGTTCTGAGAGATAATTCTGTGTGAAAGCCGTCCTTCATCTAGCTTTTTGGGAACACAAAGTTTCTCTTCAGTTGCAAACTCCACTCCATACATATATATGGGCGGTATAGCTCCAACTCTGTTTTACAGTGAAAACTGCAGGAACTTCAAACCGGCACTAGGAAACAGACCTTGAAACCAGAGTAAAAGATTCTCCTGCAACCCGTTCCCTTTGTGCTAGATGAACGAACGTCTCTCCACATGCTCAGTTCTGAGAGATAAGTGTGTGTGAAAGCCGTCCTTCACCTAGCTTGTTGGGAACACAAAGATTCTCTTCAGTTGCAAACTCCACTCCATACATATATATGGGTAGGTACTAGCTCCAATTCGGTTTTGCAGTGAAAACTGCAGGAACTTGAAACCGGCACTAGGAAACAGTGTGAGAAACCAGAGTAAAAGTTTCACCTTCAATCCGTTCCCTTTGTGCTAGATGAAAGAAAGTCTCTCCACATGCTCATTTCTGAGAGATAAGTGTGTGTGAAAGCCGTCCTTCACCTATCTTGTTGGGAACACAAAGTATCTCTTCAGTTGCAAACTACACTGCATACATATATATGGGGAGGTACTAGCTCCAACTCGGTTTTACAGTGAAACCTGCAGGAACATCAAACCGGCACTAGGAAACAGACTGAGAAACCAGAGTAAATGTTTCTCCTGCAACACGTTCCCTTTGTTCTAGACAAACGAACGTCTCTCCACATGCTCAGTTCTGAGAGAAAAATGTGTGTGAAAGTCGTCCTTCATCTAGCTTGTGGGGAACACAAAGTTTCTCTACAGTGGCAAAATCCACTCCATACATATATATGGGGAGGTACTAGCTCCAACTCGGTTTTACAGAGAAAACTGCAGGAACATCAAACCGGCACTAGGAAACAGACCGAGAAACCAGAGTAAAAGTTTATCCTGCAACCCGTTCCGTTTGTGGTACATGAACGAACGTCTCTCCACATGCTCCGTTCTGAGAAATAATTGTGTATGAAAGCCGTCCTTCACCTAGCTTGTTGGGAACACAAAGATTCTCTTCAGTTGCAACCACCACTCCATACATATATATGGGGAGGTATTAGATCCAACTCGGATTTACAGTGAAAACTGCAGGAGCTTCAAACCGGCAGTAGGAAAGAGACCGAGAAACCAGAGTAATAGTTTCCCTGCAACACGTTCCCTTTTTGCTAGATGAACGAAGTCTCTCCACATGCTCAGTTCTGAGAGATAAGTGTGTGTGAAAGCCGTCCTTCACCTAGCTTGTTGGGAACACAAAGTTTCTCTTCAGTTGCAAACTCCACTCCATACATATATATGGGGAGGTACTAGCTCCAACTCGATTTTACAGTTAAAACTGCAGGAACTTCAAACCGGCACTAGGAAACAGACCGAGAAACCAGAGAAAAATTTCTCCTGCAAACCGTTCCATTTGTGCTAGATGAACGAACGTCTCTCCACATGCTCAGTTCTGAGAGATAAGTGTGTGTGAAAGCCGTCCTTCACATAGCTTGTTGGGAACACAAAGTTTCTCTTCAGTTGTAAACTCCACTCCATACATATATATGGGGTGGTACTAGCTCCAACTCGGTTTTACAGTGAAAACTGCAGGAACTTCAAACCGGCACTAAGAAACAGACCGAGAAACCAGAGTAATAGTTTCTCCTGCAAACCGTTCTCTTTGTGCTAGATGAACGAAAGTCTCTCCACATGCTCAGTTCTGAGAGATAAGTGTGTGTGAAAGCCGTCCTTCACCTAGCTTGTTGGGAACACAAAGTTTCTCTTCAGTTGCAAACCCCACTCCATATATATATATGTGTAGGTACTAGCTCCAACACGGTTTTACAGTGAAAACTGCAGGAATTTCAAACCGGCACTAGGAAACATACCGAGATACCAGAGTAAAAGTTTCTCCTGCAAACCGTTCCTTTGTGCTAGATGAACGAACGTCTCTCCACATGCTCAGTTCTGAGAGATAAGTGTGTGTGAAAGCCGTCCTTCACCCTGCTTGTTGGGAACACATAGTTTCTCTTCAGTTGCAAACTCCACTCCATACATATATATGGGGTTGTCCTAGCTCCAACACGGTTTTACAGTGAAAACTGCAGGAGCTTCAAACCGGCACTAGGAAACAGACCGAGAAACCAGAGTAATATTTTATCATACAACCCGTTCCTTTTGTGCTAGATGAACGAACGTCTCTCCACATGCTCAGTTCTGAGAGATAATTGTGTGTCAAAGCCGTCCTTCACCTAGCTTGTTGGGAACACAAAGTTTCTCTTCAGTTGCAACCTCCACTCCATACATATATATGGGGAGGCCCTAGCTCCAATTCGGTTTTACAGTGAAAACTGCAGGAAGTTAAAACCGGCACTAGGAAAAAGACCGAGAAACCAGAGTAAAAGTTTCACCTTCAACCCGTTCCCTTTGTGCTAGATGAACGAACGTCTCTCCACATGCTCAGTTCTGAGAGATAAGTGTGTGTGAAAGCCGTCCTTCACCTAGCTTGTTGGGAACATAAAGTTTCTCTTCAGTTGCAAACTCCACTCCATACATATATATGGGGAGCTACTAGCTCCAACTCGGTTTTACAGTGAAAACTGCAGGAACTTCAAACCGGCACTAGGAAACAGACCGAGATACCAAGTAAAAGTTTCTCCTGCAAACCGTTCCATTGTGCTAGATGAACGAACGTCTCTCCACATGCTCAGATCTGAGAGATAACTGTGTGTGAAAGCCGTCCTTCACCTAGCTTGTTGGGAACACAAAGTTTCTCTTCAGTTGCAAACTCCACTCCATACACATATATGGGTAGGTACTAGCTCCAACTCGGTTTTACAGTGAAAATTGCTGGAACTTCAAACCGGCACTAGGAGACAGACCGAGATACCAGAGTAAAAGTTTCTCCTGAACCCGTTCCCTTTGTGCTAGATGAACGAACGTCTCTCCACATGCTCAGTTCTGAGAGATAAGTGTGTGTGAAAGCCGTCCTTCACCTAGCTTGTTGGGAACACAAAGTTTCTCTTTAGTTGCAAACTCCACTCCATATATATATATGGGGAGGTACTTGCTCCAACTCCGATTTACAGTGAAAACCGCAGGAACTTCAAACCGGCACTTGGAAACATACCGAGAAACCAGAGAAATAGTATATCCTACATCCCGTTCCCTTTGTGCTAGATGAACGAACGTCTCTCCACATGCTCAGTTCTGAGAGATATGTGTGTGTGAAAGCCGTCCTTCACCTAGCTTGTTGGGAACACAAAGTTTCTCTTCAGTTGCAAACTCCACTCCATACATATATATGGGAAGGTATTAGCTCCAACTCGGTTTTACAGTGAAAACTGCAGGAACTTCAAACCGGCACTAGGAAACAGACCGAGATACCAGAGTAAAAGTTACCCCTGCAACCCGTTCCTTTGTGCTAGATGAACGAACGTCTCTCCACATGCTCAGTTCTGAGAGATAAGTGTGTGTGAAAGCCATCCTTCACCTAGCTTGTTGGGAACTCAAAGTTTCTCTTCAGTTGCAAACTCCACTCCATACATATATATGGGGAGGTACTAGCTCCAACTCGCTTTTACAGTGAAAACTGCAGGAACTTCAATCCGGCAGTAGGAAACAGACCGAGAATCCAGAGTAAAAGTTTCTCCTGCAACCCGTTCCCTTTGTGCTAGATGAACGAACGTCTCTCCACATGCTATGTTCTGACAGATAAGTGTGTGTGAAAGCCGTCCTTCACCTAGCTTGTTGGGAACACAAAGTTTCTCTTCGGTTGTAAACTACACTCCATAAATATATATGGGGAGGTACAAGCTCCAACTCGGTTTTACAGTGAAAACTGCAGTAACTTCAAACCGGAATTAGGAAACAGACCGAGAAACCAGAGTAATAGTTTCATATGCAACCTGTTCCCTTTGTGCTAGATGAACGTACGTCACTATACATGCTCTGTTCTGAGAGATATGTGTGTGTGAAAGCCGTCCTTCACCTAGCTTGTTGGGAACACAAAGATTCTCTTCAGTTGCAAACTCCACTCCATACATATATATGGGGTTGTACTAGCTCCAACACGGTTTTACAGTGAAAACTGCAGGAAATTCAAACCGGCACTAGGAAACAGACCAAGAAACCAGAGTAATATTTTATCATACAACCAGTTCCTTTTGTGCTAGATGAACGAACGTCTCTCCACATGCTCAGTTCTGAGAGATAATTGTGTGTGAAAGCCGTCCTTCACCTAGTTTGTTGGGAACACAAAGATTCTCTTCAGTTGCAAACTCCACTCCATATATATATATGGGGAGGTACTAGCTCCAACTCGGTTTTACAGTGAAAACTGCAGGAACTTCAAACCGGCACTAGGAAACAGACCGAGAAACCAGAGTAATATTTTATCATACAACCAGTTCCTTTTGTGCTAGATGAACGAACGTCTCTCCACATGCTCAGTTCTGAGAGATAAGTGTGTGTGAAAGCCGTCCTTCACCTAGCTTGTTGGGAACACAAAGTTTCTCTTTAGTTGCAAACTCCACTCCATATATATATATGGGGAGGTACTTGCTCCAACTCCGATTTACAGTGAAAACCGCAGGAACTTCAAACCGGCACTTGGAAACATACCGAGAAACCAGAGAAATAGTATATCCTACATCCCGTTCCCTTTGTGCTAGATGAACGAACGTCTCTCCACATGCTCAGTTCTGAGAGATATGTGTGTGTGAAAGCCGTCCTTCACCTAGCTTGTTGGGAACACAAAGTTTCTCTTCAGTTGCAAACTCCACTCCATACATATATATGGGAAGGTATTAGCTCCAACTCGGTTTTACAGTGAAAACTGCTGGAACTTCAAACCGGCACTAGGAAACAGACCGAGATACCAGAGTAAAAGTTACCCCTGCAACCCGTTCCTTTGTGCTAGATGAACGAACGTCTCTCCACATGCTCAGTTCTGAGAGATAAGTGTGTGTGAAAGCCATCCTTCACCTAGCTTGTTGGGAACTCAAAGTTTCTCTTCAGTTGCAAACTCCACTCCATACATATATATGGGGAGGTACTAGCTCCAACTCGCTTTTACAGTGAAAACTGCAGGAACTTCAATCCGGCAGTAGGAAACAGACCGAGAATCCAGAGTAAAAGTTTCTCCTGCAACCCGTTCCCTTTGTGCTAGATGAACGAACGTCTCTCCACATGCTAAGTTCTGACAGATAAGTGTGTGTGAAAGCCGTCCTTCACCTAGCTTGTTGGGAACACAAAGTTTCTCTTCGGTTGTAAACTACACTCCATAAATATATATGGGGAGGTACAAGCTCCAACTCGGTTTTACAGTGAAAACTGCAGTAAATTCAAACCGGAATTAGGAAACAGACCGAGAAACCAGAGTAATAGTTTCATATGCAACCTGTTCCCTTTGTGCTAGATGAACGTACGTCACTATACATGCTCTGTTCTGAGAGATATGTGTGTGTGAAAGCCGTCCTTCACCTAGCTTGTTGGGAACACAAAGATTCTCTTCAGTTGCAAACTCCACTCCATACATATATATGGGGTTGTACTAGCTCCAACACGGTTTTACAGTGAAAACTGCAGGAAATTCAAACCGGCACTAGGAAACAGACCAAGAAACCAGAGTAATATTTTATCATACAACCAGTTCCTTTTGTGCTAGATGAACGAACGTCTCTCCACATGCTCAGTTCTGAGAGATAATTGTGTGTGAAAGCCGTCCTTCACCTAGTTTGTTGGGAACACAAAGATTCTCTTCAGTTGCAAACTCCACTCCATATATATATATGGGGAGGTACTAGCTCCAACTCGGTTTTACAGTGAAAACTGCAGGAACTTCAAACCGGCACTAGGAAACAGACCGAGAAACCAGAGTAATATTTTATCATACAACCAGTTCCTTTTGTGCTAGATGAACGAACGTCTCTCCACATGCTCAGTTCTGAGAGATAAGTGTGTGTGAAAGCCGTCCTTCACCTAGTTTGTTGGGAACACAAAGATTCTCTTCAGTTGCAAACTCCACTCCATACATATATATGGGGAGGTACTAGCTCCAACTCGGTTTTACAGTGAAAACTGCAGGAACTTAAAACCGGCACTAGGAAGCAGACCGAGAAACCAGAGTAAAAGATTCTCCTGCAACCCTTTCCCTTTGTGCTAGATGAACGAACGTCTCTCCACATGCTCAGTTCTGAGAGATAAGTGTGTGTGAAAGCCGTCCTTCATCTTGCTTGTTGGGAACACAAAGTTTCTCTTCAGTTGCAACCTCCACTCCATACATATATATGGGTAGGCACTAGCTCCAATTAGGTTTTACAGTGAAAACTGCAGGAACTTCAAACCGGCACTAGGAAACAGAGTGAGAAACCAGAGTAAATGTTTCTCCTCCAACACGTTCCCTTTGTTTTAGATGAACGAACGTCTCTCCACATGCTCAGTTCTGAGAGAAAAGTGTGTGTGAAAGTCGTCCTTCATCTAGCTTTTTGGGAACACAAAGTTTCTCTACAGTTGCAAACTCCACTCCATACATATATATGGGGAGGTAAAAGCTCCAACTCGGTTTTACAGTGAAAACTGCAGGAACTTCAAACCGGCACTAGGAAACAGCCCGAGAAACCAGAGTAAAAGTTTCTCCTGCAACCCGTTCCCTTTGTGCTACATGAACGAACGTCTCTCCACATGCTCAGTTCTGAGAGATATGTGTGTGTGAAAGCCGTCCTTCACCTAGCTTGTTGGGAACACAAAGTTTCTCTTCAGTTGCAAACTCCACTCCATACATATATATGGGGAGGTATTAGCTCCAACTCGGTTTTACAGTGAAAACTGCAGGAACTTCAAACCGGCACTAGGAAACAGACCGAGATACCAGAGTAAAAGTTACCCCTGCAACCCGTTCTTTTGTGCTAGATGAACGAACGTCTCTCCACATGCTCAGTTCTGAGAGATAAGTGTGTGTGAAAGCCATCCTTCACCTAGCTTGTTGGGAACACAAAGTTTCTCTTCAGTTGCAAACTCCACTCCATACATATATATGAGGAGGTACTAGCTCCAACTCGCTTTTACAGTGAAAACTGCAGGAACTTCAAACCGGCACTAGGAAACAGACCGAGAATCCAGAGTAAAAGTTTCTCCTGCAACCCGTTCCCTTTGTGCTAGATGAACGAACGTCTCTCCACATGCTAAGTTCTGACAGATAAGTGTGTGTGAAAGCCGTCCTTCACCTAGCTTGTTGGGAACACAAAGTTTCTCTTCAGTTGTAAACTACACTCCATACATATATATGGGGAGGTACAAGCTCCAACTCGGTTTTACAGTGAAAACTGCAGGAACTTCAAACCGGAATTAGGAAACAGTCCGAGAAACCAGAGTAATAGTTTCATATGCAACCCGTTCCCTTTGTGCTAGATGAACGTACGTCACTCCACATGCTCTGTTCTGAGAGATATGTGTGTGTGAAAGCCGTCCTTCACCTAGCTTGTTGGGAACACAAAGATTCTCTTCAGTTGCAAACTCCACTCCATACATATATATGGGGTTGTACTAGCTCCAACACGGTTTTACAGTGAAAACTGCAGGAAATTCAAACCGGCACTAGGAAACAGACCGAGAAACCTGAGTAATATTTTAACATACAACCAGTTCCTTTTGTGCTAGATGAACGAACGTCTCTCCACATGCTCAGTTCTGAGAGATAAGTGTGTGTGAAAGCCGTCCTTCACCTAGTTTGTTGGGAACACAAAGATTCTCTTCAGTTGCAAACTCCACTCCATACATATATATGGGGAGGTACTAGCTCCAACTCGGTTTTACAATGAAAACTGCAGGAACTTCAACCCGGCACTAGGAAACAGACCGAGAAACCAGAGTAATATTTTATCATACAACCAGTTCCTTTTGTGCTAGATGAACGAACGTCTCTCCACATGCTCAGTTCTGAGAGATAAGTGTGTGTGAAAGCCGTCCTTCACCTAGCTTGTTGGGAACACAAAGTTTCTCTTCAGTTGCAAACTCCACTCCATACATATATATGGGGAGGTACTAGCTCCAACTCGGTTTTACAGTGAAAACTGCAGGAAATTCAAACCGGCACTAGGAAACAAACCGAGATACCAGAGTAAAAGTTTCTCCTGCAACCCGTTCCCTTTGTGCTAGATGAACGAACGTCTCTCCACATGCTCAGTTCTGACAGATAAGTGTGTCTGAAATCCGTCCTTCACCTAGCTTGTTGGGAACACAAAGTTTCTCTTCAGTTGCAAACTCCATCCATACATATATATGGGGAGGTAC
This sequence comes from Camelus bactrianus, assembly GCF_048773025.1. Classification (NCBI taxonomy): domain Eukaryota; kingdom Metazoa; phylum Chordata; class Mammalia; order Artiodactyla; family Camelidae; genus Camelus; species Camelus bactrianus. The sequence continues at coordinate 4,601,503 of NC_133565.1, forward strand.
TAGCTCCAACTCGGTTTTACAGTGAAAACTGCAGGAACTTAAAACCGGCACTAGGAAGCAGACCGAGAAACCAGAGTAAAAGATTCTCCTGCAACCCTTTCCCTTTGTGCTAGATGAACGAACGTCTCTCCACATGCTCAGTTCTGAGAGATAAGTGTGTGTGAAAGCCGTCCTTCATCTTGCTTGTTGGGAACACAAAGTTTCTCTTCAGTTGCAACCTCCACTCCATACATATATATGGGTAGGCACTAGCTCCAATTAGGTTTTACAGTGAAAACTGCAGGAACTTCAAACCGGCACTAGGAAACAGAGTGAGAAACCAGAGTAAATGTTTCACCTTCAACCCGTTCCCTTTTTGCCAGATAAACGAAGGTATCTCCACATGCTCAGTTCTGAGAGGTAAGTGTGTGTGAAAGCCGTCCTTCTCCTAGCTTGTTGGGAACACAAAGTATCTCTACAGTTGCAAACTCCACTGCATACATATATATGGAGAGGTACTAGCTCCAACTCGGTTTTACAGTGAAAAATGCAGGAAAATCAAACCGGCACTAGGAAACAGACCGAGAAACCAGAGTAAATGTTTCTCCTGCAACACGTTCCCTTTGTTTTAGATGAACGAACGTCTCTCCACATGCTCAGTTCTGAGAGATATGTGTGTGTGAAAGCCGTACTTCACCTAGCTTGTTGGGAACACAAAGTTTCTCTTCAGTTGCAAACTCCACTCCATACATATATATGGGGAAGTACTAGCTCCAACTCGGTTTTACAGTGAAAACTGCAGGAACTTCAAACCGGCACTAGGAAACAGACCGAGAAACCAGAGTAATATTTTATCATACAACCAGTTCCTTTTGTGCTAGATGAACGAACGTCTCTCCACATGCTCAGTTCTGAGAGATAAGTGTGTGTGAAAGCCGTCCTTCACCTAGCTTGTTGGGAACACAAAGTTTCTCTTCAGTTGCAAACTCCACTCCATACATATATATGGGGAGGTACTAGCTCCAACTCGGTTTTACAGTGAAAACTGCAGGAAATTCAAACCGGCACTAGGAAACAAACCGAGATACCAGAGTAAAAGTTTCTCCTGCAACCCGTTCCCTTTGTGCTAGATGAACGAACGTCTCTCCACATGCTCAGTTCTGACAGATAAGTGTGTCTGAAATCCGTCCTTCACCTAGCTTGTTGGGAACACAAAGTTTCTCTTCAGTTGCAAACTCCATCCATACATATATATGGGGAGGTACTAGCTCCAACTCGGTTTTACAGTGAAAACTGCAGGAACTTAAAACCGGCACTAGGAAGCAGACCGAGAAACCAGAGTAAAGATTCTCCTGCAACCCTTTCCCTTTGTGCTAGATGAACGAACGTCTCTCCACATGCTCAGTTCTGAGAGATAAGTGTGTGTGAAAGCCGTCCTTCATCTTGCTTGTTGGGAACACAAAGTTTCTCTTCAGTTGCAACCTCCACTCCATACATATATATGGGTAGGCACTAGCTCCAATTAGGTTTTACAGTGAAAACTGCAGGAAATTCAAACCGGCACTAGGAAACAGAGTGAGAAACCAGAGTAAATGTTTCACCTTCAACCCGTTCCATTTTTGCTAGATAAACGAACGTCTCTCCACATGCTCAGTTCTGAGAGGTAAGTGTGTGTGAAAGCCGTCCTTCTCCTAGCTTGTTGGGAACACAAAGTATCTCTACAGTTGCAAACTCCACTGCATACATATATATGGAGAGGTACTAGCTCCAACTCGGTTTTACAGTGAAAAATGCAGGAAAATCAAACCGGCACTAGGAAACAGACTGAGAAATCAGAGTAAATGTTTCTCCTGCAACACGTTCCCTTTGTTTTAGATGAACGAACGTCTCTCCACATGCTCAGTTCTGAGAGAAAAGTGTGTGTGAAAGCCGTCCTTCACCTAGCTTGTTGGGAACACAAAGTTTCTCTTCAGTTGCAAAATCCACTCCATACATATATATGGGGAGGTAAAAGCTCCAACTCGGTTTTACAGTGAAAACTGCAGGAACTTCAAACCGGCACTAGGAAACAGCCCGAGAAACCAGAGTAAAAGTTTCTCCTGCAACCCGTTCCCTTTGTGCTACATGAACGAACGTCTCTCCACATGCTCAGTTCTGACAGATAAGTGTGTCTGAAATCCGTCCTTCACCTAGCTTGTTGGGAACACAAAGTTTCTCTTCAGTTGCAAACTCCATCCATACATATATATGGGGAGGTACTAGCTCCAACTCGGTTTTACAGTGAAAACTGCAGGAACTTAAAACCGGCACTAGGAAGCAGACCGAGAAACCAGAGTAAAAGATTCTCCTGCAACCCTTTCCCTTTGTGCTAGATGAACGAACGTCTCTCCACATGCTCATTTCTGAGAGATAAGTGTGTGTGAAAGCCGTCCTTCATCTTGCTTGTTGGGAACACAAAGTTTCTCTTCAGTTGCAACCTCCACTCCATACATATATATGGGTAGGCACTAGCTCCAATTAGGTTTTACAGTGAAAACTGCAGGAACTTCAAACCGGCACTAGGAAACAGAGTGAGAAACCAGAGTAAATGTTTCACCTTCAACCCGTTCCCTTTTTGCTAGATAAACGAACGTCTCTCCACATGCTCAGTTCTGAGAGGTAAGTGTGTGTGAAAGCCGTCCTTCTCCTAGCTTGTTGGGAACACAAAGTATCTCTACAGTTGCAAACTCCACTGCATACATATATATGGAGAGGTACTAGCTCCAACTCGGTTTTACAGTGAAAAATGCAGGAAAATCAAACCGGCACTAGGAAACAGACTGAGAAACCAGAGTAAATGTTTCTCCTGCAACACGTTCCCTTTGTTTTAGATGAACGAACGTCTCTCCACATGCTCAGTTCTGAGAGAAAAGTGTGTGTGAAAGTCGTCCTTCATCTAGCTTTTTGGGAACACAAAGTTTCTCTACAGTTGCAAACTCCACTCCATACATATATATGGGGATGTAAAAGCTCCAACTCGGTTTTACAGTGAAAACTGCAGGAACTTCAAACCGGCACTAGGAAACAGCCCGAGAAACCAGAGTAAAAGTTTCCCCTGCAACCCGTTCCCTTTGTGCTACATGAACGAACGTCTCTCCACATGCTCAGTTCTGAGAGATAAGTGTGTGTGAAAGCCGTCCTTCACCTAGCTTGTTGGGAACACAAAGTTTCTCTTCAGTTGCAAACTCCACTCCATACATATATATGGGGAGGTACTAGCTCCAACTCGGTTTTACAGTGAAAACTGCAGGAAATTCAAACCGGCACTAGGAAACAAACCGAGATACCAGAGTAAAAGTTTCTCCTGCAACCCGTTCCCTTTGTGCTAGATGAACGAACGTCTCTCCACATGCTCAGTTCTGACAGATAAGTGTGTCTGAAATCCGTCCTTCACCTAGCTTGTTGGGAACACAAAGTTTCTCTTCAGTTGCAAACTCCATCCATACATATATATGGGGAGGTACTAGCTCCAACTCGGTTTTACAGTGAAAACTGCAGGAACTTAAAACCGGCACTAGGAAGCAGACCGAGAAACCAGAGTAAAAGATTCTCCTGCAACCCTTTCCCTTTGTGCTAGATGAACGAACGTCTCTCCACATGCTCAGTTCTGAGAGATAAGTGTGTGTGAAAGCCGTCCTTCATCTTGCTTGTTGGGAACACAAAGTTTCTCTTCAGTTGCAACCTCCACTCCATACATATATATGGGTAGGCACTAGCTCCAATTAGGTTTTACAGTGAAAACTGCAGGAACTTCAAACCGGCACTAGGAAACAGAGTGAGAAACCAGAGTAAATGTTTCACCTTCAACCCGTTCCCTTTTTGCCAGATAAACGAAGGTATCTCCACATGCTCAGTTCTGAGAGGTAAGTGTGTGTGAAAGCCGTCCTTCTCCTAGCTTGTTGGGAACACAAAGTATCTCTACAGTTGCAAACTCCACTGCATACATATATATGGAGAGGTACTAGCTCCAACTCGGTTTTACAGTGAAAAATGCAGGAAAATCAAACCGGCACTAGGAAACAGACTGAGAAACCAGAGTAAATGTTTCTCCTGCAACACGTTCCCTTTGTTTTAGATGAACGAACGTCTCTCCACATGCTCAGTTCTGAGAGATATGTGTGTGTGAAAGCCGTACTTCACCTAGCTTGTTGGGAACACAAAGTTTCTCTTCAGTTGCAAACTCCACTCCATACATATATATGGGGAAGTACTAGCTCCAACTCGGTTTTACAGTGAAAACTGCAGGAACTTCAAACCGGCACTAGGAAACAGACCGAGAAACCAGAGTAATATTTTATCATACAACCAGTTCCTTTTGTGCTAGATGAACGAACGTCTCTCCACATGCTCAGTTCTGAGAGATAAGTGTGTGTGAAAGCCGTCCTTCACCTAGCTTGTTGGGAACACAAAGTTTCTCTTCAGTTGCAAACTCCATTCCATACATATATATGGGGAGGTACTAGCTCCAACTCGGTTTTACAGTGAAAACTGCAGGAAATTCAAACCGGCACTAGGAAACAAACCGAGATACCAGAGTAAAAGTTTCTCCTGCAACCCGTTCCCTTTGTGCTAGATGAACGAACGTCTCTCCACATGCTCAGTTCTGACAGATAAGTGTGTCTGAAATCCGTCCTTCACCTAGCTTGTTGGGAACACAAAGTTTCTCTTCAGTTGCAAACTCCATCCATACATATATATGGGGAGGTACTAGCTCCAACTCGGTTTTACAGTGAAAACTGCAGGAACTTAAAACCGGCACTAGGAAGCAGACCGAGAAACCAGAGTAAAAGATTCTCCTGCAACCCTTTCCCTTTGTGCTAGATGAACGAACGTCTCTCCACATGCTCAGTTCTGAGAGATAAGTGTGTGTGAAAGCCGTCCTTCATCTTGCTTGTTGGGAACACAAAGTTTCTCTTCAGTTGCAACCTCCACTCCATACATATATATGGGTAGGCACTAGCTCCAATTAGGTTTTACAGTGAAAACTGCAGGAAATTCAAACCGGCACTAGGAAACAGAGTGAGAAACCAGAGTAAATGTTTCACCTTCAACCCGTTCCATTTTTGCTAGATAAACGAACGTCTCTCCACATGCTCAGTTCTGAGAGGTAAGTGTGTGTGAAAGCCGTCCTTCTCCTAGCTTGTTGGGAACACAGAGTATCTCTGCAGTTGCAAACTCCACTGCATACATATATATGGAGAGGTACTAGCTCCAACTCGGTTTTACAGTGAAAAATGCAGGAAAATCAAACCGGCACTAGGAAACAGACTGAGAAACCAGAGTAAATGTTTCTCCTGCAACACGTTCCCTTTGTTTTAGATGAACGAACGTCTCTCCACATGCTCAGTTCTGAGAGAAAAGTGTGTGTGAAAGCCGTCCTTCACCTAGCTTGTTGGGAACACAAAGTTTCTCTTCAGTTGCAAAATCCACTCCATACATATATATGGGGAGGTAAAAGCTCCAACTCGGTTTTACAGTGAAAACTGCAGGAACTTCAAACCGGCACTAGGAAACAGCCCGAGAAACCAGAGTAAAAGTTTCTCCTGCAACCCGTTCCCTTTGTGCTACATGAACGAACGTCTCTCCACATGCTCAGTTCTGAGAGATAAGTGTGTGTGAAAGCCGTCCTTCACCTAGCTTGTTGGGAACACAAAGTTTCTCTTCAGTTGCAAACTCCAATCCATACACATATATGGGGTGGTACTAGCTCCAACTCGGTTTTACAGTGAAAACTGCAGGAACTTCAAACCGGCACTAGGAAACAGCCCGAGAAACCAGAGTAAAAGTTTCTCCTGCAACCCGTTCCCTTTGTGCTACATGAACGAACGTCTCTCCACATGCTCAGTTCTGAGATATATGTGTGTGTGAAAGCCGTACTTCACCTAGCTTGTTGGGAACACAAAGTTTCTCTTCAGTTGCAAACTCCACTCCATACATATATATGGGGAGGTACTAGCTCCAACTCGGTTTTACAGTGAAAACTGCAGGAACTTCAAACCGGCACTAGGAAACAGACCGAGAAACCAGAGTAATATTTTATCATACAACCAGTTCCTTTTGTGCTAGATGAACGAACGTCTCTCCACATGCTCAATTCTGAGAGATAAGTGTGTGTGAAAGCCTTCCTTCACCTAGCTTGTTGGGAACACAAAGTTTCTCTTCAGTTGCAAACTCCACTCCATACATATATATGGGGAGGTACTAGCTCCAACTCGGTTTTACAGTGAAAACTGCATGAAATTCAAACCGGCACTAGGAAACAAACCGAGATACCAGAGTAAAAGTTTCTCCTGCAACCCGTTCCCTTTGTGCTAGATGAACGAACGTCTCTCCACATGCTCAGTTCTGACAGATAAGTGTGTCTGAAATCCGTCCTTCACCTAGCTTGTTGGGAACACAAAGTTTCTCTTCAGTTGCAAACTCCATCCATACATATATATGGGGAGGTACTAGCTCCAACTCGGTTTTACAGTGAAAACTGCAGGAACTTAAAACCGGCACTAGGAAGCAGACCGAGAAACCAGAGTAAAAGATTCTCCTGCAACCCTTTCCCTTTGTGCTAGATGAACGAACGTCTCTCCACATGCTCAGTTCTGAGAGATAAGTGTGTGTGAAAGCCGTCCTTCATCTTGCTTGTTGGGAACACAAAGTTTCTCTTCAGTTGCAACCTCCACTCCATACATATATATGGGTAGGCACTAGCTCCAATTAGGTTTTACAGTGAAAACTGCAGGAACTTCAAACCGGCACTAGGAAACAGAGTGAGAAACCAGAGTAAATGTTTCACCTTCAACCCGTTCCCTTTGTGCTAGATGAACGAACGTCTCTCCACATGCTCAGTTCTGAGAGGTAAGTGTGTGTGAAAGCCGTCCTTCTCCTAGCTTGTTGGGAACACAAAGTATCTCTACAGTTGCAAACTCCACTGCATACATATATATGGAGAGGTACTAGCTCCAACTCGGTTTTACAGTGAAAAATGCAGGAAAATCAAACCGGCACTAGGAAACAGACTGAGAAACCAGAGTAAATGTTTCTCCTGCAACACGTTCCCTTTGTTTTAGATGAACGAACGTCTCTCCACATGCTCAGTTCTGAGAGAAAAGTGTGTGTGAAAGTCGTCCTTCATCTAGCTTTTTGGGAACACAAAGTTTCTCTACAGTTGCAAACTCCACTCCATACATATATATGGGGAGGTAAAAGCTCCAACTCGGTTTTACAGTGAAAACTGCAGGAACTTCAAACCGGCACTAGGAAACAGCCCGAGAAACCAGAGTAAAAGTTTCTCCTGCAACACGTTCCCTTTGTGCTACATGAACGAACGTCTCTCCACATGCTCAGTTCTGAGAGATAAGTGTGTGTGAAAGCCGTCCTTCACCTAGCTTGTTGGGAACACAAAGTTTCTCTTCAGTTGCAAACTCCAATCCATACACATATATGGGGTGGTACTAGCTCCAACTCGGTTTTACAGTGAAAACTGCAGGAACTTCAAACCGGCAGTAGGAAACAGACCGAGATTCCAGAGTAAAAGTTTCCCCTGCAACCCGTTCCCTTTGTGCTAGATGAACGAACGTCTCTCCACATGCTCAGTTCTGAGAGATAAGTGTGTGTGAAAGCCGTCCTTCACATAGCTTTTTGGGAACACAAAGTTTCTCTTCAGTTGCAAACTCCACTCCATATATATATATGGGGAGGTACTTGCTCCAACTCCGATTTACAGTGAAAACCGCAGGAACTTCAAACCAGCACTTGGAAACATACCGAGAAACCAGAGAAATAGTTTATCCTACAACCCGTTCCATTTGTGCTAGATGAACGAACGTCTCTCCACATGCTCAGTTCTGAGAGATAAGTGTGTGTGAAAGCCATCCTTCACCTAGCTTGTTGGGAACACAAAGTTTCTCTTCAGTTGCAAACTCCACTCCATACATATATATGGGGAGGTACTAGCTCCAACTCCGTTTTACAGTGAAAACTGCAGGAACTTCAAACCGGCACTAGGAAACAGACCTAGAAACCAGAGTAAAAGTTTCTCCTGCAACCCGTTTCCTTTGTGCTAGATGAACGAACGTCTCTCCACATGCTCAATTCTGAGAGATAAATGTGTGTGAAAGCCGTCCTTCACCTAGCTTGTTGGGAACACAAAGTTTCTCTTCGGTTGTAAACTCCACTCCATACATATATATGGGGAGGTACTAGCTCCAACTAGGTTTTACAGTGAAAACTGCAGGAACTTCAAACCGGCACTAGGAAACAGACCGAGAAACTAGAGTAATAGTTTCTCATGCAACCCGTCCCTTTGTGCTAGATGAACGAACGTCTCTCCACATGCTCAGTTCTGAGAGATAAGTGTGTGTGAAAGCCGTCCTTCACCTAGCTTGTTGGGAACACAAAGTATCTCTACAGTTGCAAACTCCACTGCATACATATTTATGGGGAGGTACTAGCTCCAACTCGGTTTTACAGTGAAAAATGCAGGAACATCAAACCGGCACTAGGAAACAGACTGAGAAACCAGAGTAAATGTTTCTCTTGCAACACGTTCCCTTTGTTCTAGATGAACGAACGTCTCTCCACATGCTAAGTTCTGAGAAAAAAGTGTGTGTGAAAGTCGTCCTTCATCTAGCTTGTTGGGAACACAAAGTTTCTCTACAGTTGCTAACTCCAATCCATACATATATATGGGGAGGTACAAGCTCCAACTCGGTTTTACAGTGAAAACTGCAGGAACTTCAAACCGGCACTAGGAAACAGACCGAGAAACCAGAGTAAAGTTTCTCTTGCAACCCGTTCCTTTGTGCTACATGAACGAACGTCTCTCCACATGCTCAGTTCTGAGAGATAATTGTGTGTGAAAGCCGTCCTTCACCTAGCTTGTTGGGAACACAAAGTTTCTCTTCAGTTGCAAACTCCACTCCATACATATATGTGGGGTGGTAACAGCTCCAACTCTGTTTTACAGTGAAAACTGCAGGAACTTCAAACCGGCAGTAGGAAACAGACTGAGAAACCAGAGTAATAGTTTCTCCTGCAACCCGTTCTCTTTGTGCTAGATGAACGAACGTCTCTCCACATGCTCAGATCTGAGAGATAAGTGTGTGTGAAAGCCGTCCTTAACCTAGCTTGTTGGGAACACAAAGTTTCTCTTCAGTTGCAACCTCCACTCCATACATATATATGGGGAGGTACTAGCTCCAACTCGGTTTTACAGTGAAAACTGCAGGAACTTCAAACCGGTACTAGGAATCAGCCCGAGAAACCAGAGAAAAAGTTTCTCCTGCAACCCGTTCCCTTTGTGCTACATGAACGAACGTCTCTCCACATGCTCAGTTCTGAGAGATAAGTGGGTGTGAAAGCCGTCCTTCACCTAGCTTGTTGGGAACACAAAGTTTCTCTTCAGTTGCAAACTCCACTCCATACATATATGTGGGGTGGTAACAGCTCCAACTCTGTTTTACAGTGAAAACTGCAGGAACTTCAAACCGGCACTAGGAAACAGACCGAGAAACCAGAGTAATAGTTTCTCATGCAACCCGTTCCCTTTGTGCTAGATAAACGAACGTCCCTCCACATGCTCAGTTCTGAGAAATAAGTGTGTGTGAAAGCCGTCCATCACCTAGCTTGTTGGGAACACATAGATTCTCTTCAGTTGCAAACTCCACTCCATACATATGTATGGGGTTGTACTAGCTCCAACACGGTTTTACAGTGAAAACTGCAGGAAGTTCAAACCGGCACTAGGAAACAGACCGAGAAACCAGAGTAATATTTTATCATACAACCCGTTCCCTTTGTGCTAGATGAACGAACGTCTCTCCACATGCTCAGTTCTGAGAGATAAGTGTGTGTGAAAGCCGTCCTTCACCTAGCTTGTTGGGAACACAAAGTTTCTCTTCAGTTGCAAACTCCAATCCATACACATATATGGGGTGGTACTAGCTCCATCTCCGATTTACAGTGAAAACCGCAGGAACTTCAAACCAGCACTTGGAAACATACCGAGAAACCAGAGAAATAGTTTATCCTACAACCCGTTCCATTTGTGCTAGATGAACGAACGTCTCTCCACATGCTCAGTTCTGAGAGATAAGTGTGTGTGAATGACGTCCTTAACCTAGCTTGTTGGGAACACAAAGTTTCTCTTCAGTTGCAAATTCCAATCCATACATATATATGGGGAGGTACTAGCACCAACTCGGTTTTACAGTGAAAACTGCAGGAACTTCAAACCGGCACTAGGAAACAGACCGAGAAACCAGAGTAATAGTTTCTCATGCAACCCGTTCCCTTTGTGCTAGATAAACGAACGTCCCTCCACATGCTCAGTTCTGAGAGATAAGTGTGTGTGAAAGCCATCCTTCACCTTCCTTGTTGGGAACACAAAGTTTCTCTTCAGTTGCAAACTCCACTCCATACATATATATGGGGAGGTACTAGCTCCAACTCGGTTTTACAGTGAAAACTGCAGGAACTTCAAACCGGTACTAGGAAACAGACCGAGAAGCCAGAGTAAAAGTTTCTCCTGCAAACCGTTCCCTTTGTGCTACATGAACGAACGTCTCTCCACATGCTCAGTTCTGAGAGATAAGTGTGTGTGAAAGCCGTACTTCACATAGCTTGTTGGGAACACAAAGTTTCTCTTCAGTTGTAAACTCCACTCCATACATATATATGGGGAGGTACTAGCTCCAACTCGGTTTTACAGTGAAAACTGCAGGAACTTCAAACCGGCACGAGGAAACAGACCGGGAAACCAGAGTAATAGTTTCTCCTGCAACCCGTTCCCTTTGTGCTAGATGAACGAACGTCTCTCCACATGCTCATTTCTGAGAGATAAGTGTGTGTGAAAGCCGTCCTTCATCTAGCTTGTTGGGAACACATAGTTTCTCTTCAGTTGCAAACTCCATTCCATACATATATATGGGGTTGTACTAGCTCCAACACGGTTTTACAGTGAAAAATGCAGGAACTTCAAACCGGCACTAGGAAACAGACCGAGAAACCAGAGTAATATTTTATCATACAACCCGTTCCCTTTGTGCTAGATGAACGAACGTCTCTCCACATGCTCAGTTCTGAGAGATAATTGTGTGTGAAAGCCGTCATTCACCTAGCTTGTTGGGAACACAAAGTTTCTCTTCAGATGCAAACTCCACTCCATACACATATATGGGGAGGTACTAGCTCCAACTCGGTTTTACAGTGAAAACTGCAGGAATTTCAAACCGGCACTAGGAAACAGACCGAGATACCAGAGTAAAAGTTTCCCCTTCAACCCGTTCCCTTTGTGCTAGATGAACGAACGTCTCTCCACATGCTCAGTTCTGAGAGATAAGTGTGTGTGAAAGCCGTCCTTCACCTAGCTTGTAGGGAAGACAAATTTTCTCTTCAGTTGCAAACTCCACTCCATATATATATATGGGGAGGTACTTGCTCCAACTCCGATTTACAGTGAAAACCGCAGGAACTCCAAACCGGCACTTGGAAACATACCGAGAAACCAGAGAAATAGTTCATCCTACAACCCTTTCCATTTGTGCTAGATGAACGAACGTCTCTCCACATGCTCAGTTCTGAGAGATAAGTGTGTGTGAAAGCCGTCCTTCACCTAACTTGTTGGGAACACAAAGTTTCTCTTCAGTTGCAAACTCCACTCCATACATATATATGGGGAGGTACTAGCTCCAACTCGGTTTTACAGTGAAAACTGCAGGAACTTCAAACCGGCACTAGGAAACAGACCGAGATACCAGAGTAAAGTTTCCCCTGCAACCAGTTCCCTTTGTGCTAGATGAACGAACGTCTCTCCACATGCTCAGTTCTGAGAGATAAGTGTGTGTGAAAGCCATCCTTCAACTGGCTTGTTGGGAACACAAAGTTTCTCTTCAGTTGCAAACTCCACTCCATACATATATATGGGGAGGTACTAGCTCCAACTCGGTTTTACAGTGAAAACTGCAGGAACTTAAAACCGGCACTAGGAAACAGACCTAGAAACCAGAGTAAAAGTTTCTCCTGCAACCCGTTCCCTTTGTGCTAGATGAACGAACGTCTCTCCACATGCTCAGTTCTGAGAGATAAATGTGTGTGAAAGCCGTCCTTCACCTAGCTTGTTGGGAACACAAAGTTTCTCTTCGGTTGTAATCTCCACTCCATACATATATATGGGGAGTTACTAGCTCCAAATCGGTTTTACAGTGAAAACTGCAGGAACTTCAAACCGGCACTAGGACACAGACCGAGAAACCAGAGTAATAGTTTCTCATGCAACCCGTCCCTTTGTGCTAGATGAACGAACGTCTCTCCACATGCTCAGTTCTGAGAAATAAGTGTGTGTGAAAGCCGTCCTTCACCTAGCTTGTTGGGAACCCAAAGATTCTCTTCAGTTGCAAACTCCACTCCATACATATATATGGGTAGGTAATAGCTCCAACTCGGTTTTACAGTGAAAACTGCAGGAACTTCAAACCGGCATAGGAAACAGACCGAGATACCAGAGTAAAAGTTTCTCCTGCAAACCGTTCCCTTTGTGCTAGATGATCGAACGTCTCTCCACATGCTCAGTTCTGAGAGATAAGTGTGTGTGAAAGCCGTCTTTCACCTAGCTTGTTGGGAACACATAGTTTCTCTTCAGTTGCAAACTCCACTCCATACATATATATGGGGTTGTACCAGCTCCAACTCGGATTTACAGTGAAAAATGAAGGAACTTCAAACCTGCACTAGGAAACAGACCGAGAAACCACAGTAATATTTTATCATACAACCCATTCCCTTTGTTCTAGATGAGCGAACGTCTCTCCACATGCTCAGTTCTGAGAGATAAGTGTGTGTGAAAGCCGTCCTTCACCTTGCTTGTTGGGAACACAAAGTTTCTCTTCAGTTGCAAACTCCAATCCATACACATATATGGGGTGGTACTAGCTCCAACTCGGTTTTACAGTGAAAACTGCTGGAACTTCAAACCGGCACTAGGAAACAGACCGAGATACCAAAGTAAAAGTTTCCCCTGCAACCCGTTCCCTTTGTGCTAGATGAACGAACGTCTCTCCACATGCTCAGTTCTGAGAGATAAGTGTGTGTGAAAGCCGTACTTCACATAGCTTGTTGGGAACACAAAGTTTCTCTTCAGTTGCAAACTGAACTCCATATATATATATGGGGAGGTACTTGCTCCAACACCGATTTACAGTGAAAACCGGAGGAACTTCAAATCAGCACTTGGAAACATACCGAGAAACCAGAGAAATAGTTTATCCTACAACCCGTTCCATTTGTGCTAGATGAACGAACGTCTCTCCACATGCTCAGTTCTGAGAGATAAGTGTGTGTGAAAGCCGTCCTTCACCTAACTTGTTGGGAACACAAAGTTTCTCTTCAGTTGCAAACTCCACTCCATACATATATACGGGGAGGTACTAGCTCCAACTCGGTTTTACAGTGAAAACTGCAGGAACATCAAACCGGAACTAGGAAACAGACCGAGATACCAGAGTAAAGTTTCCCCTGCAACCCGTTCCCTTTGTGCTAGATGAACGAACGTCTCTCCACATGCTCAGTTCTGAGAGATAAGTGTGTGTGAAAGCCATCCTTCAACTAGCTTGTTGGGAACACAAAGTTTCTCTTCAGTTGCAAACTCCACTCCATACATATATATGGGGAGGTACTAGCTCCAACTCGGTTTGACAGTGAAAACTGCAGGAACTTCAAACCGGCACTAGGAAACAGACCGAGATACCAGAGTAAAAGTTTCTCCTGCAACCCGTTTCCTTTGTGCTAGATGAACGAACGTCTCTCCACATGCTCAGTTCTGAGGGATAAATGTGTGTGAAAGCCGTCCTTCACCTAGCTTGTTGGGAACACAAAGTCTCTCTTCTGTTGTAAACTCCACTGCATACATATATATGGGGAGGTACTAGCTCCAACTCGGTTTTACTGTGAAAACTGCAGGAACTTCATACCGGCACTAGGAAACAGACCGAGAAACCAGAGTAATAGTTTCTCATGCAACCCGTCCCTTTGTGCTAGATGAACGAACGTCTCTCCACATGCTCAGTTCTGAGAGATAAGTGTGTGTGAAAGCCGTCCTTCACCTAGCTTGTTGGGAACACAAAGTATCTCTACAGTTGCAAACTCCACTGCATACATATATATGGGGAGGTACTAGCTCCAACTCGGTTTTACAGTGAAAAATGCAGGAACATCAAACCGGCACTAGGAAACAGACTGAGAAACCAGAATAAATGTTTCTCCTGCAACACGTTCCCTTTGTTCTAGATGAACGAACGTCTCTCCACATGCTAAGTTCTGAGAAAAAAGTGTGTGTGAAAGTCTTCCTTCATCTAACTTGTTGGGAACACAAAGTTTCTCTACAGTTGCAAACTCCAATCCATACATATATATGGGGAGGTACAAGCTCCAACTCGGTTTTACAGTGAAAACTGCAGGAACTTCAAACCGGCACTAGGAAACAGGCCGAGAAACCAGAGTAAAAGTTTCTCCTGCAACCCGTTCCTTTGTGCTACATGAACGAACGTCTCTCCACATGCTCAGTTCTGAGAGATAATTGTGTGTGAAAGGCGTCCTTCACCTAGCTTGTTGGGAACACAAAGTTTCTTTCAGTTGCAAACTCCACTCCATACATATATGTGGGGTGGTAATAGCTCCAACTCGGTTTTACAGTGAAAACTGCAGGAACTTCAAACCGGCAGTAGGAAACAGTCCGAGAAACCAGAGTAATAATTTCTCCTGCAACCCGTTCTCTTTGTGCTAGATGAACGAACGTCTCTCCACATGCTCAGATCTGAGAGATAAGTGTGTGTGAATGCCGTCCTTAACCTTGCTTGTTGGGAACACAAAGTTTCTCTTCAGTTGCAAATTCCAATCCATACATATATATGGGGAAGTACTAGCACCAACTCGGTTTTACAGTGAAAACTGCAGGAACTTCAAACCGGCACTAGGAAACAGACCGAGATACCAGCGTAAAAGTTTCTCCTGCAACCCGTTCCCATTGTGCTAGATGAACGAACGTCTCTCCACATGCTCAGTTCTGAGAGAGAAGTGTGTTTGAAAGCCGTACTTCACATAGCTTGTTGGGAATACAAAGTTTCTCTTCAGTTGCAAACTCCACTCCATACATAAATATGGGGAGGTACTAGCTCCAACTCGGTTTTACAGTGAAAACTGCAGGAACTTCATACCGGCACTAGGAAACAGACCGAGAAACCAGAGTAATAGTTTCTCATGCAACCCGTCCCTTTGTGCTAGATGAACGAACGTCTCTCCACATGCTCAGTTCTGAGAGATAAGTGTGTGTGAAAGCCGTCCTTCACCTAGCTTGTTGGGAACACAAAGTATCTCTACAGTTGCAAACTCCACTGCATACATATATATGGGGAGGTACTAGCTCCAACTCGGATTTACAGTGAAAAATGCAGGAACATCAAACCGGCACTAGGAAACAGACTGAGAAACCAGAATAAATGTTTCTCCTGCAACACGTTCCCTTTGTTCTAGATGAACGAACGTCTCTCCACATGCTAAGTTCTGAGAAAAAAGTGTGTGTGAAAGTCTTCCTTCATCTAACTTGTTGGGAACACAAAGTTTCTCTACAGTTGCAAACTCCAATCCATACATATATATGGGGAGGTACCAACTCCAACTCGGTTTTACAGTGAAAACTGCAGGAACTTCAAACCGGCACTAGGAAACAGACCGAGAAACCAGAGTAAAAGTTTCTCCTGCAACCCGTTCCTTTGTTCTACATGAACGAACGTCTCACCACATGCTCAGTTCTGAGAGATAATTGTGTGTGAAAGCCGTCCTTCACCTAGCTTGTTGGGAACACAAAGTTTCTTTCAGTTGCAAACTCCACTCCATACATATATATGGGGAGGTACTAGCTCCAACTCGGTTTTACAGTGAAACCTGCAGGAACTTCAAACCGGCACGAGGAAACAGACCGGGAAACAAGAGTAATAGTTTCTCCTGCAACCCGTTCCCTTTGTGCTAGATGAACGAACGTCTCTCCACATGCTCAGTTCTGAGAGATAAGTGTGTGTGAAAGCCGTCCTTCACCTAGCTTGTAGGGAACACATAGTTTCTCTTCAGTTGCAAACTCCACTCCATACATATATATGGGGTTGTACTAGCTCCAACACGGTTTTACATTGAAAACTGCAGGAACTTCAAACCGGCACTAGGAAACAGACCGAGAAACCAGAGTAATATTTTAACATACAACCCGTTCCCTTTGTGCTAGATGAACGAACTTCTCTCCACATGCTCAGTTCTGAGAGATAAGTGTGTGTGAAAGCCGTACTTCACCTAGCTTGTTGGGAAGACAAAGTTTCTCTTCAGTTGCTAACTCCACTCCATATATATATATGGGGAGGTACTTGCTCCAACACCGATTTACAGTGAAAACCGCAGGAACTTCAAACCGGCACTTGGAAACATACCGAGAAACCAGAGAAATAGTTTATCCTACAACCCGTTCCATTTGTGCTAGATGAACGAACGTCTCTCCACATGCTCAGTTCTGAGAGATAAGTGTGTGTGAAAGCCGTACTTCACCTAACTTGTTGGGAACACAAAGTTTCTCTTCACTTGCAAACTCCACTCCATTCATATATATGGGGAGGTACTAGCTCCAACTCGGTTTTACAGTGAAAACTGCAGGAACTTAAAACCGGCACTAGGAAACAGACCTAGAAACCAGAGTAAAAGTTTCTCCTGCAACCCGTTCCCTTTGTGCTAGATGAACGAACGTCTCTCCACATGCTCAGATCTGAGAGATAAATGTGTGTGAAAGCCGTCCTTCACCTAGCTTGTTGGGAACACAAAGTTTCTCTTCGGTTGTAATCTCCACTCCATACATATATATGGGGAGGTACTAGCTCCAACTCGGTTTTACAGTGAAAATTGCAGGAACTTCAAACCGGCACTAGGAAACAGACCGAGAAACCAGAGTAATATTTTCCCATGCAACCCGTCCCTTTGTGCTAGATGAACGAACGTCTCTCCACATGCTCAGTTTTGAGAGATAAGTGTGTGTGAAAGCCGTACTTCACCTAGCTTGTTGGGAAATCAAAGATTCTCTTCAGTTGCAAACTCCACTCCATACATATATATGGGTAGGTACTAGCTCCAACTCGGTTTTACAGTGAAAACTGCAGGAACTTCAAACCGGCATAGGAAACAGACCGAGATACCAGAGTAAAAGTTTCTCCTGCAAACCGTTCCCTTTGTGCTAGATGAACGAACGTCTCTCCACATGCTCAGTTCTGAGAGATAAGTGTGTGTGAAAGCCGTCTTTCACCTAGCTTGTTGGGAACCCATAGTTTCTCTTCAGTTGCAAACTCCACTCCATACATATATGTGGGGTGGTAATAGCTCCAACTCGGTTTTACAGTGAAAACTGCAGGAACTTCAAACCGGCAGTAGGAAACATTCCGAGAAACCAGGGTAATAGTTTCTCCTGCAACACGTTCCCTTTGTTCTAGATGAACGAACGTCTCTCCACATGCTAAGTTCTGAGAAAAAAGTGTGTGTGAAAGTCTTCCTTCATCTAACTTGTTGGGAACACAAAGTTTCTCTACAGTTGCAAACTCCAATCCATACATATATATGGGGAGGTACAAGCTCCAACTCGGTTTTACAGTGAAAACTGCAGGAACTTCAAACCGGCACTAGGAAACAGACCGAGAAACCAGAGTAAAAGTTTCTCCTGCAACCCGTTCCTTTGTGCTACATGAACGAACGTCTCTCCACATGCTCAGTTCTGAGAGATAATTGTGTGTGAAAGCCGTCCTTCACCTAGCTTGTTGGGAACACAAAGTTTCTTTCAGTTGCAAACTCCACTCCATACATATATGTGGGGTGGTAATAGCTCCAACTCGGTTTTACAGTGAAAACTGCAGGAACTTCAAACCGGCAGTAGGAAACAGTCCGAGAAACCAGAGAAATAATTTCTCCTGCAACCCGTTCTCTTTGTGCTAGATGAACGAACGTCTCTCCACATGCTCAGATCTGAGAGATAAGTGTGTGTGAATGCCGTCCTTAACCTAGCTTGTAGGGAACACAAAGTTTCTCTTCAGTTGCATATTCCAATCCATACATATATATGGGGAGGTACTAGCACCAACTAGGTTTTACAGTGAAAACTGCAGGAACTTCAAACCGGCACTAGGAAACAGACCGAGATACCAGAGAAAAGTTTCTCCTGCAACCCTTTCCCATTGTGCTAGATGAACGAACGTCTCTCCACATGCTCAGTTCTGAGAGATAAGTGTGTGTGAAAGCCATCCTTCACCTTGCTTGTTGGGAACACAAAGTTTCTCTTCAGTTGCAAACCCCACTCCATACATATATATGGGGAGGTACTAGCTCCAACTCGGTTTTACAGTGAAAACTGCAGGAACTTCAAACCGGTACTAGGAAACAGACCGAGAAGCCAGAGTAAAAGTTTCTCCTGCAAACCGTTCCCTTTGTGCTACATGAACGAAAGTCTCTCCACATGCTCAGTTCTGAGAGATAAGTGTGTGTGAAAGCCGTACTTCACATAGCTTGTTGGGAACACAAAGTTTCTCTTCAGTTGTAAACTCCACTCCATACATATATATGGGGAGGTACTAGCTCCAAATCGGTTTTACAGTGAAAACTGCAGGAACTACAAACCGGCACGAGGAAACAGACCGAGAAGCCAGAGTAAAAGTTTCTCCTGCAAACCGTTCCCTTTGTGCTAGATGAACGAACGTCTCTCCACATGCTCAGTTCTGAGAGATAATTGTGTGTGAATGCCGTCCTTCACCTAGCTTGTTGGGAACACATAGTTTCTCTTCAGTTGCAAACTCCACTCCATACATATATATGGGGTTGTACTAGCTCCAACACGGTTTTACAGTGAAAACTGCAGGAACTTCAAACCGGCACTAGGAAACAGACCGAGAATCCAGAGTAATATTTTATCATACAACCCGTTCCTTTTGTGCTAGATGAACGAACGTCTCTCCACATGCTCAGTTCTGAGAGATAAGTGTGTGTGAAAGCCGTCATTCACCTAGCTTGTTGGGAACACAAAGTTTCTCTTCAGTTGCAAACTCCACTCCATACACATATATGGGGAGGTACTAGCTCCAACTCGGTTTTACAGTGAAAACTGCAGGAACTTCAAACCGGCACTAGGAAACAGACCGAGATACCAGAGTAAAGTTTCCCCTGCAACCCGTTCCCTTTGTGCTAGATGAACGAACGTCTCTCCACATGCTCAGTTCTGAGAGATAAGTGTGTGTGAAAGCCATCCTTCACCTAGCTTGTTGGGAACACAAAGTTTCTCTTCAGTTGCAAACTCCACTCCATACATATATATGGGGAGGTACTAGCTCCAATTCGGTTTTACTGTGAAAACTGCAGGAACTTAAAACCGGCACTAGGAAACAGACCTAGAAACCAGAGTAAAAGTTTCTCCTGCAACCCGTTCCCTTTGTGCTAGATGAACGAACGTCTCTCCACATGCTCAGTTCTGAGAGATAAATGTGTGTGAAAGCCGTCCTTCACCTAGCTTGTTGGGAACACAAAGTTTCTCTTCGGTTGTAATCTCCACTCCATACATATATATGGGGAGGTACTAGCTCCAACTCGGTTTTACAGTGAAAACTGCAGGAACTTCAAACCGGCACGAGGAAACAGACCGAGAAGCCAGAGTAAAAGTTTCTCCTGCAAACCGTTCCCTTTGTGCTAGATGAACGAACGTCTCTCCACATGCTCAGTTCTGAGAGATAATTGTGTGTGAATGCCGTCCTTCACCTAGCTTGTTGGGAACACATAGTTTCTCTTCAGTTGCAAACTCCACTCCATACATATATATGGGGTTGTACTAGCTCCAACACGGTTTTACAGTGAAAACTGCAGGAACTTCAAACCGGCACTAGGAAACAGACCGAGAAACCAGAGTAATATTTTATCATACAACCCGTTCCTTTTGTGCTAGATGAACGAACGTCTCTCCACATGCTCAGTTCTGAGAGATAAGTGTGTGTGAAAGCCGTCATTCACCTAGCTTGTTGGGAACACAAAGTTTCTCTTCAGTTGCAAACTCCACTCCATACACATATATGGGGAGGTACTAGCTCCAACTCGGTTTTACAGTGAAAACTGCAGGAACTTCAAACCGGCACTAGGAAACAGACCGAGATACCAGAGTAAAGTTTCCCCTGCAACCCGTTCCCTTTGTGCTAGATGAACGAACGTCTCTCCACATGCTCAGTTCTGAAAGATAAGTGTGTGTGAAAGCCATCCTTCACCTAGCTTGTTGGGAACACAAAGTTTCTCTTCAGTTGCAAACTCCACTCCATACATATATATGGGGAGGTACTAGCTCCAATTCGGTTTTACTGTGAAAACTGCAGGAACTTAAAACCGGCACTAGGAAACAGACCTAGAAACCAGAGTAAAAGTTTCTCCTGCAACCCGTTCCCTTTGTGCTAGATGAACGAACGTCTCTCCACATGCTCAGTTCTGAGAGATAAATGTGTGTGAAAGCCGTCCTTCACCTAGCTTGTTGGGAACACAAAGTTTCTCTTCGGTTGTAATCTCCACTCCATACATATATATGGGGAGGTACTAGCTCCAACTCGGTTTTACAGTGAAAACTGCAGGAACTTCAACCGGCACTAGGAAACAGACCGAGAAACCAGAGTAATAGTTTCTCATGCAACCCGTCCCTTTGTGCTAGATGAACGAACGTCTCTCCACATGCTCAGTTCTGAGAGATAAGTGTGTGTGAAACCCGCCTTTCACCTAGCTTGTTGGGAACACATAGTTTCTCTTCAGTTTCAAACTCCACTCCATACATATATATGGGGTTGTACCAGCTCCAACTCGGATTTACAGTGAAAAATGAAGGAACTTCAAACATGCACTAGGAAACAGACCGAGAAACCACAGTAATATTTTATCATACAAACCGTTCCCTTTGTGCTAGATGAACGAACGTCTCTCCAAATGCTCAGTTCTGAGAGATAAGTGTGTGTGAAACCGTCCTTCACCTAGCTTGTTGGGAACACTAAATTTCTCTTCAGTAACAAACTCCACTCCATACATATATACGGGGAGGTACTAGCTCCAACTCGTGTTTACAGTGAAAACTGCAGGAACTTCAACCCGGCACTTGGAAACAGACCGAGATACCAGAGTAAAAGTTTCTCCTGCAACCCGTTCCCTTTGTGCTAGATGAACGAACGTCTCTCAACATGCTAAGTTCTGAGAGATAAGTGTGTGTGAAAGCCGTCCTTCACCTAGCTTGTTGGGAACAAAAAGTTTCTCTTCAGTTGCAAACTCACTCCTTATATATATATGGGGAGGTACAAGCTCCAGCTCGGTTTTACAGTGAAACGTGCAGGAACTTCAAACCGGCACTAGGAAACAGACTGAGAAACCAGAGGAAAAGTTTCTCCTGCAACCCGTTCCCTTTGTGCTAGATGAACGGACGTCTCTCCACATGCTCAGTTCTGAGAGATAAGTGTGTGTGAAAGCCGTCCTTCACCTAGATTGTTGGGAACACAAAGTTTCTCTTCAGTTGCTAACTCCACTCCATACATATATATGGGGAGGTACTAGCTCCAACTCGGTTTTACAGTGAAAACTGCAGGAACTTCAAACCGGCACTAGGAAACAGACCGAGATACCAGAGTAAAAGTTTCTCCTGCAACCAGTTCCCTTTCTGCTAGATGAACGAATGTCTCTCCACATGCTCAGTTCTGAGAGATAAGTGTGTGTGAAAGACGTCTTTCACCTAGCTTGTTGGGAACATAAAGTTTCACTTCAGTTGCAAACTCCATTCCATACATATATATGGGGAGGTACTAGCTCCAACACGGTTTTACAGTGAAAAATGCAGGAACTTCAAACCGGCACTAGGTAACAGTACGAGAAACCAGAGTAAAAGTTTCTCCTACAACCCGTTCCCTTTGTGCTAGATGAATGAAAGTCTCTCCACATGCTCAGTTCTGAGAGATATGTGTGTGTGAAAGCCGTCATTCATCTAGCTTGTTGGGAACACAAAATTTCTCTTCAGTTGCAAACTCCACTCCATACATATATATGGGGAGGTACTAGCTCCAACTCGGTTTTACAGTGAAAACTGCAGGAACTTCAAACCGGCACTAGGAAACAGACCGAGATACCAGAGTAATAGTTTCTCCTGCAACCAGTTCCATTTGTGCTAGATGAACGAACGTCTCTCCACATGCTCAGTTCTGAGAGATAAGTGTGTGTGAAAGCCGTACTTCACCTAGCTTGTTGGGAACACAAAGTTTCTCTTCAGTTGCAAACTCCATTCCATACATATATATGGGGAGGTACTAGCTCCAACACGGTTTTACAGTGAAAAATGCAGGAACTTCAAACCGGCACTTGGAAATATACCGAGAAACCAGAGAAATAGTTTATCCTACAACCCGTTCCCTTTGTGCTAGATGATCGAACGTCTCTCCACATGCTCAGTTCTGAGAGATAAGTGTGTGTGAAAGCCGTCCTTCAACTAACTTGTTGGGAACACAAAGTTTCTCTTCAGTTGCAAACTCCACTCCATACATATATATGGGGAGGTACTAGCTCCAACTCGGTTTTACAGTGAAAACTGCAGGAACTTCAAACCGGCACTAGGAAACAGACCGAGATACCAGAGTAAAGTTTCCCCTGCAACCCGTTCCCTTTGTGCTAGATGAACGAACGTCTCTCCACATGCTCAGTTCTGAGAGATAAGTGTGTGTGAAAGCCATCCTTCACCTAGCTTGTTGGGAACACAAAGTTTCTCTTCAGTTGCAAACTCCACTCCATTCATATATATGGGGAGGTACTAGCTCCAACTCGGTTTTACAGTGAAAACTGCAGGAACTTAAAACCGGCACTAGGAAACAGACCTAGAAACCAGAGTAAAAGTTTCTCCTGCAACCCGTTCCCTTTGTGCTAGATGAACGAACGTCTCTCCACATGCTCAGTTCTGAGAGATAAATGTGTGTGAAAGCCGTCCTTCACCTAGCTTGTTGGGAACACAAAGTTTTTGTTCGGTTGTAATCTCCAATCCATACATATATATGGGGAGGTACTAGCTGTAACTCGGTTTTACAGTGAAAACTGCAGGAACTTCAAACCGGCACTAGGAAACAGACCGAGAAACCAGAGTAATAGTTTCTCATGCAACCCGTCCCTTTGTGCTAGATGAACGAACGTCTCTCCACATGCTCAGTTCTGGGAGATAAGTGTGTGTGAAAGCCGTCCTTCACCTAGCTTGTTGGGAACTCAAAGTTTCTTTTCAGTTGCAAACTCCACTCCATACATATATATGGGGAGGTACTATCTCCAACTCGGTTTTACAGTGAAAACTGCAGGAACTTCAAACCGGCACTAGGAAACAGACCGAGATACCAGAGTAAAAGTTTCTCCTGCAACCAGTTCCCCTTTTGTTAGATGAACGAACGTCTCTCCACATGCTCAGTTCTGAGAGATAAGTGTGTGTGAAAGACGTCTTTCACCTAGCTTGTTGGGAACACAAAGTTTCTCTTCAGTTGCAAACTCCATTGCATACATATATGTGGGGAGGTACTAGCTCCAACACGGTTTTACAGTGAAAAATGCAGGAACTTCATACCGGCACTAGGAAACAGTACGAGAAACCAGAGTAAAAGTTTCTCCTGCAAACCGTTCCCTTTGTGCTAGATGAACGAAAGTCTCTCCACATGCTCAGATCTGAGAGATAAGTGTGTGTGAAAGCCATCATTCATCTAGCTTGTTGGGAACACAAAATTTCTCTTCAGTTGCAAACTCCACTCCATACATATATATGGGGAGGTATTAGCACCAACTCGGTTTAACAGTGAAAACTGCAGGAACTTCAAACCGGCACTAGGAAACAGACCGAGATACCAGAGTAATAGTTTCTCCTGCAACCAGTTCCCTTTGTGCTAGATGAACGAACGTCTCTCCACATGCTCAGTTCTGAGAGATAAGTGTGTGTGAAAGACGTCTTTCACCTAGCTTGTTGGGAACACAAAGTTTCTCTTCAGTTGCAAACTCCATTCCATACATATATATGGGGAGGTACTAGCTCCAACACGGTTTTACAGTGAAAAATGCAGGAACTTCAAACCGGCACTAGGAAACAGTACGAGAAACCAGAGTAAAAGTTTCTCCTGCAAACCGTTCCCTTTGTGCTTGATGAACGAAAGTCTCTCCACATGCTCAGTTCTGAGAGATAAGTGTGTGTGAAAGCCGTCATTCATCTAGCTTGTTGGGAACACAAAATTTCTCTTCAGTTGCAAACTCCACTTCATACATATATATGGGGTGGTACGAGCTCCAACTCGGTTTTACAGTGAAAACTGCAGGAACTTCAAACCGGCACTAGGAAACAGACCGAGATACCAGAGTAATAGTTTCTCCTGCAACCAGTTCCCTTTGTGCTAGATGAACGAACGTCTCTCCACATGCTCAGTTCTGAGAGATAAGTGTGTGTGAAAGCCGTACTTCACCTAGCTTGTTGGGAACACAAAGTTTCTCTTCAGTTGCAAACTCCATTCCATACATATATATGGGGAGGTACTAGCTCCAACACGGTTTTACAGTGAAAAATGCAGGAACTTCAAACCGGCACTTGGAAATATACCGAGAAACCAGAGAAATAGTTTATCCTACAACCCGTTCCCTTTGTGCTAGATGATCGAACGTCTCTCCACATGCTCAGTTCTGAGAGATAAGTGTGTGTGAAAGCCGTCCTTCAACTAACTTGTTGGGAACACAAAGTTTCTCTTCAGTTGCAAACTCCACTCCATACATATATATGGGGAGGTACTAGCTCCAACTCGGTTTTACAGTGAAAACTGCAGGAACTTCAAACCGGCACTAGGAAACAGACCGAGATACCAGAGTAAAGTTTCCCCTGCAACCCGTTCCCTTTGTGCTAGATGAACGAACGTCTCTCCACATGCTCAGTTCTGAGAGATAAGTGTGTGTGAAAGCCATCCTTCACCTAGCTTGTTGGGAACACAAAGTTTCTCTTCAGTTGCAAACTCCACTCCATTCATATATATGGGGAGGTACTAGCTCCAACTCGGTTTTACAGTGAAAACTGCAGGAACTTAAAACCGGCACTAGGAAACAGACCTAGAAACCAGAGTAAAAGTTTCTCCTGCAACCCGTTCCCTTTGTGCTAGATGAACGAACGTCTCTCCACATGCTCAGTTCTGAGAGATAAATGTGTGTGAAAGCCGTCCTTCACCTAGCTTGTTGGGAACACAAAGTTTTTGTTCGGTTGTAATCTCCAATCCATACATATATATGGGGAGGTACTAGCTGTAACTCGGTTTTACAGTGAAAACTGCAGGAACTTCAAACCGGCACTAGGAAACAGACCGAGAAACCAGAGTAATAGTTTCTCATGTAACCCGTCCCTTTGTGCTAGATGAACGAACGTCTCTCCACATGCTCAGTTCTGGGAGATAAGTGTGTGTGAAAGCCGTCCTTCACCTAGCTTGTTGGGAACTCAAAGTTTCTTTTCAGTTGCAAACTCCACTCCATACATATATATGGGGAGGTACTAGCTCCAACTCGGTTTTACAGTGAAAACTGCAGGAACTTCAAACCGGCACTAGGAAACAGACCGAGATACCAGAGTAAAAGTTTCTCCTGCAACCAGTTCCCCTTTTGTTAGATGAACGAACGTCTCTCCACATGCTCAGTTCTGAGAGATTAGTGTGTGTGAAAGACGTCTTTCACCTAGCTTGTTGGGAACACAAAGTTTCTCTTCAGTTGCAAACTCCATTGCATACATATATATGGGGAGGTACTAGCTCCAACACGGTTTTACAGTGAAAAATGCAGGAACTTCATACCGGCACTAGGAAACAGTACGAGAAACCAGAGTAAAAGTTTCTCCTGCAAACCGTTCCCTTTGTGCTAGATGAACGAAAGTCTCTCCACATGCTCAGATCTGAGAGATAAGTGTGTGTGAAAGCCATCATTCATCTAGCTTGTTGGGAACACAAAATTTCTCTTCAGTTGCAAACTCCACTCCATACATATATATGGGGAGGTATTAGCACCAACTCGGTTTAACAGTGAAAACTGCAGGAACTTCAAACCGGCACTAGGAAACAGACCGAGATACCAGAGTAATAGTTTCTCCTGCAACCAGTTCCCTTTGTGCTAGATGAACGAACGTCTCTCCACATGCTCAGTTCTGAGAGATAAGTGTGTGTTAAAGACGTCTTTCACCTAGCTTGTTGGGAACACAAAGTTTCTCTTCAGTTGCAAACTCCATTCCATACATATATATGGGGAGGTACTAGCTCCAACACGGTTTTACAGTGAAAAATGCAGGAACTTCAAACCGGCACTAGGAAACAGTACGAGAAACCAGAGTAAAAGTTTCTCCTGCAAACCGTTCCCTTTGTGCTTGATGAACGAAAGTCTCTCCACATGCTCAGTTCTGAGAGATAAGTGTGTGTGAAAGCCGTCATTCATCTAGCTTGTTGGGAACACAAAATTTCTCTTCAGTTGCAAACTCCACTTCATACATATATATGGGGTGGTACGAGCTCCAACTCGGTTTTACATTGAAAAACGCAGGAACTTCAAACCGGCACTTGGAAACAGACCGAGATACCAGAGTAAAAGTTTCTCCTGCAACCCGTTCCTTTTGTGCTAGATGAACGAACGTCTCTCCACATGCTAATTTCTGAGAGATAAGTGTGTGTGAAAGCCGTCCTTCACCTAGCTTGTTGGGAACACAAAGTTTCTCTTCAGTTGCAAACTCACTCCATATATATATATGGGGAGGTACAAGCTCCAGCTCGGTTTTACAGTAAAAAGTGCAGGAACTTCAAACCGGCACTAGGAAACAGACCGAGAAACCAGAGTAAAAGTTTCTCCTGCAACACGTTCCCTTTGTGCTAGATGAACGAACGTCTCTCCACATGCACAGTTCTGAGGGATAAGTGTGTGTGAAAGCCGTCCTTCACCTAGCTTGTTGGGAACACAAAGTTTCTCTTCAGTTGCAAACTCCACTCCATACATATATATGGGGAGGTACTAGCTCCAACTCGGTTTTACAGTGAAAATTGCAGGAACCTCAAACCGGCACTAGGAAACAGACCGAGATACCAGAGTAAAAGTTTCTCCTGCAATCCGTTCCCTTTGTGCTAGATGAACGAAAGTCTCTCCACATGCACAGTTCTGGGAGATAAGTGTGTGTGAAAGCCGTCCTTCACCTAGCTTGTTGGGAACTCAAAGTTTCTTTTCAGTTGCAAACTCCACTCCATACATATATATGGGGAGGTACTAGCTCCAACTCGGTTTTACAGTGAAAACTGCAGGAACTTCAAAACAGCACTAGGAAAGAGACCGAGATACCAGAGTAAAAGTTTCTCCTGCAACCAGTTCCCTTTGTGCTAGATGAACGAACGTCTCTCCTCATGCTCAGTTCTGAGAGATAAGTGTGTGTGAAAGATGTCTTTCACCTAGCTTGTTGGGAACACAAAGTTTCTCTTCAGTTGCAAAATCCATTCCATACATATATATGGGCAGGTACTAGCTCCAACACGGTTTTACAGTGAAAAATGCAGGAACATCAAACCGGCACTAGGAAACAGTACGAGAAACCAGAGTAAAAGTTTCTCCTGCAAACCGTTCCCTTTGTGCTAGATGAACGAAAGTCTCTCCACATGCTCAGTTCTGAGAGATAAGTGTGTGTGAAAGACGTCTTTCACCTAGCTTGTTGGGAACACAAAATTTCTCTTCAGTTGCAAACTCCACTCCTTACATATATATGGGGAGGTACTAGCACCAACTCGGTTTTACAGTGAAAACTGCAGGAACTTCAAACCGGCACTAGGAAACAGACCGAGATACCAGAGTAAAAGTTTCTCCTGCAACCAGTTCCCCTTGTGCTAGATGAACGAACGTCTCTCCTCATGCTCAGTTCTGAGAGATAAGTGTGTGTGAAAGATGTCTATCACCTAGCTTGTTGGGAACACAAAGTTTCTCTTCAGTTGCAAACTCCACTCCATACATATATATGGGGAGGTACTAGCTCCAACTCGGTTTTACAGTGAAAACTGCAGGAACTTAAACCGGCACTAGGAAACAGACCTAGAAACAAGAGTAAAAGTTTCTCCTGCTACCAGTTCCCTTTGTGCTAGATGAACGAACGTCTCTCCACATGCTCAGTTCTGAGAGATAAATGTGTGTGAAAGCCGTCCTTCAACTAGCTTGTTGGGAACACAAAGTTTCTCTTCGGTTGTAATCTCCAATCCATACATATATATGGGTAGGTACTAGCTGTAACTCGGTTTTACAGTGAAAACTGCAGGAACTTCAAACCGGCAGTAGGAAACACACCGAGAAACCAGAGTAATAGTTTCTCATGCAAACCGTCCCTTTGTGCTAGATGAACGAAAGTCTCTCCACATGCTCAGTTCTGAGAGATAAGTGTGTGTGAAAGCCGTCCTTCACCTAGCTTGTTGGGAACTCAAAGATTCTCTTCAGTTGCAAACTCCACTCCATACATATATATGGGTAGGTACTAGCTCCATCTCGGTTTTACAGTGAAAACTGCAGGAACTTCAAACCGGCTTAGGAAACAGACCAAGATACCAGAGTAAAAGTTTCTCCTGCAAACCGTTCCCTTTGTGCTAGATGATCGAACGTCTCTCCACATGCTCAGTTCTGAGAGATAAGTGTGTGTGAAAGTCGTCTTTCACCTAGCTTGTTGGGAACACATAGTTTCTCTTCAGTTGCAAACTCCACTCCATACATATATATGGGTTTGTACCAGCTCCAACTCGGATTTACAGTGAAAAATGAAGGAACTTCAAATCTGCACTAGGAAACAGACCGAGAAACCACAGTAATATTTTATCATACAACCTGTTCCCTTTGTGCTAGATGAACGAACATCTCTCCAAATGCTCAGTTCTGAGAGATAAGTGTGTGTGAATGCCGTCCTTCACCTAGCTTGTTGGGAACACTAAATTTCTCTTCAGTTGCAAACTCCAATCCATACATATATATGGGGAGGTACTAGCTCCAACTCGGTTTTACAGTGAAAACTGCAGGAACTTCAAACCGGCACTTGGAAACAGACCGAGATACCAGAGTAAAAGTTTCTCCTGCAACCCGTTCCATTTGTGCTAGATGAACGAACGTCTCTCCACATGCTAAGTTCTGAGAGATAAGTGTGTGTGAAAGCCGTCCTTCACCTAGCTTGTTGGGAACAAAAAGTTTCTCTTCAGTTGCAAACTCACTCCATATATATATATGGTGAGGTACAAGCTCCAGCTCGGTTTTACAGTGAAAAGTGCAGGAACTTCAAACCGGCACTAGGAAACAGACCGAGAAACCAGAGTAATAGTTTCTCCTGCAACACGTTCCCTTTGTGCTAGATGAACGAACGTCTCTCCACATGCTCAGTTCTGAGAGATAAGTGTGTGTGAAAGCCGTCCTTCACCTAGCTTGTTGGGAATACAAAGTTTCTCTTCAGTTGCAAACTCCACTCCATACATATATATGGGGAGGAACTAGCTCCAACTCGATTTTACAGTGAAAATTGCAGGAACTTCAAACCGGCACTAGGAAACAGACCGAGAAACCAGAGTAAAAGTTTCTCCTGCAATCCGTTTCCTTTGTGCTAGATGAACGAACGTCTCTCCACATGCTCAGTTCTGGGAGATAAGTGTGTGTGAAAGCCGTCCTTCACCTAGCTTGTTGGGAACTCAAAGTTTCTTTTCAGTTGCAAACTCCACTCCATACATATATATGGGGAGGTACTAGCTCCAACTCGGTTTTACAGTGAAAACTGCAGGATCTTCAAACCGGCACTAGGAAACAGACCGAGATACCAGAGTAAAAGTTTCTCCTGCAACCAGTTCCCCTTGTGCTAGATGAACGAACGTCTCTCCTCATGCTCAGTTCTGAGAGATAAGTGTGTGTGAAAGATGTCTTTCACCTAGCTTGTTGGGAACACAAAGTTTCTCTTCAGTTGCAAACTCCATTTTATACATATATATGGGCAGGTACTAGCTCCAACACGGTTTTACAGTGAAAAATGCAGGAACTTCAAACCGGCACTAGGATACAGACCGAGAAACCAGAGTAAAAGTTTCTCCTGCAAACCGTTCCCTTTGTGCTAGATGAACGAAAGTCTCTCCACATGCTCAGTTCTGAGAGATAAGTGTGTGTGAAAGACGTCTTTCACCTAGCTTGTTGGGAACACAAAATTTCTCTTCAGTTGCAAACTCCACTCCTTACATATATATGGGGAGGTACTAGCACCAACTCGGTTTTACAGTGAAAACTGCAGGAACTTCAAACAGGCACTAGGAAACAGACCGAGATACCAGAGTAATAGTTTCTCCTGCAACCAGTTCCCTTTGTGCTAGATGAACGAACGTCTCTCCACATGCTCAGTTCTGAGAGATAAGTGTGTGTGAAAGACGTCTTTCACCTAGCTTGTTGGGAACACAAAGTTTCTCTTCAGTTGCAAACTCCATTCCATACATATATATGGGGAGGTACTAGCTCCAACACGGTTTTACAGTGAAAAATGCAGGAACTTCAAACCGGCACTAGGAAACATTACGAGAAACCAGAGTAAAAGTTTCTCCTGCAAACCGTTCCCTTTGTGCTAGATGAACGAAAGTCTTTCCACATGCTCAGTTCTGAGAGATAAGTGTGTGTGAAAGCCGTCATTCATCTAGCTTGTTGGGAACACAAAATTTCTCTTCAGTTGCAAACTCCACTTCATACATATATATGGGGTGGTTCGAGCTCCAACACGGTTTTACATTGAAAAATGCAGGAACTTCAAACGTGCACTAGGAAACAGACCGAGAATCCAGAGTAATAGTTTCTCCTGCAAACCATTCCCTTTGTGCTAGATAAACGAACGTCTCTCCACATGCTCAGTTCTGAGAGATAAGTGTGTGTGAAAGCCGTCCTTCACCTAGCTTGTTGGGAACACAAATTTTCTCTTCAGTTGCAAACTCCACTCAGTACATATATATGGGGAGGTACAAGCTCCAACTCGGTTTTAGAGTGAAAACTGCAGGAACTTCAAACCGGCACTAGGAAACAGACCGAGAAACCAGAGTAAAAGTTTCTCCTGCAACACGTTCCCTTTGTGCTAGATGAACGAACGTCTCTCCACATGCTCAGTTCTGAGAGATAAGTGTGTGTGAAAGCCGTCCTTCACCTAGCTTGTTGGGAACACCAAGTTTCTCTTCAGTTGCAAACTCCACTCCATACATATATATGGGGAGGTACTAGCTCCAACTCGGTTTTACAGTGAAAATTGCAGGAACTTCAAACCGGCACTAGGAAACAGACTGAGATACCAGAGTAAAAGTTTCTCCTGCAATCCGTTCCCTTTGTGCTAGATGAACGAACGTATCTCCACATGCTCAGTTCTGGGAGATAAGTGTGTGTGAAAGCCGTCCTTCACCTAGCTTGTTGGGAACTCAAAGTTTCTTTTCAGTTGCAAACTCCACTCCATACATATATATGGGGAGGTACTAGCTCCAACTCGGTTTTACAGTGAAAACTGCAGGAACTTCAAACCGGCACTAGGAAACAGACCGAGATACCAGAGTAATAGTTTCTCCTGCAACCAGTTCCCTTTGTGCTAGATGAACGAACGTCTCTCCACATGCTCAGTTCTGAGAGATAAGTGTGTGTGAAAGACGTCTTTCACCTAGCTTGTTGGGAACACAAAGTTTCTCTTTAGATGCAAAGTCCATTCCATACATATATATGGGGAGGTACTAGCTCCAACACGGTTTTACAGTGAAAAATGCAGGAACTTCAAACCGGCACTAGGAAACAGTACGAGAAACCAGAGTAAAAGTTTCTCCTGCAACCCGTTCCCTTTGTGCTAGATGAACGAAAGTCTCTCCACATGCTCAGATGTGAGAGATAAGTGTGTGTGAAAGCCGTCATTCATCTAGCTTGTTGGGAACACAAAATTTCTCTTCAGTTGCAAACTCCACTTCATACATATATATGGGGTGGTACGAGCTCCAACTCGGTTTTACATTGAAAAATGCAGGAACTTCAAACCGGCACTTGGAAACAGACCGAGATACCAGAGTAAAAGTTTCTCCTGCAACCCGTTCCTTTTGTGCTAGATGAACGAACGTCTCTCCACATGCTAAGTTCTGAGAGATAAGTGTGTGTGAAAGCCGTCCTTCACCTAGCTTGTTGGGAACAAAAAGTTTCTCTTCAGTTGCAAACTCACTCCATATACATATATGGGGAGGTACAAGCTCCAGCTCGGTTTTACAGTGAAAAGTGCAGGAACTTCAAACCGGCACTAGGAAACAGACCGAGATACCAGAGTAAAAGTTTCTCCTGCAATCCGTTTCCTTTGTGCTAGATGAACGAACGTCTCTCCACATGCTCAGTTCCGGGAGATAAGTGTGTGTGAAAGCCGTCCTTCACCTAGCTTGTTGGGAACTCAAAGTTTCTTTTCAGTTGCAAACTCCACTCCATACATATATATGGGGAGGTACTAGCTCCAACTCGGTTTTACAGTGAAAACTGCAGGAACTTCAAACCGGCACTAGGAAACAGACCGAGATACCAGAGTAAAAGTTTCTCCTGCAACCAGTTCCCCTTGTGCTAGATGAACGAACGTCTCTCCACATGCTCAGTTCTGAGAGATAAGTGTGTGTGAAAGACGTCTTTCACCTAGCTTGTTGGGAACACAAAGTTTCTCTTCAGTTGCAAACTCCATTCCATACATATATATGGGGAGGTACTAGCTCCAACACGGTTTTACAGTGAAAAATGCAGGAACTTCTAACCGGCACTAGAAAACAGTACGAGAAACCAGAGTAAAAGTTTCTCCTGCAACCCGTTCCCTTTGTGCTAGATGAACGAAAGTCTCTCCACATGCTCAGATCTGAGAGATAATTGTGTGTGAAAGCCATCATTCATCTAGCTTGTTGGGAACACAAAATTTCTCTTCAGTTGCAAACTCCACTCCTTACATATATATGGGGAGGTACTAGCACCAACTCGGTTTTACAGTGAAAACTGCAGGAACTTCATACCGGCACTAGGAAACAGACCGAGATACAGGAGTAATAGTTTCTCCTGCAACCAGTTCCCTTTGTGCTAGACGAACGGACGTCTCTCCACATGCTCAGTTCTGAGAGATAAGTGTGTTTGAAAGACGTCTTTCACCTAGCTTGTTGGGAACACAAAGTTTCTCTTCAGTTGCAAACTCCATTCCATACATATATATGGGGAGGTACTAGCTCCAACACGGTTTTACAGTGAAAAATGCAGGAACTTCGAACCGGCACTAGGAAACAGTACGAGAAACCAGAGTAAAAGTTTCTCCTGCAAACCGTTCCCTTTGTGCTAGATGAACGAAAGTCTCTCCACATGCTCAGTTCTGAGAGATAAGTGTGTGTGAAAGCCGTCATTCATCTAGCTTGTTGGGAACACAAAATTTCTCTTCAGTTGCAAACTCCACTTCATACATATATATGGGGTGGTACGAGCTCCAACTCGGTTTTACATTGAAATATGCAGGAACTTCAAACCGGCACTTGGAAACAGACCGAGAAACCAGAGTAAAAGTTTCTCCTGCAACACGTTCCCTTTGTGCTAGATGAACGAAAGTCTCTCCACATGCTCTGTTCTGAGAGATAAGTTTGTGTGAAAGCCGTCCTTCATCTAGCTTGTTGGGAACACAAAGTTTCTCTTCAGTTGCAAACTCCACTCCATACATATATATGGGGAGGTACTAGCTCCAACTCGGTTTTACAGTGAAAACTGCAGGAACTTCAAACCGGCACTAGGAAACAGACCGAGATACCAGAGTAAAAGTTTGTCCTGCAACCAGTTCCCTTTGTGCTAGATGAACGAACGTCTCTCCTCATGCTCTGTTCTGAGAGATAAGTGTGTGTGAAAGATGTCTTTCACCTAGCTTGTTGGGAACACAAAGTTTCTCTTCAGTTGCAAACTCCATTCCATACATATATATGGGCAGGTACTAGCTCCAACACGGTTTTACAGTGAAAAATGCAGGAACTTCAAACCGGCACTAGGAAACAGTACGAGAAACCAGAGTAAAAGTTTCTCCTGCAAACCGTTCCCTTTGTGCTAGATGAACGAAAGTCTCTCCACATGCTCAGTTCTGAGAGATAAGTGTGTGTGAAAGACGTCTTTCACCTAGCTTGTTGGGAACACAAAATTTCCCTTCAGTTGCAAACTCCACTCCTTACATATATATGGGGAGGTACTAGCACCAACTAGGTTTTACAGTGAAAACTGCAGGAACTTCAAACAGGCACTAGGAAACAGACCGAGATACCAGAGTAATAGTTTCTCCTGCAACCAGTTCCCTTTGTGCTAGATGAACGAACGTCTCTCCACATGCTCAGTTCTGAGAGATAAGTGTGTTTGAAAGCCGTCCTTCACCTAGCTTGTTGGGAACACAAATTTTCTCTTCAGTTGCAAACTCCACTCAGTACATATATATGGGGAGGTACAAGCTCCAACTCGGTTTTAGAGTGAAAACTGCAGGAACTTCAAACCGGCACTAGGAAACAGACCGAGAAACCAGAGTAAAAGTTTCTCCTGCAACACGTTCCCTTTGTGCTAGATGAACGAACGTATCTCCACATGCTCAGTTCTGGGAGATAAGTGTGTGTGAAAGCCGTCCTTCACCTAGCTTGTTGGGAACTCAAAGTTTCTTTTCAGTTGCAAACTCCACTCCATACATATATATGGGGAGGTACTAGCTCCAACTCGGTTTTACAGTGAAAACTGCAGGAACTTCAAACCGGCACTAGGAAACAGACCGAGATACCAGAGTAAAAGTTTCTCCTGCAACCAGTTCCCTTTGTGCTAGATGAACGAACGTCTCTCCACATGCTCAGATCTGAGAGATAAGTGTGTGTGAAAGACGTCTTTCACCTAGCTTGTTGGGAACACAAAGTTTCTCTTCAGTTGCAA
Organism: Camelus bactrianus; assembly: GCF_048773025.1. Classification (NCBI taxonomy): domain Eukaryota; kingdom Metazoa; phylum Chordata; class Mammalia; order Artiodactyla; family Camelidae; genus Camelus; species Camelus bactrianus. The sequence goes on from NC_133565.1 coordinate 4,636,540, forward strand.
AGTCCATTCCATACATATATATGGGGAGGTACTAGCTCCAACACGGTTTTACAGTGAAAAATGCAGGAACTTCAAACCGGCACTAGGAAACAGTACGAGAAACCAGAGTAAAAGTTTCTCCTGCAACACGTTCCCTTTGTGCTAGATGAACGAAAGTCTCTCCACATGCTCAGATGTGAGAGATAAGTGTGTGTGAAAGCCGTCATTCATCTAGCTTGTTGGGAACACAAAATTTCTCTTCAGTTGCAAACTCCACTTCATACATATATATGGGGTGGTACGAGCTCCAACTCGGTTTTACATTGAAAAATGCAGGAACTTCAAACCGGCACTTGGAAACAGACCGAGATACCAGAGTAAAAGTTTCTCCTGCAACCCGTTCCTTTTGTGCTAGATGAACGAACGTCTCTCCACATGCTAAGTTCTGAGAGATAAGTGTGTGTGAAAGCCGTCCTTCACCTAGCTTGTTGGGAACAAAAAGTTTCTCTTCAGTTGCAAACTCACTCCATATATATATATGGGGAGGTACAAGCTCCAGCTCGGTTTTACAGTGAAAAGTGCAGGAACTTCAAACCGGCACTAGGAAACAGAGCGAGAAACCAGAGTAAAAGTTTCTCCTGCAACACGTTCCCTTTGTGCTAGATGAACGAACGTCTCTCCACATGCTCAGTTCTGAGAGATAAGTGTGTGTGAAAGCCGTCCTTCACCTAGCTTGTTGGGAACACAAAGTTTCTCATCAGTTGCAAACTCCACTCCATACATATATATGGGGAGGTACTAGCTCCAACTCGGTTTTACAGTGAAAATTGCAGGAACCTCAAACCGGCACTAGGAAACAGACCGAGATACCAGAGTAAAAGTTTCTCCTGCAATCCGTTCCCTTTGTGCTAGATGAACGAACGTGTCTCCACATGCTCAGTTCTGGGAGATAAGTGTGTGTGAAAGCCGTCCTTCACTTAGCTTGTTGGGAACTCAAAGTTTCTTTTCAGTTGCAAACTCCACTCCATACATATATATGGGGAGGTACTAGCTCCAACTCGGTTTTACAGTGAAAACTGCAGGAACTTCAAACCGGCACTAGGAAACAGACCGAGATACCAGAGTAAAAGTTTCTCCTGCAAACAGTTCCCTTTGTGCTAGATGAACGAACGTCTCTCCACATGCTCAGTTCTGAGAGATAAGTGTGTGTGAAAGACGTCTTTCACCTAGCTTGTTGGGAACACAAAGTTTCTCTTCACTTGCAAACTCCATTCCATACATATATATGGGGAGGTACTAGCTCCAACACGGTTTTACAGTGAAAAATGCAGGAACTTCAAACCGGCACTAGGAAACAGTACGAGAAACCAGAGTAAAAGTTTCTCCTGCAACCCGTTCCCTTTGTGCTAGATGAACGAAAGTCTCTCCACATGCTCAGATCTGAGAGATAAGTGTGTGTGAAAGCCGTCCTTCACCTAGCTTGTTGGGAACACAAAGTTTCTCTTCAGTTGCAAACTCCACTCCTTACATATATATGGGGAGGTACTAGCACCAACTCGGTTTTACAGTGAAAACTGCAGGAACTTCAAACCGGCACTAGGAAACAGACCGAGATACCAGAGTAATAGTTTCTCCTGCAACCAGTTCCCTTTGTGCTAGATGAACGAACGTCTCTCCACATGCTCAGTTCTGAGAGATAAGTGTGTGTGAAAGACGTCTTTCACCTAGCTTGTTGGGAACACAAATTTTCTCTTCAGTTGCAAACTCCATTCCATACATATATATGGGGAGGTACTAGCTCCAACACGGTTTTACAGTGAAAAATGCAGGAACTTCAACCCGGCACTAGGAAACAGACCGAGAAACCAGAGTAAAAGTTTCTCCTGCAACCCGTTCCCTTTGTGCTAGATGAACGAAAGTCTCTCCACATGCTCAGTTCTGAGAGATAAGTGTGTGTGAAAGCCGTCATTCATCTAGCTTGTTGGGAACACAAAATTTCTCTTCAGTTGCAAACTCCACTTCATACATATATATGGGGTGGTACGAGCTCCAACCCGGTTTTACATTGAAAAATGCAGGAACTTCAAACCGGCACTTGGAAACAGACCGAGATACCAGAGTAAAAGTTTCTCCTGCAACCCGTTCCCTTTGTGCTAGATGAACGAACGTCTCTCCACATGCTCAGTTCTGAGAGATAAGTGTGTGTGAAAGCCGTCCTTCACATAGCTTGTTGGGAACACAAAGTTTCTCTTCAGTTGCAAACTCCACTCCATACATATATATGGGGAGGTACTAGCTCCAACTCGGTTTTACAGTGAAAATTGCAGGAACCTCAAACCGGCACTAGGAAACAGACCGAGATACCAGAGTAAAAGTTTCTCCTGCAATCCGTTCCCTTTGTGCTAGATGAACGAACGTCTCTCCTCATGCTCAGTTCTGAGAGATAAGTGTGTGTGAAAGCCGTCCTTCACCTAGCTTGTTGGGAACACAAAGTTTCTCTTCAGTTGCAAACTCCACTCCATACATATATATGGGCAGGTACTAGCTCCAACACGGTTTTACAGTGAAAAATGCAGGAACTTCAAACCGGCACTAGGAAACAGTACGAGAAACCAGAGTAAAAGTTTCTCCTGCAAACCGTTCCCTTTGTGCTAGATGAACGAAAGTCTTTCCACATGCTCAGTTCTGAGAGATAAGTGTGTGTGAAAGCCGTCATTCATCTAGCTTGTTGGGAACACAAAATTTCTCTTCAGTTGCAAACTCCACTTCATACATATATATGGGGTGGTTCGAGCTCCAACACGGTTTTACATTGAAAAATGCAGGAACTTCAAACCTGCACTAGGAAACAGACCGAGAATCCAGAGTAATAGTTTCTCCTGCAAACCATTCCCTTTGTGCTAGATAAACGAACGTCTCTCCACATGCTCAGTTCTGAGAGATAAGTGTGTGTGAAAGCCGTCCTTCACCTAGCTTGTTGGGAACACAAATTTTCTCTTCAGTTGCAAACTCCACTCAGTACATATATATGGGGAGGTACAAGCTCCAACTCGGTTTTAGAGTGAAAACTGCAGGAACTTCAAACCGGCACTAGGAAACAGACCCAGAAACCAGAGTAAAAGTTTCTCCTGCAACACGTTCCCTTTGTGCTAGATGAACGAACGTCTCTCCACATGCTCAGTTCTGAGAGATAAGTGTGTGTGAAAGCCGTCCTTCCCCTAGCTTGTTGGGAACACCAAGTTTCTCTTCAGTTGCAAACTCCACTCCATACATATATATGGGGAGGTACTAGCTCCAACTCGGTTTTACAGTGAAAATTGCAGGAACTTCAAACCGGCACTAGGAAACAGACCGAGATACCAGAGTAAAAGTTTCTCCTGCAATCCGTTCCCTTTGTGCTAGATGAACGAACGTATCTCCACATGCTCAGTTCTGGGAGATAAGTGTGTGTGAAAGCCGTCCTTCACCTAGCTTGTTGGGAACTCAAAGTTTCTTTTCAGTTGCAAACTCCACTCCATACATATATATGGGGAGGTACTAGCTCCAACTCGGTTTTACAGTGAAAACTGCAGGAACTTCAAACCGGCACTAGGAAACAGACCGAGATACCAGAGAAAAGTTTCTCCTGCAACCAGTTCCCTTTGTGCTAGATGAACGAACGTCTCTCCACATGCTCAGTTCTGAGAGATAAGTGTGTGTGAAAGACGTCTTTCACCTAGCTTGTTGGGAACACAAAGTTTCTCTTCAGTTGCAAAGTCCATTCCATACATATATATGGGGAGGTACTAGCTCCAACACGGTTTTACAGTGAAAAATGCAGGAACTTCAAACCGGCACTAGGAAACAGTACGAGAAACCAGAGTAAAAGTTTCTCCTGCAACCCGTTCCCTTTGTGCTAGATGAACGAAAGTCTCTCCACATGCTCAGTTCTGAGAGATAAGTGTGTGTGAAAGCCGTCCTTCACCTAGCTTGTTGGGAACACAAAGTTTCTCTTCAGTTGCAAACTCCACTCCATACATATATATGGGGATGTACTAGCTCCAACTCGGTTTTACAGTGAAAACTGCAGGAACTTCAAACCGGCACTAGGAAACAGACCGAGATACCAGAGTAAAAGTTTCTCCTGCAAACAGTTCCCTTTGTGCTAGATGAAAGAACGTCTCTCCACATGCTCAGTTGTGAGAGATAAGTGTGTGTGAAAGCCGTCCTTCAACTAGCTTGTTGGGAACAAAAAGTTTCTCTTCAGTTGCAAACTCACTCCATATATATATATGGGGAGGTACAAGCTCCAGCTCGGTTTTACAGTGAAAAGTGCAGGAACTTCAAACCGGCACTAGGAAACAGACCGAGAAACCAGAGTAAAAGTTTCTCCTGCAACACGTTCCCTTTGTGCTAGATGAACGAACGTCTCTCCACATGCTCAGTTCTGAGAGATAAGTGTGTGTGAAAGCCGTCCTTCACCTAGCTTGTTGGGAACACAAAGTTTCTCTTCAGTTGCAAACTCCACTCCATACATATATATGGGGAGGTACTAGCTCCAACTCGGTTTTACAGTGAAAATTGCAGGAACCTCAAACCGGCACTAGGAAACAGACCGAGATACCAGAGTAAAAGTTTCTCCTGCAATCCGTTCCCTTTGTGCTAGATGAACGAACGTCTCTCCTCATGCTCAGTTCTGAGAGATAAGTGTGTGTGAAAGCCGTCCTTCACCTAGCTTGTTGGGAACACAAAGTTTCTCTTCAGTTGCAAACTCCACTCCATACATATATATGGGCAGGTACTAGCTCCAACACGGTTTTACAGTGAAAAATGCAGGAACTTCAAACCGGCACTAGGAAATAGTACGAGAAACCAGAGTAAAAGTTTCTCCTGCAACCCGTTCCCTTTGTGCTAGATGAACGAAAGTCTCTCCACATGCTCAGTTCTGAGAGATAAGTGTGTGTGAAAGACGTCTTTCACCTAGCTTGTTGGGAACACAAAATTTCTCTTCAGTTGCAAACTCCACTCCTTACATATATATGGGGAGGTACTAGCACCAACTCGGTTTTACAGTGAAAACTGCAGGAACTTCAAACAGGCACTAGGAAACAGACCGAGATACCAGAGTAATAGTTTCTCCTGCAACCAGTTCCCTTTGTGCTAGATGAACGAACGTCTCTCCACATGCTCAGTTCTGAGAGATAAGTGTGTGTGAAAGACGTCTTTCACCTAGCTTGTTGGGAACACAAAGTTTCTCTTCAGTTGCAAACTCCATTCCATACATATATATGGGGAGGTACTAGCTCCAACACGGTTTTACAGTGAAAAATGCAGGAACTTCAAACCGGCACTAGGAAACATTACGAGAAACCAGAGTAAAAGTTTCTCCTGCAACCCGTTCCCTTTGTGCTAGATGAACGAAAGTCTTTCCACATGCTCAGTTCTGAGAGATAAGTGTGTGTGAAAGCCGTCATTCATCTAGCTTGTTGGGAACACCAAGTTTCTCTTCAGTTGCAAACTCCACTCCATACATATATATGGGGAGGTACTAGCTCCAACTCGGTTTTACAGTGAAAATTGCAGGAATTTCAAACCGGCACTAGGAAACAGACCGAGATACCAGAGTAAAAGTTTCTCCTGCATTCCGTTCCCTTTGTGCTAGATGAACGAACGTATCTCCACATGCTCAGTTCTGGGAGATAAGTGTGTGTGAAAGCCGTCCTTCACCTAGCTTGTTGGGAACTCAAAGTTTCTTTTCAGTTGCAAACTCCACTCCATACATATATATGGGGAGGTACTAGATCCAACTCGGTTTTACAGTGAAAACTGCAGGAACTTCAAACCGGCACTAGGAAACAGACCGAGATACCAGAGAAAAGTTTCTCCTGCAACCAGTTCCCTTTGTGCTAGATGAACGAACGTCTCTCCACATGCTCAGTTCTGAGAGATAAGTGTGTGTGAAAGACGTCTTTCACCTAGCTTGTCGGGAACACAAAGTTTCTCTTCAGTTGCAAAGTCCATTCCATACATATATATGGGGAGGTACTAGCTCCAACACGGTTTTACAGTGAAAAATGCAGGAACTTCAAACCGGCACTAGGAAACAGTACGAGAAACCAGAGTAAAAGTTTCTCCTGCAACCCGTTCCCTTTGTGCTAGATGAACGAAAGTCTCTCCACATGCTCAGTTCTGAGAGATAAGTGTGTGTGAAAGCCGTCCTTCACCTAGCTTGTTGGGAACACAAAGTTTCTCTTCAGTTGCAAACTCCACTCCATACATATATATGGGGAGGTACTAGCTCCAACTCGGTTTTACAGTGAAAACTGCAGGAACTTCAAACCGGCACTAGGAAACAGACCGAGATACCAGAGTAAAAGTTTCTCCTGCAAACAGTTCCCTTTGTGCTAGATGAAAGAACGTCTCTCCACATGCTCAGTTCTGAGAGATAAGTGTGTGTGAAAGACGTCTTTCAACTAGCTTGTTGGGAACACAAAGTTTCTCTTCAGTTGCAAACTCCATTCCATACATATATATGGGGAGGTACTAGCTCCAACACGGTTTTACAGTGAAAAATGCAGGAACTTCAAACCGGCACTAGGAAACAGTACGAGAAACCAGAGTAAAAGTTTCTCCTGCAAACCGTTCCCTTTGTGCTAGATGAACGAAAGTCTCTCCACATGCTCAGATTTGAGAAATAAGTGTGTGTGAAAGCCGTCATTCATCTAGCTTGTTGGGAACACAAAATTTCTCTTCAGTTGCAAACTCCACTCCTTACATATATATGGGGAGGTACTAGCACCAACTCGGTTTTACAGTGAAAACTGCAGGAACTTCAAACCGGCACTAGGAAACAGACCGAGATACCAGAGTAATAGTTTCTCCTGCAACCAGTTCCCTTTGTGCTAGATGAACGAACGTCTCTCCACATGCTCAGTTCTGAGAGATAAGTGTGTGTGAAAGACGTCTTTCACCTAGCTTGTTGGGAACACAAAGTTTCTCTTCAGTTGCAAACTCCATTCCATACATATATATGGGGAGGTACTAGCTCCAACACGGTTTTACAGTGAAAAATGCAGGAACTTCAAACCGGCACTAGGAAACAGTACGAGAAACCAGAATAAAAGTTTCTCCTGCAACCCGTTCCCTTTGTGCTAGATGAACGAAAGTCTCTCCACATGCTCAGTTCTGAGAGATAAGTGTGTGTGAAAGCCGTTATTCATCTAGCTTGTTGGGAAAACAAAATTTCTCTTCAGTTGCAAACTCCACTTCATACATATATATGGGGTGGTACGAGCTCCAACTCGGTTTTACATTGAAAAATGCAGGAACTTCAAACCGGCACTTGGAAACAGACCGAGATACCAGAGTAAAAGTTTCTCCTGCAACCCGTTCCTTTTGTGCTAGATGAACGAACGTCTCTCCACATGCTAAGTTCTGAGAGATAAGTGTGTGTGAAAGCCGTCCTTCAACTAGCTTGTTGGGAACAAAAAGTTTCTCTTCAGTTGCAAACTCACTCCATATATATATATGGGGAGGTACAAGCTCCAGCTCGGTTTTACAGTGAAAAGTGCAGGAACTTCAAACCGGCACTAGGAAACAGACCGAGAAACCAGAGTAAAAGTTTCTCCTGCAACACGTTCCCTTTGTGCTAGATGAACGAACGTCTCTCCACATGCTCAGTTCTGAGAGATAAGTGTGTGTGAAAGCCGTCCTTCACCTAGCTTGTTGGGAACACAAAGTTTCTCTTCAGTTGAAAACTCCACTCCATACATATATATGGGGAGGTACTAGCTCCAACTCGGTTTTACAGTGAAAATTGCAGGAACCTCAAACCGGCACTAGGAAACAGACCGAGATACCAGAGTAAAAGTTTCTCCTGCAATCCGTTCCCTTTGTGCTAGATGAACGAACGTCTCTCCTCATGCTCAGTTCTGAGAGATAAGTGTGTGTGAAAGCCGTCCTTCACCTAGCTTGTTGGGAACACAAAGTTTCTCTTCAGTAGCAAACTCCATTCCATACATATATATGGGGAGGTACTAGCTCCAACACGGTTTTACAGTGAAAAATGCAGGAACTTCAAACCGGCACTAGGAAACATTACGAGAAACCAGAGTAAAAGTTTCTCCTGCAACCCGTTCCCTTTGTGCTAGATGAACGAAAGTCTTTCCACATGCTCAGTTCTGAGAGATAAGTGTGTGTGAAAGCCGTCATTCATCTAGCTTGTTGGGAACACAAAGTTTCTCTTCAGTTGCAAACTCCACTTCATACATATATATGGGGTGGTTCGAGCTCCAACACGGTTTTACATTGAAAAATGCAGGAACTTCAAACCTGCACTAGGAAACAGACCGAGAATCCAGAGTAATAGTTTCTCCTGCAATCCGTTCCCTTTGTGCTAGATGAACGAACGTCTCTCCACATGCACAGTTCTGGGAGATAAGTGTGTGTGAAAGCCGTCCTTCACCTAGCTTGTTGGGAACTCAAAGTTTCTTTTCAGCTGCAAACTCCACTCCATACATATATATGGGGAGGTACTAGCTCCAACTCGGTTTTACAGTGAAAACTGCAGGAACTTCAAACCGGCACTAGGAAACAGACCGAGATACCAGAGTAAAAGTTTCTCCTGCAAACAGTTCCCTTTGTGCTAGATGAACGAACGTCTCTCCACATGCTCAGTTCTGAGAGATAAGTGTGTGTGAAAGACGATTTTCACCTAGCTTGTTGGGAACACAAAGTTTCTCTTCAGTTGCAAACTCCATTCCATACATATATATGGGGAAGTACTAGCTCCAACACGGTTTTACAGTGAAAAATGCAGGAACTTCAAACCGGCACTAGGAAACAGTACGAGAAACCAGAGTAAAAGTTTCTCCTGCAAACCGTTCCCTTTGTGCTAGATGAACGAAAGTCCCTCCACATGCTCAGATCTGAGAGATAAGTGTGTGTGAAAGCCGTCATTCATCTAGCTTGTTGGGAACACAAAATTTCTCTTCAGTTGCAAACTCCACTCCTTACATATATATGGGGAGGTACTAGCACCAACTCGGTTTTACAGTGAAAACTGCAGGAACTTCAAACCGGCACTAGGAAACAGACCGAGATACCAGAGTAATAGTTTCTCCTGCAACCAGTTCCCTTTGTGCTAGATGAACGAACGTCTCTCCACATGCTCAGTTCTGAGAGATAAGTGTGTGTGAAAGACGTCTTTCACCTAGCTTGTTGGGAACACAAAGTTTCTCTTCAGTTGCAAACTACATTCCATACATATATATGGGGAGGTTCTAGCTCCAACACGGTTTTACAGTGAAAAATGCAGGAACTTCAAACCGGCAGTAGGAAACATTACGAGAAACCAGAGTAAAAGTTTCTCCTGCAACCCGTTCCCTTTGTGCTAGATGAACGAAAGTCTCTCCACATGCTCAGTTCTGAGAGATAAGTGTGTGTGAAAGCCGTCATTCATCTAGCTTGTTGGGAACACAAAATTTCTCTTCAGTTGCAAACTCCACTTCATACATATATATGGGGTGGTACGAGCTCCAACTCGGTTTTACCTTGAAAAATGCAGGAACTTCAAACCTGCACTAGGAAACAGACCGAGAATCCAGAGTAATAGTTTCTCCTGCAAACCATTCCCTTTGTGCTAGATAAACGAACGTCTCTCCACATGCTCAGTTCTGAGAGATAAGTGTGTGTGAAAGCCGTCCTTCACCTAGCTTGTTGGGAACACAAATTTTCTCTTCAGTTGCAAACTCCACTCAGTACATATATATGGGGAGGTACAAGCTCCAACTCGGTTTTAGAGTGAAAACTGCAGGAACTTCAAACCGGCACCAGGAAACAGACCGAGAAACCAGAGTAAAAGTTTCTCCTGCAACCCGTTCCATTTGCGCTAGATGAACGAACGTCTCTCCACATGCTCAGTTCTGAGAGATAAGTGTGTGTGAAAGCCGTCCTTCACCTAGCTTGTTGGGAACACAAAGTTTCTCTTCAGTTGCAAACTCCACTCCATACATATATACGCGGAGGTAATAGCTCCAACTCTGTTTTACAGTGAAATCTGCAGGAACTTCAAACCGGCACTAGGAAACAGACCGAGATACCAGAGTAAATGTTTCTCCTGCAAACCGTTCCCTTTGTGCTAGATGAACGAACGTCTCCCCACATGCTCAGTTCTGAGAGATAAGTGTGTGTGAAAGCCGTTCTTCACCTAGCTTGTTGGGAACACAAAGTTTCTCTTCAGTTGCAAACTCCATTCCATACATATATATGGGGAGGTACTAGCTCCAACACGGTTTTACAGTGAAAAATGCAGGAACTTCAAACCGGCACTAGGAAACATTACGAGAAACCAGAGTAAAAGTTTCTCCTGCAACCCGTTCCCTTTGTGCTAGATGAACGAAAGTCCCTCCACATGCTCAGTTCTGAGAGATAAGTGTGTGTGAAAGCCGTCATTCATCTAGCTTGTTGGGAACACAAAATTTCTCTTCAGTTGCAAACTCCACTTCATACATATATATGGGGTGGTACGAGCTCCAACTCGGTTTTACATTGAAAAATGCAGGAACTTCAAACCTGCACTAGGAAACAGACCGAGAATCCAGAGTAATAGTTTCTCCTGCAAACCATTCCCTTTGTGCTAGATAAACGAACGTCTCTCCACATGCTCAGTTCTGAGAGATAAGTGTGTGTGAAAGCCGTCCTTCACCTAGCTTGTTGGGAACACAAATTTTCTCTTCAGTTGCAAACTCCACTCAGTACATATATATGGGGAGGTACAAGCTCCAACTCGGTTTTAGAGTGAAAACTGCAGGAACTTCAAACCGGCACTAGGAAACAGACCGAGAAACCAGAGTAAAAGTTTCTCCTGCAACCCGTTCCATTTGCGCTAGATGAACGAACGTCTCTCCACATGCTCAATTCTGAGAGAAAAGTGTGTGTGAAAGCCGTCCTTCACCTAGCTTGTTGGGAACACAAAGTTTCTCTTCAGTTGCAAACTCCACTCCATATATATATACGCGGAGGTAATAGCTCCAACTCTGTTTTACAGTGAAATCTGCAGGAACTTCAAACCGGCACTAGGAAACAGACCGAGATACCAGAGTAAACGTTTCTCCTGCAAACCGTTCCCTTTGTGCTAGATGAACGAACCTCTCTCCACATGCTCAGTTCTGAGAGATAAGTGTGTGTGAAAGCCGTCCTTCACCTAGCTTGTTGGGAACACAAAGTTTCTCTTCAGTTCCAAACTCCACTCCATACATATATATGGGGAGGTACTAGCTCCAACTCGGTTTTACAGTGAAAACTGCAGGAAATTCAAACCGGCACTGGGAAACAGACCGAGAAACCAGAGTAAAAGTTTCTCCTGCAACCCGTTCCCTTTGTGCTAGATGAACGAACGTCTCTCCACATGCTCAGTTCTGAAAGATAAGTGTGTGTGAAAGCCGTCCTTCACCTAGCTTGTTGGGAACACATAGATTCTCTTCAGTTGTAAACTCCACTCCATACATATATATGGGGAGCTACTAGCTCCAACACGGTTTTACAGTGAAAACTGCAGGAAAATCAAACCGGCAAGAGGAAACAGACTGAGAAACCAGAGTAAAAGTTTCTCCTGCAACCCGTTCCCTTTGTGCTTGATGAACGAACGTCTCTCCACATGCTCAGTTCTGAGAGATATATTTGTGTGAAAGCCGTCCTTCATCTAGCTTGTTGGGAACACAAAGTTTCTCTTCAATTGTAAACACCACTCCTTACATATATATAGGGAAGTACTAGCTCCAACTCGTATTTACAGTGAAAACTGCAGGAACTTCAAAACGGCACTTGGAAACAGACCGAGAAACCAGAGTAATATTTTCTCCTGCAAACCGTTCCCATTGTGCTAGATGAACGAACGTCTATCCACATGCTCAGTTCTGAGAGATAAGTGTGTGTGAAAGCCGTCCTTCACCTAGCTTGTTGGGAACACAAAGTTTCTCTACAGTTGCAACTCCACTCCTTACATATATATGGGGAGGTACTAGCTCCAACTCGGTTTTACAGTGAAAACTTCAGGAACTACAAACCGGCACTAGGAAACAGACCGAGAAACCAGAGTAATAGTTTCTCCTGCAACCCGTTCCCTTTGTGCTAGATGAACGAACGTCTCTCCACATGCTCAGGTCTGAGAGATAAATGTGTGTGAAAGCCGTCCTTCACCTATCTTGTTGGGAACACAAAGTTTCTCTTCAGTTGCAAACTCCACTCCGTACATATATATGGGGAGGTACTAGCTCCAACTCGGTTTTACAGTGAAAACTTCAGGAACTTCAAACCGGCACTAGGAAACAGACCGAGAAACAAGAGTAATAGTTTCTCCTGCAACCAGTTCCCTTTGTGCTAGATGAACGAACGTCTCTCCACATGCTCAGTTCTGAGAGATAAATGTGTGTGAAACCCGTCCTTCACCTAGCTTGTTGGGAACACAAAGTTTCTCTTTAGTTCAAACTCCACTCTGTACACATATATGGGGAGGTACTAGCTCCAACTCGGTTTTACAGTGAAAACTGTAGTAACTTCAAACCGGCACTAGGAAACAGACTGAGAAACCAGAGTAAATGTTTCTCCTGCAACCCGTTCCCTTTGTGCTAGATGAACGAACGTCTCTCCACATGCTCAGTTCTGAGAGATAAGTGTGTGTGAAAGCCGTCCTTCACCTAGCTTGTTGGGAACACAAAGTTTCTCTTCAGTTGAAAACTCCACTCCATACATATATATGGGGAGGTACTAGCTCCAACTCGGTTTTAGAGTGAAAACTGCAGGAACTTCAAACCGGCACTAGGAAACAGACCGAGAAACCAGAGTAAAAGTTTCTCTTGCAACCCGTTCCATTTGCGCTAGATGAACGAACGTCTCTCCACATGCTCAATTCTGAGAGAAAAGTGTGTGTGAAAGCCGTCCTTCACCTAGCTTGTTGGGAACACAAAGTTTCTCTTCAGTTGCAAACTCCACTCCATATATATATACGCGGAGGTAATAGCTCCAACTCTGTTTTACAGTGAAATCTGCAGGAACTTCAAACCGGCACTAGGAAACAGACCGAGATACCAGAGTAAACGTTTCTCCTGAAAACAGTTCCCTTTGTGCTAGATGAACGAACGTCTCTCCACATGCTCAGTTCTGAGATGTAAGTGTGTGTGAAAGCCTTCCTTCATCTAGCTTGTTGGGAACACAAAATTTCTCTTCAGTTGCAAACCCCACTCCATACATATATATGGGGAGGTACAAACTCCAACTCGGTTTTACAGTGAAAACTGCAGGAACTTCAAACCGGCACTAGGAAACAGACCGAGAAACCAGAGTAATAGTTTCTCCTGCAACCCGTTGCCTTTGTGCTAGATGAACGAACGCCTTTCCACATGCTCAGTTCTGAGAAATAAGTGTGTGTGAAAGCCGTCCTTCACCTAGCTTGTTGGGAACACAAAGTTTCTCTTCAGTTGCAAACTCCAATCCATACATATATATGGGGAGGTACTAGCTCCAACTCGGTTTTACAGTGAAAACTGCAGGAACTTCAAACCGGCACTAGGAAACAGACTGAGAAACCAGAGTAAAAGTTTCTCCTGCAACCCGTTTCCATTGTGCTAGATGAACGAACGTCTCTCCACATGCTCAGTTCGGAGAGATAAGTGTGTGTGAAAGCCGTCCTTCACCTAACTTTTTGGGAACACAAATTTTCTCTTCAGTTGCAAACTCCACTCCATACATATATATGGGGAGGTACTAGCTCCAACTCGGTTTTACAGTGAAAACTGCAGGAACTTCAAACCGGCACTAGGAAACAGACCGATATACCAGAGTAAAAGTTTCTCCTGCAACCCGTTCCCTTTGTGCTAGATGAACGAACGTCTCTCCAAATGCTCAGTTCCGAGAGATAAGTGTGTGTGAAAGCCGTCCTTCACCTAGCTTGTTGGGAACACAAATTTTCTCTTCAGTTGCAAACTCCACTCCATACATATATATGGGGAGGTACTAGCTCCAACTCGGTTTTAGAGTGAAAACTGCAGGAACTTCAAACTGGCACTAGGAAACAGACCGAGAAACCAGAGTAAAAGTTTCTCCTGCAAACCGTTCCATTTGTGCTAGATGAACGAACGTCTCTCCACATGCTCAGTTCTGAGATGTAAATGTGTGTGAAAGCCGTCCTACATCTAGCTTGTTGGGAACACAAAATTTCTCTTCAGTTGCAAACTCCACTCCATACATATATATGGGGAGGTACCAACTCCAACTCGGTTTTACAGTGAAAACTGCAGGAACTTCAAACCGGCACTAGGAAACAGACCGAGAAACCAGAGTAATAGTTCTCCTGCAACCCGTTGCCTTTGTGCTAGGTGAACGAACGTCTCTCCACATGCTCAGTTCTGAGAAATAAGTGTGTGTGAAAGCCGTCCTTCACCTAGCTTGTTGGGAACACAAAGTTTCTCTTCAGTTGCAAACTCCAATCCATACATATATATGGGGAGGTACTAGCTCCAACTCGGTTTTACAGTGAAAACTGCTGGAACTTCAAACCGGCACTAGGAAACAGACTGAGAAACCAGAGTAAAATTTTCTCCTGCAACCCGTTCCATTTGTGCTAGATGAACGAACGTCTCTCCACATGCTCAGTTCCGAGAGATAAGTGTGTGTGAAAGCCGTCCTTCAACTAGCTTGTTGGGAACACAAAGTTTCTCTTCAGCTGCAAACTCCACTCCGTACATATATATGGGGAGGTACTAGCTCCAACTCGGTTTTACAGTGAAAACTGCAGGAACTTCAAACCGGCACTAGGAAACAGACTGAGAAACCAGAGTAAAAGTTTCTCCTGCAACCCGTTTCCATTGTGCTAGATGAACGAACGTCTCTCCACATGCTCACTTCGGAGAGATAAGTGTGTGTGAAAGCCGTCCTTCACATAACTTTTTGGGAACACAAAGATTCTCTTCAGATGCAAACTCCAATCCATAAATATATATGGGGAGGTACTAGCTCCAACACGGTTTTACAGTGAAAACTGCAGGAACTTCAAACCGGCACTAGGAAACAGACCGAGAAACCAGAGTAAAAGTTTCTCCTGCATCCCGTTCCCTTTGTGCTAAATGAACGAACATCTCTCCACATGCTCAGTTCTGAGAGATAAGTGAGTGTGAAAGCCGTCTTTCACATAGCTTGTTGGGAACACAAAATTTCTCTTCAGTTGTAAACTCCACTCCATACATATATATGGGGAGGTACTAGCTCCAACTCGGTTATACCGTGAAAACTGCAGGAACTTCAAACCGGCACTAGGAAACAGACCGGGAAACCAGAGTAAAAGTTTCTCCTGCAACCCGTTCCCTTTGTGCTAGATGAACGAAAGTCTCTCCATATGCTCAGTTCTGAGAGTTAAGTGTGTGTGAAAACAGACCTTCATCTAGCTTGTTGGGAACACAAAGTTTCTCTTCAGTTGCAAACTCCTCTCCATACATATATATGAGGAGGTACTAGCTCCAACTCGATTTTACAGTGAAAACTGCAGGAACTTCAAACGGGCACTAGGAAACAGACTTAGAAACCAGAGTAATAGTTTCTCCTGCAAACCGTTCCCTTTGTGCTAGATGAACGAACGTCTCTCCACATGCTCAGTTCTGAGAGATAAGTGTGTGTGAAAACAGACCTTCACATAACTTGTTGGGAACACAAAGTTTCTCTTCAGTTGCAAACACCACTCCATACATATGTATGGGGAGGTACAAGCCCAACTCGGTTTTACAGTGAAAACTGCAGGAACTTCAAACCGGCACTAGGAAAAAGGCTGAGAAACCAGAGTAAAAGTTTCTCCTGCAACCCGTTCCCTTTGTGCTAGATGAACGATCGTCTCTCCACATGCTCAGGTCTGAGGGATAAGTGTGTGTGAAAGCCGTCTTTCACCTAGCTTGTTGGGAACACTAAGTTTCTCTTCAGTTGCAACTCCAATCCATACATATATATGGGGAGGTACTAGCTCCAACTCGGTTTTACAGTGAAAACTGCAGGAAATTCAAACCGGCACTAGGAAACAGACTGAGAAACCAGAGTAAAATTTTCTCCTGCAACCCGTTCCATTTGTGCTAGATGAACGAACGTCTCTCCACATGCTCAGTTCCGAGAGATAAGTGTGTGTGAAAGCCGTCCTTCAACTAGCTTGTTGGGAACACAAAGTTTCTCTTCAGCTGCAAACTCCACTCCGTACATATATATGGGGAGGTACTAGCTCCAACTCGGTTTTACAGTGAAAACTGCAGGAACTTCAAACCGGCACTAGGAAACAGACTGAGAAACCAGAGTAAAAGTTTCTCCTGCAACCCGTTTCCATTGTGCTAGATGAACGAACGTCTCTCCACATGCTCAGTTCGGAGAGATAAGTGTGTGTGAAAGCCGTCCTTCACCTAACTTTTTGGGAACACAAATTTTCTCTTCAGTTGCAAACTCCACTCCATACATATATATGGGGAGGTACTAGCTCCAACTCGGTTTTACAGTGAAAACTGCAGGAACTTCAAACCGGCACTAGGAAACAGACCGAGATACCAGAGTAAAAGTTTCTCCTGCAACCCGTTCCCTTTGTGCTAGATGAACGAACGTCTCTCCAAATGCTCAGTTCCGAGAGATAAGTGTGTGTGAAAGCCGTCCTTCACCTAGCTTGTTGGGAACACAAATTTTCTCTTCAGTTGCAAACTCCACTCCATACATATATATGGGGAGGTACTAGCTCCAACTCGGTTTTAGAGTGAAAACTGCAGGAACTTCAAACTGGCACTAGGAAACAGACCGAGAAACCAGAGTAAAAGTTTCTCCTGCAAACCGTTCCATTTGTGCTAGATGAACGAACGTCTCTCCACATGCTCAGTTCTGAGATGTAAATGTGTGTGAAAGCCGTCCTACATCTAGCTTGTTGGGAACACAAAATTTCTCTTCAGTTGCAA
Source organism: Camelus bactrianus (assembly GCF_048773025.1). Classification (NCBI taxonomy): domain Eukaryota; kingdom Metazoa; phylum Chordata; class Mammalia; order Artiodactyla; family Camelidae; genus Camelus; species Camelus bactrianus. The sequence continues at coordinate 4,653,462 of NC_133565.1, forward strand.
ACTCCACTCCATACATATATATGGGGAGGTACCAACTCCAACTCGGTTTTACAGTGAAAACTGCAGGAACTTCAAACCGGCACTAGGAAACAGACCGAGAAACCAGAATAATAGTTTCTCCTGCAACCCGTTGCCTTTGTGCTAGGTGAACGAACGTCTCTCCACATGCTCAGTTCTGAGAAATAAGTGTGTGTGAAAGCCGTCCTTCACCTAGCTTGTTGGGAACACAAAGTTTCTCTTCAGTTGCAAACTCCAATCCATACATATATATGGGGAGGTACTACCTCCAACTCGGTTTTACAGTGAAAACTGCAGGAACTTCAAACCGGCACTAGGAAACAGACTGAGAAACCAGAGTAAAATTTTCTCCTGCAACCCGTTCCATTTGTGCTAGATGAACGAACGTCTCTCCACATGCTCAGTTCTGAGAGATAAGTGTGTGTGAAAGCCGTCCTTCAACTAGCTTGTTGGGAACACAAAGTTTCTCTTCAGCTGCAAACTCCACTCCGTACATATATATGGGGAGGTACTAGCTCCAACTCGGTTTTACAGTGAAAACTGCAGGAACTTCAAACCGGCACTAGGAAACATACCGAGAAACCAGAGTAAAAGTTTCTCCTGCATCCCGTTCCCTTTGTGCTAAATGAACGAACGTCTCTCCACATGCTCAGTTCTGAGAGATAAGTGAGTGTGAAAGCCGTCTTTCACATAGCTTGTTGGGAACACAAAATTTCTATTCAGTTGTAAACTCCACTCCATACATATATATGGGGAGGTACTAGCTCCAACTCGGTTATACCGTGAAAACTGCAGGAACTTCAAACCGGCACTAGGAAACAGACCGGGAAACCAGAGTAAAAGTTTCTCCTGCAACCCGTTCCCTTTGTGCTAGATGAACGAAAGTCTCTCCATATGCTCAGTTCTGAGAGTTAAGTGTGTGTGAAAACAGACCTTCATCTTGCTTGTTGGGAACACAAAGTTTCTCTTCAGTTGCAAACTCCACTCCATACATATATATGAGGAGGTACTAGCTCCAACTCGATTTTACAGTGAAAACTGCAGGAACTTCAAACGGGCACTAGGAAACAGACTGAGAAACCAGAGTAATAGTTTCTCCTGCAAACCGTTCCCTTTGTGCTAGATGAACGAACGTTTCTCCACATGCTCAGTTCTGAGAGATAAGTGTGTGTGAAAACAGACCTTCATATAACTTGTTGGGAACACAAAGTTTCTCTTCAGTTGCAAACACCACTCCATACATATGTATGGGGAGGTACAAGCCCAACTCGGTTTTACAGTGAAAACTGCAGGAACTTCAAACCGGCACTAGGAAAAAGGCTGAGAAACCAGAGTAAAAGTTTCTCCTGCAAACCGTTCCCTTTGTGCTAGATGAACGATCGTCTCTCCACAAGCTCAGGTCTGAGGGATAAGTGTGTGTGAAAGCCGTCTTTCACCTAGCTTGTTGGGAACACTAAGTTTCTCTTCAGTTGCAAACTCCACCCCATACATATATATGGGGAGGTACTAGCTCCAACTCGGTTTTACAGTGAAAACTGCAGGAAATTCAAACCGGCACAAGGAAAAAGACCGAGAAACCAGAGTAAAAGTTTCTCCTGCAACCCGTTCCCTTTGTGCTAGATGAACGAACGTATCTCCACATGCTTTGTTCTGAGAGAAAAGTGTGTGTGAAAGCCGTCCTTCACATAGCTTGTTGGGAACACAAAGTTTCTCTTCAGTTGCAAACTCCACACCATAAATTTATATGGGGAGGTACTAGCTCCAACACTTTTTTACAGTGAAAACTGCAGGAACTTAAAACCGGCACTAGGAAAAAGACCGAGAAACCAGAGTAATAGTTTCTCCTGCAAACCTTTCCCTTTCTGCTAGATGAACGAAAGTCTCTCCACATGCTCAGTTCTGAGAGATAAGTGTGTGTGAAAGCCGTCCTTCACCTAGCTTGTTGGGAACACAAAGTTTCTCTTCAGTTGCAAACTCCACTCCATACATATATATGGGGAGGTACTAGCTCCAACTCGGTTTTACAGTGAAAACTGCAGGAACTTCAAACCGGCACTAGGAAACAGACCGAGATACCAGAGTAAAAGTTTCTCCTGCAAACCGTTCCATTGTGCTAGATGAACGAACGTCTCTCCACATGCTCAGTTCTGAGAGATAAGTGTGTGTGAAAGCCGTCCTTCACCTAGCTTGTGGGGAACACAAAGTTTCTCTTCAGTTGCAAACTCCATTCCATACACATATATGGGTATGTACTAGCTCCAACTCGGTTTTACAGTGAAAACTGCTGGAACTTCAAACCGGCACTAGGAGACAGACCGAGATACCAGAGTAAAAGTTTCTCCTGCAAACCGTTCCATTGTGCTAGATGAACGAACGTCTCTCCACATGCTCAGTTCTGAGAGATAAGTGTGTGTGAAAGCCGTCCTTCACCTAGCTTGTTGGGAACACAAAGTTTCTCTTCAGTTGCAAACTCCACTCCATATATATATACGGGGAGGTTCTTGCTCCAACTCCGATTTACAGTGAAAACCGCAGGAACTTCAAACCGGCACTTGGAAACATACCGAGAAACCAGAGAAATAGTATATCCTACATCCCGTTCCCTTTGTGCTAGGTGAACGAACGTCTCTCCACATGCTAAGTTCTGAGAGATATGTGTGTGTGAAAGCCGTCCTTCACCTAGCTTGTTGGGAACACAAAGTTTCTCTTCAGTTGCAAACTCCAATCCATACATATATATGGGGAGGTATTAGCTCCAACTCGGTTTTACAGTGAAAACTGCAGGAACATCAAACCGGCACTAGGAAACAGACCGAGATACCAGAGTAAAAGTTTCTCCTGCAACCCGTTCCCTTTGTGCTAGATGAACGAACGTCTTTCCACATGCTCAGTTCTGAGAGATAAGTGTGTGTGAAAGCCATCCTTCACCTAGCTTGTTGGGAACACAAAGTTTCTCTTCAGTTGCAAACTCCACTCCATACATATATATGGGGATGTACTAGCTCCAACTCGGTTTTACAGTGAAAACTGCAGGAACTTCAAACCGGCACTAGGAAACAGACCGAGAATCCAGAGTAAAAGTTTCTCCTGCAACCCGTTCCCTTTGTGCTAGATGAACGAACGTCTCTCCACATGCTCAGTTCTGACAGATAAGGGTGTGTGAAAGCCGTCCTTCACCTAGCTTGTTGGGAACACAAAGTTTCTCTTCGGTTGTAAACACCACTCCATACATATATATGGGGAGGTACAAGCTCCAACTCGGTTTTACAGTGAAAACTGCAGGAACTTCAAACCGGAACTAGGAAACAGACCGAGAAACCAGAGTAATAGTTTCACATGCAACCCGTTCCCTTTATGCTAGATGAACGTGCGTCTCTCCACATGCTCAGTTCTGAGAAATATGTGTGTGTGAAAGCCGTCCTTCACCTAGCTTGTTGGGAACACAAAGATTCTCTTCAGTTGCAAACTCCACTCCATACATATATATGGGGATGTACTATCTCCAACTCGATTTTACAGTGAAAAATGCAGGAACTTCAAACCGGCACTAGGAAACAGACCGAGGAACCAGAGTAAAAGTTTCTCCTGCAACCCGTTCCCTTTATGCCAAATGAACGAACGTCTCTCCACATGCTCAGTTCTGAGAGATAAGTGTGTGTGAAAGCCGTCCTTCAACTAGCTTGTTGGGAACACAAAGTTTCTATTCAGTTGCCAACTCCACTCCTTACATATATAGTGGGTGGTACTAGCTCCAACTCGGTTTACAGTGAAAACTGCAGGAACTTCAAACCGGCACTAGGAAACAGACCGAGATACCAGAGTAATATATTCTCCTGCAACCCGTTCCCTTTGTGCTAGATGAACGAACGTCTCTCCACATGCTCAGTTCTGAGAGATAAGTGTGTGTGAAAGCCGTCCTTCACCTAGAATGTTGGGAACACAAAGTTTTTCTTCAGATGCAAACTCCACTCCATACATATATATGGGAAGGTACTAGCTCCAAATCGGTTTTACAGTGACAACTGCAGGAACATCAAACCGGCACTAGGAAACAGACCGAGATACCAGAGTAAAAGTTTCTCCTGCAACCCGTTCCCTTTGTGCTAGATGAACGAACGTCTCTCCACATGCTCAGTTCTGAGAGATAAGTGTGTGTGAAAGCCATCCTTCACCTAGCTTGTTGGGAACACAAAGTTTCTCTTCAGTTGCAAACTCCACTCCATACATATATATGGGGATGTACTAGCTCCAACTCGGTTTTACAGTGAAAACTGCAGGAACTTCAAACCGGCACTAGGAAACAGACCGAGAATCCAGAGTAAAAGTTTCTCCTGCAAACCGTTCCCTTTGTGCTAGATGAACGATCGTCTCTCCACATGCTCAGGTCTGAGGGATAAGTGTGTGTGAAAGCCGTCTTTCACCTAGCTTGTTGGGAACACTAAGTTTCTCTTCAGTTGCAACTCCAATCCATACATATATATGGGGAGGTACTAGCTCCAACTCGGTTTTACAGTGAAAACTGCAGGAAATTCAAACCGGCACTAGGAAACAGACTGAGAAACCAGAGTAAAATTTTCTCCTGCAACCCGTTCCATTTGTGCTAGATGAACGAACGTCTCTCCACATGCTCAGTTCCGAGAGATAAGTGTGTGTGAAAGCCGTCCTTCAACTAGCTTGTTGGGAACACAAAGTTTCTCTTCAGCTGCAAACTCCACTCCGTACATATATATGGGGAGGTACTAGCTCCAACTCGGTTTTACAGTGAAAACTGCAGGAACTTCAAACCGGCACTAGGAAACAGACTGAGAAACCAGAGTAAAAGTTTCTCCTGCAACCCGTTTCCATTGTGCTAGATGAACGAACGTCTCTCCACATGCTCAGTTCGGAGAGATAAGTGTGTGTGAAAGCCGTCCTTCACCTAACTTTTTGGGAACACAAATTTTCTCTTCAGTTGCAAACTCCACTCCATACATATATATGGGGAGGTACTAGCTCCAACTCGGTTTTACAGTGAAAACTGCAGGAACTTCAAACCGGCACTAGGAAACAGACCGAGATACCAGAGTAAAAGTTTCTCCTGCAACCCGTTCCCTTTGTGCTAGATGAACGAACGTCTCTCCAAATGCTCAGTTCCGAGAGATAAGTGTGTGTGAAAGCCGTCCTTCACCTAGCTTGTTGGGAACACAAATTTTCTCTTCAGTTGCAAACTCCACTCCATACATATATATGGGGAGGTACTAGCTCCAACTCGGTTTTAGAGTGAAAACTGCAGGAACTTCAAACTGGCACTAGGAAACAGACCGAGAAACCAGAGTAAAAGTTTCTCCTGCAAACCGTTCCATTTGTGCTAGATGAACGAACGTCTCTCCACATGCTCAGTTCTGAGATGTAAATGTGTGTGAAAGCCGTCCTACATCTAGCTTGTTGGGAACACAAAATTTCTCTTCAGTTGCAAACTCCACTCCATACATATATATGGGGAGGTACCAACTCCAACTCGGTTTTACAGTGAAAACTGCAGGAACTTCAAACCGGCACTAGGAAACAGACCGAGAAACCAGAATAATAGTTTCTCCTGCAACCCGTTGCCTTTGTGCTAGGTGAACGAACGTCTCTCCACATGCTCAGTTCTGAGAAATAAGTGTGTGTGAAAGCCGTCCTTCACCTAGCTTGTTGGGAACACAAAGTTTCTCTTCAGTTGCAAACTCCAATCCATACATATATATGGGGAGGTACTACCTCCAACTCGGTTTTACAGTGAAAACTGCAGGAACTTCAAACCGGCACTAGGAAACAGACTGAGAAACCAGAGTAAAATTTTCTCCTGCAACCCGTTCCATTTGTGCTAGATGAACGAACGTCTCTCCACATGCTCAGTTCTGAGAGATAAGTGTGTGTGAAAGCCGTCCTTCAACTAGCTTGTTGGGAACACAAAGTTTCTCTTCAGCTGCAAACTCCACTCCGTACATATATATGTGGAGGTACTAGCTCCAACTCGGTTTTACAGTGAAAACTGCAGGAATTTCAAACCGGCACTAGGAAACATACCGAGAAACCAGAGTAAAAGTTTCTCCTGCATCCCGTTCCCTTTGTGCTAAATGAACGAACGTCTCTCCACATGCTCAGTTCTGAGAGATAAGTGAGTGTGAAAGCCGTCTTTCACATAGCTTGTTGGGAACACAAAATTTCTATTCAGTTGTAAACTCCACTCCATACATATATATGGGGAGGTACTAGCTGCAACTCGGTTATACCGTGAAAACTGCAGGAACTTCAAACCGGCACTAGGAAACAGACCGGGAAACCAGAGTAAAAGTTTCTCCTGCAACCCGTTCCCTTTGTGCTAGATGAACGAAAGTCTCTCCATATGCTCAGTTCTGAGAGTTAAGTGTGTGTGAAAACAGACCTTCATCTTGCTTGTTGGGAACACAAAGTTTCTCTTCAGTTGCAAACTCCACTCCATACATATATATGAGGAGGTACTAGCTCCAACTCGATTTTACAGTGAAAACTGCAGGAACTTCAAACGGGCACTAGGAAACAGACTGAGAAACCAGAGTAATAGTTTCTCCTGCAAACCGTTCCCTTTGTGCTAGATGAACGAACGTTTCTCCACATGCTCAGTTCTGAGAGATAAGTGTGTGTGAAAACACACCTTCATATAACTTGTTGGGAACACAAAGTTTCTCTTCAGTTGCAAACACCACTCCATACATATGTATGGGGAGGTACAAGCCCAACTCGGTTTTACAGTGAAAACTGCAGGAACTTCAAACCGGCACTAGGAAAAAGGCTGAGAAACCAGAGTAAAAGTTTCTCCTGCAAACCGTTCCCTTTGTGCTAGATGAACGATCGTCTCTCCACATGCTCAGGTCTGAGGGATAAGTGTGTGTGAAAGCCGTCTTTCACCTAGCTTGTTGGGAACACTAAGTTTCTCTTCAGTTGCAAACTCCACCCCATACATATATATGGGGAGGTACTAGCTCCAACTCGGTTTTACAGTGAAAACTGCAGGAAATTCAAACCGGCACAAGGAAAAAGACCGAGAAACCAGAGTAAAAGTTTCTCCTGCAACCCGTTCCCTTTGTGCTAGATGAACGAACGTATCTCCACATGCTTTGTTCTGAGAGAAAAGTGTGTGTGAAAGCCGTCCTTCACATAGCTTGTTGGGAACACAAAGTTTCTCTTCAGTTGCAAACTCCACACCATAAATTTATATGGGGAGGTACTAGCTCCAACACTTTTTTACAGTGAAAACTGCAGGAACTTAAAACCGGCACTAGGAAAAAGACCGAGAAACCAGAGTAATAGTTTCTCCTGCAAACCTTTCCCTTTCTGCTAGATGAACGAAAGTCTCTCCACATGCTCAGTTCTGAGAGATAAGTGTGTGTGAAAGCCGTCCTTCACCTAGCTTGTTGGGAACACAAAGTTTCTCTTCAGTTGCAAACTCCACTCCATACATATATATGGGGAGGTACTAGCTCCAACTCGGTTTTACAGTGAAAACTGCAGGAACTTCAAACCGGCACTAGGAAACAGACCGAGATACCAGAGTAAAAGTTTCTCCTGCAAACCGTTCCATTGTGCTAGATGAACGAACGTCTCTCCACATGCTCAGTTCTGAGAGATAAGTGTGTGTGAAAGCCGTCCTTCACCTAGCTTGTGGGGAACACAAAGTTTCTCTTCAGTTGCAAACTCCATTCCATACACATATATGGGTATGTACTAGCTCCAACTCGGTTTTACAGTGAAAACTGCTGGAACTTCAAACCGGCACTAGGAGACAGACCGAGATACCAGAGTAAAAGTTTCTCCTGCAAACCGTTCCATTGTGCTAGATGAACGAACGTCTCTCCACATGCTCAGTTCTGAGAGATAAGTGTGTGTGAAAGCCGTCCTTCACCTAGCTTGTTGGGAACACAAAGTTTCTCTTCAGTTGCAAACTCCACTCCATATATATATACGGGGAGGTTCTTGCTCCAACTCCGATTTACAGTGAAAACCGCAGGAACTTCAAACCGGCACTTGGAAACATACCGAGAAACCAGAGAAATAGTATATCCTACATCCCGTTCCCTTTGTGCTAGGTGAACGAACGTCTCTCCACATGCTAAGTTCTGAGAGATATGTGTGTGTGAAAGCCGTCCTTCACCTAGCTTGTTGGGAACACAAAGTTTCTCTTCAGTTGCAAACTCCAATCCATACATATATATGGGGAGGTATTAGCTCCAACTCGGTTTTACAGTGAAAACTGCAGGAACATCAAACCGGCACTAGGAAACAGACCGAGATACCAGAGTAAAAGTTTCTCCTGCAACCCGTTCCCTTTGTGCTAGATGAACGAACGTCTTTCCACATGCTCAGTTCTGAGAGATAAGTGTGTGTGAAAGCCATCCTTCACCTAGCTTGTTGGGAACACAAAGTTTCTCTTCAGTTGCAAACTCCACTCCATACATATATATGGGGATGTACTAGCTCCAACTCGGTTTTACAGTGAAAACTGCAGGAACTTCAAACCGGCACTAGGAAACAGACCGAGAATCCAGAGTAAAAGTTTCTCCTGCAACCCGTTCCCTTTGTGCTAGATGAACGAACGTCTCTCCACATGCTCAGTTCTGACAGATAAGGGTGTGTGAAAGCCGTCCTTCACCTAGCTTGTTGGGAACACAAAGTTTCTCTTCGGTTGTAAACACCACTCCATACATATATATGGGGAGGTACAAGCTCCAACTCGGTTTTACAGTGAAAACTGCAGGAACTTCAAACCGGAACTAGGAAACAGACCGAGAAACCAGAGTAATAGTTTCACATGCAACCCGTTCCCTTTATGCTAGATGAACGTGCGTCTCTCCACATGCTCAGTTCTGAGAAATATGTGTGTGTGAAAGCCGTCCTTCACCTAGCTTGTTGGGAACACAAAGATTCTCTTCAGTTGCAAACTCCACTCCATACATATATATGGGGATGTACTATCTCCAACTCGATTTTACAGTGAAAAATGCAGGAACTTCAAACCGGCACTAGGAAACAGACCGAGGAACCAGAGTAAAAGTTTCTCCTGCAACCCGTTCCCTTTATGCCAAATGAACGAACGTCTCTCCACATGCTCAGTTCTGAGAGATAAGTGTGTGTGAAAGCCGTCCTTCAACTAGCTTGTTGGGAACACAAAGTTTCTATTCAGTTGCCAACTCCACTCCTTACATATATAGTGGGTGGTACTAGCTCCAACTCGGTTTACAGTGAAAACTGCAGGAACTTCAAACCGGCACTAGGAAACAGACCGAGATACCAGAGTAATATATTCTCCTGCAACCCGTTCCCTTTGTGCTAGATGAACGAACGTCTCTCCACATGCTCAGTTCTGAGAGATAAGTGTGTGTGAAAGCCGTCCTTCACCTAGATTGTTGGGAACACAAAGTTTTTCTTCAGATGCAAACTCCACTCCATACATATATATGGGAAGGTACTAGCTCCAAATCGGTTTTACAGTGACAACTGCAGGAACATCAAACCGGCACTAGGAAACAGACCGAGATACCAGAGTAAAAGTTTCTCCTGCAACCCGTTCCCTTTGTGCTAGATGAACGAACGTCTCTCCACATGCTCAGTTCTGAGAGATAAGTGTGTGTGAAAGCCATCCTTCACCTAGCTTGTTGGGAACACAAAGTTTCTCTTCAGTTGCAAACTCCACTCCATACATATATATGGGGATGTACTAGCTCCAACTCGGTTTTACAGTGAAAACTGCAGGAACTTCAAACCGGCACTAGGAAACAGACCGAGAATCCAGAGTAAAAGTTTCTCCTGCAACCCGTTCCCTTTGTGCTAGATGAACGAACGTCTCTCCACATGCTCAGTTCTGACAGATAAGGGTGTGTGAAAGCCGTCCTTCACCTAGCTTGTAGGGAACACAAAGTTTCTCTTCGGTTGTAAACACCACTCCATACATATATATGGGAGGTACAAGCTCCAACTCGGTTTTACAGTGAAAACTGCAGGAACTTCAAACCGGAACTAGGAAACAGACCTAGAAACCAGAGTAATAGTTTCACATGCAACCCGTTCCCTTTATGATAGATGAACGTGCGTCTCTCCACATGCTCAGTTCTGAGAAATATGTGTGTGTGAAAGCCGTCCTTCACCTAGCTTGTTGGGAACACAAAGATTCTCTTCAGTTGCAAACTCCACTCCATACATATATATGGGGATGTACTATCTCCAACTCGATTTTACAGTGAAAAATGCAGGAACTTCAAACCGGCACTAGGAAACAGACCGAGGAACCAGAGTAAAAGTTTCTCCTGCAACCCGTTCCCTTTATGCCAAATGAACGAACGTCTCTCCACATGCTCAGTTCTGAGAGATAAGTGTGTGTGAAAGCCGTCCTTCAACTAGCTTGTTGGGAACACAAAGTTTCTATTCAGTTGCCAACTCCACTCCTTACATATATAGTGGGTGGTACTAGCTCCAACTCGGTTTACAGTGAAAACTGCAGGAACTTCAAACCGGCACTAGGAAACAGACCGAGAAACCAGAGTAATATATTCTCCTGCAACCCGTTCCCTTTGTGCTAGATGAACGAACGTCTCTCCACATGCTCAGTTCTGAGAGATAAGTGTGTGTGAAAGCCGTCCTTCACCTAGATTGTTGGGAACACAAAGTTTCTCTTCAGATGCAAACTCCACTCCATACATATATATGGGAAGGTACTAGCTCCAACTCGGTTTTACAGTGACAACTGCAGGAACTTCAAACCGGCACTAGGAAACAGACCGAGATACCAGAGTAAAAGTTTCTCCTGCTACCCGTTCCCTTTGTGCTAGATGAATAAACGTCTCTCCACATGTTCAGTTCTGAGAGATAAGTGTGTGTCAAAGCCGTCCTTCACCTAGCTTGTTGGGAACAGAAAGTTTCTCTTCAGTTGCAAACTCCACTCCATACATATATATGGGGAGGTACAAGCTCTAACACGGTTTTACAGTGAAAACTGCAGGAACTTCAAACCGGCACTAGGAAACAGACCGAGAAACCAGAGTAAAAATTTCTCCTGCAACCCGTTCCTTTTGTGCTAGGTGAACGAACGTCTCTCCACATGCTCAGTTCTGAGAGATAATTCTGTGTGAAAGCCGTCCTTCATCTAGCTTTTTGGGAACACAAAGTTTCTCTTCAGTTGCAAACACCACTCCATAAATTTATATGGGGAGGTACTAGCTCCAACTCGGTTTTACAGTGGAAACTGCAGGAACTTCAAACCGGCACTAGGAAACAGACCGAGATACCAGAGTAAAAGTTTCTCCTGCAAACCGTTCCATTGTGCTAGATGAACGAACGTCTCTCCACATGCTCAGTTCTGAGAGATAAGTGTGTGTGAAAGCCATCCTTCACCTAGCTTGTAGGGAACACAAAGTTTCTCTTCAGTTGCAAACTCCACTCCATATATATATACGGGGAGGTTCTTGCTAAAACTCCGATTTACAGTGAAAACCGCAGGAACTTCAAACCGGCACTTGGAAACATACCGAGAAACCAGAGAAATAGTATATCCTACATCCCGTTCCCTTTGTGCTAGATGAACGAACGTCTCTCCACATGCTAAGTTCTGAGAGGTATGTGTGTGTGAAAGCCGTCCTTCACCTAGCTTGTTGGGAACACAAAGTTTCTCTTCAGTTGCAAACTCCACTCCATACATATATATGGGGAGGTATTAGCTCCAACTCGGTCTTACAGTGAAAACTGCAGGAACATCAAACCGGCACTAGGAAACAGACCGAGATACCAGAGTAAAAGTTTCTCCTGCAACCCGTTCCCTTTGTGCTAGATGAACGAACGTCTCTCCACATGCTCAGTTCTGAGAGATAAGTGTGTGTGAAAGCCATCCTTCACCTAGCTTGTTGGGAACACAAAGTTTCTCTTCAGTTGCAAACTCCACTCCATACATATATATGGGGATGTACTAGCTCCAACTCGGTTTTACAGTGAAAACTGCAGGAACTTCAAACCGGCACTAGGAAACAGACCGAGAATCCAGAGTAAAAGTTTCTCCTGCAACCCGTTCCCTTTGTGCTAGATGAACGAACATCTCTCCACATGCTCAGTTCTGACAGATAAGTGTGTGTGAAAGCCGTCCTTCACCTAGCTTGTTGGGAACACAAAGTTTCTCTTCGGTTGTAAACACCACTCCATACATATATATGGGGAGGTACAAGCTCCAACTCGGTTTTACAGTGAAAACTGCCGGAACTTCAAACCGGAACTAGGAAACAGACCGAGAAACCAGAGTAATAGTTTCACATGCAACCCGTTCCCTTTATGCTAGATGAACGTACGTCTCTCCACATGCTCAGTTCTGACAGATAAGTGTGTGTGAAAGCCGTCCTTCACCTAGCTTGTTGGGAACACAAAGATTCTATTCAGTTGCAAACTCCACTCCATACATATATATGGGGATGTACTAGCTCCAACTCGGTTTTACAGTGAAAAATGCAGGAACTTCAAACCGGCACTAGGAAACAGACCGAGGAACCAGAGTAAAAGTTTCTCCTGCAACCCGTTCCCTTTATGCCAAATGAACGAACGTCTCTCCACATGCTCAGTTCTGAGAGATAAGTGTGTGTGAAAGCCGTCCTTCACCTAGCTTGTTGGGAACACAAAGTTTCTATTCATTTGCCAACTCCACTCCTTATATATATAGTGGGAGGTACTAGCTCCAACTCGGTTTACAGTGAAAACTGCAGGAACTTCAAACCGGCACTAGGAAACAGACCGAGAAACCAGAGTAATATATGCTCCTGCAACCCGTTCCTTTGTGCTAGATGAACGAAGTCTCTCCACATGCTCAGTTCTGAGAGATAAGTGTGTGTGAAAGCCGTCCTTCACCTAGCTTGTTGGGAACACAAAGTTTCTCTTCAGTTGCAAACTCCACTCCATACATATATATGGGGAGGTACTAGCTCCAACTCGATTTTACAGTTAAAACTGCAGGAACTTCAAACCGGCACTAGGAAACAGACCGAGAAACCAGAGTAAAAGTTTCTCCTGCAAACCGTTCCATTTGTGCTAGATGAACGAACGTCTCTCCACATGCTCAGTTCTGAGAGATAAGTGTGTGTGAAAGCCGTCCTTCACATAGCTTGTTGGGAACACAAAGTTTCTCTTCAGTTGTAAACTCCACTCCATACATATATATGGGGTGGTACTAGCTCCAACTCGGATTTACAGTGAAAACTGCAGGAACTTCAAACCGGCACTAAGAAACAGACCGAGAAACCAGAGTAATAGTTTCTCCTGCAAACCGTTCCCTTTGTGCTAGATGAACGAAAGTCTCTCCACATGCTCAGTTCTGAGAGATAAGTGTGTGTGAAAGCCGTCCTTCACCTAGCTTGTTGGGAACACAAAGTTTCTCTTCAGTTGCAAACCCCACTCCATACATATATATGTGTAGGTACTAGCTCCAACACGGTTTTACAGTGAAAACTGCAGGAATTTCAAACTGGCACAAGGAAACAGACCGAGATACCAGAGTAAAAGTTTCTCCTGCAAACCGTTCCTTTGTGCTAGATGAACGAACGTCTCTCCACATGCTCAGTTCTGAGAGATAAGTGTGTGTGAAAGCCGTCCTTCACCCTGCTTGTTGGGAACACATAGTTTCTCTTCAGTTGCAAACTCCACTCCATACATATATATGGTGTTGTCCTTGCTCCAACACGGTTTTACAGTGAAAACTGCAGGAGCTTCAAACCGGCACTAGGAAACAGACCGAGAAACCAGAGTAATATTTTATCATACAACCCGTTCCTTTTTTGCTAGATGAACGAACGTCTCTCCACATGCTCAGTTTTGAGAGATAATTGTGTGTCAAAGCCGTCCTTCACCTAGCTTGTTGGGAACACAAAGTTTCTCTTCAATTGCAACCTCCACTCCATACATATATATGGGGAGGCCCTAGCTCCAATTCGGTTTTACAGTGAAAACTGCAGGAACTTCAAACCGGCACTAGGAAACAGAGTGAGAAACCAGAGTAAAAGTTTCAACTTCAACCCGTTCCCTTTGTGCTAGATGAACGAACGTCTCTCCACATGCTCAGATCTGAGAGATAAGTGTGTGTGAAAGCCGTCCTTCACCTAGCTTGTTGGGAACACAAAGTTTCTCTTCAGTTGCAAACTCCACTCCATACACATATATGGGTAGGTACTAGCTCCAACTCGGTTTTACAGTGAAAATTGCTGGAACTTCAAACCGGCACTAGGAGACAGACCGAGATACCAGAGTAAAAGTTTCTCCTGAACCCGTTCCCTTTGTGCTAGATGAACGAACGTCTCTCCACATGCTCAGTTCTGAGAGATAAGTGTGTGTGAAAGCCGTCCTTCAACTAGCTTGTTGGGAACACAAAGTTTCTCTTCAGTTGCAAACTCCACTCCACATATATATATGGGGAGGTAATTGCTCCAACCCGATTTACAGTGAAAACCGCAGGAACTTCAAACCGGCACTTGGAAACATACCGAGAAACCAGAGAAATAGTATATCCTACATCCCGTTCCCTTTGTGCTAGATGAACGAACGTCTCTCCACATGCTCAGTTCTGAGAGATATGTGTGTGTGAAAGCCGTCCTTCACCTAGTGTTGGGACACAAAGTTTCTCTTCAGTTGCAAACTCCACTCCATAAATATATATGGGGATGTACTAGCTCCAACTCGGTTTTACAGTGAAAATTGCAGGAACTTCAAACCGGCACTAGGAAACAGACCGAGATACCAGAGTAAAAGTTTCTCCTGCAACCCGTTCCTTTGTGCTAGATGAACGAACGTCTCTCCACATGCTCAGTTCTGAGAGATAAGTGTGTGTGAAAGCCATCCTTCACCTAGCTTGTTGGGAACACAAAGTTTCTCTTCAGTTGCAAACTCCACTCCATACATATATATGGGGATGTACTAGCTCCAACTCGGTTTTACAGTGAAAATTGCAGGAACTTCAAACCGGCACTAGGAAACAGACCGAGAATCCAGAGTAAAAGTTTCTCCTGCAACCCGTTCCCTTTGTGCTAGATGAACGAACGTCTCTCCACATGCTCAGTTCTGACAGATAAGTGTGTTTGAAAGCCGTCCTTCACCTAGCTTGTTGGGAACACAAAGTTTCTCTTCGGTTGTAAACACCACTCCATACATATATATGGGGAGGTACAAGCTCCAACTCGGTTTTACAGTGAAAACTGCAGTAACTTCAAACCGGAATTAGGAAACAGACCGAGAAACCAGAGTAACAGTTTCATATGCAACCCGTTCCCTTTGTGCTAGATGAACGTACGTCTCTCCACATGCTCTGTTCTGAGAGATATGTGTGTGTGAAAGCCGTCCTTCACCTAGCTTGTTGGGAACACAAAGATTCTCTTCAGTTGCAAACTCCACTCCATACATATATATGGGGTTGTACTAGCTCCAACACGGTTTTACAGTGAAAACTGCAGGAACTTCAAACCGGCACTAGGAAACAGACCGAGAAACCAGAGTAATATTTTATCATACAACCAGTTCCTTTTGTGCTAGATGAACGAACGTCTCTCCACATGCTCAGTTCTGAGAGATAAGTGTGTGTGAAAGCCGTCCTTCACCTAGCTTGTTGGGAACACAAAGTTTCTCTTCAGTTGCAAACTCCAATCCATACATATATATGGGGAGGTACTAGCTCCAACTCGGTTTTACAGTGAAAACTGCAGGAACTTCAAACCGGCACTAGGAAACAGACCGAGAAACCAGAGAAATATTTTATCATACAACCAGTTCCTTTTGTGCTAGATGAACGAACGTCTCTCCACATGCTCTGTTCTGAGAGATAAGTGTGTGTGAAAGCCGTCCTTCACCTAGCTTGTTGGGAACACAAAGTTTCTCTTCAGTTGCAAACTCCACTCCATACATATATATGGGGAGGTACTAGCTCCAACTCGGTTTTACAGAGAAAACTGCAGGAAATTCAAACCGGCACTAGGAAACAAACCGAGATACCAGAGTAAAAGTTTCTCCTGCAACCCGTTCCCTTTGTGCTAGATGAACGAACGTCTCTCCACATGCTCAGTTCTGACAGATAAGTGTGTCTGAAATCCGTCCTTCACCTAGCTTGTTGGGAACACAAAGTTTCTCTTCAGTTGCAAACTCCATCCATACATATATATGGGGAGGTACTAGCTCCAACTCGGTTTTACAGTGAAAACTGCAGGAACTTAAAACCGGCACTAGGAAGAAGACTGAGAAACCAGAGTAAAAGATTCTCCTGCAACCCGTTCCCTTTGTGCTAGATGAACGAACGACTCTCCACATGCTCAGTTCTGAGAGATAAGTGTGTGTGAAAGCCGTCCTTCATCTTGCTTGTTGGGAACACAAAGTTTCTCTTCAGTTGCAACCTCCACTCCATACATATATATGGGTAGGCACTAGCTCAAATTAGGTTTTACAGTGAAAACTGCAGGAACTTCAAACCGGCACTAGGAATCAGAGTGAGAAACCAGAGTTAAAGTTTCACCTTCAACCCGTTCCCTTTTTGCTAGATAAACGAACGTCTCTCCACATGCTCAGTTCTGAGAGGTAAGTGTGTGTGAAAGCCGTCCTTCTCCTAGCTTGTTGGGAACACAAAGTATCTCTACAGTTGCAAACTCCACTGCATACATATATATGGAGAGGTACTAGCTCCAACTCGGTTTTACAGTGAAAAATGCAGGAAAATCAAACCGGCACTAGGAAACAGACTGAGAAACCAGAGTAAAAGTTTCTCCTGCAACCCGTTCCTTTGTGCTACATGAACGAACGTCTCTCCACATGCTCAGTTCTGAGAGATAATTGTGTGTGAAAGCCGTCCTTCACCTAGCTTGTTGGGAACACAAAGTTTCTCTTCAGTTGCAAACACCACTCCATACATATATGTGGGGTGGTAACAGCTCCAACTCTGTTTTACAGTGAAAACTGCAGGAACTTCAAACCGGCAGTAGGAAACAGACCGAGAAACCAGAGTAATAGTTTCCCTACAACCCGTTCTCTTTGTGCTAGATGAACGAACGTCTCTCCACATGCTCAGATCTGAGAGATATGTGTGTGTGAAAGCCGTCCTTAACCTAGCTTGTTGGGAACACAAAGTTTCTCTTCAGTTGCAAACTCCAATCCATACATATATATGGGGAGGTTCTAGCACCAACTCGGTTTTACAGTGAAAACTGCAGGAACTTCAAACCGGCACTAGGAAACAGACCGAGATACCAGAGTAAAAGTTTCTCCTGCAACCCGTTCCCTTTGTGCTACATGAACGAACGTCTCTCCACATGCTCAGTTCTGAGAGATAAGTGTGTGTGAAAGCCATCCTTCAACTTGCTTGTTGGGAACACAAAGATTCTCTTCAGTTGCAACCTCCAGTCCATACATATATATGGGGAGGTACTAGCTCCAACTCGGTTTTACAGTGAAAACTGCAGGAACTTCAAACCGGTACTAGGAAACAGCCCGAGAAACCAGAGTAAAAGTTTCTCCTGCAACCCGTTCCCTTTGTGCTACATGAACGAACGTCTCTCCACATGCTCAGTTCTGAGAGATATGTGTGTGTGAAAGCCGTACTTCACCTAGCATGTTGGGAACACAAAGTTTCTCTTCAGTTGCAAACTCCACTCCATACATATATATGGGGAGGTACTAGCTCCAACTCGGTTTTACAGTGAAAACTGCAGGAACTTCAAACCGGCACTAGGAAACAGACCGAGAAACCAGAGTAATAGTTTCTCCTGCAACCCGTTCCCTTTGTGCTAGATAAACGAACGTCTCTCCACATGCTCAGTTCTGAGAGATAAGTGTGTGTGAAAGCCGTCCATCACCTAGCTTGTTGGGAACACATAGTTTCTCTTCAGTTGCAAACTCCACTCCATACATATGTATGGGGTTGTACTAGCTCCAACACGGTTTTACAGTGAAAACTGCAGGAACTTCAAACCGGCACTAGGAAACAGACCGAGAAAACAGAGTAATATTTTATCATACAACCCGTTCTTTTGTGCTAGATGAACGAAGGTCTCTCCACATGCTCAGTTCTGAGAGATAAGTGTGTGTGAAAGCCGTCCTTCACCTAGCTTGTTGGGAACACAAAGTTTCTCTTCAGTTGCAAACTCCAATCCATACACATATATGGGGTGGTACTAGCTCCAACTCGGTTTTACAGTGAAAACTGCAGGAACTTCAAACCGGCAGTAGGAAACAGACCGAGATACCAGAGTAAAAGTTTCCCCTGCAACCCGTTCCCTTTGTGCTAGATGAACGAACGTCTCTCCACATGCTCAGTTCTGAGAGATAAGTGTGTGTGAAAGCCGTCCTTCACATAGCTTTTTGGGAACACAAAGTTTCTCTTCAGTTGCAAACTCCACTCCATATATATATATGGGTAGGTACTTGCTCCAACTCCGATTTACAGTGAAAACCGCAGGAACTTCAAACCAGCACTTGGAAACATACCGAGAAACCAGAGAAATATTTTATCCTACAACCCGTTCCATTTGTGCTAGATGAACGAACGTCTCTCCACATGCTCAGTTCTGAGAGATAAGTGTGTGTGAAAGCCATACTTCACCTAGCTTGTTGGGAACACAAAGTTTCTCTTCAGTTGCAAACTCCACTCCATACATATATATGGGGAGGTACTAGCTCCAACTCGGTTTTACAGTGAAAACTGCAGGAACTTCAAACCGGCACTAGGAAACAGACCTAGAAACCAGAGTAAAAGTTTCTCCTGCAACCCGTTCCCTTTGTGCTAGATGAACGAACGTCTCTCCACATGCTCAGTTCTGAGAGATAAATGTGTGTGAAAGCCGTCCTTCACCTAGCTTGTTGGGAACACAAAGTTTCTCTTCGGTTGTAAACTCCACTCCATACATATATATGGGGAGGTACTAGCTCCAACTCGGTTTTACAGTGAAAACTGCAGGAACTTCAAACCGGCACTAGGAAACAGACCGAGAAACCAGAGTAATAGTTTCTCATGCAACCCGTCACTTTGTGCTAGATGAACGAACGTCTCTCCACATGCTCAGTTCTGAGAGATAAGTGTGTGTGAAAGCCGTCCTTCACCTAGCTTGTTGGGAACACAAAGTATCTCTACAGTTGCAAACTCCACTGCATACATATTTATGGGGAGGTACTAGCTCCAACTCGGTTTTACAGTGAAAAATGCAGGAACATCAAACCGGCACTAGGAAACAGACTGAGAAACCAGAGTAAATGTTTCTCATGCAACACGTTCCCTTTTTTCTAGATGAACGAACGTCTCTCCACATGCTCAGTTCTGAGAGATAAGTGTGTGTGAAAGTCGTCCTTCATCTAGCTTGTTGGGAACACAAAGTTTCTCTACAGTTGCAAACTCCAATCCATACATATATATGGGGAGGTACAAGCTCCAACTCGGTTTTACAGTGAAAACTGCAGGAACTTCAAACCGGCACTAGGAAACAGACCGAGAAACCAGAGTAAATTTTCTCTTGCAACCCGTTCCTTTGTGCTACATGAACGAACGTCTCTCCACATGCTCAGTTCTGAGAGATAATTGTGTGTGAAAGCCGTCCTTCACCTAGCTTGTTGGGAACACAAAGTTTCTCTTCAGTTGCAAACTCCAATCCATACATATATGTGGGGTGGTAACAGCTCCAACTCTGTTTTACAGTGAAAACCGCAGGAACTTCAAACCGGCAGTAGGAAACAGACCGAGAAACCAGAGTAATAGTTTCTCCTGCAACCCGTTCTCTTTGTGCTAGATGAACGAACGTCTCTCCACATGCTCAGATCTGAGAGATAATTGTGTGTGAAAGCCGTCCTTAACCTAGCTTGTTGGGAACACAAAGTTTCTCTTCAGTTGCAAACTCCAATCCATACATATATCTGGGGAGGTTCTAGCACCAACTAGGTTTTACAGTGAAAACTGCAGGAACTTCAAACCGGCACTAGGAAACAGACCGAGATACCAGAGTAAAAGTTACTCCTGCAACCCGTTCCCTTTGTGCTAGATGAACGAACGTCTCTCCACATGCTCAGTTGTGAGAGATAAGTGTGTGTGAAAGCCATCCTTCAACTTTCTTGTTGGGAACACAAAGTTTCTCTTCAGTTGCAACCTCCACTCCATACATATATATGGGGAGGTACTAGCTCCAACTCGGTTTTACAGTGAAAACTGCAGGAACTTCAAACCGGTACTAGGAAACAGCCCGAGAAACCAGAGAAAAAGTTTCTCCTGCAACCCGTTCCCTTTGTGCTACATGAACGAACGTCTCTCCACATGCTCAATTCTGAGAGATAAGTGTGTGTGAAAGCCGTACTTCACCTAGCTTGTTGGGAACCCAAAGTTTCTCTTCAGTTGCAAACTCCACTCCATACATATATATGGGGAGGTACTAGCTCCAACTCGGTTTTACAGTGAAAACTGCAGGAACTTCAAACCGGCACTAGGAAACAGACCGAGAAACCAGAGTAATAGTTTCTCCTGCAACCCGTTCCCTTTGTGCTAGATAGACGAACGTCTCTCCACATGCTCAGTTCTGAGAGATAAGTGTGTGTGAAAGCCGTCCATCACCTAGCTTGTTGGGAACACATAGTTTCTCTTCAGTTGCAAACTCCACTCCATACATATGTATGGGGTTGTACTAGCTCCAACACGGTTTTACAGTGAAAACTGCAGGAACTTCAAACCGGCACTAGGAAACAGACCGAGAAACCAGAGTAATATTTTATCATACAACCCGTTCCCTTTGTGCTAGATGAACGAACGTCTCTCCACATGCTCAGTTCTGAGAGATAAGTGTGTGTGAGAGCCGTCCTTCACCTAGCTTGTTGGGAACACAAAGTTTCTCTTCAGTTGCAAACTCCAATCGATACACATATATGGGGTGGTACTAGCTCCAACTCGGTTTTACAGTGAAAACTGCAGGAACTTCAAACCGGCACTAGGAAACAGACCGAGATACCAGAGTAAAAGTTTCCCCTGCAACCCGTTCCCTTTGTGCTAGATGAACGAACGTCTCACCACATGCTCAGTTCTGAGAGATAAGTGTGTGTGAAAGCCGTCCTTCACATAGCTTTTTGGGAACACAAAGTTTCTCTTCAGTTGCAAACTCCACTCCATATATATATATGGGGAGGTACTTGCTCCAACTCCGATTTACAGTGAAAACCGCAGGAACTTCAAACCAGCACTTGGAAACATACCGAGAACCCAGAGAAATAGTTTATTCTACAACCCGTTCCATTTGTGCTAGATGAACGAACGTCTTTCCACATGCTCAGTTCTGAGAGATAAGTGTGTGTGAAAGCCATTCTTCACCTAGCTTGTTGGGAACACAAAGTTTCTCTTCAGTTGCAAACTCCACTCCATACATATATATGGGGAGGTACTAGCTCCAACTCGGTTTTACAGTGAAAACTGCAGGAATTTCAAACCGGCACTAGGAAACAGACCTAGAAACCAGAGTAAAAGTTTCTCCTGCAACCCGTTCCCTTTGTGCTAGATGAACGAACGTCTCTCCACATGCTCAGTTCTGAGAGATAAATGTGTGTGAAAGCCGTCCTTCACCTAGCTTGTTGGGAACACAAAGTTTCTCTTCGGTTGTAAACTCCACTCCATACATATATATGGGGAGGTACTAGCTCCAACTCGGTTTTACAGTGAAAACTGCAGGAACTTCAAACCGGCACTAGGAAACAGACCGAGAAACCAGAGTAATAGTTTCTCATGCAACTCGTCCCTTTGTGCTAGATGAACGAACGTCTCTCCACATGCTCAGTTCTGAGAGATAAGTGTGTGTGAATGCCGTCCTTAACCTAGCTTGTTGGGAACACAAAGTTTCTCTTCAGTTGCAAATTCCTATCCATACATAAATATGGGGAGGTACTAGCACCAACTCGGTTTTACAGTGAAAAATGCAGGAACTTCAAAACGGCACTAGGAAACAGACCGAGATACCAGAGTAAAAGTTTCTCCTGCAACCCGTTCCCATTGTGCTTGATGAACGAACGTCTCTCCACATGCTCAGTTCTGAGAGATAAGTGTGTGTGAAAGCCATCCTTCACCTTCCTTGTTGGGAACACAAAGTTTCTCTTCAGTTGCAAACTCCACTCCATACATATATATGGGGAGGTACTAGCTCCAACTCGGTTTTACAGTGAAAACTGCAGGAACTTCAAACCGGTACTAGGAAACAGACCGAGAAGCCAGAGTAAAAGTTTCTCCTGCAAACCGTTCCCTTTTTGCTACATGAACGAACGTCTCTCCACATGCTCAGTTCTGAGAGATGAGTGTTTGTGAAAGCCGTACTTCACATAGCTTGTTGGGAACACAAAGTTTCTCTTCAATTGTAAACTCCACTCCATACATATATATGGGGAGGTACTAGCTCCAACTCGGTTTTACAGTGAAAACTGCAGGAACTTCAAACCGGCACGAGGAAACAGACCGGGAATCCAGAGTAATAGTTTCTCCTGCAACCCGTTCCCTTTGTGCTAGATGAACGAACGTCTCTCCACATGCTCAGTTCTGAGAGATAAGTGTGTGTGAAAGCCGTCCTTCACCTAGCTTGTTGGGAACACAAAGTATCTCTACAGTTGCAAACTCCACTGCATACATATTTATGGGGAGGTACTAGCTCCAACTCGGTTTTACAGTGAAAAATGCAGGAACATCAAACCGGCACTAGGAAACAGACTGAGAAACCAGAGTAAATGTTTCTCATGCAACACGTTCCCTTTGTTCTAGATGAACGAAAGTCTCTCCACATGCTCAGTTCTGAGAGATAAGTGTGTGTGAAAGTCGTCCTTCATCTAGCTTGTTGGGAACACAAAGTTTCTCTACAGTTGCAAACTCCAATCCATACATATATATGGGGAGGTACAAGCTCCAACTCGGTTTTACAGTGAAAACTGCAGGAACTTCAAACCGGCACTAGGAAACAGACCGAGAAACCAGAGTAAAGTTTCTCTTGCAACCCGTTCCTTTGTGCTACATGAACGAACGTCTCTCCACATGCTCAGTTCTGAGAGATAATTGTGTGTGAAAGCCGTCCTTCACCTAGCTTGTTGGGAACACAAAGTTTCTCTTCAGTTGCAAACTCCAATCCATATATATATGTGGGGTGGTAACAGCTCCAACTCTGTTTTACAGTGAAAACCGCAGGAACTTCAAACCGGCAGTAGGAAACAGACCGAGAAACCAGAGTAATAGTTTCTCCTGCAACCCGTTCTCTTTGTGCTAGATGAACGAACGTCTCTCCACATGCTCAGATCTGAGAGATAAGTGTGTGTGAAAGCCGTCCTTAACCTAGCTTGTTGGGAACACAAAGTTTCTCTTCAGTTGCAAACTCCAATCCATACATATATCTGGGGAGGTTCTAGCACCAACTAGGTTTTACAGTGAAAACTGCAGGAACTTCAAACCGGCACTAGGAAACAGACCGAGATACCAGAGTAAAAGTTTCTCCTGCAAACCGTTCCCTTTGTGCTAGATGAACGAACGTCTCTCCACATGCTCAGTTGTGAGAGATAAGTGTGTGTGAAAGCCATCCTTCAACTTTCTTGTTGGGAACACAAAGTTTCTCTTCAGTTGCAACCTCCACTCCATACATATATATGGGGAGGTACTAGCTCCAACTCGGTTTTACAGTGAAAACTGCAGAAACTTCAAACCGGTACTAGGAAACAGCCCGAGAAACCAGAGTAAAAGTTTCTCCTGCAACCCGTTCCCTTTGTGCTACATGAACGAACGTCTCTCCACATGCTCAATTCTGAGAGATAAGTGTGTGTGAAAGCCGTACTTCACCTAGCTTGTTGGGAACACAAAGTTTCTCTTCATTTGCAAACTCCAATCGATACACATATATGGGGTGGTACTAGCTCCAACTCGGTTTTACAGTGAAAACTGCAGGAACTTCAAACCGGCACTAGGAAACAGACCGAGATACCAGAGTAAAAGTTTCCCCTGCAACCCGTTCGCTTTGTGCTAGATGAACGAACGTCTCACCACATGCTCAGTTCTGAGAGATAAGTGTGTGTGAAAGCCGTCCTTCACATAGCTTTTTGGGAACACAAAGTTTCTCTTCAGTTGCAAACTCCACTCCATATATATATATGGGGAGGTACTTGCTCCAACTCCGATTTACAGTGAAAACCGCAGGAACTTCAAACCAGCACTTGGAAACATACCGAGAAACCAGAGAAATAGTTTATTCTACAACCCGTTCCATTTGTGCTAGATGAACGAACGTCTTTCCACATGCTCAGTTCTGAGAGATAAGTGTGTGTGAAAGCCATTCTTCACCTAGCTTGTTGGGAACACAAAGTTTCTCTTCAGTTGCAAACTCCACTCCATACATATATATGGGGAGGTACTAGCTCCAACTCGGTTTTACAGAGAAAACTGCAGGAATTTCAAACCGGCACTAGGAAACAGACCTAGAAACCAGAGTAAAAGTTTCTCCTGCAACCCGTTCCCTTTGTGCTAGATGAACGAACGTCTCTCCACATGCTCAGTTCTGAGAGATAAATGTGTGTGAAAGCCGTCCTTCACCTAGCTTGTTGGGAACACAAAGTTTCTCTTCGGTTGTAAACTCCACTCCATACATATATATGGGGAGGTACTAGCTCCAACTCGTTTTTACAGTGAAAACTGCAGGAAATTCAAACCGGCACTAGGAAACAGACCGAGAAACCAGAGTAATAGTTTCTCATGCAACTCGTCCCTTTGTGCTAGATGAACGAACGTCTCTCCACATGCTCAGTTCTGAGAGATAAGTGTGTGTGAATGCCGTCCTTAACCTAGCTTGTTGGGAACACAAAGTTTCTCTTCAGTTGCAAATTCCAATCCATACATATATATGGGGAGGTACTAGCACCAACTCGGTTTTACAGTGAAAAATGCAGGAACTTCAAAACGGCACTAGGAAACAGACCGAGATACCAGAGTAAAAGTTTCTCCTGCAACACGTTCCCATTGTGCTTGATGAAAGAACGTCTCTCCACATGCTCAGTTCTGAGCGATAAGTGTGTGTGAAAGCCATCCTTCACCTTCCTTGTTGGGAACACAAACTTTCTCTTCAGTTGCAAACTCCACTCCATACATATATATGGGGAGGTACTAGCTCCAACTCGGTTTTACAGTGAAAACTGCAGGAACTTCAAACCGGTACTAGGAAACAGACCGAGAAGCCAGAGTAAAAGTTTCTCCTGCAAACCGTTCCCTTTGTGCTACATGAACGAACGTCTCTCCACATGCTCAGTTCTGAGAGATAAGTGTGTGTGAAAGCCGTACATCACATAGCTTGTTGGGAACACAAAGTTTCTCTTCAATTGTAAACTCCACTCCATACATACATATGGGGAGGTACTAGCTCCAACTCGGTTTTACAGTGAAAACTGCAGGAACTTCAAACCGGCACGAGGAAACAGACCGGGAATCCAGAGTAATAGTTTCTCCTGCAACCCGTTCCCTTTGTGCTAGATGAACGAACGTCTCTCCACATGCTCAGTTCTGAGAGATAAGTGTGTGTGAAAGCCGTCATTCACCTAGCTTGTTGGGAACACAAAGTTTCTCTTCAGATGCAAACTCCACTCCATACACATATACGGGGAGGTACTTGCTCCAACTCCGATTTACAGTGAAAACCGCAGGAACTTCAAACAGGCACTTGGAAACATACCGAGAAACCAGAGAAATAGTATATCCTACATCCCGTTCCATTTGTGCTAGATGAACGAACGTCTCTCCACATGCTAAGTTCTGAGAGGTATGTGTGTGTGAAAGCCGTCCTTCACCTAGCTTGTTGGGAACACAATGTTTCTCTTCAGTTGCAAACTCCAATCCATACATATATATGGGGAGGTATTAGCTCCAACTCGGTTTTACAGTGAAAACTGCAGGAACATCAAACCGGCACTAGGAAACAGACCGAGATACCAGAGTAAAAGTTTCTCCTGCAACCCGTTCCCTTTGTGCTAGATGAACGAACGTCTCTCCACATGCTCAGTTCTGAGAGATAAGTGTGTGTGAAAGCCATCCTTCACCTAGCTTGTTGGGAACACAAAGTTTCTCTTCAGTTGCAAACTCCACTCCATACATATATATGGGGAGGTACTAGCTCCAACTCGGTTTTACAGTGAAAACTGCAGGAACTTCAAACCGGCACTAGGAAACAGACCGAGAATCCAGAGTAAAAGTTTCTCCTGCAACCCGTTCCCTTTGTGCTAGATGAACGAACGTCTCTCCACATGCTCATTTCTGACAGATAATTGTGTGTGAAAACCGTCCTTCACCTAGCTTGTTGGGAACACAAAGTTTCTCTTCGGTTGTAAACACCACTCCATACATATATATGGGGAGGTACAAGCTCCAACTCGGTTTTACAGTGAAAACTGCAGGAACTTCAAACCGGAACTAGGAAACAGACCGAGAAACCAGAGTAATAGTTTCACATGCAACCCGTTCCCTTTATGCTAGATGAACGTACGTCTCTCCACATGCTCAGTTCTGAGAGATATGTGTGTGTGAAAGCCGTCCTTCACCTAGCTTGTTGGGAACACAAAGATTCTCTTCAGTTGCAAACTCCACTCCATACATATATATGGGGATGTACTAGCTCCAACTCGGTTTTACAGTGAAAAATGCAGGAACTTCAAACCGGCACTAGGAAACAGACCGAGGAACCAGAGTAAAAGTTTCTCCTGCAACCCGTTCCCTTTATGCCAAATGAACGAACGTCTCTCCACATGCTCAGTTCTGAGAGATAAGTGTGTGTGAAAGCCGTCCTTCATCTAGCTTGTTGGGAACACAAAGTTTCTGTTCAGTTGCCAACTCCACTCCTTACATATATAGTGGTAGGTACTAGCTCCAACTCGGTTTACAGTGAAAACTGCAGGAACTTCAAACCGGCACTAGGAAACAGACCGAGAAACCAGAGTAATATATTCTCCTGCAACCCGTTCCCTTTGTGCTAGATGAACGAAGTCTCTCCACATGCTCAGTTCTGAGAGATAAGTGTGTGTGAAAGCCGTCCTTCACCTAGCTTGTTGGGAACACAAAGTTTCTCTTCAGTTGCAAACTCCACTCCATACATATATATGGGGAGTTACTAGCTCCAACTCGATTTTACAGTTAAAATTGCAGGAAATTCAAACCGGCACTAGGAAACAGACCGAGAAACCAGAGTAAAAGTTTCTCCTGCAAACCGTTCCATTTGTGCTAGATGAACGAACGTCTCTCCACATGCTCAGTTCTGAGAGATAAGTGTGTGTGAAAGCCGTCCTTCACATAGCTTGTTGGGAACACAAAGTTTCTCTTCAGTTGTAAACTCCATTCCATACATATATATGGGGTGGTACTAGCTCCAACTCGGTTTTACAGTGAAAACTGCAGGAACTTCAAACCGGCACTAAGAAACAGACCGAGAAACCAGAGTAATAGTTTCTCCTGCAAACCGTTCCCTTTGTGCTAGATGAACGAAAGTCTCTCCACATGCTCAGTTCTGAGAGATAAGTGTGTGTGAAAGCCGTCCTTCACATAGCTTGTTGGGAACACAAAGTTTCTCTTCAGTTGCAAACCCCACTCCATACATATATATGTGTAGGTACTAGCTCCAACACGGTTTTACAGTGAAAACTGCAGGAATTTCAAACCGGCACTAGGAAACAGACCGAGATACCAGAGTAAAAGTTTCTCTTGCAAACCGTTCCTTTGTGCTAGATGAACGAACGTCTCTCCACATGCTCAGTTCTGAGAGATAAGTGTGTGTGAAAGCCGTCCTTCACCCTGCTTGTTGGGAACACATAGTTTCTCTTCAGTTGCCAACTCCACTCCATACATATATATGGGGTTGTCCTAGCTCCAACACGGTTTTACAGTGAAAACTGCAGGAGCTTCAAACCGGCACTAGGAAACAGACCGAGAAACCAGAGTAATATTTTATCATACAACCCGTTCCTTTTGTGCTAGATGAACGAACGTCTCTCCACATGCTCAGTTCTGAGAGATAATTGTGTGTCAAAGCCGTCCTTCACCTAGCTTGTTGGGAACACAAAGTTTCTCTTCAGTTGCAAACTCCACTCCATACATATATATGGGGAGGTACTAGCTCCAACTCGGTTTTACAGTGAAAACTGCAGGAACTTCAAACCGGCACTAGGAAACAGAACGAGATACCAGAGCAAAAGTCTCTCCTGCAAACCGTTCCATTGTGCTAGATGAACGAACGTCTCTCCACATGCTCAGATCTGAGAGATAAGTGTGTGTGAAAGCCGTCCTTCACCTAGCTTGTTGGGAACACAAAGTTTCTCTTCAGTTGCAAACTCCACTCCATACACATATATGGGTAGGTACTAGCTCCAACTCGGTTTTACAGTGAAAATTGCTGGAACTTCAAACCGGCACTAGGAGACAGACCGAGATACCAGAGGAAAAGTTTCTCCTGAACCCGTTCCCTTTGTGCTAGATGAACGAACGTCTCTCCACATGCTCAGTTCTGAGAGATAAGTGTGTGTGAAAGCCGTCCTTCACCTAGCTTGTTGGGAACACAAAGTTTCTCTTCAGTTGCAAACACCACTCCATACATATATGTGGGGTGGTAACAGCTCCAACTCTGTTTTACAGTGAAAACTGCAGGAACTTCAAACCGGCAGTAGGAAACAGACCGAGAAACCAGAGTAATAGTTTCCCTACAACCCGTTCTCTTTGTGCTACATGAACGAACGTCTCTCCACATGCTCAGTTCTGAGAGATAAGTGTGTGTGAAAGCCATCCTTCAAATTGCTTGTTGGGAACACAAAGTTTCTCTTCAGTTGCAACCTCCACTCCATACATATATATGGGGAGGTACTAGCTCCAACTCGGTTTTACAGTGAAAACTGCAGGAACTTCAAACCGGTACTAGGAAACAGCCCGAGAAACCAGAGTAAAAGTTTCTCCTGCAACCCGTTCCCTTTGTGCTACATGAACGAACGTCTCTCCACATGCTCAGTTCTGAGAGATATGTGTGTGTGAAAGCCGTACTTCACCTAGCTTGTTGGGAACACAAAGTTTCTCTTCAGTTGCAAACTCCACTCCATACATATGTATGGGGAGGTACTAGCTCCAACTCGGTTTTACATTGAAAACTGCAGGAACTTCAAACCTGCACTAGGAAACAGACCGAGAAAACAGAGTAATATTTTATCATACAACCCGTTCCCTTTGTGCTAGATGAACGAAGGTCTCTCCACATGCTCAGTTCTGAGAAATAAGTGTGTGTGAAAGCCGTCCTTCACCTAGCTTGTTGGGAACACAAAGTTTCTCTTCAGTTGCAAACTCCAATCCATACACATATATGGGGTGGTACTAGCTCCAACTCGGTTTTACAGTGAAAACTGCAGGAACTTCAAACCGGCACTTGGAAACAGACCGAGATACCAGAGTAAAAGTTTCCCCTGCAACCCGTTCCCTTTGTGCTAGATGAACGAACGTCTCTCCACATGCTCAGTTCTGAGAGATAAGTGTGTGTGAAAGCCATACTTCACCTGCCATACTTCACCTAGGTTGTTGGGAACACAAAGTTTCTCTTCAGTTGCAAACTCCACTCCATACATATATATGGGGAGGTACTAGCTCCAACTCGGTTTTACAGTGAAAACTGCAGGAACTTCAAACCGGCACTAGTAAACAGACCTAGAAACCAGAGTAAATGTTTCTCCTGCAACCCGTTCCCTTTGTGCTAGATGAACGAACGTCTCTCCACATGCTCAGTTCTGAGAGATAAATGTGTGTGAAAGCCGTCCTTCACCTAGCTTGTTGGGAACACAAAGTTTCTCTTCGGTTGTAAACTCCACTCCATACATATATATGGGGAGGTACTAGCTCCAACTCGGTTTTACAGTGAAAACTGCAGGAACTTCAAACCGGCACTAGGAAACAGACCGAGAAACCAGAGTAATAGTTTCTCATGCAACCCGTCCCTTTGTGCTAGATGAACGAACGTCTCTCCACATGCTCAGTTCTGAGGGATAAGTGTGTGTGAAAGCCGTCCTTCACCTAGCTTGTTGGGAACACAAAGTATCTCTACAGATGCAAACTCCACTGCATACATATTTATGGGGAGGTACTAGCTCCAACTCGGTTTTACAGTGAAAAATGCAGGAACATCAAACCGGCACTAGGAAACAGACTGAGAAACCAGAGTAAATGTTTCTCCTGCAACACGTTCCCTTTGTTCTAGATGAACGAACGTCTCTCCACATGCTCAGTTCTGAGAGATAAGTGTGTGTGAAAGTCGTCCTTCATCTAGCTTGTTGGGAACACAAAGTTTCTCTACAGTTGCAAACTCCAATCCATACATATATATGGGGAGGTACAAGCTCCAACTCGGTTTTACAGTGAAAACTGCAGGAACTTCAAACCGGCACTAGGAAACAGACCGAGAAACCAGAGTAAAGTTTCTCTTGCAACCCGTTCCTTTGTGCTACATGAACGAACGTCTCTCCACATGCTCAGTTCTGAGAGATAATTGTGTGTGAAAGCCGTCCTTCACCTAGCTTGTTGGGAACACAAAGTTTCTCTTCAGTTGCAAACTCCACTCCATACATATATGTGGGGTGGTAACAGCTCCAACTCTGTTTTACAGTGAAAACTGCAGGAACTTCAAAACGGCACTAGGAAACAGACCGAGAAACCAGAGTAATAGTTTCTCCTGCAACCCGTTCTCTTTGTGCTAGATGAACGAACGTCTCTCCACATGCTCAGATCTGAGAGATAAGTGTGTGTGAAAGCCGTCCTTAACCTAGCTTGTTGGGAACACAAAGTTTCTCTTCAGTTGCAAACTCCAATCCATACATATATCTGGGGAGGTTCTAGCACCAACTCGGTTTTACAGTGAAAACTGCAGGAACTTCAAACCGGCACTAGGAAACAGACCGAGATACCAGAGTAAAAGTTTCTCCTGCAACCCGTTCCCTTTGTGCTAGATGAACGAACGTCTCTCCACATGCTCAGTTCTGAGAGATAAGTGTGTGTGAAAGCCATCCTTCAACTTTCTTGTTGGGAACACAAAGTTTCTCTTCAGTTGCAACCTCCACTCCATACATATATATGGGGAGGTACTAGCTCCAACTCGGTTTTACAGTGAAAACTGCAGGAACTTCAAACCGGTACTAGGAAACAGCCCGAGAAACCAGTGTAAAAGTTTCTCCTGCAACCCGTTCCCTTTGTGCTACATGAACGAACGTCTCTCCACATGCTCAATTCTGAGAGATAAGTGTGTGTGAAAGCCGTACTTCACCTAGCTTGTTGGGAACTCAAAGTTTCTTTTCAGTTGCAAACTCCACTCCATACATATATATGGGGAGGTACTAGCTCCAACTCGGTTTTACAGTGAAAACTGCAGGAACTTCAAACCGGCACTAGGAAACAGACCGAGAAACCAGAGTAATAGTTTCTCCTGCAACCCGTTCCCTTTGTGCTAGATAAACGAACGTCTCTCCACATACTCAGTTCTGAGAGATAAGTGTGTGTGAAAGCCGTCCATCACCTAGCTTGTTGGGAACACATAGTTTCTCTTCAGTTGCAAATTCCACTCCATACATATGTATGGGGTTGTACTAGCTCCAACACGGTTTTACAGTGAAAACTGCAGGAACTTCAAACCGGCACTAGGAAACAGACCGAGAAACCAGAGTAATATTTTATCATACAACCCGTTCCCTTTGTGCTAGATGAACGAACGTCTCTCCACATGCTCAGTTCTGAGAGATAAGTGTGTGTGAAAGCCGTCCTTCACCTAGCTTGTTGGGAACACAAAGTTTCTCTTCAGTTGCAAACTCCAATCCATACACATATATGGGGTGGTACTAGCTCCAACTCGGTTTTACAGTGAAAACTGCAGGAACTTCAAACCGGCACTAGGAAACAGACCGAGATACCAGAGTAAAAGTTTCCCCTGCAACCCGTTCCCTTTGTGCTAGATGAACGAACGTCTCACCACATGCTCAGTTCTGAGAGATAAGTGTGTGTGAAAGCCGTCCTTCACATAGCATTTTGGGAACACAAAGTTTCTCTTCAGTTGCAAACTCCACTCCATATATATATATGGGGAGGTACTTGCTCCAACTCCGATTTACAGTGAAAACCGCAGGAACTTCAAACCAGCACTTGGAAACATACCGAGAAACCAGAGAAATAGTTTATCCTACAACCCGTTCCATTTGTGCTAGATGAACGAACGTCTCTCCACATGCTCAGTTCTGAGAGATAAGTGTGTGTGAAAGCCATCCTTCACCTAGCTTGTTGGGAACACAAAGTTTCTATTCAGTTGCAAACTCCACTCCATACATATATAAGGGGAGGTACTAGCTCCAACTCGGTTTTACAGTGAAAACTGCAGGAACTTCAAACCGGCACTAGGAAACAGACCTAGAAACCAGAGTAAAAGTTTCTCCTGCAACCCGTTCTCTTTGTGCTAGATGAACGAACGTCTCTCCACATGCTCAGTCCTGAGAGATAAGTGTGTGTGAATGCCGTCCTTAACCTAGCTTGTTGGGAACACAAAGTTTCTCTTCAGTTGCAAATTCCAATCCATACATATATATGGGGAGGTACTAGCACCAACTCGGTTTTACAGTGAAAACTGCAGGAACTTCAAAACGGCACTAGGAAACAGACCGAGATACCAGAGTAAAAGTTTCTCCTGCAACCCGTTCCCATTGTGCTTGATGAACGAACGTCTCTCCACATGCTCAGTTCTGAGAGATAAGTGTGTGTGAAAGCCATCCTTCACCTTCCTTGTTGGGAACACAAAGTTTCTCTTCAGTTGCAAACTCCACTCCATACATATATATGGGGAGGTACTAGCTCCAACTCGGTTTTACAGTGAAAACTGCAGGAACTTCAAACCGGTACTAGGAAACAGACCGAGAAGCCAGAGTAAAAGTTTCTCCTGCAAACCGTTCCCTTTGTGCTACATGAACGAAC